>NC_143140.1:3780000-4405000 GCF_059928025.1 Delphinapterus leucas
AGACATCCTGCTCTTCCGGAAAGGGAGAAACACAGGTGCCAAACCCTTGCCCTCAGCGTCACCGTCACCTAGGAGCTTGTTAGAAGCACAGAATCCAGGCCCCACCCAGAACTACTGAATACCAGCCTGCATTTAACAAGATCCACAAGAGAGGCATACCCATATTAAAGTTGGAGAGGCACCAAGCTGTCATCGTCTTCTCCACGGCTAATGAAAACGAAGCAAAGGTTCATCCCGAGCCGACTCTGCCTCAGTCACCTGGATATCACATGAGCTCATTTAATCCTCCCCAGAACCTGCAAATGAGACTGAGGGTCAGAGTGGTCTAGCACCCAAGGTTCCATAAAAGAACATGACCAAGGCTCACTGGAGCCCAGACTTCCAAAAAAGAAGGCCCCTGAGCACAGCATGGCACCACCGCAGCCCAAACCGTGGGCCTGGAGGGTAGGCCAGGCTCCCCACGCAGAGTTCACACCATTCGACAGATGCCCACAGCAGACCACAAGGCAATATGAGAAGTAAGTTCTGATTGTGGAATCTCTGAATTTTGAGATTTAAAGAAAAGAATCTGTTTTTGGGGGATGGTTAAAACAGTTCTACCAAGGAGTAAAGAGAGGGCATCTCAAGGCCCCTTCTGGACTTAGAATTTAATGCCTACTTATGGAGAAATGCTCCGTGCATTTGCTCAGCCCTACGTCGAGATGAAGTTCTCTGTGCCCTAGAAGCTTAGGTTCTAAAAAGGCCACAGAAATGGGTGAGACCTCAAAAATGCCAGAACAATGCAACGGCCTTAATCAGACTGTCTTTGCTTTGCCTTGCTTACAAGTCACTGACTTTAAACTGAATATGGTGTCATGTCTTTACGTTTCTTGAAGCTTTTTTTTTTACAAAAGATCATATAAAGATTTTCTTCCATGGTAAAACTTTTATATTGTATTTCTCTTAAACTGGAGTGTGGTACATTTACCCTCCATCAGATGATTGCTTACAACTCACCTTGCTTTATTAAGAATACCGCTAGAGGCTTCTATGTCCCTACTAACAAAAATACATTTTCAGGCCCATTCAAACCAGTGAAAATCCAAGATTTCAGAGCACAAGATAATGAAAATTCTCTCTATCCACGTCTTTTACTACTTTTAGCCTGTTAACAGTCCCTAAGTGTGTCAGATGAAAGGTACTGTCGCGGGAATTGACATCTTTAACAGCATTCCATACAGGTAAGTCTTGATTGTTCCAATTTCTCAGAAAGTTGGACACATTTACTGCCTCTATGACATCTCTAGGGTGTGTGGAAGAAATAAAAAAGAGGCCTGTACAATGTATTTCTCAAAATATACACACAAAGAGTTTGCACATACAAACAGGGAAACCTTATAAATAATGTATGGGGAGCAAAGTATTGTCGGTAACGGAACTACTCATTTCGAAAGACAACACTGTCACCAAGTGTCCCCTCACCAAAACTGACTGGGAATGTTTAGGGGCCACCAAACCAGAGGTGGAGATTTTTAGGCACATTCTTGCCAGAAAAGAGAGCCTAGGGCATAAACCACTCAACTTGTTGGCACGAATGCCAGGGCAACCCAAGCAAGTGGATATAGAAGCCTACGTAATGCTTGGAAGTAGGAAGCTTTGGGGGACTACACCTGGGCTGGTACTGGCCTCCCTCCCCAAAGGGACAAGGAGAGCAGAAACCTGGATGGAGTCAAGAGAGAGCAAAAAGAAAGGCAAGGCTGGGTATGGAGCAACGTTTGGATCCAGGGGCATGTGTCTCAGAACTGCTGGGGCTCTGCAGACCAGCTGCATCCCCATTCTCCTTGACCCTCATTGGTATAATGAACTCAGGGTGGGCGCATCCCGGCTGCCAAGTCACTTCCACCCGTCCATGGAGTTGACGGTTACTTGCTCACAGTGAACCAACCGCTCTGGACCTAACAGCTACTGCAGGGGGCGGTAGTGGAGAACAAGGTGACGACAAGGACCAGATGTGAAGGAGGAAGAGACATTCAGCGGACCGACTGGGTGGACTGATGGTGTGGCGTTAAGTCTGCAGAGCTAAAGGGGCCAGATGTAGAAAAGGGAAGGGGAACCATGAGGATATGGTCAAGCCCCTTCGTATAGATGTTTCATCCGTATGTTGTATGCAAGTTCCATTCAATTTGCTCTGAGTGAAAAAGAGAGAACAAAATTATCCTTTAAACCATGTCAGTGATTTTATTTACCATCTCATTTGATGAGCTCATAGCCCAGGGTCAGAGGGAAATGGGAGCTGTGAGTCTGCCATCTCTCAGGAAGTCTCAGGCCTCAGAGGCCCCTCATAGCCAAACTACCTCACCTTTTGCACCTTTCAAGCAACGTTATTCCTAAGTGCGAGTCACCCTCTTCATCAGGTTCTCCAAGAAACAGCAGTCTCTCTCAATGACAGAGGAAAAATGGGCTACTTTGGCTTTCTGAGGCACAATATGTAGTTCTCCAAAATGGTACCTGCCTGGGGGATTTTTCAAGAAAATTAAGCATCAGTGGTGATTTGTTTGTCTTCACATAACGTATGACCCAGATGTGCTGAGAAATAAGAAAAGGACGAACGAATCAAGGGCAGCTGATCCAAGGAGGCAAGGGGCAACTTCCACAGCCTACGTGGAAAGCTAGAGGAAGGGAACATCCAGCTGGTGGGAGCTGAAGACAGGGGCCAGTCCTCCTTGGTCTCGGGATGCCACCCCCTCTTCCTACATCTTCACGCTCTCCTTCTCTGTTGGCCCCTCCCAGCCATATTAAAGAGCCACAAGGAAATGCTCTCCTCCATTCCATTTTCCTGTCCTCCTATCCACCCCTCCCTTCTTTCCCTTTGCCATCAATTTCTTGACTTGCCCCCCATTTCTCCCCTCCCATCTACACTGCGATCTGTTTTCTGCCCCACTACTCCCGTGAAACTGACCTCCTTGAAGCCCCCAATGATTTCTCTGTTGACAAGTCCAGGGGACTACTTCTCAATCCTTATCTTTGTGACCGCCAAGCCGAGTTAGACCTTAAACAACGTCTCTGTCTTGAAAATCTCTTCCCTTGGCTTCTGCGCCACCTTTCCTTTTCTTTTCATGACACAGATCACAACCAGTGCTGCAGATTCCATCGAATTAAGGAATGCTGTTGCCTACATGTGTGAATGAGCTAAAGTGAGTACAGTACTGAAGTAGAGGACACCTAAAGTGAAACGTCTTCATGTACGTCCACGTGGCTGAGCAGCAAGTTAACCTTTCATACATGTGTTAAAGAAGAAGAGTTGGGTTTTATTTTATTTACTTTTCCCTGGACTGTGTTGAATGGCTATCATCTACAAGTTCAGGCTACTTTTTGCTGAGGATTAATAATGCACTGGGAGAGCTGAGAGAAAACTGAATAATAGAGCTGTCATTTTCTTGACCAGTTCACCTTAGTTTCCCAAACTCTAAGTCTTTCTCCAATTCTTTTCCCTTTTTATTGTAGTAAAATGAACATAACACAAAATTCACCATTTGGATCATTTTACAATTCACTGTACCATTCAGTGGAATTTACTACTGTCACAATGTTGTGCAACTATCACCACTGCCTAGCTGCAAAACATTTTCATCAACCAAGAGGAAACCTACACCCATTTTAAGGAGTCATTCCCAATTTCCCTCTCTTCCAAACCCCTGGCAACCACTAATGTATAATCTTTTCTGTGTGTATGGATTTGCCACTGCTGGACATTTCATATAAATGGAACCATACAATATGTAGCCTTTCATGCCTGACTTCTTTCACTTAGTTGCATCCATCATGTAGCATGTATCAGAAATCCACTCACTGTTACAGCTGAATCCTTCATACTGTTTGAATACAAAATTAAAAATACGTTGAGAGTGAAGCTCTGTTTTAATGGCACATCTATTAGGCCAATTCATTGAAAGAAGCTGAAGATGGAGATGTTGTTGTGAAATGATAATCGTTGAGAAGCCTCAGCCAACTGGATAATGAAAAGTTTGGGAAATGTTGCAAAAAATTAGCTGATTTATATTAAAAGCCTATTAAACAAGGATTCAGGAGATTGTCGTTCTCTTGCAGGTAACTTAAATGAGGCAGAAAGAAATAACTGCCCTTTAAAACACATTTTGAAAGGATTCTATTTATTCTTAATAGACGAATGGGAGGGAGTACAGCAAGTTCACATCCAATATGGACTCCCTGTCCAAACACTGTTTGTCGTTCTAGCCACCGCTATCGAATTATATTTCTTGAGAGTAAGGCAGCTCAATTCCTGCATATTACTTTCTAAACTTCATCCATCAAATCCATTAATACAGTATAAACAAGAGTTGTTCATGTTTAAGTGCAGTTCAAATATCAGGTATAAAGAACCCCCAGTAAGAAAAAGAATCCTATATCTCTTGCCAGAATGTGGTCAGCTCTGGGGTGCTCTGCTAGCTGAAAGACACATTCCTTATTAAGAGGATAGAGGCTGCTTAAGAGGGATGAGAGCCAAAAAAATTTAACTACATATATGTGTTAAGAACAGTGCTAGGTTATCTCATGTTCTATATCAGTCAAGGCTCACCATTTTACATACGTGAAAAGCAAAGTTAAAAGTGTATTCGTAGGGCTTCCCTGTTGGCGCAGTGGTTAAGGATCCACCTGCCAGTGCACGGGACACACGTTTGAGCCCTGGTCCGGGAAGATCCCACATGCCACGGAGCAACTAAGACCATGTGCCACAACTACTGAGCCTGCGTGCTAGAGCCCGTGAACCACAACTACTGAAGCCCACGCACCTAGACCCCGTGCTCAGCAACAGCGAGAAGCCACCACAATGAGAATCCCGCGTACTGCAACAGAGTAGCCCCCGCTCACTGCAACTAGAGAAAGCCTGCGCACAGCAACGAAGAGCCTAGGCAGCCAAAGATAAATAAATAAATACGTCTATTTTTAAAAAAATGTGTTTTAGTAACTTACTAAAAGGCACGCAATCAGTAAACATGAGCAAGGATTCAATCCCAAATCTGTCACACTGAAGTTGAAGCTAATACTCGAGATTGATAAAAACAGCACTAATTTAAAACTTCAGAGGTATTTGTTACTTCATACTTTCACTAATGCTCTTTGGAGATAAATCATTTCATTTATATGGGCCTTAGTTTTTACAACTATAATAGTTGGAAGCTTGACTAGGTGATCTGTATGTAGCCTTCCAATTCTAAAATGTTCCACTAATTTGGATTCCTACAATAATTGCCCTTGCAATACATGCATGCTGCCACCAAGTAGCAGTAGAGACTACTAGTTCCTTTTTTATCCCTAGTGGGGGTGCATTTTGACAGCAGACTTATCCGTCAATAGTACAACCTGTTAGTATAACTATAAGATAACAAAATAATCTGGTATTCTTTCCTGTAAAAGAGAAGCTTTACATTGTGTCTGTGAATCGTACCAGAATCACCTGTAGCTTTATAAATATAGAGGAAATCCTGAACCCATTGAATGAGAATCTTCAGAGACAGGACTTGGGCATCTGGAATTTTGGGCTCCCATCATTTGTATATTTTATTTCATTTTATTTTTGCCTATGTACAATATTTGCCACATCCTTTTGAATCTTTAAAAGGTTCTTTCTGTTTTAAATTTTAGAATATTCCATAATCTTCACCTACTTTTCATAAGGTGTTATCTGTTATGTTTATTCGATCTTGTGCTTCTCCTGGTTAAGACTTCTTTCTTTCCTTTTTTTTTTCTCGTGGCCCTGCCTCATGTCTTGCAGGATCTTAGTTCCCTGACATGGGATTGGACCCCAGGGTCCCAGCAGTGAAAGCGCCATGTTCTAAACACTGGACCACCAGGGAAGTCCCAAGATTTCAGTTTTAAATGACTTTTTTCCCACTCTAATTCATTCCTGGGATCAGTTTCATGTTTGGACATTAAAGCAACCTTGCATTGCCAGAATAAAGCTACTTTGATTTTGATATATGATTGTTTTACATACCATGGATACAGTTTGTGCTTCTCTTTACACATTTTGCATGCATGTTCAAAGGAGAAACTGGCCTGTGATTCTATTCTTGTAATATCCTTTATAGATTATTTTTAAGATTCTATACTTTATTTTTTATTTATTTATTTTTGGCTGCATTGGGTCTTCATTGCTGCATGCATGCTTTCTCTAGTTTTGGCGAGCGGGGGTCTATTCTTTGTTGCAGTGAGTAGGCTTCTCATTGCAGCCTTCTGACCGCATGGGCTTCTGACACCATTCGTCGGTGCTACTTCAGTTCCTTACCCCTTCCCTTCTGACCCTGGGCGGTGAAATCCTCTTTCTGCGGCTGGCCTGCGGCAGAAAGTCAATGAGGCAAGAGTAGGCTTGGAGTATCCAAGGAGCAGAAAGGATGTCAGCGTGTGAAAAACAGAGCGAGCAAATTGGAGAGGAGAAGGAAACACTCAGAGAGGAAACAGAGGCCCAGATTTCTAGGTCTGTGGAGGCACTCTGAGGACTTTGCACTTTCTGTGAAGAAGCCACTGAAGAAATTTGAGTGACATGATCTGACTTATGTTTTAACAAGATCTCTCTGGATGCCACGTTGATTAGAGATTGTAGGAGAGCAAGGACAAGCCCCAGAAGACCAACAGTTGATTCAAAGAAGTGATTACTCAAACCTGGTCCCCCTCCTCAATGAGGACGCAGGGCAGGAATCGACAAATAATGGCCACAAATCAAATCAGGCTCTCAGCCTGGATCTGTGGGACTGTGAGCTAATAACGGTTCTCACGTTCAGAAAGCTTGTTGAAGAAGAAAGAGGAGGAGAAGCTACAGAAACTGTATATGGCCCACAAAGCCTAAGATATTTAAAATCCAGAAGATGCTTTCCAACACCTGATGTAAAGCATGTGGCTGGTAGGAGGTCCTCAACCAAATTTGGAAGAGGAATACATGAGTCAGTTCGTTCCTGAAAACACTGTAAAGTGATAGGGGTCAAGAAACATTTACCCGTTCACCCTAAACCTTCACAAATGATGCCAGTTCCGTTGAGCTATTGAAAAATACATTCTGGCTTTCAAAAAAGTAACCCAGAGGGCATTTTCTCACATAGGCAAGGTCATAAACAACTGTCAAGTGAAGTTGAAATAGCAACAAATCAAATAATAACAAAAACATTTTTACAGAATTTTAAATCTTACAAAGCATTTTCATGTTCATTATCTAATTTAATCCCCAAATCAACGTCATGAGATAGTTATTATTTCCCCATTAGAAATGACCACATATTAAATCCTTAGTGATTGCTCAAGAAAAGCTGAAATCTTGAGTGTTACATCCATTAATGCCATGGTTGGGTGTTTTCCCATGGGAACACTGGATGCTAAAATCCACAGGGATTTTCAGCTCAAGATGGCAGACTAGGAAATATATTTACTTTCTGTTCCTCCTGAAACCATATCTCAATAAAACTGTAGAAATACCAAAATTAATCAACCAATAAAAGCCAAGATATTTTGGAAGTCATCAACCACAGAAAGATTTCAACACATTTCGAGAAGGCAAACAATGAAATGGAGGAGCCGTGAATAAAATAATGAAGAAAAAAAGGCTGAACCTAAGTAAGGTCTGCACAAAGCCACTCAGCTTTTGCTGAGCTCCGGTTATAGTAAAGGGCAGAGGAAAGAAGAGGGGCTGAAAACAAGGAGACAAAACGTCATTTTAGGAAAAACAGTTCATTTAATGAGCTCCAGGGAACACTCAGCCTGCTGCCATACTAACTCATGAATTACAATGGATTGTTGGTAAGCAAGACAAGAAAACAGGGAAGAAACAAAAGAAACAAAAATCAAGACATTGTTTCTAACTGAACTCTTCTCAAAGGAGATCGAGGAATTATGGTTCAATGCCACAGCTGTAAATCATTTCTGCTCTTGGAGAGGTTACAAAGGGCTTATAATATTTCCCTTTTGTTCAGACAGAATTTAGGTCTGAGCAAAAGCTTTTGTGTCCTCCAACCCCAACATTTATTGGGGATGGAAGCCCAGATTTGCTGGGACATACCATAAAAAGAATCTCATGAGCAGAGGGTCAAACTGATTTTGGAATATATGAATTATGTCCAGTGTGAGTTTCAATAGGTTTTAAAATATATACATACATACATATATATATATATATATATATATATATATATATATATATATATATACATTTTTACTGATCTATATGATTTTGGGTTCTGAAACTTCTACATGTCACATGCGTGATACATAACAGACAATGTCAGCCCCAGGAGGGAGAAAACACTCCAATGAAGCAAGCCAAAGAAACAAGTTTTAAGCAAGGTCAAGTGATGTGTAGACCAGGATTGTTCAATTCCTACCTGTCATGCTGAAGCTTCCAGCTCCTGAATAACAACACATGCTTCCCTTGTCCTAGACAGCCAAGAGTATGTCTCCTCTCTTGGGCATAAGAATCTCTAGAGTTACATATCTGTAGTAAGAGTGGACCCAGCTGGCATACTCACAATGACCAAATTGTGTTGATCGTACTTTATACCAATACATCGCCCCACGCTGAAGTTGCAATAAATGATATATTTGCTTTCTAGACATGAATGAGACGCCTTACTGGATATACTCCAGGAAGGCCAGAGAAGCTGGCTTCTAATCCATACGGAACAATTCACTGGTGAATTTCTTTCACGATAGCCCATGATTTATCTAGAATATCATCTTGACATATCTGGATCCTTCAAACTAGACAAAGGGAAAATACGGGCTTCAAGCCTCAATTAGAAATATGGAAAGGTGCCATGCTGACAACTGGTGGTCCCTGACCTGTAACTTCTGAGATTACAACACAGTGTGGTGGATGACCAATTCATGCATTGAACAAAAGAAGACCTCCTACAGGGCAGTGTAGCTGTTCGTTACAGGTATGGCACTTAGGGCTAAGTACCATAAGGACTACAAGAGAAAAAGAAAAACAAGTAACACATGAAGCATATACGATAAGGAGGCACCACAGTCCAGAGCACGAGCTCTGGAATCACACAGGCTTGGATCGAATCCCAGCTAAGCCACTACCATCTATATACCCTGAAGGACAGGCCAAGGTTTAAATGTTGTTTTACCAGATTTCAAAAAAGAAGTGAAGAAAGAACCTATCTGCCGGGAAGGGACATCGTGGGGTGCAGTATCCAGTCGGATCAGGGCTCTGCATCTCCTGCTCAGAAACCTTGGCCACCTGGCTCATGGTGATGCTGGCAGCTGAGCAGCCCTGGAGAAGGCGATCCTGTCTCCAGGTCTCGCAGAGAAGCTGGGGAGGTCTCCGGACGAGGTGGCCCACACCCTGGTAAGCTCTGGCTGCCTCCTGCCCTCAGGTCTGAGCAGGCTCTGGCCTCTGGGCCCCGTGGTGGGGAAGGCCTGGCCGATACATACACAGGGCTGAGGGGCCTGCAGAGCCAGTCCCCAGGCAGGGTGAGCTCTGGAGGAGGCTTCCACAGTCCCCAGCAGTCTCCGCATGGTGGCCCAGCTGGCGCCAAACACCTGCCACCCACAGCGAGAAGTCCCAGCCACTAGAAAGTCCAGAAGGGGCCCCACCCTTTCCCTTTGGGCCTGGGTTAAGCCACCAGCTGGGCTTGCACGTGACCCCTGCCTCACCCCCTGCCCCGCCCGCCCTTTCTCTGTGACACGTACAATGGATATGTCATAAAGCCAGGCTGAGCCAGTGCTATAAATTCAGAGGAGTTAGAATCTAGGAAGAAGCTCTCCCACTTTCACTCTCTGCTCTCAGATCAGGCAGGCAGTACCTCTAATATGGAAGCTATGGACACCACACCTCCCTCCCAGGCTGTCCTCTTCCATTCTGCTCATGTTTTCCCCAGCACCCCATTGACGGCTTTGGCGGGTATCGGGGCTTCAGCAGGCAGCACGTCTGACCCCGAACCTATGGACACCACACCTCCTTCCCATGCTGTTATCTTCCATTCTGCTCCTGTTTTCCCCAGCACCCCATTGACGGCTTTGGCGGGCATCGGTGCTTCAGCAGGCAGCACCTCAGACCCCGAACCTATGGACACCACACCTCCTTCACACGCTGTCATCTTCCACTCTGCTCCTGTTTTCCCCAGCACCCCATTGACGGGTTTGGCGGGCATCGGTGCTTCAGCAGGAATCACGTCAGACCCCGAACCTATGGACACCACACCTCCTTCACATGCTGTCATCTTCCATTCTGCTCCTGTTTTCCCAAGCACCCCAGTTTCGGCTTTGGCGGGCATCGGTGCTTCAGCAGGGAGCACGTCAGACCCCGAACCTATGGACACCACACCTCCTTCACACGCTGTCATCTTCCATTCTGCTCCTGTTTTCCCCAGCACCCCATTGACGGCCCTGGCGGGCATCGGTGCTTCCGCAGTCAGCACGTCTGACCCCGAACCTATGGACACCACACCTCCTTCCCAGGCTGTCATCTTCTATTCTGCTCCTGTTTTCTCCAGCACCCCTTTTTCGGCTTTGGTGGGCATCGGTGCCTCAGCAGTCAGCACCTCAGACCCCGAACCTATGGACACCACACCTCCTTCCCAGGCTGTCATCTTCCATCCTGCTCCTCTTTACCCCAGCACCCCATTTACCGCTTAGGCCGGCACTGGTGCTTCAGCAGGCAGCACCTCTAACACCAAAGCTATGGACACCACACCTCCTTCCCAGGCTGTCATTTTCCAGTCTGCCCTGTCTCCAAGTAGAACCACTACCCATTTCACACTGCTCTTCCCAGTTCTGGGAACACACCACCCAGTGGTAGCAATGCCTCAGCCCATGCCTCGACTCATTTACCTGCAACGTGAGCCAACAGATAGACCAACACTTCAAAGTTATGACAGAAAATTGAGTAAGTTATACGCTTGGAATTTCATTTATTATTATTAACAAGCACAACTGTAGTGCTTAGACTATAACAAGTACTATTCTAAGGGCTTACCAAATATTAACTCACTTATTCCTCATAATGGCAACCCTAGTGGTAGGGAATATTCATAGTGTTCACTTTTTGGGGGGAAACTGAGGCTCAGAGACGTTGAATAGCTTGCCTAATGCCACACAGTTAGTAGGTGGCAAAACCCGGGATTAAAACCAGACCATCTAGACTTTCATCACTTTGCTGTGTCACCTTATTATAAGTTGTGGTTAGGGAAGGGACTAAATTGACAAGACTCTGAACTAAAAGGAGAAGGGAGAAATGAGAAAATGAGTGATCCTAGAAACTAGAGAAGGTTTAGGCTCAGAAATTTCTGGTGATGAGACCCAGAAGAACAAGAACTTGGTTGGAATGTTAACTTGGGGTAGTATCTGAATCCACTGAGAAATGGTTTTGTTTCTTGTAAAATTTAGAAAGGTCAGTTGGATGAAGATTAGCGAAGACAAAAGTAGAAAGGAAAAGAAAAAGGTGCCTTAAGTGAGACATAACCGCTCCCCTCTACATACCCACAGGTTGTGTCCGGTGGGAAAGGATGGAGCTCTCTCTACCGGGTTGGTCACCAGGCTGAACAAGGAGAAACATGGCAACCATTGTACTGGTTTTGATGATCCCTCAAAACCAAGGCTTCAGTTTCCAAGAACGACCTACGGTAGCATAACTAGTGTGTGTCACACATGCCACTAAGTGTGTTTCCAGTCACACATTTTAATTGGAGAAATACTTCCTATGAGGTAGGCATTAGTTTGTTATGGCTGCTGTAACAAATTACTACAAATGTGCTTGCTTCTAACAAAACACACTTATTTTCTTATGGTTCTGGAAGACAGAGGTCCAAAACCAGTTTCCCTGGGCTGAAACCAGGAGTCAACAGGGCCATCCATCCTCCTTCTAGAGGCTCTAAGCGAGAATCTGTTTCCTCGCCAGCATTCCTTCACTTCTGGCCACATCAATCCAACCCCAACTTCATCATCACATTCTCTTTGGGGTAAAAATTCCCTCTGCCTCTCTCTTACGAGAACACCAGTGGTTATATTTGGGCCCGTCCAGGTAGTCCAGGAGAATCTTCCCATCTGAGAACCATTACTTTCATCCCACTGGCAAAGTGCCTTCTGCCATTTAAGGTGACATTCACAGGTTCTGGAGAGTAGGATGTGGACATTTGGGGGCAATGGTATTATTCGGTCTACTACAAGGTAGATACTATTATCTTTCTCAGATGTAGGAAATGACGTTTAGGGAAGTAGTCTGTCTCAGGTCTACAATTTCCAGAGTAGAGACTTACATTCTGCCACTGACACTTTAGGACACACCCTAAACAACTTTAATCTGTGTCCTTAACTACTGCGTAATCCTTGGTTAAGAGTCACACTTAGGTATCAAGACCCAATTGAATAGAACGCAAGTACTGTCTCCTCTTTCACTATGTTTGCCTGGTGTACTGATGAATCTTGCCCAGAGCAGAAGAGTTCAGAAAAGTGTTATGCAGGTGTACGAAGAGAAAGCATTTACTGTTTGATGTGCACGGAGGAACGGAAGGCTTTTTCAAATAAAATAAAATAAAATATGCCACCAAATAGTCAATTGTCACAACAGAGGTAACCCCGTGGGAGTCATGAGGAGACTAAAATTATCTCCAATTGTGCAGGGCAGAAAAGTTTTAATGAAGGCAGGTGTAGTTCAGCCAAGGCCTACAGCACAGAAGTAGGAATTTGGGTATGTACGAATGGGAAAAAAGACATTTGAGGCATGGGAAATAGTTTAATGCAGAATGGACGAGAAATATGCATTAGACCTTTTCTAAAACAACTGGCTTATTAACTCAGTAAATCGATTTAGTCAGTCAAACTAGCTTTAGCTGATTACTTATCCAGGGGATAGCTGTTGAGAGTAATTTTTGTCACAGAACAGTAAATAAAATGGTTGAACTATAGCTTTAGGCTTGCTAAGTGAAATAGATGGCTCTAGATGATTTTCAAGTGACTTACTTGGTAGTACTCACGAAATTGGGGGTTAACAATTGCTTAAGAAAACAAAGAGAATTGATTTTAAATAAAGTAGCTACTGTGTAAACTATCTGTTCAGTAGCTCATGTTAAACGGATGTTTATAATCCCCATTGGACAACCAACTACATTTTTGCAAATGGCAATGTGAATTGCTGTTGCATAAACTATAGCAATGACCACCTATGTAATTTGTTGTCCAAACCAGAAATCTTCTAACAATACTGGTGTCCTAATAAAAATAAGCACGAAGGGAACACACAGTGGGTGTCTCCCGTGTGCCTGTGCATGCATCTATATCTCACTGAACCCTCATAACAGCCCCCAAGAGAGGGACTCTGGGCGTCCCCATGCTGCTTGTGGAGAAACAGGCACAGGAAGGTTCAATAGTCTATCTACCTAATATCGCACAGAGGGTGGCAGAGCCCGTTTTTAAACCACCTGCCTCCAATACCAGGTGCCAGGAGCCAGACTCAGCCTACAGCTCTCTTCTGCTCGCCTGGAGGTGAAACAATGTGTCATGATTAGTCAAATCCCGTCTTCACTCATCAAGGTAGGTTGAACACCTGCACGTCCTCCAAGTAGCATGTAGCATAAGCAATAAGATGTTTGTCCCGTGATCGTCCAGGAACTTGGAATCAGCTGTGCCTGGTTAGGCTGAGCTGGTTTAGAGTGGAGAGGACCACCGATCTTCCACCTGGGCAAGTGCCTTTTGACCTCCTGCCATCAGAGGGCCGAAATCTCCAGCCTGAGAATGTGCTGAGCCCTGTAGCCTAGTTACGCCAGCTCAGAACAATGATGAGCACACCTTTTTCCAGTCACCTTTCCTCATGCTCCCCATGCCTCATACTGCCCTGCTTCTTTATTCTTTATCCCACAGATACCCAAAGCCCCTTGCCTTTGGGGAGGCGGATTTGAGACCTATTGTCACGTCACGTCCTCGCTTGGCTGCCCTGTGAATAAACCTCCTCTTTGCTGCAAACCTCAGCATTTCAGTGTTTTGGCTTGCTGCGCCTCAGACAGAATGGTTGGGAGCAGTGGTACAGGTCCCTTGCCTGTGAGGGATGCTGGTTCCTAGTAGTCACGTTGCGGATGTTTTCTCCTCTCGGGGTGGGGGCGGGGCAGACATCCTGCTCTTCCGGAAAGGGAGAAACACAGGTGCCAAACCCTTGCCCTCAGCGTCACCGTCACCTAGGAGCTTGTTAGAAGCACAGAATCCAGGCCCCACCCAGAACTACTGAATACCAGCCTGCATTTAACAAGATCCACAAGAGAGGCATACCCATATTAAAGTTGGAGAGGCACCAAGCTGTCATCGTCTTCTCCACGGCTAATGAAAACGAAGCAAAGGTTCATCCCGAGCCGACTCTGCCTCAGTCACCTGGATATCACATGAGCTCATTTAATCCTCCCCAGAACCTGCAAATGAGACTGAGGGTCAGAGTGGTCTAGCACCCAAGGTTCCATAAAAGAACATGACCAAGGCTCACTGGAGCCCAGACTTCCAAAAAAGAAGGCCCCTGAGCACAGCATGGCACCACCGCAGCCCAAACCGTGGGCCTGGAGGGTAGGCCAGGCTCCCCACGCAGAGTTCACACCATTCGACAGATGCCCACAGCAGACCACAAGGCAATATGAGAAGTAAGTTCTGATTGTGGAATCTCTGAATTTTGAGATTTAAAGAAAAGAATCTGTTTTCGGGGGATGGTTAAAACAGTTCTACCAAGGAGTAAAGAGAGGGCATCTCAAGGCCCCTTCTGGACTTAGAATTTAATGCCTACTTATGGAGAAATGCTCCGTGCATTTGCTCAGCCCTACGTCGAGATGAAGTTCTCTGTGCCCTAGAAGCTTAGGTTCTAAAAAGGCCACAGAAATGGGTGAGACCTCAAAAATGCCAGAACAATGCAACGGCCTTAATCACACTGTCTTTGCTTTGCCTTGCTTACAAGTCACTGACTTTAAACTGAATATGGTGTCATGTCTTTACGTTTCTTGAAGCTTTTTTTTTTACAAAAGATCATATAAAGATTTTCTTCCATGGTAAAACTTTTATATTGTATTTCTCTTAAACTGGAGTGTGGTACATTTACCCTCCATCAGATGATTGCTTACAACTCACCTTGCTTTATTAAGAATACCGCTAGAGGCTTCTATGTCCCTACTAACAAAAATACATTTTCAGGCCCATTCAAACCAGTGAAAATCCAAGATTTCAGAGCACAAGATAATGAAAATTCTCTCTATCCACGTCTTTTACTACTTTTAGCCTGTTAACAGTCCCTAAGTGTGTCAGATGAAAGGTACTGTCGCGGGAATTGACATCTTTAACAGCATTCCATACAGGTAAGTCTTGATTGTTCCAATTTCTCAGAAAGTTGGACACATTTACTGCCTCTATGACATCTCTAGGGTGTGTGGAAGAAATAAAAAAGAGGCCTGTACAATGTATTTCTCAAAATATACACACAAAGAGTTTGCACATACAAACAGGGAAACCTTATAAATAATGTATGGGGAGCAAAGTATTGTCGGTAACGGAACTACTCATTTCGAAAGACAACACTGTCACCAAGTGTCCCCTCACCAAAACTGACTGGGAATGTTTAGGGGCCACCAAACCAGAGGTGGAGATTTTTAGGCACATTCTTGCCAGAAAAGAGAGCCTAGGGCATAAACCACTCAACTTGTTGGCACGAATGCCAGGGCAACCCAAGCAAGTGGATATAGAAGCCTACGTAATGCTTGGAAGTAGGAAGCTTTGGGGGACTACACCTGGGCTGGTACTGGCCTCCCTCCCCAAAGGGACAAGGAGAGCAGAAACCTGGATGGAGTCAAGAGAGAGCAAAAAGAAAGGCAAGGCTGGGTATGGAGCAACGTTTGGATCCAGGGGCATGTGTCTCAGAACTGCTGGGGCTCTGCAGACCAGCTGCATCCCCATTCTCCTTGACCCTCATTGGTATAATGAACTCAGGGTGGGCGCATCCCGGCTGCCAAGTCACTTCCACCCGTCCATGGAGTTGACGGTTACTTGCTCACAGTGAACCAACCGCTCTGGACCTAACAGCTACTGCAGGGGGCGGTAGTGGAGAACAAGGTGACGACAAGGACCAGATGCGAAGGAGGAAGAGACATTCAGCGGACCGACTGGGTGGACTGATGGTGTGGCGTTAAGTCTGCAGAGCTAAAGGGGCCAGATGTAGAAAAGGGAAGGGGAACCATGAGGATATGGTCAAGCCCCTTCGTATAGATGTTTCATCCGTATGTTGTATGCAAGTTCCATTCAATTTGCTCTGAGTGAAAAAGAGAGAACAAAATTATCCTTTAAACCATGTCAGTGATTTTATTTACCATCTCATTTGATGAGCTCATAGCCCAGGGTCAGAGGGAAATGGGAGCTGTGAGTCTGCCATCTCTCAGGAAGTCTCAGGCCTCAGAGGCCCCTCATAGCCAAACTACCTCACCTTTTGCACCTTTCAAGCAACGTTATTCCTAAGTGCGAGTCACCCTCTTCATCAGGTTCTCCAAGAAACAGCAGTCTCTCTCAATGACAGAGGAAAAATGGGCTACTTTGGCTTTCTGAGGCACAATATGTAGTTCTCCAAAATGGTACCTGCCTGGGGGATTTTTCAAGAAAATTAAGCATCAGTGGTGATTTGTTTGTCTTCACATAACGTATGACCCAGATGTGCTGAGAAATAAGAAAAGGACGAACGAATCAAGGGCAGCTGATCCAAGGAGGCAAGGGGCAACTTCCACAGCCTACGTGGAAAGCTAGAGGAAGGGAACATCCAGCTGGTGGGAGCTGAAGACAGGGGCCAGTCCTCCTTGGTCTCGGGATGCCACCCCCTCTTCCTACATCTTCACGCTCTCCTTCTCTGTTGGCCCCTCCCAGCCATATTAAAGAGCCACAAGGAAATGCTCTCCTCCATTCCATTTTCCTGTCCTCCTATCCACCCCTCCCTTCTTTCCCTTTGCCATCAATTTCTTGACTTGCCCCCCATTTCTCCCCTCCCATCTACACTGCGATCTGTTTTCTGCCCCACTACTCCCGTGAAACTGACCTCCTTGAAGCCCCCAATGATTTCTCTGTTGACAAGTCCAGGGGACTACTTCTCAATCCTTATCTTTGTGACCGCCAAGCCGAGTTAGACCTTAAACAACGTCTCTGTCTTGAAAATCTCTTCCCTTGGCTTCTGCGCCACCTTTCCTTTTCTTTTCATGACACAGATCACAACCAGTGCTGCAGATTCCATCGAATTAAGGAATGCTGTTGCCTACATGTGTGAATGAGCTAAAGTGAGTACAGTACTGAAGTAGAGGACACCTAAAGTGAAACGTCTTCATGTACGTCCACGTGGCTGAGCAGCAAGTTAACCTTTCATACATGTGTTAAAGAAGAAGAGTTGGGTTTTATTTTATTTACTTTTCCCTGGACTGTGTTGAATGGCTATCATCTACAAGTTCAGGCTACTTTTTGCTGAGGATTAATAATGCACTGGGAGAGCTGAGAGAAAACTGAATAATAGAGCTGTCATTTTCTTGACCAGTTCACCTTAGTTTCCCAAACTCTAAGTCTTTCTCCAATTCTTTTCCCTTTTTATTGTAGTAAAATGAACATAACACAAAATTCACCATTTGGATCATTTTACAATTCACTGTACCATTCAGTGGAATTTACTACTGTCACAATGTTGTGCAACTATCACCACTGCCTAGCTGCAAAACATTTTCATCAACCAAGAGGAAACCTACACCCATTTTAAGGAGTCATTCCCAATTTCCCTCTCTTCCAAACCCCTGGCAACCACTAATGTATAATCTTTTCTGTGTGTATGGATTTGCCACTGCTGGACATTTCATATAAATGGAACCATACAATATGTAGCCTTTCATGCCTGACTTCTTTCACTTAGTTGCATCCATCATGTAGCATGTATCAGAAATCCACTCACTGTTACAGCTGAATCCTTCATACTGTTTGAATACAAAATTAAAAATACGTTGAGAGTGAAGCTCTGTTTTAATGGCACATCTATTAGGCCAATTCATTGAAAGAAGCTGAAGATGGAGATGTTGTTGTGAAATGATAATCGTTGAGAAGCCTCAGCCAATTGGATAATGAAAAGTTTGGGAAATGTTGCAAAAAATTAGCTGATTTATATTAAAAGCCTATTAAACAAGGATTCAGGAGATTGTCTTTTTCTTGCAGGTAACTTAAATGAGGCAGAAAGAAATAACTGCCCTTTAAAACACATTTTGAAAGGATTCTATTTATTCTTAATAGACGAATGGGAGGGAGTACAGCAAGTTCACATCCAATATGGACTCCCTGTCCAAACACTGTTTGTCGTTCTAGCCACCGCTATCGAATTATATTTCTTGAGAGTAAGGCAGCTCAATTCCTGCATATTACTTTCTAAACTTCATCCATCAAATCCATTAATACAGTATAAACAAGAGTTGTTCATGTTTAAGTGCAGTTCAAATATCAGGTATAAAGAACCCCCAGTAAGAAAAAGAATCCTATATCTCTTGCCAGAATGTGGTCAGCTCTGGGGTGCTCTGCTAGCTGAAAGACACATTCCTTATTAAGAGGATAGAGGCTGTTTAAGAGGGATGAGAGCCAAAAAAATTTAACTACATATATGTGTTAAGAACAGTGCTAGGTTATCTCATGTTCTATATCAGTCAAGGCTCACCATTTTACATACGTGAAAAGCAAAGTTAAAAGTGTATTCGTAGGGCTTCCCTGTTGGCGCAGTGGTTAAGGATCCACCTGCCAGTGCACGGGACACACGTTTGAGCCCTGGTCCGGGAAGATCCCACATGCCACGGAGCAACTAAGACCATGTGCCACAACTACTGAGCCTGCGTGCTAGAGCCCGTGAACCACAACTACTGAAGCCCACGCACCTAGACCCCGTGCTCAGCAACAGCGAGAAGCCACCACAATGAGAATCCCGCGTACTGCAACAGAGTAGCCCCCGCTCACTGCAACTAGAGAAAGCCTGCGCACAGCAACGAAGAGCCTAGGCAGCCAAAGATAAATAAATAAATACGTCTATTTTTAAAAAAATGTGTTTTAGTAACTTACTAAAAGGCACGCAATCAGTAAACATGAGCAAGGATTCAATCCCAAATCTGTCACACTGAAGTTGAAGCTAATACTCGAGATTGATAAAAACAGCACTAATTTAAAACTTCAGAGGTATTTGTTACTTCATACTTTCACTAATGCTCTTTGGAGATAAATCATTTCATTTATATGGGCCTTAGTTTTTACAACTATAATAGTTGGAAGCTTGACTAGGTGATCTGTATGTAGCCTTCCAATTCTAAAATGTTCCACTAATTTGGATTCCTACAATAATTGCCCTTGCAATACATGCATGCTGCCACCAAGTAGCAGTAGAGACTACTAGTTCCTTTTTTATCCCTAGTGGGGGTGCATTTTGACAGCAGACTTATCCGTCAATAGTACAACCTGTTAGTATAACTATAAGATAACAAAATAATCTGGTATTCTTTCCTGTAAAAGAGAAGCTTTACATTGTGTCTGTGAATCGTACCAGAATCACCTGTAGCTTTATAAATATAGAGGAAATCCTGAACCCATTGAATGAGAATCTTCAGAGACAGGACTTGGGCATCTGGAATTTTGGGCTCCCATCATTTGTATATTTTATTTCATTTTATTTTTGCCTATGTACAATATTTGTCACATCCTTTTGAATCTTTAAAAGGTTCTTTCTGTTTTAAATTTTAGAATATTCCATAATCTTCACCTACTTTTCATAAGGTGTTATCTGTTATGTTTATTCGATCTTGTGCTTCTCCTGGTTAAGACTTCTTTCTTTCCTTTTTTTTTTCTCGTGGCCCTGCCTCATGTCTTGCAGGATCTTAGTTCCCTGACATGGGATTGGACCCCAGGGTCCCAGCAGTGAAAGCGCCATGTTCTAAACACTGGACCACCAGGGAAGTCCCAAGATTTCAGTTTTAAATGACTTTTTTCCCACTCTAATTCATTCCTGGGATCAGTTTCATGTTTGGACATTAAAGCAACCTTGCATTGCCAGAATAAAGCTACTTTGATTTTGATATATGATTGTTTTACATACCATGGATACAGTTTGTGCTTCTCTTTACACATTTTGCATGCATGTTCAAAGGAGAAACTGGCCTGTGATTCTATTCTTGTAATATCCTTTATAGATTATTTTTAAGATTCTATACTTTATTTTTTATTTATTTATTTTTGGCTGCATTGGGTCTTCATTGCTGCATGCATGCTTTCTCTAGTTTTGGCGAGCGGGGGTCTATTCTTTGTTGCAGTGAGTAGGCTTCTCATTGCAGCCTTCTGACCGCATGGGCTTCTGACACCATTCGTCGGTGCTACTTCAGTTCCTTACCCCTTCCCTTCTGACCCTGGGCGGTGAAATCCTCTTTCTGCGGCTGGCCTGCGGCAGAAAGTCAATGAGGCAAGAGTAGGCTTGGAGTATCCAAGGAGCAGAAAGGATGTCAGCGTGTGAAAAACAGAGCGAGCAAATTGGAGAGGAGAAGGAAACACTCAGAGAGGAAACAGAGGCCCAGATTTCTAGGTCTGTGGAGGCACTCTGAGGACTTTGCACTTTCTGTGAAGAAGCCACTGAAGAAATTTGAGTGACATGATCTGACTTATGTTTTAACAAGATCTCTCTGGATGCCACGTTGATTAGAGATTGTAGGAGAGCAAGGACAAGCCCCAGAAGACCAACAGTTGATTCAAAGAAGTGATTACTCAAACCTGGTCCCCCTCCTCAATGAGGACGCAGAGCAGGAATCGACAAATAATGGCCACAAATCAAATCAGGCTCTCAGCCTGGATCTGTGGGACTGTGAGCTAATAACGGTTCTCACGTTCAGAAAGCTTGTTGAAGAAGAAAGAGGAGGAGAAGCTACAGAAACTGTATATGGCCCACAAAGCCTAAGATATTTAAAATCCAGAAGATGCTTTCCAACACCTGATGTAAAGCATGTGGCTGGTAGGAGGTCCTCAACCAAATTTGGAAGAGGAATACATGAGTCAGTTCGTTCCTGAAAACACTGTAAAGTGATAGGGGTCAAGAAACATTTACCCGTTCACCCTAAACCTTCACAAATGATGCCAGTTCCGTTGAGCTATTGAAAAATACATTCTGGCTTTCAAAAAAGTAACCCAGAGGGCATTTTCTCACATAGGCAAGGTCATAAACAACTGTCAAGTGAAGTTGAAATAACAACAAATCAAATAGTAACAAAAACATTTTTACAGAACTTTAAATCTTACAAAGCATTTTCATGTTCATTATCTAATTTAATCCCCAAATCAACGTCATGAGATAGTTATTATTTCCCCATTAGAAATGACCACATATTAAATCCTTAGTGATTGCTCAAGAAAAGCTGAAATCTTGAGTGTTACATCCATTAATGCCATGGTTGGGTGTTTTCCCATGGGAACACTGGATGCTAAAATCCACAGGGATTTTCAGCTCAAGATGGCAGACTAGGAAATATATTTACTTTCTGTTCCTCCTGAAACCATATCTCAATAAAACTGTAGAAATACCAAAATTAATCAACCAATAAAAGCCAAGATATTTTGGAAGTCATCAACCACAGAAAGATTTCAACACATTTCGAGAAGGCAAACAATGAAATGGAGGAGCCGTGAATAAAATAATGAAGAAAAAAAGGCTGAACCTAAGTAAGGTCTGCACAAAGCCACTCAGCTTTTGCTGAGCTCCGGTTATAGTAAAGGGCAGAGGAAAGAAGAGGGGCTGAAAACAAGGAGACAAAACGTCATTTTAGGAAAAACAGTTCATTTAATGAGCTCCAGGGAACACTCAGCCTGCTGCCATACTAACTCATGAATTACAATGGATTGTTGGTAAGCAAGACAAGAAAACAGGGAAGAAACAAAAGAAACAAAAATCAAGACATTGTTTCTAACTGAACTCTTCTCAAAGGAGATCGAGGAATTATGGTTCAATGCCACAGCTGTAAATCATTTCTGCTCTTGGAGAGGTTACAAAGGGCTTATAATATTTCCCTTTTGTTCAGACAGAATTTAGGTCTGAGCAAAAGCTTTTGTGTCCTCCAACCCCAACATTTATTGGGGATGGAAGCCCAGATTTGCTGGGACATACCATAAAAAGAATCTCATGAGCAGAGGGTCAAACTGATTTTGGAATATATGAATTATGTCCAGTGTGAGTTTCAATAGGTTTTAAAATATATACATACATACATATATATATATATATACATTTTTACTGATCTATATGATTTTGGGTTCTGAAACTTCTACATGTCACATGCGTGATACATAACAGACAATGTCAGCCCCAGGAGGGAGAAAACACTCCAATGAAGCAAGCCAAAGAAACAAGTTTTAAGCAAGGTCAAGTGATGTGTAGACCAGGATTGTTCAATTCCTACCTGTCATGCTGAAGCTTCCAGCTCCTGAATAACAACACATGCTTCCCTTGTCCTAGACAGCCAAGAGTATGTCTCCTCTCTTGGGCATAAGAATCTCTAGAGTTACATATCTGTAGTAAGAGTGGACCCAGCTGGCATACTCACAATGACCAAATTGTGTTGATCGTACTTTATACCAATACATCGCCCCACGCTGAAGTTGCAATAAATGATATATTTGCTTTCTAGACATGAATGAGACGCCTTACTGGATATACTCCAGGAAGGCCAGAGAAGCTGGCTTCTAATCCATACGGAACAATTCACTGGTGAATTTCTTTCACGATAGCCCATGATTTATCTAGAATATCATCTTGACATATCTGGATCCTTCAAACTAGACAAAGGGAAAATACGGGCTTCAAGCCTCAATTAGAAATATGGAAAGGTGCCATGCTGACAACTGGTGGTCCCTGACCTGTAACTTCTGAGATTACAACACAGTGTGGTGGATGACCAATTCATGCATTGAACAAAAGAAGACCTCCTACAGGGCAGTGTAGCTGTTCGTTACAGGTATGGCACTTAGGGCTAAGTACCATAAGGACTACAAGAGAAAAAGAAAAACAAGTAACACATGAAGCATATACGATAAGGAGGCACCACAGTCCAGAGCACGAGCTCTGGAATCACACAGGCTTGGATCGAATCCCAGCTAAGCCACTACCATCTATATACCCTGAAGGACAGGCCAAGGTTTAAATGTTGTTTTACCAGATTTCAAAAAAGAAGTGAAGAAAGAACCTATCTGCCGGGAAGGGACATCGTGGGGTGCAGTATCCAGTCGGATCAGGGCTCTGCATCTCCTGCTCAGAAACCTTGGCCACCTGGCTCATGGTGATGCTGGCAGCTGAGCAGCCCTGGAGAAGGCGATCCTGTCTCCAGGTCTCGCAGAGAAGCTGGGGAGGTCTCCGGACGAGGTGGCCCACACCCTGGTAAGCTCTGGCTGCCTCCTGCCCTCAGGTCTGAGCAGGCTCTGGCCTCTGGGCCCCGTGGTGGGGAAGGCCTGGCCGATACATACACAGGGCTGAGGGGCCTGCAGAGCCAGTCCCCAGGCAGGGTGAGCTCTGGAGGAGGCTTCCACAGTCCCCAGCAGTCTCCGCATGGTGGCCCAGCTGGCGCCAAACACCTGCCACCCACAGCGAGAAGTCCCAGCCACTAGAAAGTCCAGAAGGGGCCCCACCCTTTCCCTTTGGGCCTGGGTTAAGCCACCAGCTGGGCTTGCACGTGACCCCTGCCTCACCCCCTGCCCCGCCCGCCCTTTCTCTGTGACACGTACAATGGATATGTCATAAAGCCAGGCTGAGCCAGTGCTATAAATTCAGAGGAGTTAGAATCTAGGAAGAAGCTCTCCCACTTTCACTCTCTGCTCTCAGATCAGGCAGGCAGTACCTCTAATATGGAAGCTATGGACACCACACCTCCCTCCCAGGCTGTCCTCTTCCATTCTGCTCATGTTTTCCCCAGCACCCCATTGACGGCTTTGGCGGGTATCGGGGCTTCAGCAGGCAGCACGTCTGACCCCGAACCTATGGACACCACACCTCCTTCCCATGCTGTTATCTTCCATTCTGCTCCTGTTTTCCCCAGCACCCCATTGACGGCTTTGGCGGGCATCGGTGCTTCAGCAGGCAGCACCTCAGACCCCGAACCTATGGACACCACACCTCCTTCACACGCTGTCATCTTCCACTCTGCTCCTGTTTTCCCCAGCACCCCATTGACGGGTTTGGCGGGCATCGGTGCTTCAGCAGGAATCACGTCAGACCCCGAACCTATGGACACCACACCTCCTTCACATGCTGTCATCTTCCATTCTGCTCCTGTTTTCCCAAGCACCCCAGTTTCGGCTTTGGCGGGCATCGGTGCTTCAGCAGGGAGCACGTCAGACCCCGAACCTATGGACACCACACCTCCTTCACACGCTGTCATCTTCCATTCTGCTCCTGTTTTCCCCAGCACCCCATTGACGGCCCTGGCGGGCATCGGTGCTTCCGCAGTCAGCACGTCTGACCCCGAACCTATGGACACCACACCTCCTTCCCAGGCTGTCATCTTCTATTCTGCTCCTGTTTTCTCCAGCACCCCTTTTTCGGCTTTGGTGGGCATCGGTGCCTCAGCAGTCAGCACCTCAGACCCCGAACCTATGGACACCACACCTCCTTCCCAGGCTGTCATCTTCCATCCTGCTCCTCTTTACCCCAGCACCCCATTTACCGCTTAGGCCGGCACTGGTGCTTCAGCAGGCAGCACCTCTAACACCAAAGCTATGGACACCACACCTCCTTCCCAGGCTGTCATTTTCCAGTCTGCCCTGTCTCCAAGTAGAACCACTACCCATTTCACACTGCTCTTCCCAGTTCTGGGAACACACCACCCAGTGGTAGCAATGCCTCAGCCCATGCCTCGACTCATTTACCTGCAACGTGAGCCAACAGATAGACCAACACTTCAAAGTTATGACAGAAAATTGAGTAAGTTATACGCTTGGAATTTCATTTATTATTATTAACAAGCACAACTGTAGTGCTTAGACTATAACAAGTACTATTCTAAGGGCTTACCAAATATTAACTCACTTATTCCTCATAATGGCAACCCTAGTGGTAGGGAATATTCATAGTGTTCACTTTTTGGGGGGAAACTGAGGCTCAGAGACGTTGAATAGCTTGCCTAATGCCACACAGTTAGTAGGTGGCAAAACCCGGGATTAAAACCAGACCATCTAGACTTTCATCACTTTGCTGTGTCACCTTATTATAAGTTGTGGTTAGGGAAGGGACTAAATTGACAAGACTCTGAACTAAAAGGAGAAGGGAGAAATGAGAAAATGAGTGATCCTAGAAACTAGAGAAGGTTTAGGCTCAGAAATTTCTGGTGATGAGACCCAGAAGAACAAGAACTTGGTTGGAATGTTAACTTGGGGTAGAATCTGAATCCACTGAGAAATGGTTTTGTTTCCTGTAAAATTTAGAAAGGTCAGTTGGATGAAGATTAACGAAGACAAAAGTAGAAAGGAAAAGAAAAAGGTGCCTTAAGTGAGACATAACCGCTCCCCTCTACGTACCCACAGGTTGTGTCCTGTGGGAAAGGATGGAGCTCTCTCTACCGGGTTGGTCACCAGGCTGAACAAGGAGAAACATGGCAACCATTGTACTGGTTTTGATGATCCCTCAAAACCAAGGCTTCAGTTTCCAAGAACGACCTACGGTAGCATAACTAGTGTGTGTCACACATGCCACTAAGTGTGTTTCCAGTCACACATTTTAATTGGGGAAATACTTCCTATGAGGTAGGCATTAGTTCGCTATGGCTGCTGTAACAAATTACTACAAATGTGCTTGCTTCTAACAAAACACACTTATTTTCTTATGGTTCTGGAAGACAGAGGTCCAAAACCAGTTTCCCTGGGCTGAAACCAGGAGTCAACAGGGCCATCCATCCTCCTTCTAGAGGCTCTAAGCGAGAATCTGTTTCTTCGCCAGCATTCCTTCACTTCTGGCCACATCAATCCAACCCCAACTTCATCATCACATTCTCTTTGGGGTAAAAATTCCCTCTGCCTCTCTCTTACGAGAACACCAGTGGTTATATTTGGGCCCGTCCAGGTAGTCCAGGAGAATCTTCCCATCTGAGAACCATTACTTTCATCCCACTGGCAAAGTGCCTTCTGCCATTTAAGGTGACATTCACAGGTTCTGGAGAGTAGGATGTGGACATTTGGGGGCAATGGTATTATTCGGTCTACTACAAGGTAGATACTATTATCTTTCTCAGATGTAGGAAATGACGTTTAGGGAAGTAGTCTGTCTCAGGTCTACAATTTCCAGAGTAGAGACTTACATTCTGCCACTGACACTTTAGGACACACCCTAAACAACTTTAATCTGTGTCCTTAACTACTGCGTAATCCTTGGTTAAGAGTCACACTTAGGTATCAAGACCCAATTGAATAGAACGCAAGTACTGTCTCCTCTTTCACTATGTTTGCCTGGTGTACTGATGAATCTTGCCCAGAGCAGAAGAGTTCAGAAAAGTGTTATGCAGGTGTACGAAGAGAAAGCATTTACTGTTTGATGTGCACGGAGGAACGGAAGGCTTTTTCAAATAAAATAAAATAAAATATGCCACCAAATAGTCAATTGTCACAACAGAGGTAACCCCGTGGGAGTCATGAGGAGACTAAAATTATCTCCAATTGTGCAGGGCAGAAAAGTTTTAATGAAGGCAGGTGTAGTTCAGCCAAGGCCTACAGCACAGAAGTAGGAATTTGGGTATGTACGAATGGGAAAAAAGACATTTGAGGCATGGGAAATAGTTTAATGCAGAATGGACGAGAAATATGCATTAGACCTTTTCTAAAACAACTGGCTTATTAACTCAGTAAATCGATTTAGTCAGTCAAACTAGCTTTAGCTGATTACTTATCCAGGGGATAGCTGTTGAGAGTAATTTTTGTCACAGAACAGTAAATAAAATGGTTGAACTATAGCTTTAGGCTTGCTAAGCGAAATAGATGGCTCTAGATGATTTTCAAGTGACTTACTTGGTAGTACTCACGAAATTGGGGGTTAACAATTGCTTAAGAAAACAAAGAGAATTGATTTTAAATAAAGTAGCTACTGTGTAAACTATCTGTTCAGTAGCTCATGTTAAACGGATGTTTATAATCCCCATTGGACAACCAACTACATTTTTGCAAATGGCAATGTGAATTGCTGTTGCATAAACTATAGCAATGACCACCTATGTAATTTGTTGTCCAAACCAGAAATCTTCTAACAATACTGGTGTCCTAATAAAAATAAGCACGAAGGGAACACACAGTGGGTGTCTCCCGTGTGCCTGTGCATGCATCTATATCTCACTGAACCCTCATAACAGCCCCCAAGAGAGGGACTCTGGGCGTCCCCATGCTGCTTGTGGAGAAACAGGCACAGGAAGGTTCAATAGTCTATCTACCTAATATCGCACAGAGGGTGGCAGAGCCCGTTTTTAAACCACCTGCCTCCAATACCAGGTGCCAGGAGCCAGACTCAGCCTACAGCTCTCTTCTGCTCGCCTGGAGGTGAAACAATGTGTCATGATTAGTCAAATCCCGTCTTCACTCATCAAGGTAGGTTGAACACCTGCACGTCCTCCAAGTAGCATGTAGCATAAGCAATAAGATGTTTGTCCCGTGATCGTCCAGGAACTTGGAATCAGCTGTGCCTGGTTAGGCTGAGCTGGTTTAGAGTGGAGAGGACCACCGATCTTCCACCTGGGCAAGTGCCTTTTGACCTCCTGCCATCAGAGGGCCGAAATCTCCAGCCTGAGAATGTGCTGAGCCCTGTAGCCTAGTTACGCCAGCTCAGAACAATGATGAGCACACCTTTTTCCAGTCACCTTTCCTCATGCTCCCCATGCCTCATACTGCCCTGCTTCTTTATTCTTTATCCCACAGATACCCAAAGCCCCTTGCCTTTGGGGAGGCGGATTTGAGACCTATTGTCACGTCACGTCCTCGCTTGGCTGCCCTGTGAATAAACCTCCTCTTTGCTGCAAACCTCAGCATTTCAGTGTTTTGGCTTGCTGCGCCTCAGACAGAATGGTTGGGAGCAGTGGTACAGGTCCCTTGCCTGTGAGGGATGCTGGTTCCTAGTAGTCACGTTGCGGATGTTTTCTCCTCTCGGGGTGGGGGCGGGGCAGACATCCTGCTCTTCCGGAAAGGGAGAAACACAGGTGCCAAACCCTTGCCCTCAGCGTCACCGTCACCTAGGAGCTTGTTAGAAGCACAGAATCCAGGCCCCACCCAGAACTACTGAATACCAGCCTGCATTTAACAAGATCCACAAGAGAGGCATACCCATATTAAAGTTGGAGAGGCACCAAGCTGTCATCGTCTTCTCCACGGCTAATGAAAACGAAGCAAAGGTTCATCCCGAGCCGACTCTGCCTCAGTCACCTGGATATCACATGAGCTCATTTAATCCTCCCCAGAACCTGCAAATGAGACTGAGGGTCAGAGTGGTCTAGCACCCAAGGTTCCATAAAAGAACATGACCAAGGCTCACTGGAGCCCAGACTTCCAAAAAAGAAGGCCCCTGAGCACAGCATGGCACCACCGCAGCCCAAACCGTGGGCCTGGAGGGTAGGCCAGGCTCCCCACGCAGAGTTCACACCATTCGACAGATGCCCACAGCAGACCACAAGGCAATATGAGAAGTAAGTTCTGATTGTGGAATCTCTGAATTTTGAGATTTAAAGAAAAAAATCTGTTTTTGGGGGATGGTTAAAACAGTTCTACCAAGGAGTAAAGAGAGGGCATCTCAAGGCCCCTTCTGGACTTAGAATTTAATGCCTACTTATGGAGAAATGCTCCGTGCATTTGCTCAGCCCTACGTCGAGATGAAGTTCTCTGTGCCCTAGAAGCTTAGGTTCTAAAAAGGCCACAGAAATGGGTGAGACCTCAAAAATGCCAGAACAATGCAACGGCCTTAATCACACTGTCTTTGCTTTGCCTTGCTTACAAGTCACTGACTTTAAACTGAATATGGTGTCATGTCTTTACGTTTCTTGAAGCTTTTTTTTTTACAAAAGATCATATAAAGATTTTCTTCCATGGTAAAACTTTTATATTGTATTTCTCTTAAACTGGAGTGTGGTACATTTACCCTCCATCAGATGATTGCTTACAACTCACCTTGCTTTATTAAGAATACCGCTAGAGGCTTCTATGTCCCTACTAACAAAAATACATTTTCAGGCCCATTCAAACCAGTGAAAATCCAAGATTTCAGAGCACAAGATAATGAAAATTCTCTCTATCCACGTCTTTTACTACTTTTAGCCTGTTAACAGTCCCTAAGTGTGTCAGATGAAAGGTACTGTCGCGGGAATTGACATCTTTAACAGCATTCCATACAGGTAAGTCTTGATTGTTCCAATTTCTCAGAAAGTTGGACACATTTACTGCCTCTATGACATCTCTAGGGTGTGTGGAAGAAATAAAAAAGAGGCCTGTACAATGTATTTCTCAAAATATACACACAAAGAGTTTGCACATACAAACAGGGAAACCTTATAAATAATGTATGGGGAGCAAAGTATTGTCGGTAACGGAACTACTCATTTCGAAAGACAACACTGTCACCAAGTGTCCCCTCACCAAAACTGACTGGGAATGTTTAGGGGCCACCAAACCAGAGGTGGAGATTTTTAGGCACATTCTTGCCAGAAAAGAGAGCCTAGGGCATAAACCACTCAACTTGTTGGCACGAATGCCAGGGCAACCCAAGCAAGTGGATATAGAAGCCTACGTAATGCTTGGAAGTAGGAAGCTTTGGGGGACTACACCTGGGCTGGTACTGGCCTCCCTCCCCAAAGGGACAAGGAGAGCAGAAACCTGGATGGAGTCAAGAGAGAGCAAAAAGAAAGGCAAGGCTGGGTATGGAGCAACGTTTGGATCCAGGGGCATGTGTCTCAGAACTGCTGGGGCTCTGCAGACCAGCTGCATCCCCATTCTCCTTGACCCTCATTGGTATAATGAACTCAGGGTGGGCGCATCCCGGCTGCCAAGTCACTTCCACCCGTCCATGGAGTTGACGGTTACTTGCTCACAGTGAACCAACCGCTCTGGACCTAACAGCTACTGCAGGGGGCGGTAGTGGAGAACAAGGTGACGACAAGGACCAGATGCGAAGGAGGAAGAGACATTCAGCGGACCGACTGGGTGGACTGATGGTGTGGCGTTAAGTCTGCAGAGCTAAAGGGGCCAGATGTAGAAAAGGGAAGGGGAACCATGAGGATATGGTCAAGCCCCTTCGTATAGATGTTTCATCCGTATGTTGTATGCAAGTTCCATTCAATTTGCTCTGAGTGAAAAAGAGAGAACAAAATTATCCTTTAAACCATGTCAGTGATTTTATTTACCATCTCATTTGATGAGCTCATAGCCCAGGGTCAGAGGGAAATGGGAGCTGTGAGTCTGCCATCTCTCAGGAAGTCTCAGGCCTCAGAGGCCCCTCATAGCCAAACTACCTCACCTTTTGCACCTTTCAAGCAACGTTATTCCTAAGTGCGAGTCACCCTCTTCATCAGGTTCTCCAAGAAACAGCAGTCTCTCTCAATGACAGAGGAAAAATGGGCTACTTTGGCTTTCTGAGGCACAATATGTAGTTCTCCAAAATGGTACCTGCCTGGGGGATTTTTCAAGAAAATTAAGCATCAGTGGTGATTTGTTTGTCTTCACATAACGTATGACCCAGATGTGCTGAGAAATAAGAAAAGGACGAACGAATCAAGGGCAGCTGATCCAAGGAGGCAAGGGGCAACTTCCACAGCCTACGTGGAAAGCTAGAGGAAGGGAACATCCAGCTGGTGGGAGCTGAAGACAGGGGCCAGTCCTCCTTGGTCTCGGGATGCCACCCCCTCTTCCTACATCTTCACGCTCTCCTTCTCTGTTGGCCCCTCCCAGCCATATTAAAGAGCCACAAGGAAATGCTCTCCTCCATTCCATTTTCCTGTCCTCCTATCCACCCCTCCCTTCTTTCCCTTTGCCATCAATTTCTTGACTTGCCCCCCATTTCTCCCCTCCCATCTACACTGCGATCTGTTTTCTGCCCCACTACTCCCGTGAAACTGACCTCCTTGAAGCCCCCAATGATTTCTCTGTTGACAAGTCCAGGGGACTACTTCTCAATCCTTATCTTTGTGACCGCCAAGCCGAGTTAGACCTTAAACAACGTCTCTGTCTTGAAAATCTCTTCCCTTGGCTTCTGCGCCACCTTTCCTTTTCTTTTCATGACACAGATCACAACCAGTGCTGCAGATTCCATCGAATTAAGGAATGCTGTTGCCTACATGTGTGAATGAGCTAAAGTGAGTACAGTACTGAAGTAGAGGACACCTAAAGTGAAACGTCTTCATGTACGTCCACGTGGCTGAGCAGCAAGTTAACCTTTCATACATGTGTTAAAGAAGAAGAGTTGGGTTTTATTTTATTTACTTTTCCCTGGACTGTGTTGAATGGCTATCATCTACAAGTTCAGGCTACTTTTTGCTGAGGATTAATAATGCACTGGGAGAGCTGAGAGAAAACTGAATAATAGAGCTGTCATTTTCTTGACCAGTTCACCTTAGTTTCCCAAACTCTAAGTCTTTCTCCAATTCTTTTCCCTTTTTATTGTAGTAAAATGAACATAACACAAAATTCACCATTTGGATCATTTTACAATTCACTGTACCATTCAGTGGAATTTACTACTGTCACAATGTTGTGCAACTATCACCACTGCCTAGCTGCAAAACATTTTCATCAACCAAGAGGAAACCTACACCCATTTTAAGGAGTCATTCCCAATTTCCCTCTCTTCCAAACCCCTGGCAACCACTAATGTATAATCTTTTCTGTGTGTATGGATTTGCCACTGCTGGACATTTCATATAAATGGAACCATACAATATGTAGCCTTTCATGCCTGACTTCTTTCACTTAGTTGCATCCATCATGTAGCATGTATCAGAAATCCACTCACTGTTACAGCTGAATCCTTCATACTGTTTGAATACAAAATTAAAAATACGTTGAGAGTGAAGCTCTGTTTTAATGGCACATCTATTAGGCCAATTCATTGAAAGAAGCTGAAGATGGAGATGTTGTTGTGAAATGATAATCGTTGAGAAGCCTCAGCCAATTGGATAATGAAAAGTTTGGGAAATGTTGCAAAAAATTAGCTGATTTATATTAAAAGCCTATTAAACAAGGATTCAGGAGATTGTCTTTTTCTTGCAGGTAACTTAAATGAGGCAGAAAGAAATAACTGCCCTTTAAAACACATTTTGAAAGGATTCTATTTATTCTTAATAGACGAATGGGAGGGAGTACAGCAAGTTCACATCCAATATGGACTCCCTGTCCAAACACTGTTTGTCGTTCTAGCCACCGCTATCGAATTATATTTCTTGAGAGTAAGGCAGCTCAATTCCTGCATATTACTTTCTAAACTTCATCCATCAAATCCATTAATACAGTATAAACAAGAGTTGTTCATGTTTAAGTGCAGTTCAAATATCAGGTATAAAGAACCCCCAGTAAGAAAAAGAATCCTATATCTCTTGCCAGAATGTGGTCAGCTCTGGGGTGCTCTGCTAGCTGAAAGACACATTCCTTATTAAGAGGATAGAGGCTGTTTAAGAGGGATGAGAGCCAAAAAAATTTAACTACATATATGTGTTAAGAACAGTGCTAGGTTATCTCATGTTCTATATCAGTCAAGGCTCACCATTTTACATACGTGAAAAGCAAAGTTAAAAGTGTATTCGTAGGGCTTCCCTGTTGGCGCAGTGGTTAAGGATCCACCTGCCAGTGCACGGGACACACGTTTGAGCCCTGGTCCGGGAAGATCCCACATGCCACGGAGCAACTAAGACCATGTGCCACAACTACTGAGCCTGCGTGCTAGAGCCCGTGAACCACAACTACTGAAGCCCACGCACCTAGACCCCGTGCTCAGCAACAGCGAGAAGCCACCACAATGAGAATCCCGCGTACTGCAACAGAGTAGCCCCCGCTCACTGCAACTAGAGAAAGCCTGCGCACAGCAACGAAGAGCCTAGGCAGCCAAAGATAAATAAATAAATACGTCTATTTTTAAAAAAATGTGTTTTAGTAACTTACTAAAAGGCACGCAATCAGTAAACATGAGCAAGGATTCAATCCCAAATCTGTCACACTGAAGTTGAAGCTAATACTCGAGATTGATAAAAACAGCACTAATTTAAAACTTCAGAGGTATTTGTTACTTCATACTTTCACTAATGCTCTTTGGAGATAAATCATTTCATTTATATGGGCCTTAGTTTTTACAACTATAATAGTTGGAAGCTTGACTAGGTGATCTGTATGTAGCCTTCCAATTCTAAAATGTTCCACTAATTTGGATTCCTACAATAATTGCCCTTGCAATACATGCATGCTGCCACCAAGTAGCAGTAGAGACTACTAGTTCCTTTTTTATCCCTAGTGGGGGTGCATTTTGACAGCAGACTTATCCGTCAATAGTACAACCTGTTAGTATAACTATAAGATAACAAAATAATCTGGTATTCTTTCCTGTAAAAGAGAAGCTTTACATTGTGTCTGTGAATCGTACCAGAATCACCTGTAGCTTTATAAATATAGAGGAAATCCTGAACCCATTGAATGAGAATCTTCAGAGACAGGACTTGGGCATCTGGAATTTTGGGCTCCCATCATTTGTATATTTTATTTCATTTTATTTTTGCCTATGTACAATATTTGTCACATCCTTTTGAATCTTTAAAAGGTTCTTTCTGTTTTAAATTTTAGAATATTCCATAATCTTCACCTACTTTTCATAAGGTGTTATCTGTTATGTTTATTCGATCTTGTGCTTCTCCTGGTTAAGACTTCTTTCTTTCCTTTTTTTTTTCTCGTGGCCCTGCCTCATGTCTTGCAGGATCTTAGTTCCCTGACATGGGATTGGACCCCAGGGTCCCAGCAGTGAAAGCGCCATGTTCTAAACACTGGACCACCAGGGAAGTCCCAAGATTTCAGTTTTAAATGACTTTTTTCCCACTCTAATTCATTCCTGGGATCAGTTTCATGTTTGGACATTAAAGCAACCTTGCATTGCCAGAATAAAGCTACTTTGATTTTGATATATGATTGTTTTACATACCATGGATACAGTTTGTGCTTCTCTTTACACATTTTGCATGCATGTTCAAAGGAGAAACTGGCCTGTGATTCTATTCTTGTAATATCCTTTATAGATTATTTTTAAGATTCTATACTTTATTTTTTATTTATTTATTTTTGGCTGCATTGGGTCTTCATTGCTGCATGCATGCTTTCTCTAGTTTTGGCGAGCGGGGGTCTATTCTTTGTTGCAGTGAGTAGGCTTCTCATTGCAGCCTTCTGACCGCATGGGCTTCTGACACCATTCGTCGGTGCTACTTCAGTTCCTTACCCCTTCCCTTCTGACCCTGGGCGGTGAAATCCTCTTTCTGCGGCTGGCCTGCGGCAGAAAGTCAATGAGGCAAGAGTAGGCTTGGAGTATCCAAGGAGCAGAAAGGATGTCAGCGTGTGAAAAACAGAGCGAGCAAATTGGAGAGGAGAAGGAAACACTCAGAGAGGAAACAGAGGCCCAGATTTCTAGGTCTGTGGAGGCACTCTGAGGACTTTGCACTTTCTGTGAAGAAGCCACTGAAGAAATTTGAGTGACATGATCTGACTTATGTTTTAACAAGATCTCTCTGGATGCCACGTTGATTAGAGATTGTAGGAGAGCAAGGACAAGCCCCAGAAGACCAACAGTTGATTCAAAGAAGTGATTACTCAAACCTGGTCCCCCTCCTCAATGAGGACGCAGAGCAGGAATCGACAAATAATGGCCACAAATCAAATCAGGCTCTCAGCCTGGATCTGTGGGACTGTGAGCTAATAACGGTTCTCACGTTCAGAAAGCTTGTTGAAGAAGAAAGAGGAGGAGAAGCTACAGAAACTGTATATGGCCCACAAAGCCTAAGATATTTAAAATCCAGAAGATGCTTTCCAACACCTGATGTAAAGCATGTGGCTGGTAGGAGGTCCTCAACCAAATTTGGAAGAGGAATACATGAGTCAGTTCGTTCCTGAAAACACTGTAAAGTGATAGGGGTCAAGAAACATTTACCCGTTCACCCTAAACCTTCACAAATGATGCCAGTTCCGTTGAGCTATTGAAAAATACATTCTGGCTTTCAAAAAAGTAACCCAGAGGGCATTTTCTCACATAGGCAAGGTCATAAACAACTGTCAAGTGAAGTTGAAATAGCAACAAATCAAATAGTAACAAAAACATTTTTACAGAATTTTAAATCTTACAAAGCATTTTCATGTTCATTATCTAATTTAATCCCCAAATCAACGTCATGAGATAGTTATTATTTCCCCATTAGAAATGACCACATATTAAATCCTTAGTGATTGCTCAAGAAAAGCTGAAATCTTGAGTGTTACATCCATTAATGCCATGGTTGGGTGTTTTCCCATGGGAACACTGGATGCTAAAATCCACAGGGATTTTCAGCTCAAGATGGCAGACTAGGAAATATATTTACTTTCTGTTCCTCCTGAAACCATATCTCAATAAAACTGTAGAAATACCAAAATTAATCAACCAATAAAAGCCAAGATATTTTGGAAGTCATCAACCACAGAAAGATTTCAACACATTTCGAGAAGGCAAACAATGAAATGGAGGAGCCGTGAATAAAATAATGAAGAAAAAAAGGCTGAACCTAAGTAAGGTCTGCACAAAGCCACTCAGCTTTTGCTGAGCTCCGGTTATAGTAAAGGGCAGAGGAAAGAAGAGGGGCTGAAAACAAGGAGACAAAACGTCATTTTAGGAAAAACAGTTCATTTAATGAGCTCCAGGGAACACTCAGCCTGCTGCCATACTAACTCATGAATTACAATGGATTGTTGGTAAGCAAGACAAGAAAACAGGGAAGAAACAAAAGAAACAAAAATCAAGACATTGTTTCTAACTGAACTCTTCTCAAAGGAGATCGAGGAATTATGGTTCAATGCCACAGCTGTAAATCATTTCTGCTCTTGGAGAGGTTACAAAGGGCTTATAATATTTCCCTTTTGTTCAGACAGAATTTAGGTCTGAGCAAAAGCTTTTGTGTCCTCCAACCCCAACATTTATTGGGGATGGAAGCCCAGATTTGCTGGGACATACCATAAAAAGAATCTCATGAGCAGAGGGTCAAACTGATTTTGGAATATATGAATTATGTCCAGTGTGAGTTTCAATAGGTTTTAAAATATATACATACATACATATATATATATATATACATTTTTACTGATCTATATGATTTTGGGTTCTGAAACTTCTACATGTCACATGCGTGATACATAACAGACAATGTCAGCCCCAGGAGGGAGAAAACACTCCAATGAAGCAAGCCAAAGAAACAAGTTTTAAGCAAGGTCAAGTGATGTGTAGACCAGGATTGTTCAATTCCTACCTGTCATGCTGAAGCTTCCAGCTCCTGAATAACAACACATGCTTCCCTTGTCCTAGACAGCCAAGAGTATGTCTCCTCTCTTGGGCATAAGAATCTCTAGAGTTACATATCTGTAGTAAGAGTGGACCCAGCTGGCATACTCACAATGACCAAATTGTGTTGATCGTACTTTATACCAATACATCGCCCCACGCTGAAGTTGCAATAAATGATATATTTGCTTTCTAGACATGAATGAGACGCCTTACTGGATATACTCCAGGAAGGCCAGAGAAGCTGGCTTCTAATCCATACGGAACAATTCACTGGTGAATTTCTTTCACGATAGCCCATGATTTATCTAGAATATCATCTTGACATATCTGGATCCTTCAAACTAGACAAAGGGAAAATACGGGCTTCAAGCCTCAATTAGAAATATGGAAAGGTGCCATGCTGACAACTGGTGGTCCCTGACCTGTAACTTCTGAGATTACAACACAGTGTGGTGGATGACCAATTCATGCATTGAACAAAAGAAGACCTCCTACAGGGCAGTGTAGCTGTTCGTTACAGGTATGGCACTTAGGGCTAAGTACCATAAGGACTACAAGAGAAAAAGAAAAACAAGTAACACATGAAGCATATACGATAAGGAGGCACCACAGTCCAGAGCACGAGCTCTGGAATCACACAGGCTTGGATCGAATCCCAGCTAAGCCACTACCATCTATATACCCTGAAGGACAGGCCAAGGTTTAAATGTTGTTTTACCAGATTTCAAAAAAGAAGTGAAGAAAGAACCTATCTGCCGGGAAGGGACATCGTGGGGTGCAGTATCCAGTCGGATCAGGGCTCTGCATCTCCTGCTCAGAAACCTTGGCCACCTGGCTCATGGTGATGCTGGCAGCTGAGCAGCCCTGGAGAAGGCGATCCTGTCTCCAGGTCTCGCAGAGAAGCTGGGGAGGTCTCCGGACGAGGTGGCCCACACCCTGGTAAGCTCTGGCTGCCTCCTGCCCTCAGGTCTGAGCAGGCTCTGGCCTCTGGGCCCCGTGGTGGGGAAGGCCTGGCCGATACATACACAGGGCTGAGGGGCCTGCAGAGCCAGTCCCCAGGCAGGGTGAGCTCTGGAGGAGGCTTCCACAGTCCCCAGCAGTCTCCGCATGGTGGCCCAGCTGGCGCCAAACACCTGCCACCCACAGCGAGAAGTCCCAGCCACTAGAAAGTCCAGAAGGGGCCCCACCCTTTCCCTTTGGGCCTGGGTTAAGCCACCAGCTGGGCTTGCACGTGACCCCTGCCTCACCCCCTGCCCCGCCCGCCCTTTCTCTGTGACACGTACAATGGATATGTCATAAAGCCAGGCTGAGCCAGTGCTATAAATTCAGAGGAGTTAGAATCTAGGAAGAAGCTCTCCCACTTTCACTCTCTGCTCTCAGATCAGGCAGGCAGTACCTCTAATATGGAAGCTATGGACACCACACCTCCCTCCCAGGCTGTCCTCTTCCATTCTGCTCATGTTTTCCCCAGCACCCCATTGACGGCTTTGGCGGGTATCGGGGCTTCAGCAGGCAGCACGTCTGACCCCGAACCTATGGACACCACACCTCCTTCCCATGCTGTTATCTTCCATTCTGCTCCTGTTTTCCCCAGCACCCCATTGACGGCTTTGGCGGGCATCGGTGCTTCAGCAGGCAGCACCTCAGACCCCGAACCTATGGACACCACACCTCCTTCACACGCTGTCATCTTCCACTCTGCTCCTGTTTTCCCCAGCACCCCATTGACGGGTTTGGCGGGCATCGGTGCTTCAGCAGGAATCACGTCAGACCCCGAACCTATGGACACCACACCTCCTTCACATGCTGTCATCTTCCATTCTGCTCCTGTTTTCCCAAGCACCCCAGTTTCGGCTTTGGCGGGCATCGGTGCTTCAGCAGGGAGCACGTCAGACCCCGAACCTATGGACACCACACCTCCTTCACACGCTGTCATCTTCCATTCTGCTCCTGTTTTCCCCAGCACCCCATTGACGGCCCTGGCGGGCATCGGTGCTTCCGCAGTCAGCACGTCTGACCCCGAACCTATGGACACCACACCTCCTTCCCAGGCTGTCATCTTCTATTCTGCTCCTGTTTTCTCCAGCACCCCTTTTTCGGCTTTGGTGGGCATCGGTGCCTCAGCAGTCAGCACCTCAGACCCCGAACCTATGGACACCACACCTCCTTCCCAGGCTGTCATCTTCCATCCTGCTCCTCTTTACCCCAGCACCCCATTTACCGCTTAGGCCGGCACTGGTGCTTCAGCAGGCAGCACCTCTAACACCAAAGCTATGGACACCACACCTCCTTCCCAGGCTGTCATTTTCCAGTCTGCCCTGTCTCCAAGTAGAACCACTACCCATTTCACACTGCTCTTCCCAGTTCTGGGAACACACCACCCAGTGGTAGCAATGCCTCAGCCCATGCCTCGACTCATTTACCTGCAACGTGAGCCAACAGATAGACCAACACTTCAAAGTTATGACAGAAAATTGAGTAAGTTATACGCTTGGAATTTCATTTATTATTATTAACAAGCACAACTGTAGTGCTTAGACTATAACAAGTACTATTCTAAGGGCTTACCAAATATTAACTCACTTATTCCTCATAATGGCAACCCTAGTGGTAGGGAATATTCATAGTGTTCACTTTTTGGGGGGAAACTGAGGCTCAGAGACGTTGAATAGCTTGCCTAATGCCACACAGTTAGTAGGTGGCAAAACCCGGGATTAAAACCAGACCATCTAGACTTTCATCACTTTGCTGTGTCACCTTATTATAAGTTGTGGTTAGGGAAGGGACTAAATTGACAAGACTCTGAACTAAAAGGAGAAGGGAGAAATGAGAAAATGAGTGATCCTAGAAACTAGAGAAGGTTTAGGCTCAGAAATTTCTGGTGATGAGACCCAGAAGAACAAGAACTTGGTTGGAATGTTAACTTGGGGTAGAATCTGAATCCACTGAGAAATGGTTTTGTTTCCTGTAAAATTTAGAAAGGTCAGTTGGATGAAGATTAACGAAGACAAAAGTAGAAAGGAAAAGAAAAAGGTGCCTTAAGTGAGACATAACCGCTCCCCTCTACGTACCCACAGGTTGTGTCCTGTGGGAAAGGATGGAGCTCTCTCTACCGGGTTGGTCACCAGGCTGAACAAGGAGAAACATGGCAACCATTGTACTGGTTTTGATGATCCCTCAAAACCAAGGCTTCAGTTTCCAAGAACGACCTACGGTAGCATAACTAGTGTGTGTCACACATGCCACTAAGTGTGTTTCCAGTCACACATTTTAATTGGGGAAATACTTCCTATGAGGTAGGCATTAGTTCGCTATGGCTGCTGTAACAAATTACTACAAATGTGCTTGCTTCTAACAAAACACACTTATTTTCTTATGGTTCTGGAAGACAGAGGTCCAAAACCAGTTTCCCTGGGCTGAAACCAGGAGTCAACAGGGCCATCCATCCTCCTTCTAGAGGCTCTAAGCGAGAATCTGTTTCTTCGCCAGCATTCCTTCACTTCTGGCCACATCAATCCAACCCCAACTTCATCATCACATTCTCTTTGGGGTAAAAATTCCCTCTGCCTCTCTCTTACGAGAACACCAGTGGTTATATTTGGGCCCGTCCAGGTAGTCCAGGAGAATCTTCCCATCTGAGAACCATTACTTTCATCCCACTGGCAAAGTGCCTTCTGCCATTTAAGGTGACATTCACAGGTTCTGGAGAGTAGGATGTGGACATTTGGGGGCAATGGTATTATTCGGTCTACTACAAGGTAGATACTATTATCTTTCTCAGATGTAGGAAATGACGTTTAGGGAAGTAGTCTGTCTCAGGTCTACAATTTCCAGAGTAGAGACTTACATTCTGCCACTGACACTTTAGGACACACCCTAAACAACTTTAATCTGTGTCCTTAACTACTGCGTAATCCTTGGTTAAGAGTCACACTTAGGTATCAAGACCCAATTGAATAGAACGCAAGTACTGTCTCCTCTTTCACTATGTTTGCCTGGTGTACTGATGAATCTTGCCCAGAGCAGAAGAGTTCAGAAAAGTGTTATGCAGGTGTACGAAGAGAAAGCATTTACTGTTTGATGTGCACGGAGGAACGGAAGGCTTTTTCAAATAAAATAAAATAAAATATGCCACCAAATAGTCAATTGTCACAACAGAGGTAACCCCGTGGGAGTCATGAGGAGACTAAAATTATCTCCAATTGTGCAGGGCAGAAAAGTTTTAATGAAGGCAGGTGTAGTTCAGCCAAGGCCTACAGCACAGAAGTAGGAATTTGGGTATGTACGAATGGGAAAAAAGACATTTGAGGCATGGGAAATAGTTTAATGCAGAATGGACGAGAAATATGCATTAGACCTTTTCTAAAACAACTGGCTTATTAACTCAGTAAATCGATTTAGTCAGTCAAACTAGCTTTAGCTGATTACTTATCCAGGGGATAGCTGTTGAGAGTAATTTTTGTCACAGAACAGTAAATAAAATGGTTGAACTATAGCTTTAGGCTTGCTAAGCGAAATAGATGGCTCTAGATGATTTTCAAGTGACTTACTTGGTAGTACTCACGAAATTGGGGGTTAACAATTGCTTAAGAAAACAAAGAGAATTGATTTTAAATAAAGTAGCTACTGTGTAAACTATCTGTTCAGTAGCTCATGTTAAATGGATGTTTATAATCCCCATTGGACAACCAACTACATTTTTGCAAATGGCAATGTGAATTGCTGTTGCATAAACTATAGCAATGACCACCTATGTAATTTGTTGTCCAAACCAGAAATCTTCTAACAATACTGGTGTCCTAATAAAAATAAGCACGAAGGGAACACACAGTGGGTGTCTCCCGTGTGCCTGTGCATGCATCTATATCTCACTGAACCCTCATAACAGCCCCCAAGAGAGGGACTCTGGGCGTCCCCATGCTGCTTGTGGAGAAACAGGCACAGGAAGGTTCAATAGTCTATCTACCTAATATCGCACAGAGGGTGGCAGAGCCCGTTTTTAAACCACCTGCCTCCAATACCAGGTGCCAGGAGCCAGACTCAGCCTACAGCTCTCTTCTGCTCGCCTGGAGGTGAAACAATGTGTCATGATTAGCCAAATCCCGTCTTCACTCATCAAGGTAGGTTGAACACCTGCACGTCCTCCAAGTAGCATGTAGCATAAGCAATAAGATGTCTGTCCCGTGATCGTCCAGGAACTTGGAATCAGCTGTGCCTGGTTAGGCTGAGCTGGTTTAGAGTGGAGAGGACCACCGATCTTCCACCTGGGCAAGTGCCTTTTGACCTCCTGCCATCAGAGGGCCGAAATCTCCAGCCTGAGAATGTGCTGAGCCCTGTAGCCTAGTTACGCCAGCTCAGAACAATGATGAGCACACCTTTTTCCAGTCACCTTTCCTCATGCTCCCCATGCCTCATACTGCCCTGCTTCTTTATTCTTTATCCCACAGATACCCAAAGCCCCTTGCCTTTGGGGAGGCGGATTTGAGACCTATTGTCACGTCACGTCCTCGCTTGGCTGCCCTGTGAATAAACCTCCTCTTTGCTGCAAACCTCAGCATTTCAGTGTTTTGGCTTGCTGCGCCTCAGACAGAATGGTTGGGAGCAGTGGTACAGGTCCCTTGCCTGTGAGGGATGCTGGTTCCTAGTAGTCACGTTGCGGATGTTTTCTCCTCTCGGGGTGGGGGCGGGGCAGACATCCTGCTCTTCCGGAAAGGGAGAAACACAGGTGCCAAACCCTTGCCCTCAGCGTCACCGTCACCTAGGAGCTTGTTAGAAGCACAGAATCCAGGCCCCACCCAGAACTACTGAATACCAGCCTGCATTTAACAAGATCCACAAGAGAGGCATACCCATATTAAAGTTGGAGAGGCACCAAGCTGTCATCGTCTTCTCCACGGCTAATGAAAACGAAGCAAAGGTTCATCCCGAGCCGACTCTGCCTCAGTCACCTGGATATCACATGAGCTCATTTAATCCTCCCCAGAACCTGCAAATGAGACTGAGGGTCAGAGTGGTCTAGCACCCAAGGTTCCATAAAAGAACATGACCAAGGCTCACTGGAGCCCAGACTTCCAAAAAAGAAGGCCCCTGAGCACAGCATGGCACCACCGCAGCCCAAACCGTGGGCCTGGAGGGTAGGCCAGGCTCCCCACGCAGAGTTCACACCATTCGACAGATGCCCACAGCAGACCACAAGGCAATATGAGAAGTAAGTTCTGATTGTGGAATCTCTGAATTTTGAGATTTAAAGAAAAAAATCTGTTTTCGGGGGATGGTTAAAACAGTTCTACCAAGGAGTAAAGAGAGGGCATCTCAAGGCCCCTTCTGGACTTAGAATTTAATGCCTACTTATGGAGAAATGCTCCGTGCATTTGCTCAGCCCTACGTCGAGATGAAGTTCTCTGTGCCCTAGAAGCTTAGGTTCTAAAAAGGCCACAGAAATGGGTGAGACCTCAAAAATGCCAGAACAATGCAACGGCCTTAATCAGACTGTCTTTGCTTTGCCTTGCTTACAAGTCACTGACTTTAAACTGAATATGGTGTCATGTCTTTACGTTTCTTGAAGCTTTTTTTTTTTACAAAAGATCATATAAAGATTTTCTTCCATGGTAAAACTTTTATATTGTATTTCTCTTAAACTGGAGTGTGGTACATTTACCCTCCATCAGATGATTGCTTACAACTCACCTTGCTTTATTAAGAATACCGCTAGAGGCTTCTATGTCCCTACTAACAAAAATACATTTTCAGGCCCATTCAAACCAGTGAAAATCCAAGATTTCAGAGCACAAGATAATGAAAATTCTCTCTATCCACGTCTTTTACTACTTTTAGCCTGTTAACAGTCCCTAAGTGTGTCAGATGAAAGGTACTGTCGCGGGAATTGACATCTTTAACAGCATTCCATACAGGTAAGTCTTGATTGTTCCAATTTCTCAGAAAGTTGGACACATTTACTGCCTCTATGACATCTCTAGGGTGTGTGGAAGAAATAAAAAAGAGGCCTGTACAATGTATTTCTCAAAATATACACACAAAGAGTTTGCACATACAAACAGGGAAACCTTATAAATAATGTATGGGGAGCAAAGTATTGTCGGTAACGGAACTACTCATTTCGAAAGACAACACTGTCACCAAGTGTCCCCTCACCAAAACTGACTGGGAATGTTTAGGGGCCACCAAACCAGAGGTGGAGATTTTTAGGCACATTCTTGCCAGAAAAGAGAGCCTAGGGCATAAACCACTCAACTTGTTGGCACGAATGCCAGGGCAACCCAAGCAAGTGGATATAGAAGCCTACGTAATGCTTGGAAGTAGGAAGCTTTGGGGGACTACACCTGGGCTGGTACTGGCCTCCCTCCCCAAAGGGACAAGGAGAGCAGAAACCTGGATGGAGTCAAGAGAGAGCAAAAAGAAAGGCAAGGCTGGGTATGGAGCAACGTTTGGATCCAGGGGCATGTGTCTCAGAACTGCTGGGGCTCTGCAGACCAGCTGCATCCCCATTCTCCTTGACCCTCATTGGTATAATGAACTCAGGGTGGGCGCATCCCGGCTGCCAAGTCACTTCCACCCGTCCATGGAGTTGACGGTTACTTGCTCACAGTGAACCAACCGCTCTGGACCTAACAGCTACTGCAGGGGGCGGTAGTGGAGAACAAGGTGACGACAAGGACCAGATGCGAAGGAGGAAGAGACATTCAGCGGACCGACTGGGTGGACTGATGGTGTGGCGTTAAGTCTGCAGAGCTAAAGGGGCCAGATGTAGAAAAGGGAAGGGGAACCATGAGGATATGGTCAAGCCCCTTCGTATAGATGTTTCATCCGTATGTTGTATGCAAGTTCCATTCAATTTGCTCTGAGTGAAAAAGAGAGAACAAAATTATCCTTTAAACCATGTCAGTGATTTTATTTACCATCTCATTTGATGAGCTCATAGCCCAGGGTCAGAGGGAAATGGGAGCTGTGAGTCTGCCATCTCTCAGGAAGTCTCAGGCCTCAGAGGCCCCTCATAGCCAAACTACCTCACCTTTTGCACCTTTCAAGCAACGTTATTCCTAAGTGCGAGTCACCCTCTTCATCAGGTTCTCCAAGAAACAGCAGTCTCTCTCAATGACAGAGGAAAAATGGGCTACTTTGGCTTTCTGAGGCACAATATGTAGTTCTCCAAAATGGTACCTGCCTGGGGGATTTTTCAAGAAAATTAAGCATCAGTGGTGATTTGTTTGTCTTCACATAACGTATGACCGAGATGTGCTGAGAAATAAGAAAAGGACGAACGAATCAAGGGCAGCTGATCCAAGGAGGCAAGGGGCAACTTCCACAGCCTACGTGGAAAGCTAGAGGAAGGGAACATCCAGCTGGTGGGAGCTGAAGACAGGGGCCAGTCCTCCTTGGTCTCGGGATGCCACCCCCTCTTCCTACATCTTCACGCTCTCCTTCTCTGTTGGCCCCTCCCAGCCATATTAAAGAGCCACAAGGAAATGCTCTCCTCCATTCCATTTTCCTGTCCTCCTATCCACCCCTCCCTTCTTTCCCTTTGCCATCAATTTCTTGACTTGCCCCCCATTTCTCCCCTCCCATCTACACTGCGATCTGGTTTCTGCCCCACTACTCCCGTGAAACTGACCTCCTTGAAGCCCCCAATGATTTCTCTGTTGACAAGTCCAGGGGACTACTTCTCAATCCTTATCTTTGTGACCGCCAAGCCGAGTTAGACCTTAAACAACGTCTCTGTCTTGAAAATCTCTTCCCTTGGCTTCTGCGCCACCTTTCCTTTTCTTTTCATGACACAGATCACAACCAGTGCTGCAGATTCCATCGAATTAAGGAATGCTGTTGCCTACATGTGTGAATGAGCTAAAGTGAGTACAGTACTGAAGTAGAGGACACCTAAAGTGAAACGTCTTCATGTACGTCCACGTGGCTGAGCAGCAAGTTAACCTTTCATACATGTGTTAAAGAAGAAGAGTTGGGTTTTATTTTATTTACTTTTCCCTGGACTGTGTTGAATGGCTATCATCTACAAGTTCAGGCTACTTTTTGCTGAGGATTAATAATGCACTGGGAGAGCTGAGAGAAAACTGAATAATAGAGCTGTCATTTTCTTGACCAGTTCACCTTAGTTTCCCAAACTCTAAGTCTTTCTCCAATTCTTTTCCCTTTTTATTGTAGTAAAATGAACATAACACAAAATTCACCATTTGGATCATTTTACAATTCACTGTACCATTCAGTGGAATTTACTACTGTCACAATGTTGTGCAACTATCACCACTGCCTAGCTGCAAAACATTTTCATCAACCAAGAGGAAACCTACACCCATTTTAAGGAGTCATTCCCAATTTCCCTCTCTTCCAAACCCCTGGCAACCACTAATGTATAATCTTTTCTGTGTGTATGGATTTGCCACTGCTGGACATTTCATATAAATGGAACCATACAATATGTAGCCTTTCATGCCTGACTTCTTTCACTTAGTTGCATCCATCATGTAGCATGTATCAGAAATCCACTCACTGTTACAGCTGAATCCTTCATACTGTTTGAATACAAAATTAAAAATACGTTGAGAGTGAAGCTCTGTTTTAATGGCACATCTATTAGGCCAATTCATTGAAAGAAGCTGAAGATGGAGATGTTGTTGTGAAATGATAATCGTTGAGAAGCCTCAGCCAATTGGATAATGAAAAGTTTGGGAAATGTTGCAAAAAATTAGCTGATTTATATTAAAAGCCTATTAAACAAGGATTCAGGAGATTGTCTTTTTCTTGCAGGTAACTTAAATGAGGCAGAAAGAAATAACTGCCCTTTAAAACACATTTTGAAAGGATTCTATTTATTCTTAATAGACGAATGGGAGGGAGTACAGCAAGTTCACATCCAATATGGACTCCCTGTCCAAACACTGTTTGTCGTTCTAGCCACCGCTATCGAATTATATTTCTTGAGAGTAAGGCAGCTCAATTCCTGCATATTACTTTCTAAACTTCATCCATCAAATCCATTAATACAGTATAAACAAGAGTTGTTCATGTTTAAGTGCAGTTCAAATATCAGGTATAAAGAACCCCCAGTAAGAAAAAGAATCCTATATCTCTTGCCAGAATGTGGTCAGCTCTGGGGTGCTCTGCTAGCTGAAAGACACATTCCTTATTAAGAGGATAGAGGCTGTTTAAGAGGGATGAGAGCCAAAAAAATTTAACTACATATATGTGTTAAGAACAGTGCTAGGTTATCTCATGTTCTATATCAGTCAAGGCTCACCATTTTACATACGTGAAAAGCAAAGTTAAAAGTGTATTCGTAGGGCTTCCCTGTTGGCGCAGTGGTTAAGGATCCACCTGCCAGTGCACGGGACACACGTTTGAGCCCTGGTCCGGGAAGATCCCACATGCCACGGAGCAACTAAGACCATGTGCCACAACTACTGAGCCTGCGTGCTAGAGCCCGTGAACCACAACTACTGAAGCCCACGCACCTAGACCCCGTGCTCAGCAACAGCGAGAAGCCACCACAATGAGAATCCCGCGTACTGCAACAGAGTAGCCCCCGCTCACTGCAACTAGAGAAAGCCTGCGCACAGCAACGAAGAGCCTAGGCAGCCAAAGATAAATAAATAAATACGTCTATTTTTAAAAAAATGTGTTTTAGTAACTTACTAAAAGGCACGCAATCAGTAAACATGAGCAAGGATTCAATCCCAAATCTGTCACACTGAAGTTGAAGCTAATACTCGAGATTGATAAAAACAGCACTAATTTAAAACTTCAGAGGTATTTGTTACTTCATACTTTCACTAATGCTCTTTGGAGATAAATCATTTCATTTATATGGGCCTTAGTTTTTACAACTATAATAGTTGGAAGCTTGACTAGGTGATCTGTATGTAGCCTTCCAATTCTAAAATGTTCCACTAATTTGGATTCCTACAATAATTGCCCTTGCAATACATGCATGCTGCCACCAAGTAGCAGTAGAGACTACTAGTTCCTTTTTTATCCCTAGTGGGGGTGCATTTTGACAGCAGACTTATCCGTCAATAGTACAACCTGTTAGTATAACTATAAGATAACAAAATAATCTGGTATTCTTTCCTGTAAAAGAGAAGCTTTACATTGTGTCTGTGAATCGTACCAGAATCACCTGTAGCTTTATAAATATAGAGGAAATCCTGAACCCATTGAATGAGAATCTTCAGAGACAGGACTTGGGCATCTGGAATTTTGGGCTCCCATCATTTGTATATTTTATTTCATTTTATTTTTGCCTATGTACAATATTTGTCACATCCTTTTGAATCTTTAAAAGGTTCTTTCTGTTTTAAATTTTAGAATATTCCATAATCTTCACCTACTTTTCATAAGGTGTTATCTGTTATGTTTATTCGATCTTGTGCTTCTCCTGGTTAAGACTTCTTTCTTTCCTTTTTTTTTTCTCGTGGCCCTGCCTCATGTCTTGCAGGATCTTAGTTCCCTGACATGGGATTGGACCCCAGGGTCCCAGCAGTGAAAGCGCCATGTTCTAAACACTGGACCACCAGGGAAGTCCCAAGATTTCAGTTTTAAATGACTTTTTTCCCACTCTAATTCATTCCTGGGATCAGTTTCATGTTTGGACATTAAAGCAACCTTGCATTGCCAGAATAAAGCTACTTTGATTTTGATATATGATTGTTTTACATACCATGGATACAGTTTGTGCTTCTCTTTACACATTTTGCATGCATGTTCAAAGGAGAAACTGGCCTGTGATTCTATTCTTGTAATATCCTTTATAGATTATTTTTAAGATTCTATACTTTATTTTTTATTTATTTATTTTTGGCTGCATTGGGTCTTCATTGCTGCATGCATGCTTTCTCTAGTTTTGGCGAGCGGGGGTCTATTCTTTGTTGCAGTGAGTAGGCTTCTCATTGCAGCCTTCTGACCGCATGGGCTTCTGACACCATTCGTCGGTGCTACTTCAGTTCCTTACCCCTTCCCTTCTGACCCTGGGCGGTGAAATCCTCTTTCTGCGGCTGGCCTGCGGCAGAAAGTCAATGAGGCAAGAGTAGGCTTGGAGTATCCAAGGAGCAGAAAGGATGTCAGCGTGTGAAAAACAGAGCGAGCAAATTGGAGAGGAGAAGGAAACACTCAGAGAGGAAACAGAGGCCCAGATTTCTAGGTCTGTGGAGGCACTCTGAGGACTTTGCACTTTCTGTGAAGAAGCCACTGAAGAAATTTGAGTGACATGATCTGACTTATGTTTTAACAAGATCTCTCTGGATGCCACGTTGATTAGAGATTGTAGGAGAGCAAGGACAAGCCCCAGAAGACCAACAGTTGATTCAAAGAAGTGATTACTCAAACCTGGTCCCCCTCCTCAATGAGGACGCAGAGCAGGAATCGACAAATAATGGCCACAAATCAAATCAGGCTCTCAGCCTGGATCTGTGGGACTGTGAGCTAATAACGGTTCTCACGTTCAGAAAGCTTGTTGAAGAAGAAAGAGGAGGAGAAGCTACAGAAACTGTATATGGCCCACAAAGCCTAAGATATTTAAAATCCAGAAGATGCTTTCCAACACCTGATGTAAAGCATGTGGCTGGTAGGAGGTCCTCAACCAAATTTGGAAGAGGAATACATGAGTCAGTTCGTTCCTGAAAACACTGTAAAGTGATAGGGGTCAAGAAACATTTACCCGTTCACCCTAAACCTTCACAAATGATGCCAGTTCCGTTGAGCTATTGAAAAATACATTCTGGCTTTCAAAAAAGTAACCCAGAGGGCATTTTCTCACATAGGCAAGGTCATAAACAACTGTCAAGTGAAGTTGAAATAGCAACAAATCAAATAGTAACAAAAACATTTTTACAGAATTTTAAATCTTACAAAGCATTTTCATGTTCATTATCTAATTTAATCCCCAAATCAACGTCATGAGATAGTTATTATTTCCCCATTAGAAATGACCACATATTAAATCCTTAGTGATTGCTCAAGAAAAGCTGAAATCTTGAGTGTTACATCCATTAATGCCATGGTTGGGTGTTTTCCCATGGGAACACTGGATGCTAAAATCCACAGGGATTTTCAGCTCAAGATGGCAGACTAGGAAATATATTTACTTTCTGTTCCTCCTGAAACCATATCTCAATAAAACTGTAGAAATACCAAAATTAATCAACCAATAAAAGCCAAGATATTTTGGAAGTCATCAACCACAGAAAGATTTCAACACATTTCGAGAAGGCAAACAATGAAATGGAGGAGCCGTGAATAAAATAATGAAGAAAAAAAGGCTGAACCTAAGTAAGGTCTGCACAAAGCCACTCAGCTTTTGCTGAGCTCCGGTTATAGTAAAGGGCAGAGGAAAGAAGAGGGGCTGAAAACAAGGAGACAAAACGTCATTTTAGGAAAAACAGTTCATTTAATGAGCTCCAGGGAACACTCAGCCTGCTGCCATACTAACTCATGAATTACAATGGATTGTTGGTAAGCAAGACAAGAAAACAGGGAAGAAACAAAAGAAACAAAAATCAAGACATTGTTTCTAACTGAACTCTTCTCAAAGGAGATCGAGGAATTATGGTTCAATGCCACAGCTGTAAATCATTTCTGCTCTTGGAGAGGTTACAAAGGGCTTATAATATTTCCCTTTTGTTCAGACAGAATTTAGGTCTGAGCAAAAGCTTTTGTGTCCTCCAACCCCAACATTTATTGGGGATGGAAGCCCAGATTTGCTGGGACATACCATAAAAAGAATCTCATGAGCAGAGGGTCAAACTGATTTTGGAATATATGAATTATGTCCAGTGTGAGTTTCAATAGGTTTTAAAATATATACATACATACATATATATATATATATACATTTTTACTGATCTATATGATTTTGGGTTCTGAAACTTCTACATGTCACATGCGTGATACATAACAGACAATGTCAGCCCCAGGAGGGAGAAAACACTCCAATGAAGCAAGCCAAAGAAACAAGTTTTAAGCAAGGTCAAGTGATGTGTAGACCAGGATTGTTCAATTCCTACCTGTCATGCTGAAGCTTCCAGCTCCTGAATAACAACACATGCTTCCCTTGTCCTAGACAGCCAAGAGTATGTCTCCTCTCTTGGGCATAAGAATCTCTAGAGTTACATATCTGTAGTAAGAGTGGACCCAGCTGGCATACTCACAATGACCAAATTGTGTTGATCGTACTTTATACCAATACATCGCCCCACGCTGAAGTTGCAATAAATGATATATTTGCTTTCTAGACATGAATGAGACGCCTTACTGGATATACTCCAGGAAGGCCAGAGAAGCTGGCTTCTAATCCATACGGAACAATTCACTGGTGAATTTCTTTCACGATAGCCCATGATTTATCTAGAATATCATCTTGACATATCTGGATCCTTCAAACTAGACAAAGGGAAAATACGGGCTTCAAGCCTCAATTAGAAATATGGAATGGTGCCATGCTGACAACTGGTGGTCCCTGACCTGTATCTTCTGAGATTAGAACACAGTGTGGTGGATGACCAATTCATGCATTGAACAAAAGAAGACCTCCTACAGGGCAGTGTAGCTGTTCGTTACAGGTATGGCACTTAGGGCTAAGTACCATAAGGACTACAAGAGAAAAAGAAAAACAAGTAACACATGAAGCATATACGATAAGGAGGCACCACAGTCCAGAGCACGAGCTCTGGAATCACACAGGCTTGGATCGAATCCCAGCTAAGCCACTACCATCTATATACCCTGAAGGACAGGCCAAGGTTTAAATGTTGTTTTACCAGATTTCAAAAAAGAAGTGAAGAAAGAACCTATCTGCCGGGAAGGGACATCGTGGGGTGCAGTATCCAGTCGGATCAGGGCTCTGCATCTCCTGCTCAGAAACCTTGGCCACCTGGCTCATGGTGATGCTGGCAGCTGAGCAGCCCTGGAGAAGGCGATCCTGTCTCCAGGTCTCGCAGAGAAGCTGGGGAGGTCTCCGGACGAGGTGGCCCACACCCTGGTAAGCTCTGGCTGCCTCCTGCCCTCAGGTCTGAGCAGGCTCTGGCCTCTGGGCCCCGTGGTGGGGAAGGCCTGGCCGATACATACACAGGGCTGAGGGGCCTGCAGAGCCAGTCCCCAGGCAGGGTGAGCTCTGGAGGAGGCTTCCACAGTCCCCAGCAGTCTCCGCATGGTGGCCCAGCTGGCGCCAAACACCTGCCACCCACAGCGAGAAGTCCCAGCCACTAGAAAGTCCAGAAGGGGCCCCACCCTTTCCCTTTGGGCCTGGGTTAAGCCACCAGCTGGGCTTGCACGTGACCCCTGCCTCACCCCCTGCCCCGCCCGCCCTTTCTCTGTGACACGTACAATGGATATGTCATAAAGCCAGGCTGAGCCAGTGCTATAAATTCAGAGGAGTTAGAATCTAGGAAGAAGCTCTCCCACTTTCACTCTCTGCTCTCAGATCAGGCAGGCAGTACCTCTAATATGGAAGCTATGGACACCACACCTCCCTCCCAGGCTGTCCTCTTCCATTCTGCTCATGTTTTCCCCAGCACCCCATTGACGGCTTTGGCGGGTATCGGGGCTTCAGCAGGCAGCACGTCTGACCCCGAACCTATGGACACCACACCTCCTTCCCATGCTGTTATCTTCCATTCTGCTCCTGTTTTCCCCAGCACCCCATTGACGGCTTTGGCGGGCATCGGTGCTTCAGCAGGCAGCACCTCAGACCCCGAACCTATGGACACCACACCTCCTTCACACGCTGTCATCTTCCACTCTGCTCCTGTTTTCCCCAGCACCCCATTGACGGGTTTGGCGGGCATCGGTGCTTCAGCAGGAATCACGTCAGACCCCGAACCTATGGACACCACACCTCCTTCACATGCTGTCATCTTCCATTCTGCTCCTGTTTTCCCAAGCACCCCAGTTTCGGCTTTGGCGGGCATCGGTGCTTCAGCAGGGAGCACGTCAGACCCCGAACCTATGGACACCACACCTCCTTCACACGCTGTCATCTTCCATTCTGCTCCTGTTTTCCCCAGCACCCCATTGACGGCCCTGGCGGGCATCGGTGCTTCCGCAGTCAGCACGTCTGACCCCGAACCTATGGACACCACACCTCCTTCCCAGGCTGTCATCTTCTATTCTGCTCCTGTTTTCTCCAGCACCCCATTTTCGGCTTTGGTGGGCATCGGTGCCTCAGCAGTCAGCACCTCAGACCCCGAACCTATGGACACCACACCTCCTTCCCAGGCTGTCATCTTCCATCCTGCTCCTCTTTACCCCAGCACCCCATTTACCGCTTAGGCCGGCACTGGTGCTTCAGCAGGCAGCACCTCTAACACCAAAGCTATGGACACCACACCTCCTTCCCAGGCTGTCATTTTCCAGTCTGCCCTGTCTCCAAGTAGAACCACTACCCATTTCACACTGCTCTTCCCAGTTCTGGGAACACACCACCCAGTGGTAGCAATGCCTCAGCCCATGCCTCGACTCATTTACCTGCAACGTGAGCCAACAGATAGACCAACACTTCAAAGTTATGACAGAAAATTGAGTAAGTTATACGCTTGGAATTTCATTTATTATTATTAACAAGCACAACTGTAGTGCTTAGACTATAACAAGTACTATTCTAAGGGCTTACCAAATATTAACTCACTTATTCCTCATAATGGCAACCCTAGTGGTAGGGAATATTCATAGTGTTCACTTTTTGGGGGGAAACTGAGGCTCAGAGACGTTGAATAGCTTGCCTAATGCCACACAGTTAGTAGGTGGCAAAACCCGGGATTAAAACCAGACCATCTAGACTTTCATCACTTTGCTGTGTCACCTTATTATAAGTTGTGGTTAGGGAAGGGACTAAATTGACAAGACTCTGAACTAAAAGGAGAAGGGAGAAATGAGAAAATGAGTGATCCTAGAAACTAGAGAAGGTTTAGGCTCAGAAATTTCTGGTGATGAGACCCAGAAGAACAAGAACTTGGTTGGAATGTTAACTTGGGGTAGAATCTGAATCCACTGAGAAATGGTTTTGTTTCCTGTAAAATTTAGAAAGGTCAGTTGGATGAAGATTAACGAAGACAAAAGTAGAAAGGAAAAGAAAAAGGTGCCTTAAGTGAGACATAACCGCTCCCCTCTACGTACCCACAGGTTGTGTCCTGTGGGAAAGGATGGAGCTCTCTCTACCGGGTTGGTCACCAGGCTGAACAAGGAGAAACATGGCAACCATTGTACTGGTTTTGATGATCCCTCAAAACCAAGGCTTCAGTTTCCAAGAACGACCTACGGTAGCATAACTAGTGTGTGTCACACATGCCACTAAGTGTGTTTCCAGTCACACATTTTAATTGGGGAAATACTTCCTATGAGGTAGGCATTAGTTCGCTATGGCTGCTGTAACAAATTACTACAAATGTGCTTGCTTCTAACAAAACACACTTATTTTCTTATGGTTCTGGAAGACAGAGGTCCAAAACCAGTTTCCCTGGGCTGAAACCAGGAGTCAACAGGGCCATCCATCCTCCTTCTAGAGGCTCTAAGCGAGAATCTGTTTCTTCGCCAGCATTCCTTCACTTCTGGCCACATCAATCCAACCCCAACTTCATCATCACATTCTCTTTGGGGTAAAAATTCCCTCTGCCTCTCTCTTACGAGAACACCAGTGGTTATATTTGGGCCCGTCCAGGTAGTCCAGGAGAATCTTCCCATCTGAGAACCATTACTTTCATCCCACTGGCAAAGTGCCTTCTGCCATTTAAGGTGACATTCACAGGTTCTGGAGAGTAGGATGTGGACATTTGGGGGCAATGGTATTATTCGGTCTACTACAAGGTAGATACTATTATCTTTCTCAGATGTAGGAAATGACGTTTAGGGAAGTAGTCTGTCTCAGGTCTACAATTTCCAGAGTAGAGACTTACATTCTGCCACTGACACTTTAGGACACACCCTAAACAACTTTAATCTGTGTCCTTAACTACTGCGTAATCCTTGGTTAAGAGTCACACTTAGGTATCAAGACCCAATTGAATAGAACGCAAGTACTGTCTCCTCTTTCACTATGTTTGCCTGGTGTACTGATGAATCTTGCCCAGAGCAGAAGAGTTCAGAAAAGTGTTATGCAGGTGTACGAAGAGAAAGCATTTACTGTTTGATGTGCACGGAGGAACGGAAGGCTTTTTCAAATAAAATAAAATAAAATATGCCACCAAATAGTCAATTGTCACAACAGAGGTAACCCCGTGGGAGTCATGAGGAGACTAAAATTATCTCCAATTGTGCAGGGCAGAAAAGTTTCAATGAAGGCAGGTGTAGTTCAGCCAAGGCCTACAGCACAGAAGTAGGAATTTGGGTATGTACGAATGGGAAAAAAGACATTTGAGGCATGGGAAATAGTTTAATGCAGAATGGACGAGAAATATGCATTAGACCTTTTCTAAAACAACTGGCTTATTAACTCAGTAAATCGATTTAGTCAGTCAAACTAGCTTTAGCTGATTACTTATCCAGGGGATAGCTGTTGAGAGTAATTTTTGTCACAGAACAGTAAATAAAATGGTTGAACTATAGCTTTAGGCTTGCTAAGCGAAATAGATGGCTCTAGATGATTTTCAAGTGACTTACTTGGTAGTACTCACGAAATTGGGGGTTAACAATTGCTTAAGAAAACAAAGAGAATTGATTTTAAATAAAGTAGCTACTGTGTAAACTATCTGTTCAGTAGCTCATGTTAAACGGATGTTTATAATCCCCATTGGACAACCAACTACATTTTTGCAAATGGCAATGTGAATTGCTGTTGCATAAACTATAGCAATGACCACCTATGTAATTTGTTGTCCAAACCAGAAATCTTCTAACAATACTGGTGTCCTAATAAAAATAAGCACGAAGGGAACACACAGTGGGTGTCTCCCGTGTGCCTGTGCATGCATCTATATCTCACTGAACCCTCATAACAGCCCCCAAGAGAGGGACTCTGGGCGTCCCCATGCTGCTTGTGGAGAAACAGGCACAGGAAGGTTCAATAGTCTATCTACCTAATATCGCACAGAGGGTGGCAGAGCCCGTTTTTAAACCACCTGCCTCCAATACCAGGTGCCAGGAGCCAGACTCAGCCTACAGCTCTCTTCTGCTCGCCTGGAGGTGAAACAATGTGTCATGATTAGCCAAATCCCGTCTTCACTCATCAAGGTAGGTTGAACACCTGCACGTCCTCCAAGTAGCATGTAGCATAAGCAATAAGATGTCTGTCCCGTGATCGTCCAGGAACTTGGAATCAGCTGTGCCTGGTTAGGCTGAGCTGGTTTAGAGTGGAGAGGACCACCGATCTTCCACCTGGGCAAGTGCCTTTTGACCTCCTGCCATCAGAGGGCCGAAATCTCCAGCCTGAGAATGTGCTGAGCCCTGTAGCCTAGTTACGCCAGCTCAGAACAATGATGAGCACACCTTTTTCCAGTCACCTTTCCTCATGCTCCCCATGCCTCATACTGCCCTGCTTCTTTATTCTTTATCCCACAGATACCCAAAGCCCCTTGCCTTTGGGGAGGCGGATTTGAGACCTATTGTCACGTCACGTCCTCGCTTGGCTGCCCTGTGAATAAACCTCCTCTTTGCTGCAAACCTCAGCATTTCAGTGTTTTGGCTTGCTGCGCCTCAGACAGAATGGTTGGGAGCAGTGGTACAGGTCCCTTGCCTGTGAGGGATGCTGGTTCCTAGTAGTCACGTTGCGGATGTTTTCTCCTCTCGGGGTGGGGGCGGGGCAGACATCCTGCTCTTCCGGAAAGGGAGAAACACAGGTGCCAAACCCTTGCCCTCAGCGTCACCGTCACCTAGGAGCTTGTTAGAAGCACAGAATCCAGGCCCCACCCAGAACTACTGAATACCAGCCTGCATTTAACAAGATCCACAAGAGAGGCATACCCATATTAAAGTTGGAGAGGCACCAAGCTGTCATCGTCTTCTCCACGGCTAATGAAAACGAAGCAAAGGTTCATCCCGAGCCGACTCTGCCTCAGTCACCTGGATATCACATGAGCTCATTTAATCCTCCCCAGAACCTGCAAATGAGACTGAGGGTCAGAGTGGTCTAGCACCCAAGGTTCCATAAAAGAACATGACCAAGGCTCACTGGAGCCCAGACTTCCAAAAAAGAAGGCCCCTGAGCACAGCATGGCACCACCGCAGCCCAAACCGTGGGCCTGGAGGGTAGGCCAGGCTCCCCACGCAGAGTTCACACCATTCGACAGATGCCCACAGCAGACCACAAGGCAATATGAGAAGTAAGTTCTGATTGTGGAATCTCTGAATTTTGAGATTTAAAGAAAAAAATCTGTTTTCGGGGGATGGTTAAAACAGTTCTACCAAGGAGTAAAGAGAGGGCATCTCAAGGCCCCTTCTGGACTTAGAATTTAATGCCTACTTATGGAGAAATGCTCCGTGCATTTGCTCAGCCCTACGTCGAGATGAAGTTCTCTGTGCCCTAGAAGCTTAGGTTCTAAAAAGGCCACAGAAATGGGTGAGACCTCAAAAATGCCAGAACAATGCAACGGCCTTAATCAGACTGTCTTTGCTTTGCCTTGCTTACAAGTCACTGACTTTAAACTGAATATGGTGTCATGTCTTTACGTTTCTTGAAGCTTTTTTTTTTTACAAAAGATCATATAAAGATTTTCTTCCATGGTAAAACTTTTATATTGTATTTCTCTTAAACTGGAGTGTGGTACATTTACCCTCCATCAGATGATTGCTTACAACTCACCTTGCTTTATTAAGAATACCGCTAGAGGCTTCTATGTCCCTACTAACAAAAATACATTTTCAGGCCCATTCAAACCAGTGAAAATCCAAGATTTCAGAGCACAAGATAATGAAAATTCTCTCTATCCACGTCTTTTACTACTTTTAGCCTGTTAACAGTCCCTAAGTGTGTCAGATGAAAGGTACTGTCGCGGGAATTGACATCTTTAACAGCATTCCATACAGGTAAGTCTTGATTGTTCCAATTTCTCAGAAAGTTGGACACATTTACTGCCTCTATGACATCTCTAGGGTGTGTGGAAGAAATAAAAAAGAGGCCTGTACAATGTATTTCTCAAAATATACACACAAAGAGTTTGCACATACAAACAGGGAAACCTTATAAATAATGTATGGGGAGCAAAGTATTGTCGGTAACGGAACTACTCATTTCGAAAGACAACACTGTCACCAAGTGTCCCCTCACCAAAACTGACTGGGAATGTTTAGGGGCCACCAAACCAGAGGTGGAGATTTTTAGGCACATTCTTGCCAGAAAAGAGAGCCTAGGGCATAAACCACTCAACTTGTTGGCACGAATGCCAGGGCAACCCAAGCAAGTGGATATAGAAGCCTACGTAATGCTTGGAAGTAGGAAGCTTTGGGGGACTACACCTGGGCTGGTACTGGCCTCCCTCCCCAAAGGGACAAGGAGAGCAGAAACCTGGATGGAGTCAAGAGAGAGCAAAAAGAAAGGCAAGGCTGGGTATGGAGCAACGTTTGGATCCAGGGGCATGTGTCTCAGAACTGCTGGGGCTCTGCAGACCAGCTGCATCCCCATTCTCCTTGACCCTCATTGGTATAATGAACTCAGGGTGGGCGCATCCCGGCTGCCAAGTCACTTCCACCCGTCCATGGAGTTGACGGTTACTTGCTCACAGTGAACCAACCGCTCTGGACCTAACAGCTACTGCAGGGGGCGGTAGTGGAGAACAAGGTGACGACAAGGACCAGATGTGAAGGAGGAAGAGACATTCAGCGGACCGACTGGGTGGACTGATGGTGTGGCGTTAAGTCTGCAGAGCTAAAGGGGCCAGATGTAGAAAAGGGAAGGGGAACCATGAGGATATGGTCAAGCCCCTTCGTATAGATGTTTCATCCGTATGTTGTATGCAAGTTCCATTCAATTTGCTCTGAGTGAAAAAGAGAGAACAAAATTATCCTTTAAACCATGTCAGTGATTTTATTTACCATCTCATTTGATGAGCTCATAGCCCAGGGTCAGAGGGAAATGGGAGCTGTGAGTCTGCCATCTCTCAGGAAGTCTCAGGCCTCAGAGGCCCCTCATAGCCAAACTACCTCACCTTTTGCACCTTTCAAGCAACGTTATTCCTAAGTGCGAGTCACCCTCTTCATCAGGTTCTCCAAGAAACAGCAGTCTCTCTCAATGACAGAGGAAAAATGGGCTACTTTGGCTTTCTGAGGCACAATATGTAGTTCTCCAAAATGGTACCTGCCTGGGGGATTTTTCAAGAAAATTAAGCATCAGTGGTGATTTGTTTGTCTTCACATAACGTATGACCGAGATGTGCTGAGAAATAAGAAAAGGACGAACGAATCAAGGGCAGCTGATCCAAGGAGGCAAGGGGCAACTTCCACAGCCTACGTGGAAAGCTAGAGGAAGGGAACATCCAGCTGGTGGGAGCTGAAGACAGGGGCCAGTCCTCCTTGGTCTCGGGATGCCACCCCCTCTTCCTACATCTTCACGCTCTCCTTCTCTGTTGGCCCCTCCCAGCCATATTAAAGAGCCACAAGGAAATGCTCTCCTCCATTCCATTTTCCTGTCCTCCTATCCACCCCTCCCTTCTTTCCCTTTGCCATCAATTTCTTGACTTGCCCCCCATTTCTCCCCTCCCATCTACACTGCGATCTGTTTTCTGCCCCACTACTCCCGTGAAACTGACCTCCTTGAAGCCCCCAATGATTTCTCTGTTGACAAGTCCAGGGGACTACTTCTCAATCCTTATCTTTGTGACCGCCAAGCCGAGTTAGACCTTAAACAACGTCTCTGTCTTGAAAATCTCTTCCCTTGGCTTCTGCGCCACCTTTCCTTTTCTTTTCATGACACAGATCACAACCAGTGCTGCAGATTCCATCGAATTAAGGAATGCTGTTGCCTACATGTGTGAATGAGCTAAAGTGAGTACAGTACTGAAGTAGAGGACACCTAAAGTGAAACGTCTTCATGTACGTCCACGTGGCTGAGCAGCAAGTTAACCTTTCATACATGTGTTAAAGAAGAAGAGTTGGGTTTTATTTTATTTACTTTTCCCTGGACTGTGTTGAATGGCTATCATCTACAAGTTCAGGCTACTTTTTGCTGAGGATTAATAATGCACTGGGAGAGCTGAGAGAAAACTGAATAATAGAGCTGTCATTTTCTTGACCAGTTCACCTTAGTTTCCCAAACTCTAAGTCTTTCTCCAATTCTTTTCCCTTTTTATTGTAGTAAAATGAACATAACACAAAATTCACCATTTGGATCATTTTACAATTCACTGTACCATTCAGTGGAATTTACTACTGTCACAATGTTGTGCAACTATCACCACTGCCTAGCTGCAAAACATTTTCATCAACCAAGAGGAAACCTACACCCATTTTAAGGAGTCATTCCCAATTTCCCTCTCTTCCAAACCCCTGGCAACCACTAATGTATAATCTTTTCTGTGTGTATGGATTTGCCACTGCTGGACATTTCATATAAATGGAACCATACAATATGTAGCCTTTCATGCCTGACTTCTTTCACTTAGTTGCATCCATCATGTAGCATGTATCAGAAATCCACTCACTGTTACAGCTGAATCCTTCATACTGTTTGAATACAAAATTAAAAATACGTTGAGAGTGAAGCTCTGTTTTAATGGCACATCTATTAGGCCAATTCATTGAAAGAAGCTGAAGATGGAGATGTTGTTGTGAAATGATAATCGTTGAGAAGCCTCAGCCAATTGGATAATGAAAAGTTTGGGAAATGTTGCAAAAAATTAGCTGATTTATATTAAAAGCCTATTAAACAAGGATTCAGGAGATTGTCTTTCTCTTGCAGGTAACTTAAATGAGGCAGAAAGAAATAACTGCCCTTTAAAACACATTTTGAAAGGATTCTATTTATTCTTAATAGACGAATGGGAGGGAGTACAGCAAGTTCACATCCAATATGGACTCCCTGTCCAAACACTGTTTGTCGTTCTAGCCACCGCTATCGAATTATATTTCTTGAGAGTAAGGCAGCTCAATTCCTGCATATTACTTTCTAAACTTCATCCATCAAATCCATTAATACAGTATAAACAAGAGTTGTTCATGTTTAAGTGCAGTTCAAATATCAGGTATAAAGAACCCCCAGTAAGAAAAAGAATCCTATATCTCTTGCCAGAATGTGGTCAGCTCTGGGGTGCTCTGCTAGCTGAAAGACACATTCCTTATTAAGAGGATAGAGGCTGCTTAAGAGGGATGAGAGCCAAAAAAATTTAACTACATATATGTGTTAAGAACAGTGCTAGGTTATCTCATGTTCTATATCAGTCAAGGCTCACCATTTTACATACGTGAAAAGCAAAGTTAAAAGTGTATTCGTAGGGCTTCCCTGTTGGCGCAGTGGTTAAGGATCCACCTGCCAGTGCACGGGACACACGTTTGAGCCCTGGTCCGGGAAGATCCCACATGCCACGGAGCAACTAAGACCATGTGCCACAACTACTGAGCCTGCGTGCTAGAGCCCGTGAACCACAACTACTGAAGCCCACGCACCTAGACCCCGTGCTCAGCAACAGCGAGAAGCCACCACAATGAGAATCCCGCGTACTGCAACAGAGTAGCCCCCGCTCACTGCAACTAGAGAAAGCCTGCGCACAGCAACGAAGAGCCTAGGCAGCCAAAGATAAATAAATAAATACGTCTATTTTTTAAAAAATGTGTTTTAGTAACTTACTAAAAGGCACGCAATCAGTAAACATGAGCAAGGATTCAATCCCAAATCTGTCACACTGAAGTTGAAGCTAATACTCGAGATTGATAAAAACAGCACTAATTTAAAACTTCAGAGGTATTTGTTACTTCATACTTTCACTAATGCTCTTTGGAGATAAATCATTTCATTTATATGGGCCTTAGTTTTTACAACTATAATAGTTGGAAGCTTGACTAGGTGATCTGTATGTAGCCTTCCAATTCTAAAATGTTCCACTAATTTGGATTCCTACAATAATTGCCCTTGCAATACATGCATGCTGCCACCAAGTAGCAGTAGAGACTACTAGTTCCTTTTTTATCCCTAGTGGGGGTGCATTTTGACAGCAGACTTATCCGTCAATAGTACAACCTGTTAGTATAACTATAAGATAACAAAATAATCTGGTATTCTTTCCTGTAAAAGAGAAGCTTTACATTGTGTCTGTGAATCGTACCAGAATCACCTGTAGCTTTATAAATATAGAGGAAATCCTGAACCCATTGAATGAGAATCTTCAGAGACAGGACTTGGGCATCTGGAATTTTGGGCTCCCGTCATTTGTATATTTTATTTCATTTTATTTTTGCCTATGTACAATATTTGCCACATCCTTTTGAATCTTTAAAAGGTTCTTTCTGTTTTAAATTTTAGAATATTCCATAATCTTCACCTACTTTTCATAAGGTGTTATCTGTTATGTTTATTCGATCTTGTGCTTCTCCTGGTTAAGACTTCTTTCTTTCCTTTTTTTTTTCTCGTGGCCCTGCCTCATGTCTTGCAGGATCTTAGTTCCCTGACATGGGATTGGACCCCAGGGTCCCAGCAGTGAAAGCGCCATGTTCTAAACACTGGACCACCAGGGAAGTCCCAAGATTTCAGTTTTAAATGACTTTTTTCCCACTCTAATTCATTCCTGGGATCAGTTTCATGTTTGGACATTAAAGCAACCTTGCATTGCCAGAATAAAGCTACTTTGATTTTGATATATGATTGTTTTACATACCATGGATACAGTTTGTGCTTCTCTTTACACATTTTGCATGCATGTTCAAAGGAGAAACTGGCCTGTGATTCTATTCTTGTAATATCCTTTATAGATTATTTTTAAGATTCTATACTTTATTTTTTATTTATTTATTTTTGGCTGCATTGGGTCTTCATTGCTGCATGCATGCTTTCTCTAGTTTTGGCGAGCGGGGGTCTATTCTTTGTTGCAGTGAGTAGGCTTCTCATTGCAGCCTTCTGACCGCATGGGCTTCTGACACCATTCGTCGGTGCTACTTCAGTTCCTTACCCCTTCCCTTCTGACCCTGGGCGGTGAAATCCTCTTTCTGCGGCTGGCCTGCGGCAGAAAGTCAATGAGGCAAGAGTAGGCTTGGAGTATCCAAGGAGCAGAAAGGATGTCAGCGTGTGAAAAACAGAGCGAGCAAATTGGAGAGGAGAAGGAAACACTCAGAGAGGAAACAGAGGCCCAGATTTCTAGGTCTGTGGAGGCACTCTGAGGACTTTGCACTTTCTGTGAAGAAGCCACTGAAGAAATTTGAGTGACATGATCTGACTTATGTTTTAACAAGATCTCTCTGGATGCCACGTTGATTAGAGATTGTAGGAGAGCAAGGACAAGCCCCAGAAGACCAACAGTTGATTCAAAGAAGTGATTACTCAAACCTGGTCCCCCTCCTCAATGAGGACGCAGGGCAGGAATCGACAAATAATGGCCACAAATCAAATCAGGCTCTCAGCCTGGATCTGTGGGACTGTGAGCTAATAACGGTTCTCACGTTCAGAAAGCTTGTTGAAGAAGAAAGAGGAGGAGAAGCTACAGAAACTGTATATGGCCCACAAAGCCTAAGATATTTAAAATCCAGAAGATGCTTTCCAACACCTGATGTAAAGCATGTGGCTGGTAGGAGGTCCTCAACCAAATTTGGAAGAGGAATACATGAGTCAGTTCGTTCCTGAAAACACTGTAAAGTGATAGGGGTCAAGAAACATTTACCCGTTCACCCTAAACCTTCACAAATGATGCCAGTTCCGTTGAGCTATTGAAAAATACATTCTGGCTTTCAAAAAAGTAACCCAGAGGGCATTTTCTCACATAGGCAAGGTCATAAACAACTGTCAAGTGAAGTTGAAATAGCAACAAATCAAATAATAACAAAAACATTTTTACAGAATTTTAAATCTTACAAAGCATTTTCATGTTCATTATCTAATTTAATCCCCAAATCAACGTCATGAGATAGTTATTATTTCCCCATTAGAAATGACCACATATTAAATCCTTAGTGATTGCTCAAGAAAAGCTGAAATCTTGAGTGTTACATCCATTAATGCCATGGTTGGGTGTTTTCCCATGGGAACACTGGATGCTAAAATCCACAGGGATTTTCAGCTCAAGATGGCAGACTAGGAAATATATTTACTTTCTGTTCCTCCTGAAACCATATCTCAATAAAACTGTAGAAATACCAAAATTAATCAACCAATAAAAGCCAAGATATTTTGGAAGTCATCAACCACAGAAAGATTTCAACACATTTCGAGAAGGCAAACAATGAAATGGAGGAGCCGTGAATAAAATAATGAAGAAAAAAAGGCTGAACCTAAGTAAGGTCTGCACAAAGCCACTCAGCTTTTGCTGAGCTCCGGTTATAGTAAAGGGCAGAGGAAAGAAGAGGGGCTGAAAACAAGGAGACAAAACGTCATTTTAGGAAAAACAGTTCATTTAATGAGCTCCAGGGAACACTCAGCCTGCTGCCATACTAACTCATGAATTACAATGGATTGTTGGTAAGCAAGACAAGAAAACAGGGAAGAAACAAAAGAAACAAAAATCAAGACATTGTTTCTAACTGAACTCTTCTCAAAGGAGATCGAGGAATTATGGTTCAATGCCACAGCTGTAAATCATTTCTGCTCTTGGAGAGGTTACAAAGGGCTTATAATATTTCCCTTTTGTTCAGACAGAATTTAGGTCTGAGCAAAAGCTTTTGTGTCCTCCAACCCCAACATTTATTGGGGATGGAAGCCCAGATTTGCTGGGACATACCATAAAAAGAATCTCATGAGCAGAGGGTCAAACTGATTTTGGAATATATGAATTATGTCCAGTGTGAGTTTCAATAGGTTTTAAAATATATACATACATACATATATATATATATATATATACATTTTTACTGATCTATATGATTTTGGGTTCTGAAACTTCTACATGTCACATGCGTGATACATAACAGACAATGTCAGCCCCAGGAGGGAGAAAACACTCCAATGAAGCAAGCCAAAGAAACAAGTTTTAAGCAAGGTCAAGTGATGTGTAGACCAGGATTGTTCAATTCCTACCTGTCATGCTGAAGCTTCCAGCTCCTGAATAACAACACATGCTTCCCTTGTCCTAGACAGCCAAGAGTATGTCTCCTCTCTTGGGCATAAGAATCTCTAGAGTTACATATCTGTAGTAAGAGTGGACCCAGCTGGCATACTCACAATGACCAAATTGTGTTGATCGTACTTTATACCAATACATCGCCCCACGCTGAAGTTGCAATAAATGATATATTTGCTTTCTAGACATGAATGAGACGCCTTACTGGATATACTCCAGGAAGGCCAGAGAAGCTGGCTTCTAATCCATACGGAACAATTCACTGGTGAATTTCTTTCACGATAGCCCATGATTTATCTAGAATATCATCTTGACATATCTGGATCCTTCAAACTAGACAAAGGGAAAATACGGGCTTCAAGCCTCAATTAGAAATATGGAATGGTGCCATGCTGACAACTGGTGGTCCCTGACCTGTATCTTCTGAGATTAGAACACAGTGTGGTGGATGACCAATTCATGCATTGAACAAAAGAAGACCTCCTACAGGGCAGTGTAGCTGTTCGTTACAGGTATGGCACTTAGGGCTAAGTACCATAAGGACTACAAGAGAAAAAGAAAAACAAGTAACACATGAAGCATATACGATAAGGAGGCACCACAGTCCAGAGCACGAGCTCTGGAATCACACAGGCTTGGATCGAATCCCAGCTAAGCCACTACCATCTATATACCCTGAAGGACAGGCCAAGGTTTAAATGTTGTTTTACCAGATTTCAAAAAAGAAGTGAAGAAAGAACCTATCTGCCGGGAAGGGACATCGTGGGGTGCAGTATCCAGTCGGATCAGGGCTCTGCATCTCCTGCTCAGAAACCTTGGCCACCTGGCTCATGGTGATGCTGGCAGCTGAGCAGCCCTGGAGAAGGCGATCCTGTCTCCAGGTCTCGCAGAGAAGCTGGGGAGGTCTCCGGACGAGGTGGCCCACACCCTGGTAAGCTCTGGCTGCCTCCTGCCCTCAGGTCTGAGCAGGCTCTGGCCTCTGGGCCCCGTGGTGGGGAAGGCCTGGCCGATACATACACAGGGCTGAGGGGCCTGCAGAGCCAGTCCCCAGGCAGGGTGAGCTCTGGAGGAGGCTTCCACAGTCCCCAGCAGTCTCCGCATGGTGGCCCAGCTGGCGCCAAACACCTGCCACCCACAGCGAGAAGTCCCAGCCACTAGAAAGTCCAGAAGGGGCCCCACCCTTTCCCTTTGGGCCTGGGTTAAGCCACCAGCTGGGCTTGCACGTGACCCCTGCCTCACCCCCTGCCCCGCCCGCCCTTTCTCTGTGACACGTACAATGGATATGTCATAAAGCCAGGCTGAGCCAGTGCTATAAATTCAGAGGAGTTAGAATCTAGGAAGAAGCTCTCCCACTTTCACTCTCTGCTCTCAGATCAGGCAGGCAGTACCTCTAATATGGAAGCTATGGACACCACACCTCCCTCCCAGGCTGTCCTCTTCCATTCTGCTCATGTTTTCCCCAGCACCCCATTGACGGCTTTGGCGGGTATCGGGGCTTCAGCAGGCAGCACGTCTGACCCCGAACCTATGGACACCACACCTCCTTCCCATGCTGTTATCTTCCATTCTGCTCCTGTTTTCCCCAGCACCCCATTGACGGCTTTGGCGGGCATCGGTGCTTCAGCAGGCAGCACCTCAGACCCCGAACCTATGGACACCACACCTCCTTCACACGCTGTCATCTTCCACTCTGCTCCTGTTTTCCCCAGCACCCCATTGACGGGTTTGGCGGGCATCGGTGCTTCAGCAGGAATCACGTCAGACCCCGAACCTATGGACACCACACCTCCTTCACATGCTGTCATCTTCCATTCTGCTCCTGTTTTCCCAAGCACCCCAGTTTCGGCTTTGGCGGGCATCGGTGCTTCAGCAGGGAGCACGTCAGACCCCGAACCTATGGACACCACACCTCCTTCACACGCTGTCATCTTCCATTCTGCTCCTGTTTTCCCCAGCACCCCATTGACGGCCCTGGCGGGCATCGGTGCTTCCGCAGTCAGCACGTCTGACCCCGAACCTATGGACACCACACCTCCTTCCCAGGCTGTCATCTTCTATTCTGCTCCTGTTTTCTCCAGCACCCCATTTTCGGCTTTGGTGGGCATCGGTGCCTCAGCAGTCAGCACCTCAGACCCCGAACCTATGGACACCACACCTCCTTCCCAGGCTGTCATCTTCCATCCTGCTCCTCTTTACCCCAGCACCCCATTTACCGCTTAGGCCGGCACTGGTGCTTCAGCAGGCAGCACCTCTAACACCAAAGCTATGGACACCACACCTCCTTCCCAGGCTGTCATTTTCCAGTCTGCCCTGTCTCCAAGTAGAACCACTACCCATTTCACACTGCTCTTCCCAGTTCTGGGAACACACCACCCAGTGGTAGCAATGCCTCAGCCCATGCCTCGACTCATTTACCTGCAACGTGAGCCAACAGATAGACCAACACTTCAAAGTTATGACAGAAAATTGAGTAAGTTATACGCTTGGAATTTCATTTATTATTATTAACAAGCACAACTGTAGTGCTTAGACTATAACAAGTACTATTCTAAGGGCTTACCAAATATTAACTCACTTATTCCTCATAATGGCAACCCTAGTGGTAGGGTTTTTGGGGGGAAACTGAGGCTCAGAGACGTTGAATAGCTTGCCTAATGCCACACAGTTAGTAGGTGGCAAAACCCGGGATTAAAACCAGACCATCTAGACTTTCATCACTTTGCTGTGTCACCTTATTATAAGTTGTGGTTAGGGAAGGGACTAAATTGACAAGACTCTGAACTAAAAGGAGAAGGGAGAAATGAGAAAATGAGTGATCCTAGAAACTAGAGAAGGTTTAGGCTCAGAAATTTCTGGTGATGAGACCCAGAAGAACAAGAACTTGGTTGGAATGTTAACTTGGGGTAGAATCTGAATCCACTGAGAAATGGTTTTGTTTCCTGTAAAATTTAGAAAGGTCAGTTGGATGAAGATTAACGAAGACAAAAGTAGAAAGGAAAAGAAAAAGGTGCCTTAAGTGAGACATAACCGCTCCCCTCTACGTACCCACAGGTTGTGTCCTGTGGGAAAGGATGGAGCTCTCTCTACCGGGTTGGTCACCAGGCTGAACAAGGAGAAACATGGCAACCATTGTACTGGTTTTGATGATCCCTCAAAACCAAGGCTTCAGTTTCCAAGAACGACCTACGGTAGCATAACTAGTGTGTGTCACACATGCCACTAAGTGTGTTTCCAGTCACACATTTTAATTGGGGAAATACTTCCTATGAGGTAGGCATTAGTTCGCTATGGCTGCTGTAACAAATTACTACAAATGTGCTTGCTTCTAACAAAACACACTTATTTTCTTATGGTTCTGGAAGACAGAGGTCCAAAACCAGTTTCCCTGGGCTGAAACCAGGAGTCAACAGGGCCATCCATCCTCCTTCTAGAGGCTCTAAGCGAGAATCTGTTTCTTCGCCAGCATTCCTTCACTTCTGGCCACATCAATCCAACCCCAACTTCATCATCACATTCTCTTTGGGGTAAAAATTCCCTCTGCCTCTCTCTTACGAGAACACCAGTGGTTATATTTGGGCCCGTCCAGGTAGTCCAGGAGAATCTTCCCATCTGAGAACCATTACTTTCATCCCACTGGCAAAGTGCCTTCTGCCATTTAAGGTGACATTCACAGGTTCTGGAGAGTAGGATGTGGACATTTGGGGGCAATGGTATTATTCGGTCTACTACAAGGTAGATACTATTATCTTTCTCAGATGTAGGAAATGACGTTTAGGGAAGTAGTCTGTCTCAGGTCTACAATTTCCAGAGTAGAGACTTACATTCTGCCACTGACACTTTAGGACACACCCTAAACAACTTTAATCTGTGTCCTTAACTACTGCGTAATCCTTGGTTAAGAGTCACACTTAGGTATCAAGACCCAATTGAATAGAACGCAAGTACTGTCTCCTCTTTCACTATGTTTGCCTGGTGTACTGATGAATCTTGCCCAGAGCAGAAGAGTTCAGAAAAGTGTTATGCAGGTGTACGAAGAGAAAGCATTTACTGTTTGATGTGCACGGAGGAACGGAAGGCTTTTTCAAATAAAATAAAATAAAATATGCCACCAAATAGTCAATTGTCACAACAGAGGTAACCCCGTGGGAGTCATGAGGAGACTAAAATTATCTCCAATTGTGCAGGGCAGAAAAGTTTCAATGAAGGCAGGTGTAGTTCAGCCAAGGCCTACAGCACAGAAGTAGGAATTTGGGTATGTACGAATGGGAAAAAAGACATTTGAGGCATGGGAAATAGTTTAATGCAGAATGGACGAGAAATATGCATTAGACCTTTTCTAAAACAACTGGCTTATTAACTCAGTAAATCGATTTAGTCAGTCAAACTAGCTTTAGCTGATTACTTATCCAGGGGATAGCTGTTGAGAGTAATTTTTGTCACAGAACAGTAAATAAAATGGTTGAACTATAGCTTTAGGCTTGCTAAGCGAAATAGATGGCTCTAGATGATTTTCAAGTGACTTACTTGGTAGTACTCACGAAATTGGGGGTTAACAATTGCTTAAGAAAACAAAGAGAATTGATTTTAAATAAAGTAGCTACTGTGTAAACTATCTGTTCAGTAGCTCATGTTAAACGGATGTTTATAATCCCCATTGGACAACCAACTACATTTTTGCAAATGGCAATGTGAATTGCTGTTGCATAAACTATAGCAATGACCACCTATGTAATTTGTTGTCCAAACCAGAAATCTTCTAACAATACTGGTGTCCTAATAAAAATAAGCACGAAGGGAACACACAGTGGGTGTCTCCCGTGTGCCTGTGCATGCATCTATATCTCACTGAACCCTCATAACAGCCCCCAAGAGAGGGACTCTGGGCGTCCCCATGCTGCTTGTGGAGAAACAGGCACAGGAAGGTTCAATAGTCTATCTACCTAATATCGCACAGAGGGTGGCAGAGCCCGTTTTTAAACCACCTGCCTCCAATACCAGGTGCCAGGAGCCAGACTCAGCCTACAGCTCTCTTCTGCTCGCCTGGAGGTGAAACAATGTGTCATGATTAGCCAAATCCCGTCTTCACTCATCAAGGTAGGTTGAACACCTGCACGTCCTCCAAGTAGCATGTAGCATAAGCAATAAGATGTCTGTCCCGTGATCGTCCAGGAACTTGGAATCAGCTGTGCCTGGTTAGGCTGAGCTGGTTTAGAGTGGAGAGGACCACCGATCTTCCACCTGGGCAAGTGCCTTTTGACCTCCTGCCATCAGAGGGCCGAAATCTCCAGCCTGAGAATGTGCTGAGCCCTGTAGCCTAGTTACGCCAGCTCAGAACAATGATGAGCACACCTTTTTCCAGTCACCTTTCCTCATGCTCCCCATGCCTCATACTGCCCTGCTTCTTTATTCTTTATCCCACAGATACCCAAAGCCCCTTGCCTTTGGGGAGGCGGATTTGAGACCTATTGTCACGTCACGTCCTCGCTTGGCTGCCCTGTGAATAAACCTCCTCTTTGCTGCAAACCTCAGCATTTCAGTGTTTTGGCTTGCTGCGCCTCAGACAGAATGGTTGGGAGCAGTGGTACAGGTCCCTTGCCTGTGAGGGATGCTGGTTCCTAGTAGTCACGTTGCGGATGTTTTCTCCTCTCGGGGTGGGGGCGGGGCAGACATCCTGCTCTTCCGGAAAGGGAGAAACACAGGTGCCAAACCCTTGCCCTCAGCGTCACCGTCACCTAGGAGCTTGTTAGAAGCACAGAATCCAGGCCCCACCCAGAACTACTGAATACCAGCCTGCATTTAACAGGATCCACAAGAGAGGCATACCCATATTAAAGTTGGAGAGGCACCAAGCTGTCATCGTCTTCTCCACGGCTAATGAAAACGAAGCAAAGGTTCATCCCGAGCCGACTCTGCCTCAGTCACCTGGATATCACATGAGCTCATTTAATCCTCCCCAGAACCTGCAAATGAGACTGAGGGTCAGAGTGGTCTAGCACCCAAGGTTCCATAAAAGAACATGACCAAGGCTCACTGGAGCCCAGACTTCCAAAAAAGAAGGCCCCTGAGCACAGCATGGCACCACCGCAGCCCAAACCGTGGGCCTGGAGGGTAGGCCAGGCTCCCCACGCAGAGTTCACACCATTCGACAGATGCCCACAGCAGACCACAAGGCAATATGAGAAGTAAGTTCTGATTGTGGAATCTCTGAATTTTGAGATTTAAAGAAAAAAATCTGTTTTCGGGGGATGGTTAAAACAGTTCTACCAAGGAGTAAAGAGAGGGCATCTCAAGGCCCCTTCTGGACTTAGAATTTAATGCCTACTTATGGAGAAATGCTCCGTGCATTTGCTCAGCCCTACGTCGAGATGAAGTTCTCTGTGCCCTAGAAGCTTAGGTTCTAAAAAGGCCACAGAAATGGGTGAGACCTCAAAAATGCCAGAACAATGCAACGGCCTTAATCACACTGTCTTTGCTTTGCCTTGCTTACAAGTCACTGACTTTAAACTGAATATGGTGTCATGTCTTTACGTTTCTTGAAGCTTTTTTTTTTTACAAAAGATCATATAAAGATTTTCTTCCATGGTAAAACTTTTATATTGTATTTCTCTTAAACTGGAGTGTGGTACATTTACCCTCCATCAGATGATTGCTTACAACTCACCTTGCTTTATTAAGAATACCGCTAGAGGCTTCTATGTCCCTACTAACAAAAATACATTTTCAGGCCCATTCAAACCAGTGAAAATCCAAGATTTCAGAGCACAAGATAATGAAAATTCTCTCTATCCACGTCTTTTACTACTTTTAGCCTGTTAACAGTCCCTAAGTGTGTCAGATGAAAGGTACTGTCGCGGGAATTGACATCTTTAACAGCATTCCATACAGGTAAGTCTTGATTGTTCCAATTTCTCAGAAAGTTGGACACATTTACTGCCTCTATGACATCTCTAGGGTGTGTGGAAGAAATAAAAAAGAGGCCTGTACAATGTATTTCTCAAAATATACACACAAAGAGTTTGCACATACAAACAGGGAAACCTTATAAATAATGTATGGGGAGCAAAGTATTGTCGGTAACGGAACTACTCATTTCGAAAGACAACACTGTCACCAAGTGTCCCCTCACCAAAACTGACTGGGAATGTTTAGGGGCCACCAAACCAGAGGTGGAGATTTTTAGGCACATTCTTGCCAGAAAAGAGAGCCTAGGGCATAAACCACTCAACTTGTTGGCACGAATGCCAGGGCAACCCAAGCAAGTGGATATAGAAGCCTACGTAATGCTTGGAAGTAGGAAGCTTTGGGGGACTACACCTGGGCTGGTACTGGCCTCCCTCCCCAAAGGGACAAGGAGAGCAGAAACCTGGATGGAGTCAAGAGAGAGCAAAAAGAAAGGCAAGGCTGGGTATGGAGCAACGTTTGGATCCAGGGGCATGTGTCTCAGAACTGCTGGGGCTCTGCAGACCAGCTGCATCCCCATTCTCCTTGACCCTCATTGGTATAATGAACTCAGGGTGGGCGCATCCCGGCTGCCAAGTCACTTCCACCCGTCCATGGAGTTGACGGTTACTTGCTCACAGTGAACCAACCGCTCTGGACCTAACAGCTACTGCAGGGGGCGGTAGTGGAGAACAAGGTGACGACAAGGACCAGATGTGAAGGAGGAAGAGACATTCAGCGGACCGACTGGGTGGACTGATGGTGTGGCGTTAAGTCTGCAGAGCTAAAGGGGCCAGATGTAGAAAAGGGAAGGGGAACCATGAGGATATGGTCAAGCCCCTTCGTATAGATGTTTCATCCGTATGTTGTATGCAAGTTCCATTCAATTTGCTCTGAGTGAAAAAGAGAGAACAAAATTATCCTTTAAACCATGTCAGTGATTTTATTTACCATCTCATTTGATGAGCTCATAGCCCAGGGTCAGAGGGAAATGGGAGCTGTGAGTCTGCCATCTCTCAGGAAGTCTCAGGCCTCAGAGGCCCCTCATAGCCAAACTACCTCACCTTTTGCACCTTTCAAGCAACGTTATTCCTAAGTGCGAGTCACCCTCTTCATCAGGTTCTCCAAGAAACAGCAGTCTCTCTCAATGACAGAGGAAAAATGGGCTACTTTGGCTTTCTGAGGCACAATATGTAGTTCTCCAAAATGGTACCTGCCTGGGGGATTTTTCAAGAAAATTAAGCATCAGTGGTGATTTGTTTGTCTTCACATAACGTATGACCGAGATGTGCTGAGAAATAAGAAAAGGACGAACGAATCAAGGGCAGCTGATCCAAGGAGGCAAGGGGCAACTTCCACAGCCTACGTGGAAAGCTAGAGGAAGGGAACATCCAGCTGGTGGGAGCTGAAGACAGGGGCCAGTCCTCCTTGGTCTCGGGATGCCACCCCCTCTTCCTACATCTTCACGCTCTCCTTCTCTGTTGGCCCCTCCCAGCCATATTAAAGAGCCACAAGGAAATGCTCTCCTCCATTCCATTTTCCTGTCCTCCTATCCACCCCTCCCTTCTTTCCCTTTGCCATCAATTTCTTGACTTGCCCCCCATTTCTCCCCTCCCATCTACACTGCGATCTGTTTTCTGCCCCACTACTCCCATGAAACTGACCTCCTTGAAGCCCCCAATGATTTCTCTGTTGACAAGTCCAGGGGACTACTTCTCAATCCTTATCTTTGTGACCGCCAAGCCGAGTTAGACCTTAAACAACGTCTCTGTCTTGAAAATCTCTTCCCTTGGCTTCTGCGCCACCTTTCCTTTTCTTTTCATGACACAGATCACAACCAGTGCTGCAGATTCCATCGAATTAAGGAATGCTGTTGCCTACATGTGTGAATGAGCTAAAGTGAGTACAGTACTGAAGTAGAGGACACCTAAAGTGAAACGTCTTCATGTACGTCCACGTGGCTGAGCAGCAAGTTAACCTTTCATACATGTGTTAAAGAAGAAGAGTTGGGTTTTATTTTATTTACTTTTCCCTGGACTGTGTTGAATGGCTATCATCTACAAGTTCAGGCTACTTTTTGCTGAGGATTAATAATGCACTGGGAGAGCTGAGAGAAAACTGAATAATAGAGCTGTCATTTTCTTGACCAGTTCACCTTAGTTTCCCAAACTCTAAGTCTTTCTCCAATTCTTTTCCCTTTTTATTGTAGTAAAATGAACATAACACAAAATTCACCATTTGGATCATTTTACAATTCACTGTACCATTCAGTGGAATTTACTACTGTCACAATGTTGTGCAACTATCACCACTGCCTAGCTGCAAAACATTTTCATCAACCAAGAGGAAACCTACACCCATTTTAAGGAGTCATTCCCAATTTCCCTCTCTTCCAAACCCCTGGCAACCACTAATGTATAATCTTTTCTGTGTGTATGGATTTGCCACTGCTGGACATTTCATATAAATGGAACCATACAATATGTAGCCTTTCATGCCTGACTTCTTTCACTTAGTTGCATCCATCATGTAGCATGTATCAGAAATCCACTCACTGTTACAGCTGAATCCTTCATACTGTTTGAATACAAAATTAAAAATACGTTGAGAGTGAAGCTCTGTTTTAATGGCACATCTATTAGGCCAATTCATTGAAAGAAGCTGAAGATGGAGATGTTGTTGTGAAATGATAATCGTTGAGAAGCCTCAGCCAACTGGATAATGAAAAGTTTGGGAAATGTTGCAAAAAATTAGCTGATTTATATTAAAAGCCTATTAAACAAGGATTCAGGAGATTGTCTTTCTCTTGCAGGTAACTTAAATGAGGCAGAAAGAAATAACTGCCCTTTAAAACACATTTTGAAAGGATTCTATTTATTCTTAATAGACGAATGGGAGGGAGTACAGCAAGTTCACATCCAATATGGACTCCCTGTCCAAACACTGTTTGTCGTTCTAGCCACCGCTATCGAATTATATTTCTTGAGAGTAAGGCAGCTCAATTCCTGCATATTACTTTCTAAACTTCATCCATCAAATCCATTAATACAGTATAAACAAGAGTTGTTCACGTTTAAGTGCAGTTCAAATATCAGGTATAAAGAACCCCCAGTAAGAAAAAGAATCCTATATCTCTTGCCAGAATGTGGTCAGCTCTGGGGTGCTCTGCTAGCTGAAAGACACATTCCTTATTAAGAGGATAGAGGCTGCTTAAGAGGGATGAGAGCCAAAAAAATTTAACTACATATATGTGTTAAGAACAGTGCTAGGTTATCTCATGTTCTATATCAGTCAAGGCTCACCATTTTACATACGTGAAAAGCAAAGTTAAAAGTGTATTCGTAGGGCTTCCCTGTTGGCGCAGTGGTTAAGGATCCACCTGCCAGTGCACGGGACACACGTTTGAGCCCTGGTCCGGGAAGATCCCACATGCCACGGAGCAACTAAGACCATGTGCCACAACTACTGAGCCTGCGTGCTAGAGCCCGTGAACCACAACTACTGAAGCCCACGCACCTAGACCCCGTGCTCAGCAACAGCGAGAAGCCACCACAATGAGAATCCCGCGTACTGCAACAGAGTAGCCCCCGCTCACTGCAACTAGAGAAAGCCTGCGCACAGCAACGAAGAGCCTAGGCAGCCAAAGATAAATAAATAAATACGTCTATTTTTTAAAAAATGTGTTTTAGTAACTTACTAAAAGGCACGCAATCAGTAAACATGAGCAAGGATTCAATCCCAAATCTGTCACACTGAAGTTGAAGCTAATACTCGAGATTGATAAAAACAGCACTAATTTAAAACTTCAGAGGTATTTGTTACTTCATACTTTCACTAATGCTCTTTGGAGATAAATCATTTCATTTATATGGGCCTTAGTTTTTACAACTATAATAGTTGGAAGCTTGACTAGGTGATCTGTATGTAGCCTTCCAATTCTAAAATGTTCCACTAATTTGGATTCCTACAATAATTGCCCTTGCAATACATGCATGCTGCCACCAAGTAGCAGTAGAGACTACTAGTTCCTTTTTTATCCCTAGTGGGGGTGCATTTTGACAGCAGACTTATCCGTCAATAGTACAACCTGTTAGTATAACTATAAGATAACAAAATAATCTGGTATTCTTTCCTGTAAAAGAGAAGCTTTACATTGTGTCTGTGAATCGTACCAGAATCACCTGTAGCTTTATAAATATAGAGGAAATCCTGAACCCATTGAATGAGAATCTTCAGAGACAGGACTTGGGCATCTGGAATTTTGGGCTCCCGTCATTTGTATATTTTATTTCATTTTATTTTTGCCTATGTACAATATTTGCCACATCCTTTTGAATCTTTAAAAGGTTCTTTCTGTTTTAAATTTTAGAATATTCCATAATCTTCACCTACTTTTCATAAGGTGTTATCTGTTATGTTTATTCGATCTTGTGCTTCTCCTGGTTAAGACTTCTTTCTTTCCTTTTTTTTTTCTCGTGGCCCTGCCTCATGTCTTGCAGGATCTTAGTTCCCTGACATGGGATTGGACCCCAGGGTCCCAGCAGTGAAAGCGCCATGTTCTAAACACTGGACCACCAGGGAAGTCCCAAGATTTCAGTTTTAAATGACTTTTTTCCCACTCTAATTCATTCCTGGGATCAGTTTCATGTTTGGACATTAAAGCAACCTTGCATTGCCAGAATAAAGCTACTTTGATTTTGATATATGATTGTTTTACATACCATGGATACAGTTTGTGCTTCTCTTTACACATTTTGCATGCATGTTCAAAGGAGAAACTGGCCTGTGATTCTATTCTTGTAATATCCTTTATAGATTATTTTTAAGATTCTATACTTTATTTTTTATTTATTTATTTTTGGCTGCATTGGGTCTTCATTGCTGCATGCATGCTTTCTCTAGTTTTGGCGAGCGGGGGTCTATTCTTTGTTGCAGTGAGTAGGCTTCTCATTGCAGCCTTCTGACCGCATGGGCTTCTGACACCATTCGTCGGTGCTACTTCAGTTCCTTACCCCTTCCCTTCTGACCCTGGGCGGTGAAATCCTCTTTCTGCGGCTGGCCTGCGGCAGAAAGTCAATGAGGCAAGAGTAGGCTTGGAGTATCCAAGGAGCAGAAAGGATGTCAGCGTGTGAAAAACAGAGCGAGCAAATTGGAGAGGAGAAGGAAACACTCAGAGAGGAAACAGAGGCCCAGATTTCTAGGTCTGTGGAGGCACTCTGAGGACTTTGCACTTTCTGTGAAGAAGCCACTGAAGAAATTTGAGTGACATGATCTGACTTATGTTTTAACAAGATCTCTCTGGATGCCACGTTGATTAGAGATTGTAGGAGAGCAAGGACAAGCCCCAGAAGACCAACAGTTGATTCAAAGAAGTGATTACTCAAACCTGGTCCCCCTCCTCAATGAGGACGCAGGGCAGGAATCGACAAATAATGGCCACAAATCAAATCAGGCTCTCAGCCTGGATCTGTGGGACTGTGAGCTAATAACGGTTCTCACGTTCAGAAAGCTTGTTGAAGAAGAAAGAGGAGGAGAAGCTACAGAAACTGTATATGGCCCACAAAGCCTAAGATATTTAAAATCCAGAAGATGCTTTCCAACACCTGATGTAAAGCATGTGGCTGGTAGGAGGTCCTCAACCAAATTTGGAAGAGGAATACATGAGTCAGTTCGTTCCTGAAAACACTGTAAAGTGATAGGGGTCAAGAAACATTTACCCGTTCACCCTAAACCTTCACAAATGATGCCAGTTCCGTTGAGCTATTGAAAAATACATTCTGGCTTTCAAAAAAGTAACCCAGAGGGCATTTTCTCACATAGGCAAGGTCATAAACAACTGTCAAGTGAAGTTGAAATAGCAACAAATCAAATAATAACAAAAACATTTTTACAGAATTTTAAATCTTACAAAGCATTTTCATGTTCATTATCTAATTTAATCCCCAAATCAACGTCATGAGATAGTTATTATTTCCCCATTAGAAATGACCACATATTAAATCCTTAGTGATTGCTCAAGAAAAGCTGAAATCTTGAGTGTTACATCCATTAATGCCATGGTTGGGTGTTTTCCCATGGGAACACTGGATGCTAAAATCCACAGGGATTTTCAGCTCAAGATGGCAGACTAGGAAATATATTTACTTTCTGTTCCTCCTGAAACCATATCTCAATAAAACTGTAGAAATACCAAAATTAATCAACCAATAAAAGCCAAGATATTTTGGAAGTCATCAACCACAGAAAGATTTCAACACATTTCGAGAAGGCAAACAATGAAATGGAGGAGCCGTGAATAAAATAATGAAGAAAAAAAGGCTGAACCTAAGTAAGGTCTGCACAAAGCCACTCAGCTTTTGCTGAGCTCCGGTTATAGTAAAGGGCAGAGGAAAGAAGAGGGGCTGAAAACAAGGAGACAAAACGTCATTTTAGGAAAAACAGTTCATTTAATGAGCTCCAGGGAACACTCAGCCTGCTGCCATACTAACTCATGAATTACAATGGATTGTTGGTAAGCAAGACAAGAAAACAGGGAAGAAACAAAAGAAACAAAAATCAAGACATTGTTTCTAACTGAACTCTTCTCAAAGGAGATCGAGGAATTATGGTTCAATGCCACAGCTGTAAATCATTTCTGCTCTTGGAGAGGTTACAAAGGGCTTATAATATTTCCCTTTTGTTCAGACAGAATTTAGGTCTGAGCAAAAGCTTTTGTGTCCTCCAACCCCAACATTTATTGGGGATGGAAGCCCAGATTTGCTGGGACATACCATAAAAAGAATCTCATGAGCAGAGGGTCAAACTGATTTTGGAATATATGAATTATGTCCAGTGTGAGTTTCAATAGGTTTTAAAATATATACATACATACATATATATATATATATATACATTTTTACTGATCTATATGATTTTGGGTTCTGAAACTTCTACATGTCACATGCGTGATACATAACAGACAATGTCAGCCCCAGGAGGGAGAAAACACTCCAATGAAGCAAGCCAAAGAAACAAGTTTTAAGCAAGGTCAAGTGATGTGTAGACCAGGATTGTTCAATTCCTACCTGTCATGCTGAAGCTTCCAGCTCCTGAATAACAACACATGCTTCCCTTGTCCTAGACAGCCAAGAGTATGTCTCCTCTCTTGGGCATAAGAATCTCTAGAGTTACATATCTGTAGTAAGAGTGGACCCAGCTGGCATACTCACAATGACCAAATTGTGTTGATCGTACTTTATACCAATACATCGCCCCACGCTGAAGTTGCAATAAATGATATATTTGCTTTCTAGACATGAATGAGACGCCTTACTGGATATACTCCAGGAAGGCCAGAGAAGCTGGCTTCTAATCCATACGGAACAATTCACTGGTGAATTTCTTTCACGATAGCCCATGATTTATCTAGAATATCATCTTGACATATCTGGATCCTTCAAACTAGACAAAGGGAAAATACGGGCTTCAAGCCTCAATTAGAAATATGGAATGGTGCCATGCTGACAACTGGTGGTCCCTGACCTGTATCTTCTGAGATTAGAACACAGTGTGGTGGATGACCAATTCATGCATTGAACAAAAGAAGACCTCCTACAGGGCAGTGTAGCTGTTCGTTACAGGTATGGCACTTAGGGCTAAGTACCATAAGGACTACAAGAGAAAAAGAAAAACAAGTAACACATGAAGCATATACGATAAGGAGGCACCACAGTCCAGAGCACGAGCTCTGGAATCACACAGGCTTGGATCGAATCCCAGCTAAGCCACTACCATCTATATACCCTGAAGGACAGGCCAAGGTTTAAATGTTGTTTTACCAGATTTCAAAAAAGAAGTGAAGAAAGAACCTATCTGCCGGGAAGGGACATCGTGGGGTGCAGTATCCAGTCGGATCAGGGCTCTGCATCTCCTGCTCAGAAACCTTGGCCACCTGGCTCATGGTGATGCTGGCAGCTGAGCAGCCCTGGAGAAGGCGATCCTGTCTCCAGGTCTCGCAGAGAAGCTGGGGAGGTCTCCGGACGAGGTGGCCCACACCCTGGTAAGCTCTGGCTGCCTCCTGCCCTCAGGTCTCAGCAGGCTCTGGCCTCTGGGCCCCGTGGTGGGGAAGGCCTGGCCGATACATACACAGGGCTGAGGGGCCTGCAGAGCCAGTCCCCAGGCAGGGTGAGCTCTGGAGGAGGCTTCCACAGTCCCCAGCAGTCTCCGCATGGTGGCCCAGCTGGCGCCAAACACCTGCCACCCACAGCGAGAAGTCCCAGCCACTAGAAAGTCCAGAAGGGGCCCCACCCTTTCCCTTTGGGCCTGGGTTAAGCCACCAGCTGGGCTTGCACGTGACCCCTGCCTCACCCCCTGCCCCGCCCGCCCTTTCTCTGTGACACGTACAATGGATATGTCATAAAGCCAGGCTGAGCCAGTGCTATAAATTCAGAGGAGTTAGAATCTAGGAAGAAGCTCTCCCACTTTCACTCTCTGCTCTCAGATCAGGCAGGCAGTACCTCTAATATGGAAGCTATGGACACCACACCTCCCTCCCAGGCTGTCCTCTTCCATTCTGCTCATGTTTTCCCCAGCACCCCATTGACGGCTTTGGCGGGTATCGGGGCTTCAGCAGGCAGCACGTCTGACCCCGAACCTATGGACACCACACCTCCTTCCCATGCTGTTATCTTCCATTCTGCTCCTGTTTTCCCCAGCACCCCATTGACGGCTTTGGCGGGCATCGGTGCTTCAGCAGGCAGCACCTCAGACCCCGAACCTATGGACACCACACCTCCTTCACACGCTGTCATCTTCCACTCTGCTCCTGTTTTCCCCAGCACCCCATTGACGGGTTTGGCGGGCATCGGTGCTTCAGCAGGAATCACGTCAGACCCCGAACCTATGGACACCACACCTCCTTCACATGCTGTCATCTTCCATTCTGCTCCTGTTTTCCCAAGCACCCCAGTTTCGGCTTTGGCGGGCATCGGTGCTTCAGCAGGGAGCACGTCAGACCCCGAACCTATGGACACCACACCTCCTTCACACGCTGTCATCTTCCATTCTGCTCCTGTTTTCCCCAGCACCCCATTGACGGCCCTGGCGGGCATCGGTGCTTCCGCAGTCAGCACGTCTGACCCCGAACCTATGGACACCACACCTCCTTCCCAGGCTGTCATCTTCTATTCTGCTCCTGTTTTCTCCAGCACCCCATTTTCGGCTTTGGTGGGCATCGGTGCCTCAGCAGTCAGCACCTCAGACCCCGAACCTATGGACACCACACCTCCTTCCCAGGCTGTCATCTTCCATCCTGCTCCTCTTTACCCCAGCACCCCATTTACCGCTTAGGCCGGCACTGGTGCTTCAGCAGGCAGCACCTCTAACACCAAAGCTATGGACACCACACCTCCTTCCCAGGCTGTCATTTTCCAGTCTGCCCTGTCTCCAAGTAGAACCACTACCCATTTCACACTGCTCTTCCCAGTTCTGGGAACACACCACCCAGTGGTAGCAATGCCTCAGCCCATGCCTCGACTCATTTACCTGCAACGTGAGCCAACAGATAGACCAACACTTCAAAGTTATGACAGAAAATTGAGTAAGTTATACGCTTGGAATTTCATTTATTATTATTAACAAGCACAACTGTAGTGCTTAGACTATAACAAGTACTATTCTAAGGGCTTACCAAATATTAACTCACTTATTCCTCATAATGGCAACCCTAGTGGTAGGGTTTTTGGGGGGAAACTGAGGCTCAGAGACGTTGAATAGCTTGCCTAATGCCACACAGTTAGTAGGTGGCAAAACCCGGGATTAAAACCAGACCATCTAGACTTTCATCACTTTGCTGTGTCACCTTATTATAAGTTGTGGTTAGGGAAGGGACTAAATTGACAAGACTCTGAACTAAAAGGAGAAGGGAGAAATGAGAAAATGAGTGATCCTAGAAACTAGAGAAGGTTTAGGCTCAGAAATTTCTGGTGATGAGACCCAGAAGAACAAGAACTTGGTTGGAATGTTAACTTGGGGTAGAATCTGAATCCACTGAGAAATGGTTTTGTTTCCTGTAAAATTTAGAAAGGTCAGTTGGATGAAGATTAACGAAGACAAAAGTAGAAAGGAAAAGAAAAAGGTGCCTTAAGTGAGACATAACCGCTCCCCTCTACGTACCCACAGGTTGTGTCCTGTGGGAAAGGATGGAGCTCTCTCTACCGGGTTGGTCACCAGGCTGAACAAGGAGAAACATGGCAACCATTGTACTGGTTTTGATGATCCCTCAAAACCAAGGCTTCAGTTTCCAAGAACGACCTACGGTAGCATAACTAGTGTGTGTCACACATGCCACTAAGTGTGTTTCCAGTCACACATTTTAATTGGGGAAATACTTCCTATGAGGTAGGCATTAGTTCGCTATGGCTGCTGTAACAAATTACTACAAATGTGCTTGCTTCTAACAAAACACACTTATTTTCTTATGGTTCTGGAAGACAGAGGTCCAAAACCAGTTTCCCTGGGCTGAAACCAGGAGTCAACAGGGCCATCCATCCTCCTTCTAGAGGCTCTAAGCGAGAATCTGTTTCTTCGCCAGCATTCCTTCACTTCTGGCCACATCAATCCAACCCCAACTTCATCATCACATTCTCTTTGGGGTAAAAATTCCCTCTGCCTCTCTCTTACGAGAACACCAGTGGTTATATTTGGGCCCGTCCAGGTAGTCCAGGAGAATCTTCCCATCTGAGAACCATTACTTTCATCCCACTGGCAAAGTGCCTTCTGCCATTTAAGGTGACATTCACAGGTTCTGGAGAGTAGGATGTGGACATTTGGGGGCAATGGTATTATTCGGTCTACTACAAGGTAGATACTATTATCTTTCTCAGATGTAGGAAATGACGTTTAGGGAAGTAGTCTGTCTCAGGTCTCCAATTTCCAGAGTAGAGACTTACATTCTGCCACTGACACTTTAGGACACACCCTAAACAACTTTAATCTGTGTCCTTAACTACTGCGTAATCCTTGGTTAAGAGTCACACTTAGGTATCAAGACCCAATTGAATAGAACGCAAGTACTGTCTCCTCTTTCACTATGTTTGCCTGGTGTACTGATGAATCTTGCCCAGAGCAGAAGAGTTCAGAAAAGTGTTATGCAGGTGTACGAAGAGAAAGCATTTACTGTTTGATGTGCACGGAGGAACGGAAGGCTTTTTCAAATAAAATAAAATAAAATATGCCACCAAATAGTCAATTGTCACAACAGAGGTAACCCCGTGGGAGTCATGAGGAGACTAAAATTATCTCCAATTGTGCAGGGCAGAAAAGTTTCAATGAAGGCAGGTGTAGTTCAGCCAAGGCCTACAGCACAGAAGTAGGAATTTGGGTATGTACGAATGGGAAAAAAGACATTTGAGGCATGGGAAATAGTTTAATGCAGAATGGACGAGAAATATGCATTAGACCTTTTCTAAAACAACTGGCTTATTAACTCAGTAAATCGATTTAGTCAGTCAAACTAGCTTTAGCTGATTACTTATCCAGGGGATAGCTGTTGAGAGTAATTTTTGTCACAGAACAGTAAATAAAATGGTTGAACTATAGCTTTAGGCTTGCTAAGCGAAATAGATGGCTCTAGATGATTTTCAAGTGACTTACTTGGTAGTACTCACGAAATTGGGGGTTAACAATTGCTTAAGAAAACAAAGAGAATTGATTTTAAATAAAGTAGCTACTGTGTAAACTATCTGTTCAGTAGCTCATGTTAAACGGATGTTTATAATCCCCATTGGACAACCAACTACATTTTTGCAAATGGCAATGTGAATTGCTGTTGCATAAACTATAGCAATGACCACCTATGTAATTTGTTGTCCAAACCAGAAATCTTCTAACAATACTGGTGTCCTAATAAAAATAAGCACGAAGGGAACACACAGTGGGTGTCTCCCGTGTGCCTGTGCATGCATCTATATCTCACTGAACCCTCATAACAGCCCCCAAGAGAGGGACTCTGGGCGTCCCCATGCTGCTTGTGGAGAAACAGGCACAGGAAGGTTCAATAGTCTATCTACCTAATATCGCACAGAGGGTGGCAGAGCCCGTTTTTAAACCACCTGCCTCCAATACCAGGTGCCAGGAGCCAGACTCAGCCTACAGCTCTCTTCTGCTCGCCTGGAGGTGAAACAATGTGTCATGATTAGCCAAATCCCGTCTTCACTCATCAAGGTAGGTTGAACACCTGCACGTCCTCCAAGTAGCATGTAGCATAAGCAATAAGATGTCTGTCCCGTGATCGTCCAGGAACTTGGAATCAGCTGTGCCTGGTTAGGCTGAGCTGGTTTAGAGTGGAGAGGACCACCGATCTTCCACCTGGGCAAGTGCCTTTTGACCTCCTGCCATCAGAGGGCCGAAATCTCCAGCCTGAGAATGTGCTGAGCCCTGTAGCCTAGTTACGCCAGCTCAGAACAATGATGAGCACACCTTTTTCCAGTCACCTTTCCTCATGCTCCCCATGCCTCATACTGCCCTGCTTCTTTATTCTTTATCCCACAGATACCCAAAGCCCCTTGCCTTTGGGGAGGCGGATTTGAGACCTATTGTCACGTCACGTCCTCGCTTGGCTGCCCTGTGAATAAACCTCCTCTTTGCTGCAAACCTCAGCATTTCAGTGTTTTGGCTTGCTGCGCCTCAGACAGAATGGTTGGGAGCAGTGGTACAGGTCCCTTGCCTGTGAGGGATGCTGGTTCCTAGTAGTCACGTTGCGGATGTTTTCTCCTCTCGGGGTGGGGGCGGGGCAGACATCCTGCTCTTCCGGAAAGGGAGAAACACAGGTGCCAAACCCTTGCCCTCAGCGTCACCGTCACCTAGGAGCTTGTTAGAAGCACAGAATCCAGGCCCCACCCAGAACTACTGAATACCAGCCTGCATTTAACAAGATCCACAAGAGAGGCATACCCATATTAAAGTTGGAGAGGCACCAAGCTGTCATCGTCTTCTCCACGGCTAATGAAAACGAAGCAAAGGTTCATCCCGAGCCGACTCTGCCTCAGTCACCTGGATATCACATGAGCTCATTTAATCCTCCCCAGAACCTGCAAATGAGACTGAGGGTCAGAGTGGTCTAGCACCCAAGGTTCCATAAAAGAACATGACCAAGGCTCACTGGAGCCCAGACTTCCAAAAAAGAAGGCCCCTGAGCACAGCATGGCACCACCGCAGCCCAAACCGTGGGCCTGGAGGGTAGGCCAGGCTCCCCACGCAGAGTTCACACCATTCGACAGATGCCCACAGCAGACCACAAGGCAATATGAGAAGTAAGTTCTGATTGTGGAATCTCTGAATTTTGAGATTTAAAGAAAAAAATCTGTTTTCGGGGGATGGTTAAAACAGTTCTACCAAGGAGTAAAGAGAGGGCATCTCAAGGCCCCTTCTGGACTTAGAATTTAATGCCTACTTATGGAGAAATGCTCCGTGCATTTGCTCAGCCCTACGTCGAGATGAAGTTCTCTGTGCCCTAGAAGCTTAGGTTCTAAAAAGGCCACAGAAATGGGTGAGACCTCAAAAATGCCAGAACAATGCAACGGCCTTAATCACACTGTCTTTGCTTTGCCTTGCTTACAAGTCACTGACTTTAAACTGAATATGGTGTCATGTCTTTACGTTTCTTGAAGCTTTTTTTTTTTACAAAAGATCATATAAAGATTTTCTTCCATGGTAAAACTTTTATATTGTATTTCTCTTAAACTGGAGTGTGGTACATTTACCCTCCATCAGATGATTGCTTACAACTCACCTTGCTTTATTAAGAATACCGCTAGAGGCTTCTATGTCCCTACTAACAAAAATACATTTTCAGGCCCATTCAAACCAGTGAAAATCCAAGATTTCAGAGCACAAGATAATGAAAATTCTCTCTATCCACGTCTTTTACTACTTTTAGCCTGTTAACAGTCCCTAAGTGTGTCAGATGAAAGGTACTGTCGCGGGAATTGACATCTTTAACAGCATTCCATACAGGTAAGTCTTGATTGTTCCAATTTCTCAGAAAGTTGGACACATTTACTGCCTCTATGACATCTCTAGGGTGTGTGGAAGAAATAAAAAAGAGGCCTGTACAATGTATTTCTCAAAATATACACACAAAGAGTTTGCACATACAAACAGGGAAACCTTATAAATAATGTATGGGGAGCAAAGTATTGTCGGTAACGGAACTACTCATTTCGAAAGACAACACTGTCACCAAGTGTCCCCTCACCAAAACTGACTGGGAATGTTTAGGGGCCACCAAACCAGAGGTGGAGATTTTTAGGCACATTCTTGCCAGAAAAGAGAGCCTAGGGCATAAACCACTCAACTTGTTGGCACGAATGCCAGGGCAACCCAAGCAAGTGGATATAGAAGCCTACGTAATGCTTGGAAGTAGGAAGCTTTGGGGGACTACACCTGGGCTGGTACTGGCCTCCCTCCCCAAAGGGACAAGGAGAGCAGAAACCTGGATGGAGTCAAGAGAGAGCAAAAAGAAAGGCAAGGCTGGGTATGGAGCAACGTTTGGATCCAGGGGCATGTGTCTCAGAACTGCTGGGGCTCTGCAGACCAGCTGCATCCCCATTCTCCTTGACCCTCATTGGTATAATGAACTCAGGGTGGGCGCATCCCGGCTGCCAAGTCACTTCCACCCGTCCATGGAGTTGACGGTTACTTGCTCACAGTGAACCAACCGCTCTGGACCTAACAGCTACTGCAGGGGGCGGTAGTGGAGAACAAGGTGACGACAAGGACCAGATGCGAAGGAGGAAGAGACATTCAGCGGACCGACTGGGTGGACTGATGGTGTGGCGTTAAGTCTGCAGAGCTAAAGGGGCCAGATGTAGAAAAGGGAAGGGGAACCATGAGGATATGGTCAAGCCCCTTCGTATAGATGTTTCATCCGTATGTTGTATGCAAGTTCCATTCAATTTGCTCTGAGTGAAAAAGAGAGAACAAAATTATCCTTTAAACCATGTCAGTGATTTTATTTACCATCTCATTTGATGAGCTCATAGCCCAGGGTCAGAGGGAAATGGGAGCTGTGAGTCTGCCATCTCTCAGGAAGTCTCAGGCCTCAGAGGCCCCTCATAGCCAAACTACCTCACCTTTTGCACCTTTCAAGCAACGTTATTCCTAAGTGCGAGTCACCCTCTTCATCAGGTTCTCCAAGAAACAGCAGTCTCTCTCAATGACAGAGGAAAAATGGGCTACTTTGGCTTTCTGAGGCACAATATGTAGTTCTCCAAAATGGTACCTGCCTGGGGGATTTTTCAAGAAAATTAAGCATCAGTGGTGATTTGTTTGTCCTCACATAACGTATGACCCAGATGTGCTGAGAAATAAGAAAAGGACGAACGAATCAAGGGCAGCTGATCCAAGGAGGCAAGGGGCAACTTCCACAGCCTACGTGGAAAGCTAGAGGAAGGGAACATCCAGCTGGTGGGAGCTGAAGACAGGGGCCAGTCCTCCTTGGTCTCGGGATGCCACCCCCTCTTCCTACATCTTCACGCTCTCCTTCTCTGTTGGCCCCTCCCAGCCATATTAAAGAGCCACAAGGAAATGCTCTCCTCCATTCCACTTTCCTGTCCTCCTATCCACCCCTCCCTTCTTTCCCTTTGCCATCAATTTCTTGACTTGCCCCCCATTTCTCCCCTCCCATCTACACTGCGATCTGTTTTCTGCCCCACTACTCCCGTGAAACTGACCTCCTTGAAGCCCCCAATGATTTCTCTGTTGACAAGTCCAGGGGACTACTTCTCAATCCTTATCTTTGTGACCGCCAAGCCGAGTTAGACCTTAAACAACGTCTCTGTCTTGAAAATCTCTTCCCTTGGCTTCTGCGCCACCTTTCCTTTTCTTTTCATGACACCGATCACAACCAGTGCTGCAGATTCCATCGAATTAAGGAATGCTGTTGCCTACATGTGTGAATGAGCTAAAGTGAGTACAGTACTGAAGTAGAGGACACCTAAAGTGAAACGTCTTCATGTACGTCCACGTGGCTGAGCAGCAAGTTAACCTTTCATACATGTGTTAAAGAAGAAGAGTTGGGTTTTATTTTATTTACTTTTCCCTGGACTGTGTTGAATGGCTATCATCTACAAGTTCAGGCTACTTTTTGCTGAGGATTAATAATGCACTGGGAGAGCTGAGAGAAAACTGAATAATAGAGCTGTCATTTTCTTGACCAGTTCACCTTAGTTTCCCAAACTCTAAGTCTTTCTCCAATTCTTTTCCCTTTTTATTGTAGTAAAATGAACATAACACAAAATTCACCATTTGGATCATTTTACAATTCACTGTACCATTCAGTGGAATTTACTACTGTCACAATGTTGTGCAACTATCACCACTGCCTAGCTGCAAAACATTTTCATCAACCAAGAGGAAACCTACACCCATTTTAAGGAGTCATTCCCAATTTCCCTCTCTTCCAAACCCCTGGCAACCACTAATGTATAATCTTTTCTGTGTGTATGGATTTGCCACTGCTGGACATTTCATATAAATGGAACCATACAATATGTAGCCTTTCATGCCTGACTTCTTTCACTTAGTTGCATCCATCATGTAGCATGTATCAGAAATCCACTCACTGTTACAGCTGAATCCTTCATACTGTTTGAATACAAAATTAAAAATACGTTGAGAGTGAAGCTCTGTTTTAATGGCACATCTATTAGGCCAATTCATTGAAAGAAGCTGAAGATGGAGATGTTGTTGTGAAATGATAATCGTTGAGAAGCCTCAGCCAACTGGATAATGAAAAGTTTGGGAAATGTTGCAAAAAATTAGCTGATTTATATTAAAAGCCTATTAAACAAGGATTCAGGAGATTGTCTTTCTCTTGCAGGTAACTTAAATGAGGCAGAAAGAAATAACTGCCCTTTAAAACACATTTTGAAAGGATTCTATTTATTCTTAATAGACGAATGGGAGGGAGTACAGCAAGTTCACATCCAATATGGACTCCCTGTCCAAACACTGTTTGTCGTTCTAGCCACCGCTATCGAATTATATTTCTTGAGAGTAAGGCAGCTCAATTCCTGCATATTACTTTCTAAACTTCATCCATCAAATCCATTAATACAGTATAAACAAGAGTTGTTCACGTTTAAGTGCAGTTCAAATATCAGGTATAAAGAACCCCCAGTAAGAAAAAGAATCCTATATCTCTTGCCAGAATGTGGTCAGCTCTGGGGTGCTCTGCTAGCTGAAAGACACATTCCTTATTAAGAGGATAGAGGCTGCTTAAGAGGGATGAGAGCCAAAAAAATTTAACTACATATATGTGTTAAGAACAGTGCTAGGTTATCTCATGTTCTATATCAGTCAAGGCTCACCATTTTACATACGTGAAAAGCAAAGTTAAAAGTGTATTCGTAGGGCTTCCCTGTTGGCGCAGTGGTTAAGGATCCACCTGCCAGTGCACGGGACACACGTTTGAGCCCTGGTCCGGGAAGATCCCACATGCCACGGAGCAACTAAGACCATGTGCCACAACTACTGAGCCTGCGTGCTAGAGCCCGTGAACCACAACTACTGAAGCCCACGCACCTAGACCCCGTGCTCAGCAACAGCGAGAAGCCACCACAATGAGAATCCCGCGTACTGCAACAGAGTAGCCCCCGCTCACTGCAACTAGAGAAAGCCTGCGCACAGCAACGAAGAGCCTAGGCAGCCAAAGATAAATAAATAAATACGTCTATTTTTTAAAAAATGTGTTTTAGTAACTTACTAAAAGGCACGCAATCAGTAAACATGAGCAAGGATTCAATCCCAAATCTGTCACACTGAAGTTGAAGCTAATACTCGAGATTGATAAAAACAGCACTAATTTAAAACTTCAGAGGTATTTGTTACTTCATACTTTCACTAATGCTCTTTGGAGATAAATCATTTCATTTATATGGGCCTTAGTTTTTACAACTATAATAGTTGGAAGCTTGACTAGGTGATCTGTATGTAGCCTTCCAATTCTAAAATGTTCCACTAATTTGGATTCCTACAATAATTGCCCTTGCAATACATGCATGCTGCCACCAAGTAGCAGTAGAGACTACTAGTTCCTTTTTTATCCCTAGTGGGGGTGCATTTTGACAGCAGACTTATCCGTCAATAGTACAACCTGTTAGTATAACTATAAGATAACAAAATAATCTGGTATTCTTTCCTGTAAAAGAGAAGCTTTACATTGTGTCTGTGAATCGTACCAGAATCACCTGTAGCTTTATAAATATAGAGGAAATCCTGAACCCATTGAATGAGAATCTTCAGAGACAGGACTTGGGCATCTGGAATTTTGGGCTCCCGTCATTTGTATATTTTATTTCATTTTATTTTTGCCTATGTACAATATTTGCCACATCCTTTTGAATCTTTAAAAGGTTCTTTCTGTTTTAAATTTTAGAATATTCCATAATCTTCACCTACTTTTCATAAGGTGTTATCTGTTATGTTTATTCGATCTTGTGCTTCTCCTGGTTAAGACTTCTTTCTTTCCTTTTTTTTTTCTCGTGGCCCTGCCTCATGTCTTGCAGGATCTTAGTTCCCTGACATGGGATTGGACCCCAGGGTCCCAGCAGTGAAAGCGCCATTTTCTAAACACTGGACCACCAGGGAAGTCCCAAGATTTCAGTTTTAAATGACTTTTTTCCCACTCTAATTCATTCCTGGGATCAGTTTCATGTTTGGACATTAAAGCAACCTTGCATTGCCAGAATAAAGCTACTTTGATTTTGATATATGATTGTTTTACATACCATGGATACAGTTTGTGCTTCTCTTTACACATTTTGCATGCATGTTCAAAGGAGAAACTGGCCTGTGATTCTATTCTTGTAATATCCTTTATAGATTATTTTTAAGATTCTATACTTTATTTTTTATTTATTTATTTTTGGCTGCATTGGGTCTTCATTGCTGCATGCATGCTTTCTCTAGTTTTGGCGAGCGGGGGTCTATTCTTTGTTGCAGTGAGTAGGCTTCTCATTGCAGCCTTCTGACCGCATGGGCTTCTGACACCATTCGTCGGTGCTACTTCAGTTCCTTACCCCTTCCCTTCTGACCCTGGGCGGTGAAATCCTCTTTCTGCGGCTGGCCTGCGGCAGAAAGTCAATGAGGCAAGAGTAGGCTTGGAGTATCCAAGGAGCAGAAAGGATGTCAGCGTGTGAAAAACAGAGCGAGCAAATTGGAGAGGAGAAGGAAACACTCAGAGAGGAAACAGAGGCCCAGATTTCTAGGTCTGTGGAGGCACTCTGAGGACTTTGCACTTTCTGTGAAGAAGCCACTGAAGAAATTTGAGTGACATGATCTGACTTATGTTTTAACAAGATCTCTCTGGATGCCACGTTGATTAGAGATTGTAGGAGAGCAAGGACAAGCCCCAGAAGACCAACAGTTGATTCAAAGAAGTGATTACTCAAACCTGGTCCCCCTCCTCAATGAGGACGCAGGGCAGGAATCGACAAATAATGGCCACAAATCAAATCAGGCTCTCAGCCTGGATCTGTGGGACTGTGAGCTAATAACGGTTCTCACGTTCAGAAAGCTTGTTGAAGAAGAAAGAGGAGGAGAAGCTACAGAAACTGTATATGGCCCACAAAGCCTAAGATATTTAAAATCCAGAAGATGCTTTCCAACACCTGATGTAAAGCATGTGGCTGGTAGGAGGTCCTCAACCAAATTTGGAAGAGGAATACATGAGTCAGTTCGTTCCTGAAAACACTGTAAAGTGATAGGGGTCAAGAAACATTTACCCGTTCACCCTAAACCTTCACAAATGATGCCAGTTCCGTTGAGCTATTGAAAAATACATTCTGGCTTTCAAAAAAGTAACCCAGAGGGCATTTTCTCACATAGGCAAGGTCATAAACAACTGTCAAGTGAAGTTGAAATAGCAACAAATCAAATAATAACAAAAACATTTTTACAGAATTTTAAATCTTAGAAAGCATTTTCATGTTCATTATCTAATTTAATCCCCAAATCAACGTCATGAGATAGTTATTATTTCCCCATTAGAAATGACCACATATTAAATCCTTAGTGATTGCTCAAGAAAAGCTGAAATCTTGAGTGTTACATCCATTAATGCCATGGTTGGGTGTTTTCCCATGGGAACACTGGATGCTAAAATCCACAGGGATTTTCAGCTCAAGATGGCAGACTAGGAAATATATTTACTTTCTGTTCCTCCTGAAACCATATCTCAATAAAACTGTAGAAATACCAAAATTAATCAACCAATAAAAGCCAAGATATTTTGGAAGTCATCAACCACAGAAAGATTTCAACACATTTCGAGAAGGCAAACAATGAAATGGAGGAGCCGTGAATAAAATAATGAAGAAAAAAAGGCTGAACCTAAGTAAGGTCTGCACAAAGCCACTCAGCTTTTGCTGAGCTCCGGTTATAGTAAAGGGCAGAGGAAAGAAGAGGGGCTGAAAACAAGGAGACAAAACGTCATTTTAGGAAAAACAGTTCATTTAATGAGCTCCAGGGAACACTCAGCCTGCTGCCATACTAACTCATGAATTACAATGGATTGTTGGTAAGCAAGACAAGAAAACAGGGAAGAAACAAAAGAAACAAAAATCAAGACATTGTTTCTAACTGAACTCTTCTCAAAGGAGATCGAGGAATTATGGTTCAATGCCACAGCTGTAAATCATTTCTGCTCTTGGAGAGGTTACAAAGGGCTTATAATATTTCCCTTTTGTTCAGACAGAATTTAGGTCTGAGCAAAAGCTTTTGTGTCCTCCAACCCCAACATTTATTGGGGATGGAAGCCCAGATTTGCTGGGACATACCATAAAAAGAATCTCATGAGCAGAGGGTCAAACTGATTTTGGAATATATGAATTATGTCCAGTGTGAGTTTCAATAGGTTTTAAAATATATACATACATACATATATATATATATATATATATATATATATATATACATTTTTACTGATCTATATGATTTTGGGTTCTGAAACTTCTACATGTCACATGCGTGATACATAACAGACAATGTCAGCCCCAGGAGGGAGAAAACACTCCAATGAAGCAAGCCAAAGAAACAAGTTTTAAGCAAGGTCAAGTGATGTGTAGACCAGGATTGTTCAATTCCTACCTGTCATGCTGAAGCTTCCAGCTCCTGAATAACAACACATGCTTCCCTTGTCCTAGACAGCCAAGAGTATGTCTCCTCTCTTGGGCATAAGAATCTCTAGAGTTACATATCTGTAGTAAGAGTGGACCCAGCTGGCATACTCACAATGACCAAATTGTGTTGATCGTACTTTATACCAATACATCGCCCCACGCTGAAGTTGCAATAAATGATATATTTGCTTTCTAGACATGAATGAGACGCCTTACTGGATATACTCCAGGAAGGCCAGAGAAGCTGGCTTCTAATCCATACGGAACAATTCACTGGTGAATTTCTTTCACGATAGCCCATGATTTATCTAGAATATCATCTTGACATATCTGGATCCTTCAAACTAGACAAAGGGAAAATACGGGCTTCAAGCCTCAATTAGAAATATGGAATGGTGCCATGCTGACAACTGGTGGTCCCTGACCTGTATCTTCTGAGATTAGAACACAGTGTGGTGGATGACCAATTCATGCATTGAACAAAAGAAGACCTCCTACAGGGCAGTGTAGCTGTTCGTTACAGGTATGGCACTTAGGGCTAAGTACCATAAGGACTACAAGAGAAAAAGAAAAACAAGTAACACATGAAGCATATACGATAAGGAGGCACCACAGTCCAGAGCACGAGCTCTGGAATCACACAGGCTTGGATCGAATCCCAGCTAAGCCACTACCATCTATATACCCTGAAGGACAGGCCAAGGTTTAAATGTTGTTTTACCAGATTTCAAAAAAGAAGTGAAGAAAGAACCTATCTGCCGGGAAGGGACATCGTGGGGTGCAGTATCCAGTCGGATCAGGGCTCTGCATCTCCTGCTCAGAAACCTTGGCCACCTGGCTCATGGTGATGCTGGCAGCTGAGCAGCCCTGGAGAAGGCGATCCTGTCTCCAGGTCTCGCAGAGAAGCTGGGGAGGTCTCCGGACGAGGTGGCCCACACCCTGGTAAGCTCTGGCTGCCTCCTGCCCTCAGGTCTCAGCAGGCTCTGGCCTCTGGGCCCCGTGGTGGGGAAGGCCTGGCCGATACATACACAGGGCTGAGGGGCCTGCAGAGCCAGTCCCCAGGCAGGGTGAGCTCTGGAGGAGGCTTCCACAGTCCCCAGCAGTCTCCGCATGGTGGCCCAGCTGGCGCCAAACACCTGCCACCCACAGCGAGAAGTCCCAGCCACTAGAAAGTCCAGAAGGGGCCCCACCCTTTCCCTTTGGGCCTGGGTTAAGCCACCAGCTGGGCTTGCACGTGACCCCTGCCTCACCCCCTGCCCCGCCCGCCCTTTCTCTGTGACACGTACAATGGATATGTCATAAAGCCAGGCTGAGCCAGTGCTATAAATTCAGAGGAGTTAGAATCTAGGAAGAAGCTCTCCCACTTTCACTCTCTGCTCTCAGATCAGGCAGGCAGTACCTCTAATATGGAAGCTATGGACACCACACCTCCCTCCCAGGCTGTCCTCTTCCATTCTGCTCATGTTTTCCCCAGCACCCCATTGACGGCTTTGGCGGGTATCGGGGCTTCAGCAGGCAGCACGTCTGACCCCGAACCTATGGACACCACACCTCCTTCCCATGCTGTTATCTTCCATTCTGCTCCTGTTTTCCCCAGCACCCCATTGACGGCTTTGGCGGGCATCGGTGCTTCAGCAGGCAGCACCTCAGACCCCGAACCTATGGACACCACACCTCCTTCACACGCTGTCATCTTCCACTCTGCTCCTGTTTTCCCCAGCACCCCATTGACGGGTTTGGCGGGCATCGGTGCTTCAGCAGGAATCACGTCAGACCCCGAACCTATGGACACCACACCTCCTTCACATGCTGTCATCTTCCATTCTGCTCCTGTTTTCCCAAGCACCCCAGTTTCGGCTTTGGCGGGCATCGGTGCTTCAGCAGGGAGCACGTCAGACCCCGAACCTATGGACACCACACCTCCTTCACACGCTGTCATCTTCCATTCTGCTCCTGTTTTCCCCAGCACCCCATTGACGGCCCTGGCGGGCATCGGTGCTTCCGCAGTCAGCACGTCTGACCCCGAACCTATGGACACCACACCTCCTTCCCAGGCTGTCATCTTCTATTCTGCTCCTGTTTTCTCCAGCACCCCATTTTCGGCTTTGGTGGGCATCGGTGCCTCAGCAGTCAGCACCTCAGACCCCGAACCTATGGACACCACACCTCCTTCCCAGGCTGTCATCTTCCATCCTGCTCCTCTTTACCCCAGCACCCCATTTACCGCTTAGGCCGGCACTGGTGCTTCAGCAGGCAGCACCTCTAACACCAAAGCTATGGACACCACACCTCCTTCCCAGGCTGTCATTTTCCAGTCTGCCCTGTCTCCAAGTAGAACCACTACCCATTTCACACTGCTCTTCCCAGTTCTGGGAACACACCACCCAGTGGTAGCAATGCCTCAGCCCATGCCTCGACTCATTTACCTGCAACGTGAGCCAACAGATAGACCAACACTTCAAAGTTATGACAGAAAATTGAGTAAGTTATACGCTTGGAATTTCATTTATTATTATTAACAAGCACAACTGTAGTGCTTAGACTATAACAAGTACTATTCTAAGGGCTTACCAAATATTAACTCACTTATTCCTCATAATGGCAACCCTAGTGGTAGGGTTTTGGGGGGGAAACTGAGGCTCAGAGACGTTGAATAGCTTGCCTAATGCCACACAGTTAGTAGGTGGCAAAACCCGGGATTAAAACCAGACCATCTAGACTTTCATCACTTTGCTGTGTCACCTTATTATAAGTTGTGGTTAGGGAAGGGACTAAATTGACAAGACTCTGAACTAAAAGGAGAAGGGAGAAATGAGAAAATGAGTGATCCTAGAAACTAGAGAAGGTTTAGGCTCAGAAATTTCTGGTGATGAGACCCAGAAGAACAAGAACTTGGTTGGAATGTTAACTTGGGGTAGAATCTGAATCCACTGAGAAATGGTTTTGTTTCCTGTAAAATTTAGAAAGGTCAGTTGGATGAAGATTAACGAAGACAAAAGTAGAAAGGAAAAGAAAAAGGTGCCTTAAGTGAGACATAACCGCTCCCCTCTACGTACCCACAGGTTGTGTCCTGTGGGAAAGGATGGAGCTCTCTCTACCGGGTTGGTCACCAGGCTGAACAAGGAGAAACATGGCAACCATTGTACTGGTTTTGATGATCCCTCAAAACCAAGGCTTCAGTTTCCAAGAACGACCTACGGTAGCATAACTAGTGTGTGTCACACATGCCACTAAGTGTGTTTCCAGTCACACATTTTAATTGGGGAAATACTTCCTATGAGGTAGGCATTAGTTCGCTATGGCTGCTGTAACAAATTACTACAAATGTGCTTGCTTCTAACAAAACACACTTATTTTCTTATGGTTCTGGAAGACAGAGGTCCAAAACCAGTTTCCCTGGGCTGAAACCAGGAGTCAACAGGGCCATCCATCCTCCTTCTAGAGGCTCTAAGCGAGAATCTGTTTCTTCGCCAGCATTCCTTCACTTCTGGCCACATCAATCCAACCCCAACTTCATCATCACATTCTCTTTGGGGTAAAAATTCCCTCTGCCTCTCTCTTACGAGAACACCAGTGGTTATATTTGGGCCCGTCCAGGTAGTCCAGGAGAATCTTCCCATCTGAGAACCATTACTTTCATCCCACTGGCAAAGTGCCTTCTGCCATTTAAGGTGACATTCACAGGTTCTGGAGAGTAGGATGTGGACATTTGGGGGCAATGGTATTATTCGGTCTACTACAAGGTAGATACTATTATCTTTCTCAGATGTAGGAAATGACGTTTAGGGAAGTAGTCTGTCTCAGGTCTACAATTTCCAGAGTAGAGACTTACATTCTGCCACTGACACTTTAGGACACACCCTAAACAACTTTAATCTGTGTCCTTAACTACTGCGTAATCCTTGGTTAAGAGTCACACTTAGGTATCAAGACCCAATTGAATAGAACGCAAGTACTGTCTCCTCTTTCACTATGTTTGCCTGGTGTACTGATGAATCTTGCCCAGAGCAGAAGAGTTCAGAAAAGTGTTATGCAGGTGTACGAAGAGAAAGCATTTACTGTTTGATGTGCACGGAGGAACGGAAGGCTTTTTCAAATAAAATAAAATAAAATATGCCACCAAATAGTCAATTGTCACAACAGAGGTAACCCCGTGGGAGTCATGAGGAGACTAAAATTATCTCCAATTGTGCAGGGCAGAAAAGTTTCAATGAAGGCAGGTGTAGTTCAGCCAAGGCCTACAGCACAGAAGTAGGAATTTGGGTATGTACGAATGGGAAAAAAGACATTTGAGGCATGGGAAATAGTTTAATGCAGAATGGACGAGAAATATGCATTAGACCTTTTCTAAAACAACTGGCTTATTAACTCAGTAAATCGATTTAGTCAGTCAAACTAGCTTTAGCTGATTACTTATCCAGGGGATAGCTGTTGAGAGTAATTTTTGTCACAGAACAGTAAATAAAATGGTTGAACTATAGCTTTAGGCTTGCTAAGCGAAATAGATGGCTCTAGATGATTTTCAAGTGACTTACTTGGTAGTACTCACGAAATTGGGGGTTAACAATTGCTTAAGAAAACAAAGAGAATTGATTTTAAATAAAGTAGCTACTGTGTAAACTATCTGTTCAGTAGCTCATGTTAAACGGATGTTTATAATCCCCATTGGACAACCAACTACATTTTTGCAAATGGCAATGTGAATTGCTGTTGCATAAACTATAGCAATGACCACCTATGTAATTTGTTGTCCAAACCAGAAATCTTCTAACAATACTGGTGTCCTAATAAAAATAAGCACGAAGGGAACACACAGTGGGTGTCTCCCGTGTGCCTGTGCATGCATCTATATCTCACTGAACCCTCATAACAGCCCCCAAGAGAGGGACTCTGGGCGTCCCCATGCTGCTTGTGGAGAAACAGGCACAGGAAGGTTCAATAGTCTATCTACCTAATATCGCACAGAGGGTGGCAGAGCCCGTTTTTAAACCACCTGCCTCCAATACCAGGTGCCAGGAGCCAGACTCAGCCTACAGCTCTCTTCTGCTCGCCTGGAGGTGAAACAATGTGTCATGATTAGCCAAATCCCGTCTTCACTCATCAAGGTAGGTTGAACACCTGCACGTCCTCCAAGTAGCATGTAGCATAAGCAATAAGATGTCTGTCCCGTGATCGTCCAGGAACTTGGAATCAGCTGTGCCTGGTTAGGCTGAGCTGGTTTAGAGTGGAGAGGACCACCGATCTTCCACCTGGGCAAGTGCCTTTTGACCTCCTGCCATCAGAGGGCCGAAATCTCCAGCCTGAGAATGTGCTGAGCCCTGTAGCCTAGTTACGCCAGCTCAGAACAATGATGAGCACACCTTTTTCCAGTCACCTTTCCTCATGCTCCCCATGCCTCATACTGCCCTGCTTCTTTATTCTTTATCCCACAGATACCCAAAGCCCCTTGCCTTTGGGGAGGCGGATTTGAGACCTATTGTCACGTCACGTCCTCGCTTGGCTGCCCTGTGAATAAACCTCCTCTTTGCTGCAAACCTCAGCATTTCAGTGTTTTGGCTTGCTGCGCCTCAGACAGAATGGTTGGGAGCAGTGGTACAGGTCCCTTGCCTGTGAGGGATGCTGGTTCCTAGTAGTCACGTTGCGGATGTTTTCTCCTCTCGGGGTGGGGGCGGGGCAGACATCCTGCTCTTCCGGAAAGGGAGAAACACAGGTGCCAAACCCTTGCCCTCAGCGTCACCGTCACCTAGGAGCTTGTTAGAAGCACAGAATCCAGGCCCCACCCAGAACTACTGAATACCAGCCTGCATTTAACAGGATCCACAAGAGAGGCATACCCATATTAAAGTTGGAGAGGCACCAAGCTGTCATCGTCTTCTCCACGGCTAATGAAAACGAAGCAAAGGTTCATCCCGAGCCGACTCTGCCTCAGTCACCTGGATATCACATGAGCTCATTTAATCCTCCCCAGAACCTGCAAATGAGACTGAGGGTCAGAGTGGTCTAGCACCCAAGGTTCCATAAAAGAACATGACCAAGGCTCACTGGAGCCCAGACTTCCAAAAAAGAAGGCCCCTGAGCACAGCATGGCACCACCGCAGCCCAAACCGTGGGCCTGGAGGGTAGGCCAGGCTCCCCACGCAGAGTTCACACCATTCGACAGATGCCCACAGCAGACCACAAGGCAATATGAGAAGTAAGTTCTGATTGTGGAATCTCTGAATTTTGAGATTTAAAGAAAAAAATCTGTTTTCGGGGGATGGTTAAAACAGTTCTACCAAGGAGTAAAGAGAGGGCATCTCAAGGCCCCTTCTGGACTTAGAATTTAATGCCTACTTATGGAGAAATGCTCCGTGCATTTGCTCAGCCCTACGTCGAGATGAAGTTCTCTGTGCCCTAGAAGCTTAGGTTCTAAAAAGGCCACAGAAATGGGTGAGACCTCAAAAATGCCAGAACAATGCAACGGCCTTAATCACACTGTCTTTGCTTTGCCTTGCTTACAAGTCACTGACTTTAAACTGAATATGGTGTCATGTCTTTACGTTTCTTGAAGCTTTTTTTTTTTACAAAAGATCATATAAAGATTTTCTTCCATGGTAAAACTTTTATATTGTATTTCTCTTAAACTGGAGTGTGGTACATTTACCCTCCATCAGATGATTGCTTACAACTCACCTTGCTTTATTAAGAATACCGCTAGAGGCTTCTATGTCCCTACTAACAAAAATACATTTTCAGGCCCATTCAAACCAGTGAAAATCCAAGATTTCAGAGCACAAGATAATGAAAATTCTCTCTATCCACGTCTTTTACTACTTTTAGCCTGTTAACAGTCCCTAAGTGTGTCAGATGAAAGGTACTGTCGCGGGAATTGACATCTTTAACAGCATTCCATACAGGTAAGTCTTGATTGTTCCAATTTCTCAGAAAGTTGGACACATTTACTGCCTCTATGACATCTCTAGGGTGTGTGGAAGAAATAAAAAAGAGGCCTGTACAATGTATTTCTCAAAATATACACACAAAGAGTTTGCACATACAAACAGGGAAACCTTATAAATAATGTATGGGGAGCAAAGTATTGTCGGTAACGGAACTACTCATTTCGAAAGACAACACTGTCACCAAGTGTCCCCTCACCAAAACTGACTGGGAATGTTTAGGGGCCACCAAACCAGAGGTGGAGATTTTTAGGCACATTCTTGCCAGAAAAGAGAGCCTAGGGCATAAACCACTCAACTTGTTGGCACGAATGCCAGGGCAACCCAAGCAAGTGGATATAGAAGCCTACGTAATGCTTGGAAGTAGGAAGCTTTGGGGGACTACACCTGGGCTGGTACTGGCCTCCCTCCCCAAAGGGACAAGGAGAGCAGAAACCTGGATGGAGTCAAGAGAGAGCAAAAAGAAAGGCAAGGCTGGGTATGGAGCAACGTTTGGATCCAGGGGCATGTGTCTCAGAACTGCTGGGGCTCTGCAGACCAGCTGCATCCCCATTCTCCTTGACCCTCATTGGTATAATGAACTCAGGGTGGGCGCATCCCGGCTGCCAAGTCACTTCCACCCGTCCATGGAGTTGACGGTTACTTGCTCACAGTGAACCAACCGCTCTGGACCTAACAGCTACTGCAGGGGGCGGTAGTGGAGAACAAGGTGACGACAAGGACCAGATGCGAAGGAGGAAGAGACATTCAGCGGACCGACTGGGTGGACTGATGGTGTGGCGTTAAGTCTGCAGAGCTAAAGGGGCCAGATGTAGAAAAGGGAAGGGGAACCATGAGGATATGGTCAAGCCCCTTCGTATAGATGTTTCATCCGTATGTTGTATGCAAGTTCCATTCAATTTGCTCTGAGTGAAAAAGAGAGAACAAAATTATCCTTTAAACCATGTCAGTGATTTTATTTACCATCTCATTTGATGAGCTCATAGCCCAGGGTCAGAGGGAAATGGGAGCTGTGAGTCTGCCATCTCTCAGGAAGTCTCAGGCCTCAGAGGCCCCTCATAGCCAAACTACCTCACCTTTTGCACCTTTCAAGCAACGTTATTCCTAAGTGCGAGTCACCCTCTTCATCAGGTTCTCCAAGAAACAGCAGTCTCTCTCAATGACAGAGGAAAAATGGGCTACTTTGGCTTTCTGAGGCACAATATGTAGTTCTCCAAAATGGTACCTGCCTGGGGGATTTTTCAAGAAAATTAAGCATCAGTGGTGATTTGTTTGTCTTCACATAACGTATGACCGAGATGTGCTGAGAAATAAGAAAAGGACGAACGAATCAAGGGCAGCTGATCCAAGGAGGCAAGGGGCAACTTCCACAGCCTACGTGGAAAGCTAGAGGAAGGGAACATCCAGCTGGTGGGAGCTGAAGACAGGGGCCAGTCCTCCTTGGTCTCGGGATGCCACCCCCTCTTCCTACATCTTCACGCTCTCCTTCTCTGTTGGCCCCTCCCAGCCATATTAAAGAGCCACAAGGAAATGCTCTCCTCCATTCCATTTTCCTGTCCTCCTATCCACCCCTCCCTTCTTTCCCTTTGCCATCAATTTCTTGACTTGCCCCCCATTTCTCCCCTCCCATCTACACTGCGATCTGTTTTCTGCCCCACTACTCCCATGAAACTGACCTCCTTGAAGCCCCCAATGATTTCTCTGTTGACAAGTCCAGGGGACTACTTCTCAATCCTTATCTTTGTGACCGCCAAGCCGAGTTAGACCTTAAACAACGTCTCTGTCTTGAAAATCTCTTCCCTTGGCTTCTGCGCCACCTTTCCTTTTCTTTTCATGACACAGATCACAACCAGTGCTGCAGATTCCATCGAATTAAGGAATGCTGTTGCCTACATGTGTGAATGAGCTAAAGTGAGTACAGTACTGAAGTAGAGGACACCTAAAGTGAAACGTCTTCATGTACGTCCACGTGGCTGAGCAGCAAGTTAACCTTTCATACATGTGTTAAAGAAGAAGAGTTGGGTTTTATTTTATTTACTTTTCCCTGGACTGTGTTGAATGGCTATCATCTACAAGTTCAGGCTACTTTTTGCTGAGGATTAATAATGCACTGGGAGAGCTGAGAGAAAACTGAATAATAGAGCTGTCATTTTCTTGACCAGTTCACCTTAGTTTCCCAAACTCTAAGTCTTTCTCCAATTCTTTTCCCTTTTTATTGTAGTAAAATGAACATAACACAAAATTCACCATTTGGATCATTTTACAATTCACTGTACCATTCAGTGGAATTTACTACTGTCACAATGTTGTGCAACTATCACCACTGCCTAGCTGCAAAACATTTTCATCAACCAAGAGGAAACCTACACCCATTTTAAGGAGTCATTCCCAATTTCCCTCTCTTCCAAACCCCTGGCAACCACTAATGTATAATCTTTTCTGTGTGTATGGATTTGCCACTGCTGGACATTTCATATAAATGGAACCATACAATATGTAGCCTTTCATGCCTGACTTCTTTCACTTAGTTGCATCCATCATGTAGCATGTATCAGAAATCCACTCACTGTTACAGCTGAATCCTTCATACTGTTTGAATACAAAATTAAAAATACGTTGAGAGTGAAGCTCTGTTTTAATGGCACATCTATTAGGCCAATTCATTGAAAGAAGCTGAAGATGGAGATGTTGTTGTGAAATGATAATCGTTGAGAAGCCTCAGCCAACTGGATAATGAAAAGTTTGGGAAATGTTGCAAAAAATTAGCTGATTTATATTAAAAGCCTATTAAACAAGGATTCAGGAGATTGTCTTTCTCTTGCAGGTAACTTAAATGAGGCAGAAAGAAATAACTGCCCTTTAAAACACATTTTGAAAGGATTCTATTTATTCTTAATAGACGAATGGGAGGGAGTACAGCAAGTTCACATCCAATATGGACTCCCTGTCCAAACACTGTTTGTCGTTCTAGCCACCGCTATCGAATTATATTTCTTGAGAGTAAGGCAGCTCAATTCCTGCATATTACTTTCTAAACTTCATCCATCAAATCCATTAATACAGTATAAACAAGAGTTGTTCACGTTTAAGTGCAGTTCAAATATCAGGTATAAAGAACCCCCAGTAAGAAAAAGAATCCTATATCTCTTGCCAGAATGTGGTCAGCTCTGGGGTGCTCTGCTAGCTGAAAGACACATTCCTTATTAAGAGGATAGAGGCTGCTTAAGAGGGATGAGAGCCAAAAAAATTTAACTACATATATGTGTTAAGAACAGTGCTAGGTTATCTCATGTTCTATATCAGTCAAGGCTCACCATTTTACATACGTGAAAAGCAAAGTTAAAAGTGTATTCGTAGGGCTTCCCTGTTGGCGCAGTGGTTAAGGATCCACCTGCCAGTGCACGGGACACACGTTTGAGCCCTGGTCCGGGAAGATCCCACATGCCACGGAGCAACTAAGACCATGTGCCACAACTACTGAGCCTGCGTGCTAGAGCCCGTGAACCACAACTACTGAAGCCCACGCACCTAGACCCCGTGCTCAGCAACAGCGAGAAGCCACCACAATGAGAATCCCGCGTACTGCAACAGAGTAGCCCCCGCTCACTGCAACTAGAGAAAGCCTGCGCACAGCAACGAAGAGCCTAGGCAGCCAAAGATAAATAAATAAATACGTCTATTTTTTAAAAAATGTGTTTTAGTAACTTACTAAAAGGCACACAATCAGTAAACATGAGCAAGGATTCAATCCCAAATCTGTCACACTGAAGTTGAAGCTAATACTCGAGATTGATAAAAACAGCACTAATTTAAAACTTCAGAGGTATTTGTTACTTCATACTTTCACTAATGCTCTTTGGAGATAAATCATTTCATTTATATGGGCCTTAGTTTTTACAACTATAATAGTTGGAAGCTTGACTAGGTGATCTGTATGTAGCCTTCCAATTCTAAAATGTTCCACTAATTTGGATTCCTACAATAATTGCCCTTGCAATACATGCATGCTGCCACCAAGTAGCAGTAGAGACTACTAGTTCCTTTTTTATCCCTAGTGGGGGTGCATTTTGACAGCAGACTTATCCGTCAATAGTACAACCTGTTAGTATAACTATAAGATAACAAAATAATCTGGTATTCTTTCCTGTAAAAGAGAAGCTTTACATTGTGTCTGTGAATCGTACCAGAATCACCTGTAGCTTTATAAATATAGAGGAAATCCTGAACCCATTGAATGAGAATCTTCAGAGACAGGACTTGGGCATCTGGAATTTTGGGCTCCCGTCATTTGTATATTTTATTTCATTTTATTTTTGCCTATGTACAATATTTGCCACATCCTTTTGAATCTTTAAAAGGTTCTTTCTGTTTTAAATTTTAGAATATTCCATAATCTTCACCTACTTTTCATAAGGTGTTATCTGTTATGTTTATTCGATCTTGTGCTTCTCCTGGTTAAGACTTCTTTCTTTCCTTTTTTTTTTCTCGTGGCCCTGCCTCATGTCTTGCAGGATCTTAGTTCCCTGACATGGGATTGGACCCCAGGGTCCCAGCAGTGAAAGCGCCATTTTCTAAACACTGGACCACCAGGGAAGTCCCAAGATTTCAGTTTTAAATGACTTTTTTCCCACTCTAATTCATTCCTGGGATCAGTTTCATGTTTGGACATTAAAGCAACCTTGCATTGCCAGAATAAAGCTACTTTGATTTTGATATATGATTGTTTTACATACCATGGATACAGTTTGTGCTTCTCTTTACACATTTTGCATGCATGTTCAAAGGAGAAACTGGCCTGTGATTCTATTCTTGTAATATCCTTTATAGATTATTTTTAAGATTCTATACTTTATTTTTTATTTATTTATTTTTGGCTGCATTGGGTCTTCATTGCTGCATGCATGCTTTCTCTAGTTTTGGCGAGCGGGGGTCTATTCTTTGTTGCAGTGAGTAGGCTTCTCATTGCAGCCTTCTGACCGCATGGGCTTCTGACACCATTCGTCGGTGCTACTTCAGTTCCTTACCCCTTCCCTTCTGACCCTGGGCGGTGAAATCCTCTTTCTGCGGCTGGCCTGCGGCAGAAAGTCAATGAGGCAAGAGTAGGCTTGGAGTATCCAAGGAGCAGAAAGGATGTCAGCGTGTGAAAAACAGAGCGAGCAAATTGGAGAGGAGAAGGAAACACTCAGAGAGGAAACAGAGGCCCAGATTTCTAGGTCTGTGGAGGCACTCTGAGGACTTTGCACTTTCTGTGAAGAAGCCACTGAAGAAATTTGAGTGACATGATCTGACTTATGTTTTAACAAGATCTCTCTGGATGCCACGTTGATTAGAGATTGTAGGAGAGCAAGGACAAGCCCCAGAAGACCAACAGTTGATTCAAAGAAGTGATTACTCAAACCTGGTCCCCCTCCTCAATGAGGACGCAGGGCAGGAATCGACAAATAATGGCCACAAATCAAATCAGGCTCTCAGCCTGGATCTGTGGGACTGTGAGCTAATAACGGTTCTCACGTTCAGAAAGCTTGTTGAAGAAGAAAGAGGAGGAGAAGCTACAGAAACTGTATATGGCCCACAAAGCCTAAGATATTTAAAATCCAGAAGATGCTTTCCAACACCTGATGTAAAGCATGTGGCTGGTAGGAGGTCCTCAACCAAATTTGGAAGAGGAATACATGAGTCAGTTCGTTCCTGAAAACACTGTAAAGTGATAGGGGTCAAGAAACATTTACCCGTTCACCCTAAACCTTCACAAATGATGCCAGTTCCGTTGAGCTATTGAAAAATACATTCTGGCTTTCAAAAAAGTAACCCAGAGGGCATTTTCTCACATAGGCAAGGTCATAAACAACTGTCAAGTGAAGTTGAAATAGCAACAAATCAAATAATAACAAAAACATTTTTACAGAATTTTAAATCTTACAAAGCATTTTCATGTTCATTATCTAATTTAATCCCCAAATCAACGTCATGAGATAGTTATTATTTCCCCATTAGAAATGACCACATATTAAATCCTTAGTGATTGCTCAAGAAAAGCTGAAATCTTGAGTGTTACATCCATTAATGCCATGGTTGGGTGTTTTCCCATGGGAACACTGGATGCTAAAATCCACAGGGATTTTCAGCTCAAGATGGCAGACTAGGAAATATATTTACTTTCTGTTCCTCCTGAAACCATATCTCAATAAAACTGTAGAAATACCAAAATTAATCAACCAATAAAAGCCAAGATATTTTGGAAGTCATCAACCACAGAAAGATTTCAACACATTTCGAGAAGGCAAACAATGAAATGGAGGAGCCGTGAATAAAATAATGAAGAAAAAAAGGCTGAACCTAAGTAAGGTCTGCACAAAGCCACTCAGCTTTTGCTGAGCTCCGGTTATAGTAAAGGGCAGAGGAAAGAAGAGGGGCTGAAAACAAGGAGACAAAACGTCATTTTAGGAAAAACAGTTCATTTAATGAGCTCCAGGGAACACTCAGCCTGCTGCCATACTAACTCATGAATTACAATGGATTGTTGGTAAGCAAGACAAGAAAACAGGGAAGAAACAAAAGAAACAAAAATCAAGACATTGTTTCTAACTGAACTCTTCTCAAAGGAGATCGAGGAATTATGGTTCAATGCCACAGCTGTAAATCATTTCTGCTCTTGGAGAGGTTACAAAGGGCTTATAATATTTCCCTTTTGTTCAGACAGAATTTAGGTCTGAGCAAAAGCTTTTGTGTCCTCCAACCCCAACATTTATTGGGGATGGAAGCCCAGATTTGCTGGGACATACCATAAAAAGAATCTCATGAGCAGAGGGTCAAACTGATTTTGGAATATATGAATTATGTCCAGTGTGAGTTTCAATAGGTTTTAAAATATATACATACATACATATATATATATATATATATATATATATATACATTTTTACTGATCTATATGATTTTGGGTTCTGAAACTTCTACATGTCACATGCGTGATACATAACAGACAATGTCAGCCCCAGGAGGGAGAAAACACTCCAATGAAGCAAGCCAAAGAAACAAGTTTTAAGCAAGGTCAAGTGATGTGTAGACCAGGATTGTTCAATTCCTACCTGTCATGCTGAAGCTTCCAGCTCCTGAATAACAACACATGCTTCCCTTGTCCTAGACAGCCAAGAGTATGTCTCCTCTCTTGGGCATAAGAATCTCTAGAGTTACATATCTGTAGTAAGAGTGGACCCAGCTGGCATACTCACAATGACCAAATTGTGTTGATCGTACTTTATACCAATACATCGCCCCACGCTGAAGTTGCAATAAATGATATATTTGCTTTCTAGACATGAATGAGACGCCTTACTGGATATACTCCAGGAAGGCCAGAGAAGCTGGCTTCTAATCCATACGGAACAATTCACTGGTGAATTTCTTTCACGATAGCCCATGATTTATCTAGAATATCATCTTGACATATCTGGATCCTTCAAACTAGACAAAGGGAAAATACGGGCTTCAAGCCTCAATTAGAAATATGGAATGGTGCCATGCTGACAACTGGTGGTCCCTGACCTGTATCTTCTGAGATTAGAACACAGTGTGGTGGATGACCAATTCATGCATTGAACAAAAGAAGACCTCCTACAGGGCAGTGTAGCTGTTCGTTACAGGTATGGCACTTAGGGCTAAGTACCATAAGGACTACAAGAGAAAAAGAAAAACAAGTAACACATGAAGCATATACGATAAGGAGGCACCACAGTCCAGAGCACGAGCTCTGGAATCACACAGGCTTGGATCGAATCCCAGCTAAGCCACTACCATCTATATACCCTGAAGGACAGGCCAAGGTTTAAATGTTGTTTTACCAGATTTCAAAAAAGAAGTGAAGAAAGAACCTATCTGCCGGGAAGGGACATCGTGGGGTGCAGTATCCAGTCGGATCAGGGCTCTGCATCTCCTGCTCAGAAACCTTGGCCACCTGGCTCATGGTGATGCTGGCAGCTGAGCAGCCCTGGAGAAGGCGATCCTGTCTCCAGGTCTCGCAGAGAAGCTGGGGAGGTCTCCGGACGAGGTGGCCCACACCCTGGTAAGCTCTGGCTGCCTCCTGCCCTCAGGTCTCAGCAGGCTCTGGCCTCTGGGCCCCGTGGTGGGGAAGGCCTGGCCGATACATACACAGGGCTGAGGGGCCTGCAGAGCCAGTCCCCAGGCAGGGTGAGCTCTGGAGGAGGCTTCCACAGTCCCCAGCAGTCTCCGCATGGTGGCCCAGCTGGCGCCAAACACCTGCCACCCACAGCGAGAAGTCCCAGCCACTAGAAAGTCCAGAAGGGGCCCCACCCTTTCCCTTTGGGCCTGGGTTAAGCCACCAGCTGGGCTTGCACGTGACCCCTGCCTCACCCCCTGCCCCGCCCGCCCTTTCTCTGTGACACGTACAATGGATATGTCATAAAGCCAGGCTGAGCCAGTGCTATAAATTCAGAGGAGTTAGAATCTAGGAAGAAGCTCTCCCACTTTCACTCTCTGCTCTCAGATCAGGCAGGCAGTACCTCTAATATGGAAGCTATGGACACCACACCTCCCTCCCAGGCTGTCCTCTTCCATTCTGCTCATGTTTTCCCCAGCACCCCATTGACGGCTTTGGCGGGTATCGGGGCTTCAGCAGGCAGCACGTCTGACCCCGAACCTATGGACACCACACCTCCTTCCCATGCTGTTATCTTCCATTCTGCTCCTGTTTTCCCCAGCACCCCATTGACGGCTTTGGCGGGCATCGGTGCTTCAGCAGGCAGCACCTCAGACCCCGAACCTATGGACACCACACCTCCTTCACACGCTGTCATCTTCCACTCTGCTCCTGTTTTCCCCAGCACCCCATTGACGGGTTTGGCGGGCATCGGTGCTTCAGCAGGAATCACGTCAGACCCCGAACCTATGGACACCACACCTCCTTCACATGCTGTCATCTTCCATTCTGCTCCTGTTTTCCCAAGCACCCCAGTTTCGGCTTTGGCGGGCATCGGTGCTTCAGCAGGGAGCACGTCAGACCCCGAACCTATGGACACCACACCTCCTTCACACGCTGTCATCTTCCATTCTGCTCCTGTTTTCCCCAGCACCCCATTGACGGCCCTGGCGGGCATCGGTGCTTCCGCAGTCAGCACGTCTGACCCCGAACCTATGGACACCACACCTCCTTCCCAGGCTGTCATCTTCTATTCTGCTCCTGTTTTCTCCAGCACCCCATTTTCGGCTTTGGTGGGCATCGGTGCCTCAGCAGTCAGCACCTCAGACCCCGAACCTATGGACACCACACCTCCTTCCCAGGCTGTCATCTTCCATCCTGCTCCTCTTTACCCCAGCACCCCATTTACCGCTTAGGCCGGCACTGGTGCTTCAGCAGGCAGCACCTCTAACACCAAAGCTATGGACACCACACCTCCTTCCCAGGCTGTCATTTTCCAGTCTGCCCTGTCTCCAAGTAGAACCACTACCCATTTCACACTGCTCTTCCCAGTTCTGGGAACACACCACCCAGTGGTAGCAATGCCTCAGCCCATGCCTCGACTCATTTACCTGCAACGTGAGCCAACAGATAGACCAACACTTCAAAGTTATGACAGAAAATTGAGTAAGTTATACGCTTGGAATTTCATTTATTATTATTAACAAGCACAACTGTAGTGCTTAGACTATAACAAGTACTATTCTAAGGGCTTACCAAATATTAACTCACTTATTCCTCATAATGGCAACCCTAGTGGTAGGGTTTTGGGGGGGAAACTGAGGCTCAGAGACGTTGAATAGCTTGCCTAATGCCACACAGTTAGTAGGTGGCAAAACCCGGGATTAAAACCAGACCATCTAGACTTTCATCACTTTGCTGTGTCACCTTATTATAAGTTGTGGTTAGGGAAGGGACTAAATTGACAAGACTCTGAACTAAAAGGAGAAGGGAGAAATGAGAAAATGAGTGATCCTAGAAACTAGAGAAGGTTTAGGCTCAGAAATTTCTGGTGATGAGACCCAGAAGAACAAGAACTTGGTTGGAATGTTAACTTGGGGTAGAATCTGAATCCACTGAGAAATGGTTTTGTTTCCTGTAAAATTTAGAAAGGTCAGTTGGATGAAGATTAACGAAGACAAAAGTAGAAAGGAAAAGAAAAAGGTGCCTTAAGTGAGACATAACCGCTCCCCTCTACGTACCCACAGGTTGTGTCCTGTGGGAAAGGATGGAGCTCTCTCTACCGGGTTGGTCACCAGGCTGAACAAGGAGAAACATGGCAACCATTGTACTGGTTTTGATGATCCCTCAAAACCAAGGCTTCAGTTTCCAAGAACGACCTACGGTAGCATAACTAGTGTGTGTCACACATGCCACTAAGTGTGTTTCCAGTCACACATTTTAATTGGGGAAATACTTCCTATGAGGTAGGCATTAGTTCGCTATGGCTGCTGTAACAAATTACTACAAATGTGCTTGCTTCTAACAAAACACACTTATTTTCTTATGGTTCTGGAAGACAGAGGTCCAAAACCAGTTTCCCTGGGCTGAAACCAGGAGTCAACAGGGCCATCCATCCTCCTTCTAGAGGCTCTAAGCGAGAATCTGTTTCTTCGCCAGCATTCCTTCACTTCTGGCCACATCAATCCAACCCCAACTTCATCATCACATTCTCTTTGGGGTAAAAATCCCCTCTGCCTCTCTCTTACGAGAACACCAGTGGTTATATTTGGGCCCGTCCAGGTAGTCCAGGAGAATCTTCCCATCTGAGAACCATTACTTTCATCCCACTGGCAAAGTGCCTTCTGCCATTTAAGGTGACATTCACAGGTTCTGGAGAGTAGGATGTGGACATTTGGGGGCAATGGTATTATTCGGTCTACTACAAGGTAGATACTATTATCTTTCTCAGATGTAGGAAATGACGTTTAGGGAAGTAGTCTGTCTCAGGTCTACAATTTCCAGAGTAGAGACTTACATTCTGCCACTGACACTTTAGGACACACCCTAAACAACTTTAATCTGTGTCCTTAACTACTGCGTAATCCTTGGTTAAGAGTCACACTTAGGTATCAAGACCCAATTGAATAGAACGCAAGTACTGTCTCCTCTTTCACTATGTTTGCCTGGTGTACTGATGAATCTTGCCCAGAGCAGAAGAGTTCAGAAAAGTGTTATGCAGGTGTACGAAGAGAAAGCATTTACTGTTTGATGTGCACGGAGGAACGGAAGGCTTTTTCAAATAAAATAAAATAAAATATGCCACCAAATAGTCAATTGTCACAACAGAGGTAACCCCGTGGGAGTCATGAGGAGACTAAAATTATCTCCAATTGTGCAGGGCAGAAAAGTTTCAATGAAGGCAGGTGTAGTTCAGCCAAGGCCTACAGCACAGAAGTAGGAATTTGGGTATGTACGAATGGGAAAAAAGACATTTGAGGCATGGGAAATAGTTTAATGCAGAATGGACGAGAAATATGCATTAGACCTTTTCTAAAACAACTGGCTTATTAACTCAGTAAATCGATTTAGTCAGTCAAACTAGCTTTAGCTGATTACTTATCCAGGGGATAGCTGTTGAGAGTAATTTTTGTCACAGAACAGTAAATAAAATGGTTGAACTATAGCTTTAGGCTTGCTAAGCGAAATAGATGGCTCTAGATGATTTTCAAGTGACTTACTTGGTAGTACTCACGAAATTGGGGGTTAACAATTGCTTAAGAAAACAAAGAGAATTGATTTTAAATAAAGTAGCTACTGTGTAAACTATCTGTTCAGTAGCTCATGTTAAACGGATGTTTATAATCCCCATTGGACAACCAACTACATTTTTGCAAATGGCAATGTGAATTGCTGTTGCATAAACTATAGCAATGACCACCTATGTAATTTGTTGTCCAAACCAGAAATCTTCTAACAATACTGGTGTCCTAATAAAAATAAGCACGAAGGGAACACACAGTGGGTGTCTCCCGTGTGCCTGTGCATGCATCTATATCTCACTGAACCCTCATAACAGCCCCCAAGAGAGGGACTCTGGGCGTCCCCATGCTGCTTGTGGAGAAACAGGCACAGGAAGGTTCAATAGTCTATCTACCTAATATCGCACAGAGGGTGGCAGAGCCCGTTTTTAAACCACCTGCCTCCAATACCAGGTGCCAGGAGCCAGACTCAGCCTACAGCTCTCTTCTGCTCGCCTGGAGGTGAAACAATGTGTCATGATTAGCCAAATCCCGTCTTCACTCATCAAGGTAGGTTGAACACCTGCACGTCCTCCAAGTAGCATGTAGCATAAGCAATAAGATGTCTGTCCCGTGATCGTCCAGGAACTTGGAATCAGCTGTGCCTGGTTAGGCTGAGCTGGTTTAGAGTGGAGAGGACCACCGATCTTCCACCTGGGCAAGTGCCTTTTGACCTCCTGCCATCAGAGGGCCGAAATCTCCAGCCTGAGAATGTGCTGAGCCCTGTAGCCTAGTTACGCCAGCTCAGAACAATGATGAGCACACCTTTTTCCAGTCACCTTTCCTCATGCTCCCCATGCCTCATACTGCCCTGCTTCTTTATTCTTTATCCCACAGATACCCAAAGCCCCTTGCCTTTGGGGAGGCGGATTTGAGACCTATTGTCACGTCACGTCCTCGCTTGGCTGCCCTGTGAATAAACCTCCTCTTTGCTGCAAACCTCAGCATTTCAGTGTTTTGGCTTGCTGCGCCTCAGACAGAATGGTTGGGAGCAGTGGTACAGGTCCCTTGCCTGTGAGGGATGCTGGTTCCTAGTAGTCACGTTGCGGATGTTTTCTCCTCTCGGGGTGGGGGCGGGGCAGACATCCTGCTCTTCCGGAAAGGGAGAAACACAGGTGCCAAACCCTTGCCCTCAGCGTCACCGTCACCTAGGAGCTTGTTAGAAGCACAGAATCCAGGCCCCACCCAGAACTACTGAATACCAGCCTGCATTTAACAGGATCCACAAGAGAGGCATACCCATATTAAAGTTGGAGAGGCACCAAGCTGTCATCGTCTTCTCCACGGCTAATGAAAACGAAGCAAAGGTTCATCCCGAGCCGACTCTGCCTCAGTCACCTGGATATCACATGAGCTCATTTAATCCTCCCCAGAACCTGCAAATGAGACTGAGGGTCAGAGTGGTCTAGCACCCAAGGTTCCATAAAAGAACATGACCAAGGCTCACTGGAGCCCAGACTTCCAAAAAAGAAGGCCCCTGAGCACAGCATGGCACCACCGCAGCCCAAACCGTGGGCCTGGAGGGTAGGCCAGGCTCCCCACGCAGAGTTCACACCATTCGACAGATGCCCACAGCAGACCACAAGGCAATATGAGAAGTAAGTTCTGATTGTGGAATCTCTGAATTTTGAGATTTAAAGAAAAAAATCTGTTTTCGGGGGATGGTTAAAACAGTTCTACCAAGGAGTAAAGAGAGGGCATCTCAAGGCCCCTTCTGGACTTAGAATTTAATGCCTACTTATGGAGAAATGCTCCGTGCATTTGCTCAGCCCTACGTCGAGATGAAGTTCTCTGTGCCCTAGAAGCTTAGGTTCTAAAAAGGCCACAGAAATGGGTGAGACCTCAAAAATGCCAGAACAATGCAACGGCCTTAATCACACTGTCTTTGCTTTGCCTTGCTTACAAGTCACTGACTTTAAACTGAATATGGTGTCATGTCTTTACGTTTCTTGAAGCTTTTTTTTTTTTACAAAAGATCATATAAAGATTTTCTTCCATGGTAAAACTTTTATATTGTATTTCTCTTAAACTGGAGTGTGGTACATTTACCCTCCATCAGATGATTGCTTACAACTCACCTTGCTTTATTAAGAATACCGCTAGAGGCTTCTATGTCCCTACTAACAAAAATACATTTTCAGGCCCATTCAAACCAGTGAAAATCCAAGATTTCAGAGCACAAGATAATGAAAATTCTCTCTATCCACGTCTTTTACTACTTTTAGCCTGTTAACAGTCCCTAAGTGTGTCAGATGAAAGGTACTGTCGCGGGAATTGACATCTTTAACAGCATTCCATACAGGTAAGTCTTGATTGTTCCAATTTCTCAGAAAGTTGGACACATTTACTGCCTCTATGACATCTCTAGGGTGTGTGGAAGAAATAAAAAAGAGGCCTGTACAATGTATTTCTCAAAATATACACACAAAGAGTTTGCACATACAAACAGGGAAACCTTATAAATAATGTATGGGGAGCAAAGTATTGTCGGTAACGGAACTACTCATTTCGAAAGACAACACTGTCACCAAGTGTCCCCTCACCAAAACTGACTGGGAATGTTTAGGGGCCACCAAACCAGAGGTGGAGATTTTTAGGCACATTCTTGCCAGAAAAGAGAGCCTAGGGCATAAACCACTCAACTTGTTGGCACGAATGCCAGGGCAACCCAAGCAAGTGGATATAGAAGCCTACGTAATGCTTGGAAGTAGGAAGCTTTGGGGGACTACACCTGGGCTGGTACTGGCCTCCCTCCCCAAAGGGACAAGGAGAGCAGAAACCTGGATGGAGTCAAGAGAGAGCAAAAAGAAAGGCAAGGCTGGGTATGGAGCAACGTTTGGATCCAGGGGCATGTGTCTCAGAACTGCTGGGGCTCTGCAGACCAGCTGCATCCCCATTCTCCTTGACCCTCATTGGTATAATGAACTCAGGGTGGGCGCATCCCGGCTGCCAAGTCACTTCCACCCGTCCATGGAGTTGACGGTTACTTGCTCACAGTGAACCAACCGCTCTGGACCTAACAGCTACTGCAGGGGGCGGTAGTGGAGAACAAGGTGACGACAAGGACCAGATGCGAAGGAGGAAGAGACATTCAGCGGACCGACTGGGTGGACTGATGGTGTGGCGTTAAGTCTGCAGAGCTAAAGGGGCCAGATGTAGAAAAGGGAAGGGGAACCATGAGGATATGGTCAAGCCCCTTCGTATAGATGTTTCATCCGTATGTTGTATGCAAGTTCCATTCAATTTGCTCTGAGTGAAAAAGAGAGAACAAAATTATCCTTTAAACCATGTCAGTGATTTTATTTACCATCTCATTTGATGAGCTCATAGCCCAGGGTCAGAGGGAAATGGGAGCTGTGAGTCTGCCATCTCTCAGGAAGTCTCAGGCCTCAGAGGCCCCTCATAGCCAAACTACCTCACCTTTTGCACCTTTCAAGCAACGTTATTCCTAAGTGCGAGTCACCCTCTTCATCAGGTTCTCCAAGAAACAGCAGTCTCTCTCAATGACAGAGGAAAAATGGGCTACTTTGGCTTTCTGAGGCACAATATGTAGTTCTCCAAAATGGTACCTGCCTGGGGGATTTTTCAAGAAAATTAAGCATCAGTGGTGATTTGTTTGTCTTCACATAACGTATGACCGAGATGTGCTGAGAAATAAGAAAAGGACGAACGAATCAAGGGCAGCTGATCCAAGGAGGCAAGGGGCAACTTCCACAGCCTACGTGGAAAGCTAGAGGAAGGGAACATCCAGCTGGTGGGAGCTGAAGACAGGGGCCAGTCCTCCTTGGTCTCGGGATGCCACCCCCTCTTCCTACATCTTCACGCTCTCCTTCTCTGTTGGCCCCTCCCAGCCATATTAAAGAGCCACAAGGAAATGCTCTCCTCCATTCCATTTTCCTGTCCTCCTATCCACCCCTCCCTTCTTTCCCTTTGCCATCAATTTCTTGACTTGCCCCCCATTTCTCCCCTCCCATCTACACTGCGATCTGTTTTCTGCCCCACTACTCCCGTGAAACTGACCTCCTTGAAGCCCCCAATGATTTCTCTGTTGACAAGTCCAGGGGACTACTTCTCAATCCTTATCTTTGTGACCGCCAAGCCGAGTTAGACCTTAAACAACGTCTCTGTCTTGAAAATCTCTTCCCTTGGCTTCTGCGCCACCTTTCCTTTTCTTTTCATGACACAGATCACAACCAGTGCTGCAGATTCCATCGAATTAAGGAATGCTGTTGCCTACATGTGTGAATGAGCTAAAGTGAGTACAGTACTGAAGTAGAGGACACCTAAAGTGAAACGTCTTCATGTACGTCCACGTGGCTGAGCAGCAAGTTAACCTTTCATACATGTGTTAAAGAAGAAGAGTTGGGTTTTATTTTATTTACTTTTCCCTGGACTGTGTTGAATGGCTATCATCTACAAGTTCAGGCTACTTTTTGCTGAGGATTAATAATGCACTGGGAGAGCTGAGAGAAAACTGAATAATAGAGCTGTCATTTTCTTGACCAGTTCACCTTAGTTTCCCAAACTCTAAGTCTTTCTCCAATTCTTTTCCCTTTTTATTGTAGTAAAATGAACATAACACAAAATTCACCATTTGGATCATTTTACAATTCACTGTACCATTCAGTGGAATTTACTACTGTCACAATGTTGTGCAACTATCACCACTGCCTAGCTGCAAAACATTTTCATCAACCAAGAGGAAACCTACACCCATTTTAAGGAGTCATTCCCAATTTCCCTCTCTTCCAAACCCCTGGCAACCACTAATGTATAATCTTTTCTGTGTGTATGGATTTGCCACTGCTGGACATTTCATATAAATGGAACCATACAATATGTAGCCTTTCATGCCTGACTTCTTTCACTTAGTTGCATCCATCATGTAGCATGTATCAGAAATCCACTCACTGTTACAGCTGAATCCTTCATACTGTTTGAATACAAAATTAAAAATACGTTGAGAGTGAAGCTCTGTTTTAATGGCACATCTATTAGGCCAATTCATTGAAAGAAGCTGAAGATGGAGATGTTGTTGTGAAATGATAATCGTTGAGAAGCCTCAGCCAACTGGATAATGAAAAGTTTGGGAAATGTTGCAAAAAATTAGCTGATTTATATTAAAAGCCTATTAAACAAGGATTCAGGAGATTGTCTTTCTCTTGCAGGTAACTTAAATGAGGCAGAAAGAAATAACTGCCCTTTAAAACACATTTTGAAAGGATTCTATTTATTCTTAATAGACGAATGGGAGGGAGTACAGCAAGTTCACATCCAATATGGACTCCCTGTCCAAACACTGTTTGTCGTTCTAGCCACCGCTATCGAATTATATTTCTTGAGAGTAAGGCAGCTCAATTCCTGCATATTACTTTCTAAACTTCATCCATCAAATCCATTAATACAGTATAAACAAGAGTTGTTCACGTTTAAGTGCAGTTCAAATATCAGGTATAAAGAACCCCCAGTAAGAAAAAGAATCCTATATCTCTTGCCAGAATGTGGTCAGCTCTGGGGTGCTCTGCTAGCTGAAAGACACATTCCTTATTAAGAGGATAGAGGCTGCTTAAGAGGGATGAGAGCCAAAAAAATTTAACTACATATATGTGTTAAGAACAGTGCTAGGTTATCTCATGTTCTATATCAGTCAAGGCTCACCATTTTACATACGTGAAAAGCAAAGTTAAAAGTGTATTCGTAGGGCTTCCCTGTTGGCGCAGTGGTTAAGGATCCACCTGCCAGTGCACGGGACACACGTTTGAGCCCTGGTCCGGGAAGATCCCACATGCCACGGAGCAACTAAGACCATGTGCCACAACTACTGAGCCTGCGTGCTAGAGCCCGTGAACCACAACTACTGAAGCCCACGCACCTAGACCCCGTGCTCAGCAACAGCGAGAAGCCACCACAATGAGAATCCCGCGTACTGCAACAGAGTAGCCCCCGCTCACTGCAACTAGAGAAAGCCTGCGCACAGCAACGAAGAGCCTAGGCAGCCAAAGATAAATAAATAAATACGTCTATTTTTAAAAAAATGTGTTTTAGTAACTTACTAAAAGGCACACAATCAGTAAACATGAGCAAGGATTCAATCCCAAATCTGTCACACTGAAGTTGAAGCTAATACTCGAGATTGATAAAAACAGCACTAATTTAAAACTTCAGAGGTATTTGTTACTTCATACTTTCACTAATGCTCTTTGGAGATAAATCATTTCATTTATATGGGCCTTAGTTTTTACAACTATAATAGTTGGAAGCTTGACTAGGTGATCTGTATGTAGCCTTCCAATTCTAAAATGTTCCACTAATTTGGATTCCTACAATAATTGCCCTTGCAATACATGCATGCTGCCACCAAGTAGCAGTAGAGACTACTAGTTCCTTTTTTATCCCTAGTGGGGGTGCATTTTGACAGCAGACTTATCCGTCAATAGTACAACCTGTTAGTATAACTATAAGATAACAAAATAATCTGGTATTCTTTCCTGTAAAAGAGAAGCTTTACATTGTGTCTGTGAATCGTACCAGAATCACCTGTAGCTTTATAAATATAGAGGAAATCCTGAACCCATTGAATGAGAATCTTCAGAGACAGGACTTGGGCATCTGGAATTTTGGGCTCCCGTCATTTGTATATTTTATTTCATTTTATTTTTGCCTATGTACAATATTTGCCACATCCTTTTGAATCTTTAAAAGGTTCTTTCTGTTTTAAATTTTAGAATATTCCATAATCTTCACCTACTTTTCATAAGGTGTTATCTGTTATGTTTATTCGATCTTGTGCTTCTCCTGGTTAAGACTTCTTTCTTTCCTTTTTTTTTTCTCGTGGCCCTGCCTCATGTCTTGCAGGATCTTAGTTCCCTGACATGGGATTGGACCCCAGGGTCCCAGCAGTGAAAGCGCCATGTTCTAAACACTGGACCACCAGGGAAGTCCCAAGATTTCAGTTTTAAATGACTTTTTTCCCACTCTAATTCATTCCTGGGATCAGTTTCATGTTTGGACATTAAAGCAACCTTGCATTGCCAGAATAAAGCTACTTTGATTTTGATATATGATTGTTTTACATACCATGGATACAGTTTGTGCTTCTCTTTACACATTTTGCATGCATGTTCAAAGGAGAAACTGGCCTGTGATTCTATTCTTGTAATATCCTTTATAGATTATTTTTAAGATTCTATACTTTATTTTTTATTTATTTATTTTTGGCTGCATTGGGTCTTCATTGCTGCATGCATGCTTTCTCTAGTTTTGGCGAGCGGGGGTCTATTCTTTGTTGCAGTGAGTAGGCTTCTCATTGCAGCCTTCTGACCGCATGGGCTTCTGACACCATTCGTCGGTGCTACTTCAGTTCCTTACCCCTTCCCTTCTGACCCTGGGCGGTGAAATCCTCTTTCTGCGGCTGGCCTGCGGCAGAAAGTCAATGAGGCAAGAGTAGGCTTGGAGTATCCAAGGAGCAGAAAGGATGTCAGCGTGTGAAAAACAGAGCGAGCAAATTGGAGAGGAGAAGGAAACACTCAGAGAGGAAACAGAGGCCCAGATTTCTAGGTCTGTGGAGGCACTCTGAGGACTTTGCACTTTCTGTGAAGAAGCCACTGAAGAAATTTGAGTGACATGATCTGACTTATGTTTTAACAAGATCTCTCTGGATGCCACGTTGATTAGAGATTGTAGGAGAGCAAGGACAAGCCCCAGAAGACCAACAGTTGATTCAAAGAAGTGATTACTCAAACCTGGTCCCCCTCCTCAATGAGGACGCAGGGCAGGAATCGACAAATAATGGCCACAAATCAAATCAGGCTCTCAGCCTGGATCTGTGGGACTGTGAGCTAATAACGGTTCTCACGTTCAGAAAGCTTGTTGAAGAAGAAAGAGGAGGAGAAGCTACAGAAACTGTATATGGCCCACAAAGCCTAAGATATTTAAAATCCAGAAGATGCTTTCCAACACCTGATGTAAAGCATGTGGCTGGTAGGAGGTCCTCAACCAAATTTGGAAGAGGAATACATGAGTCAGTTCGTTCCTGAAAACACTGTAAAGTGATAGGGGTCAAGAAACATTTACCCGTTCACCCTAAACCTTCACAAATGATGCCAGTTCCGTTGAGCTATTGAAAAATACATTCTGGCTTTCAAAAAAGTAACCCAGAGGGCATTTTCTCACATAGGCAAGGTCATAAACAACTGTCAAGTGAAGTTGAAATAGCAACAAATCAAATAATAACAAAAACATTTTTACAGAATTTTAAATCTTACAAAGCATTTTCATGTTCATTATCTAATTTAATCCCCAAATCAACGTCATGAGATAGTTATTATTTCCCCATTAGAAATGACCACATATTAAATCCTTAGTGATTGCTCAAGAAAAGCTGAAATCTTGAGTGTTACATCCATTAATGCCATGGTTGGGTGTTTTCCCATGGGAACACTGGATGCTAAAATCCACAGGGATTTTCAGCTCAAGATGGCAGACTAGGAAATATATTTACTTTCTGTTCCTCCTGAAACCATATCTCAATAAAACTGTAGAAATACCAAAATTAATCAACCAATAAAAGCCAAGATATTTTGGAAGTCATCAACCACAGAAAGATTTCAACACATTTCGAGAAGGCAAACAATGAAATGGAGGAGCCGTGAATAAAATAATGAAGAAAAAAAGGCTGAACCTAAGTAAGGTCTGCACAAAGCCACTCAGCTTTTGCTGAGCTCCGGTTATAGTAAAGGGCAGAGGAAAGAAGAGGGGCTGAAAACAAGGAGACAAAACGTCATTTTAGGAAAAACAGTTCATTTAATGAGCTCCAGGGAACACTCAGCCTGCTGCCATACTAACTCATGAATTACAATGGATTGTTGGTAAGCAAGACAAGAAAACAGGGAAGAAACAAAAGAAACAAAAATCAAGACATTGTTTCTAACTGAACTCTTCTCAAAGGAGATCGAGGAATTATGGTTCAATGCCACAGCTGTAAATCATTTCTGCTCTTGGAGAGGTTACAAAGGGCTTATAATATTTCCCTTTTGTTCAGACAGAATTTAGGTCTGAGCAAAAGCTTTTGTGTCCTCCAACCCCAACATTTATTGGGGATGGAAGCCCAGATTTGCTGGGACATACCATAAAAAGAATCTCATGAGCAGAGGGTCAAACTGATTTTGGAATATATGAATTATGTCCAGTGTGAGTTTCAATAGGTTTTAAAATATATACATACATACATATATATATATATATATACATTTTTACTGATCTATATGATTTTGGGTTCTGAAACTTCTACATGTCACATGCGTGATACATAACAGACAATGTCAGCCCCAGGAGGGAGAAAACACTCCAATGAAGCAAGCCAAAGAAACAAGTTTTAAGCAAGGTCAAGTGATGTGTAGACCAGGATTGTTCAATTCCTACCTGTCATGCTGAAGCTTCCAGCTCCTGAATAACAACACATGCTTCCCTTGTCCTAGACAGCCAAGAGTATGTCTCCTCTCTTGGGCATAAGAATCTCTAGAGTTACATATCTGTAGTAAGAGTGGACCCAGCTGGCATACTCACAATGACCAAATTGTGTTGATCGTACTTTATACCAATACATCGCCCCACGCTGAAGTTGCAATAAATGATATATTTGCTTTCTAGACATGAATGAGACGCCTTACTGGATATACTCCAGGAAGGCCAGAGAAGCTGGCTTCTAATCCATACGGAACAATTCACTGGTGAATTTCTTTCACGATAGCCCATGATTTATCTAGAATATCATCTTGACATATCTGGATCCTTCAAACTAGACAAAGGGAAAATACGGGCTTCAAGCCTCAATTAGAAATATGGAAAGGTGCCATGCTGACAACTGGTGGTCTCTGACCTGTAACTTCTGAGATTACAACACAGTGTGGTGGATGACCAATTCATGCACTGAACAAAAGAAGACCTCCTACAGGGCAGTGTAGCTGTTCGTTACAGGTATGGCACTTAGGGCTAAGTACCATAAGGACTACAAGAGAAAAAGAAAAACAAGTAACACATGAAGCATATACGATAAGGAGGCACCACAGTCCAGAGCACGAGCTCTGGAATCACACAGGCTTGGATCGAATCCCAGCTAAGCCACTACCATCTATATACCCTGAAGGACAGGCCAAGGTTTAAATGTTGTTTTACCAGATTTCAAAAAAGAAGTGAAGAAAGAACCTATCTGCCGGGAAGGGACATCGTGGGGTGCAGTATCCAGTCGGATCAGGGCTCTGCATCTCCTGCTCAGAAACCTTGGCCACCTGGCTCATGGTGATGCTGGCAGCTGAGCAGCCCTGGAGAAGGCGATCCTGTCTCCAGGTCTCGCAGAGAAGCTGGGGAGGTCTCCGGACGAGGTGGCCCACACCCTGGTAAGCTCTGGCTGCCTCCTGCCCTCAGGTCTCAGCAGGCTCTGGCCTCTGGGCCCCGTGGTGGGGAAGGCCTGGCCGATACATACACAGGGCTGAGGGGCCTGCAGAGCCAGTCCCCAGGCAGGGTGAGCTCTGGAGGAGGCTTCCACAGTCCCCAGCAGTCTCCGCATGGTGGCCCAGCTGGCGCCAAACACCTGCCACCCACAGCGAGAAGTCCCAGCCACTAGAAAGTCCAGAAGGGGCCCCACCCTTTCCCTTTGGGCCTGGGTTAAGCCACCAGCTGGGCTTGCACGTGACCCCTGCCTCACCCCCTGCCCCGCCCGCCCTTTCTCTGTGACACGTACAATGGATATGTCATAAAGCCAGGCTGAGCCAGTGCTATAAATTCAGAGGAGTTAGAATCTAGGAAGAAGCTCTCCCACTTTCACTCTCTGCTCTCAGATCAGGCAGGCAGTACCTCTAATATGGAAGCTATGGACACCACACCTCCCTCCCAGGCTGTCCTCTTCCATTCTGCTCATGTTTTCCCCAGCACCCCATTGACGGCTTTGGCGGGTATCGGGGCTTCAGCAGGCAGCACGTCTGACCCCGAACCTATGGACACCACACCTCCTTCCCATGCTGTTATCTTCCATTCTGCTCCTGTTTTCCCCAGCACCCCATTGACGGCTTTGGCGGGCATCGGTGCTTCAGCAGGCAGCACCTCAGACCCCGAACCTATGGACACCACACCTCCTTCACACGCTGTCATCTTCCACTCTGCTCCTGTTTTCCCCAGCACCCCATTGACGGGTTTGGCGGGCATCGGTGCTTCAGCAGGAATCACGTCAGACCCCGAACCTATGGACACCACACCTCCTTCACATGCTGTCATCTTCCATTCTGCTCCTGTTTTCCCAAGCACCCCAGTTTCGGCTTTGGCGGGCATCGGTGCTTCAGCAGGGAGCACGTCAGACCCCGAACCTATGGACACCACACCTCCTTCACACGCTGTCATCTTCCATTCTGCTCCTGTTTTCCCCAGCACCCCATTGACGGCCCTGGCGGGCATCGGTGCTTCCGCAGTCAGCACGTCTGACCCCGAACCTATGGACACCACACCTCCTTCCCAGGCTGTCATCTTCTATTCTGCTCCTGTTTTCTCCAGCACCCCTTTTTCGGCTTTGGTGGGCATCGGTGCCTCAGCAGTCAGCACCTCAGACCCCGAACCTATGGACACCACACCTCCTTCCCAGGCTGTCATCTTCCATCCTGCTCCTCTTTACCCCAGCACCCCATTTACCGCTTAGGCCGGCACTGGTGCTTCAGCAGGCAGCACCTCTAACACCAAAGCTATGGACACCACACCTCCTTCCCAGGCTGTCATTTTCCAGTCTGCCCTGTCTCCAAGTAGAACCACTACCCATTTCACACTGCTCTTCCCAGTTCTGGGAACACACCACCCAGTGGTAGCAATGCCTCAGCCCATGCCTCGACTCATTTACCTGCAACGTGAGCCAACAGATAGACCAACACTTCAAAGTTATGACAGAAAATTGAGTAAGTTATACGCTTGGAATTTCATTTATTATTATTAACAAGCACAACTGTAGTGCTTAGACTATAACAAGTACTATTCTAAGGGCTTACCAAATATTAACTCACTTATTCCTCATAATGGCAACCCTAGTGGTAGGGAATATTCATAATGTTCACTTTTTGGGGGGAAACTGAGGCTCAGAGACGTTGAATAGCTTGCCTAATGCCACACAGTTAGTAGGTGGCAAAACCCGGGATTAAAACCAGACCATCTAGACTTTCATCACTTTGCTGTGTCACCTTATTATAAGTTGTGGTTAGGGAAGGGACTAAATTGACAAGACTCTGAACTAAAAGGAGAAGGGAGAAATGAGAAAATGAGTGATCCTAGAAACTAGAGAAGGTTTAGGCTCAGAAATTTCTGGTGATGAGACCCAGAAGAACAAGAACTTGGTTGGAATGTTAACTTGGGGTAGTATCTGAATCCACTGAGAAATGGTTTTGTTTCTTGTAAAATTTAGAAAGGTCAGTTGGATGAAGATTAGCGAAGACAAAAGTAGAAAGGAAAAGAAAAAGGTGCCTTAAGTGAGACATAACCGCTCCCCTCTACATACCCACAGGTTGTGTCCGGTGGGAAAGGATGGAGCTCTCTCTACCGGGTTGGTCACCAGGCTGAACAAGGAGAAACATGGCAACCATTGTACTGGTTTTGATGATCCCTCAAAACCAAGGCTTCAGTTTCCAAGAACGACCTACGGTAGCATAACTAGTGTGTGTCACACATGCCACTAAGTGTGTTTCCAGTCACACATTTTAATTGGAGAAATACTTCCTATGAGGTAGGCATTAGTTTGTTATGGCTGCTGTAACAAATTACTACAAATGTGCTTGCTTCTAACAAAACACACTTATTTTCTTATGGTTCTGGAAGACAGAGGTCCAAAACCAGTTTCCCTGGGCTGAAACCAGGAGTCAACAGGGCCATCCATCCTCCTTCTAGAGGCTCTAAGCGAGAATCTGTTTCCTCGCCAGCATTCCTTCACTTCTGGCCACATCAATCCAACCCCAACTTCATCATCACATTCTCTTTGGGGTAAAAATCCCCTCTGCCTCTCTCTTACGAGAACACCAGTGGTTATATTTGGGCCCGTCCAGGTAGTCCAGGAGAATCTTCCCATCTGAGAACCATTACTTTCATCCCACTGGCAAAGTGCCTTCTGCCATTTAAGGTGACATTCACAGGTTCTGGAGAGTAGGATGTGGACATTTGGCGGCAATGGTATTATTCGGTCTACTACAAGGTAGATACTATTATCTTTCTCAGATGTAGGAAATGACGTTTAGGGAAGTAGTCTGTCTCAGGTCTACAATTTCCAGAGTAGAGACTTACATTCTGCCACTGACACTTTAGGACACACCCTAAACAACTTTAATCTGTGTCCTTAACTACTGCGTAATCCTTGGTTAAGAGTCACACTTAGGTATCAAGACCCAATTGAATAGAACGCAAGTACTGTCTCCTCTTTCACTATGTTTGCCTGGTGTACTGATGAATCTTGCCCAGAGCAGAAGAGTTCAGAAAAGTGTTATGCAGGTGTACGAAGAGAAAGCATTTACTGTTTGATGTGCACGGAGGAACGGAAGGCTTTTTCAAATAAAATAAAATAAAATATGCCACCAAATAGTCAATTGTCACAACAGAGGTAACCCCGTGGGAGTCATGAGGAGACTAAAATTATCTCCAATTGTGCAGGGCAGAAAAGTTTTAATGAAGGCAGGTGTAGTTCAGCCAAGGCCTACAGCACAGAAGTAGGAATTTGGGTATGTACGAATGGGAAAAAAGACATTTGAGGCATGGGAAATAGTTTAATGCAGAATGGACGAGAAATATGCATTAGACCTTTTCTAAAACAACTGGCTTATTAACTCAGTAAATCGATTTAGTCAGTCAAACTAGCTTTAGCTGATTACTTATCCAGGGGATAGCTGTTGAGAGTAATTTTTGTCACAGAACAGTAAATAAAATGGTTGAACTATAGCTTTAGGCTTGCTAAGTGAAATAGATTGCTCTAGATGATTTTCAAGTGACTTACTTGGTAGTACTCACGAAATTGGGGGTTAACAATTGCTTAAGAAAACAAAGAGAATTGATTTTAAATAAAGTAGCTACTGTGCAAACTATCTGTTCAGTAGCTCATGTTAAACGGATGTTTATAATCCCCATTGGACAACCAACTACATTTTTGCAAATGGCAATGTGAATTGCTGTTGCATAAACTATAGCAATGACCACCTATGTAATTTGTTGTCCAAACCAGAAATCTTCTAACAATACTGGTGTCCTAATAAAAATAAGCACGAAGGGAACACACAGTGGGTGTCTCCCGTGTGCCTGTGCATGCATCTATATCTCACTGAACCCTCATAACAGCCCCCAAGAGAGGGACTCTGGGCGTCCCCATGCTGCTTGTGGAGAAACAGGCACAGGAAGGTTCAATAGTCTATCTACCTAATATCGCACAGAGGGTGGCAGAGCCCGTTTTTAAACCACCTGCCTCCAATACCAGGTGCCAGGAGCCAGACTCAGCCTACAGCTCTCTTCTGCTCGCCTGGAGGTGAAACAATGTGTCATGATTAGTCAAATCCCGTCTTCACTCATCAAGGTAGGTTGAACACCTGCACGTCCTCCAAGTAGCATGTAGCATAAGCAATAAGATGTTTGTCCCGTGATCGTCCAGGAACGTGGAATCAGCTGTGCCTGGTTAGGCTGAGCTGGTTTAGAGTGGAGAGGACCACCGATCTTCCACCTGGGCAAGTGCCTTTTGACCTCCTGCCATCAGAGGGCCGAAATCTCCAGCCTGAGAATGTGCTGAGCCCTGTAGCCTAGTTACGCCAGCTCAGAACAATGATGAGCACACCTTTTTCCAGTCACCTTTCCTCATGCTCCCCATGCCTCATACTGCCCTGCTTCTTTATTCTTTATCCCACAGATACCCAAAGCCCCTTGCCTTTGGGGAGGCGGATTTGAGACCTATTGTCACGTCACGTCCTCGCTTGGCTGCCCTGTGAATAAACCTCCTCTTTGCTGCAAACCTCAGCATTTCAGTGTTTTGGCTTGCTGCGCCTCAGACAGAATGGTTGGGAGCAGTGGTACAGGTCCCTTGCCTGTGAGGGATGCTGGTTCCTAGTAGTCACGTTGCGGATGTTTTCTCCTCTCGGGGTGGGGGCGGGGCAGACATCCTGCTCTTCCGGAAAGGGAGAAACACAGGTGCCAAACCCTTGCCCTCAGCGTCACCGTCACCTAGGAGCTTGTTAGAAGCACAGAATCCAGGCCCCACCCAGAACTACTGAATACCAGCCTGCATTTAACAAGATCCACAAGAGAGGCATACCCATATTAAAGTTGGAGAGGCACCAAGCTGTCATCGTCTTCTCCACGGCTAATGAAAACGAAGCAAAGGTTCATCCCGAGCCGACTCTGCCTCAGTCACCTGGATATCACATGAGCTCATTTAATCCTCCCCAGAACCTGCAAATGAGACTGAGGGTCAGAGTGGTCTAGCACCCAAGGTTCCATAAAAGAACATGACCAAGGCTCACTGGAGCCCAGACTTCCAAAAAAGAAGGCCCCTGAGCACAGCATGGCACCACCGCAGCCCAAACCGTGGGCCTGGAGGGTAGGCCAGGCTCCCCACGCAGAGTTCACACCATTCGACAGATGCCCACAGCAGACCACAAGGCAATATGAGAAGTAAGTTCTGATTGTGGAATCTCTGAATTTTGAGATTTAAAGAAAAAAATCTGTTTTCGGGGGATGGTTAAAACAGTTCTACCAAGGAGTAAAGAGAGGGCATCTCAAGGCCCCTTCTGGACTTAGAATTTAATGCCTACTTATGGAGAAATGCTCCGTGCATTTGCTCAGCCCTACGTCGAGATGAAGTTCTCTGTGCCCTAGAAGCTTAGGTTCTAAAAAGGCCACAGAAATGGGTGAGACCTCAAAAATGCCAGAACAATGCAACGGCCTTAATCACACTGTCTTTGCTTTGCCTTGCTTACAAGTCACTGACTTTAAACTGAATATGGTGTCATGTCTTTACGTTTCTTGAAGCTTTTTTTTTTTACAAAAGATCATATAAAGATTTTCTTCCATGGTAAAACTTTTATATTGTATTTCTCTTAAACTGGAGTGTGGTACATTTACCCTCCATCAGATGATTGCTTACAACTCACCTTGCTTTATTAAGAATACCGCTAGAGGCTTCTATGTCCCTACTAACAAAAATACATTTTCAGGCCCATTCAAACCAGTGAAAATCCAAGATTTCAGAGCACAAGATAATGAAAATTCTCTCTATCCACGTCTTTTACTACTTTTAGCCTGTTAACAGTCCCTAAGTGTGTCAGATGAAAGGTACTGTCGCGGGAATTGACATCTTTAACAGCATTCCATACAGGTAAGTCTTGATTGTTCCAATTTCTCAGAAAGTTGGACACATTTACTGCCTCTATGACATCTCTAGGGTGTGTGGAAGAAATAAAAAAGAGGCCTGTACAATGTATTTCTCAAAATATACACACAAAGAGTTTGCACATACAAACAGGGAAACCTTATAAATAATGTATGGGGAGCAAAGTATTGTCGGTAACGGAACTACTCATTTCGAAAGACAACACTGTCACCAAGTGTCCCCTCACCAAAACTGACTGGGAATGTTTAGGGGCCACCAAACCAGAGGTGGAGATTTTTAGGCACATTCTTGCCAGAAAAGAGAGCCTAGGGCATAAACCACTCAACTTGTTGGCACGAATGCCAGGGCAACCCAAGCAAGTGGATATAGAAGCCTACGTAATGCTTGGAAGTAGGAAGCTTTGGGGGACTACACCTGGGCTGGTACTGGCCTCCCTCCCCAAAGGGACAAGGAGAGCAGAAACCTGGATGGAGTCAAGAGAGAGCAAAAAGAAAGGCAAGGCTGGGTATGGAGCAACGTTTGGATCCAGGGGCATGTGTCTCAGAACTGCTGGGGCTCTGCAGACCAGCTGCATCCCCATTCTCCTTGACCCTCATTGGTATAATGAACTCAGGGTGGGCGCATCCCGGCTGCCAAGTCACTTCCACCCGTCCATGGAGTTGACGGTTACTTGCTCACAGTGAACCAACCGCTCTGGACCTAACAGCTACTGCAGGGGGCGGTAGTGGAGAACAAGGTGACGACAAGGACCAGATGTGAAGGAGGAAGAGACATTCAGCGGACCGACTGGGTGGACTGATGGTGTGGCGTTAAGTCTGCAGAGCTAAAGGGGCCAGATGTAGAAAAGGGAAGGGGAACCATGAGGATATGGTCAAGCCCCTTCGTATAGATGTTTCATCCGTATGTTGTATGCAAGTTCCATTCAATTTGCTCTGAGTGAAAAAGAGAGAACAAAATTATCCTTTAAACCATGTCAGTGATTTTATTTACCATCTCATTTGATGAGCTCATAGCCCAGGGTCAGAGGGAAATGGGAGCTGTGAGTCTGCCATCTCTCAGGAAGTCTCAGGCCTCAGAGGCCCCTCATAGCCAAACTACCTCACCTTTTGCACCTTTCAAGCAACGTTATTCCTAAGTGCGAGTCACCCTCTTCATCAGGTTCTCCAAGAAACAGCAGTCTCTCTCAATGACAGAGGAAAAATGGGCTACTTTGGCTTTCTGAGGCACAATATGTAGTTCTCCAAAATGGTACCTGCCTGGGGGATTTTTCAAGAAAATTAAGCATCAGTGGTGATTTGTTTGTCTTCACATAACGTATGACCGAGATGTGCTGAGAAATAAGAAAAGGACGAACGAATCAAGGGCAGCTGATCCAAGGAGGCAAGGGGCAACTTCCACAGCCTACGTGGAAAGCTAGAGGAAGGGAACATCCAGCTGGTGGGAGCTGAAGACAGGGGCCAGTCCTCCTTGGTCTCGGGATGCCACCCCCTCTTCCTACATCTTCACGCTCTCCTTCTCTGTTGGCCCCTCCCAGCCATATTAAAGAGCCACAAGGAAATGCTCTCCTCCATTCCATTTTCCTGTCCTCCTATCCACCCCTCCCTTCTTTCCCTTTGCCATCAATTTCTTGACTTGCCCCCCATTTCTCCCCTCCCATCTACACTGCGATCTGTTTTCTGCCCCACTACTCCCGTGAAACTGACCTCCTTGAAGCCCCCAATGATTTCTCTGTTGACAAGTCCAGGGGACTACTTCTCAATCCTTATCTTTGTGACCGCCAAGCCGAGTTAGACCTTAAACAACGTCTCTGTCTTGAAAATCTCTTCCCTTGGCTTCTGCGCCACCTTTCCTTTTCTTTTCATGACACAGATCACAACCAGTGCTGCAGATTCCATCGAATTAAGGAATGCTGTTGCCTACATGTGTGAATGAGCTAAAGTGAGTACAGTACTGAAGTAGAGGACACCTAAAGTGAAACGTCTTCATGTACGTCCACGTGGCTGAGCAGCAAGTTAACCTTTCATACATGTGTTAAAGAAGAAGAGTTGGGTTTTATTTTATTTACTTTTCCCTGGACTGTGTTGAATGGCTATCATCTACAAGTTCAGGCTACTTTTTGCTGAGGATTAATAATGCACTGGGAGAGCTGAGAGAAAACTGAATAATAGAGCTGTCATTTTCTTGACCAGTTCACCTTAGTTTCCCAAACTCTAAGTCTTTCTCCAATTCTTTTCCCTTTTTATTGTAGTAAAATGAACATAACACAAAATTCACCATTTGGATCATTTTACAATTCACTGTACCATTCAGTGGAATTTACTACTGTCACAATGTTGTGCAACTATCACCACTGCCTAGCTGCAAAACATTTTCATCAACCAAGAGGAAACCTACACCCATTTTAAGGAGTCATTCCCAATTTCCCTCTCTTCCAAACCCCTGGCAACCACTAATGTATAATCTTTTCTGTGTGTATGGATTTGCCACTGCTGGACATTTCATATAAATGGAACCATACAATATGTAGCCTTTCATGCCTGACTTCTTTCACTTAGTTGCATCCATCATGTAGCATGTATCAGAAATCCACTCACTGTTACAGCTGAATCCTTCATACTGTTTGAATACAAAATTAAAAATACGTTGAGAGTGAAGCTCTGTTTTAATGGCACATCTATTAGGCCAATTCATTGAAAGAAGCTGAAGATGGAGATGTTGTTGTGAAATGATAATCGTTGAGAAGCCTCAGCCAACTGGATAATGAAAAGTTTGGGAAATGTTGCAAAAAATTAGCTGATTTATATTAAAAGCCTATTAAACAAGGATTCAGGAGATTGTCTTTCTCTTGCAGGTAACTTAAATGAGGCAGAAAGAAATAACTGCCCTTTAAAACACATTTTGAAAGGATTCTATTTATTCTTAATAGACGAATGGGAGGGAGTACAGCAAGTTCACATCCAATATGGACTCCCTGTCCAAACACTGTTTGTCGTTCTAGCCACCGCTATCGAATTATATTTCTTGAGAGTAAGGCAGCTCAATTCCTGCATATTACTTTCTAAACTTCATCCATCAAATCCATTAATACAGTATAAACAAGAGTTGTTCATGTTTAAGTGCAGTTCAAATATCAGGTATAAAGAACCCCCAGTAAGAAAAAGAATCCTATATCTCTTGCCAGAATGTGGTCAGCTCTGGGGTGCTCTGCTAGCTGAAAGACACATTCCTTATTAAGAGGATAGAGGCTGCTTAAGAGGGATGAGAGCCAAAAAAATTTAACTACATATATGTGTTAAGAACAGTGCTAGGTTATCTCATGTTCTATATCAGTCAAGGCTCACCATTTTACATACGTGAAAAGCAAAGTTAAAAGTGTATTCGTAGGGCTTCCCTGTTGGCGCAGTGGTTAAGGATCCACCTGCCAGTGCACGGGACACACGTTTGAGCCCTGGTCCGGGAAGATCCCACATGCCACGGAGCAACTAAGACCATGTGCCACAACTACTGAGCCTGCGTGCTAGAGCCCGTGAACCACAACTACTGAAGCCCACGCACCTAGACCCCGTGCTCAGCAACAGCGAGAAGCCACCACAATGAGAATCCCGCGTACTGCAACAGAGTAGCCCCCGCTCACTGCAACTAGAGAAAGCCTGCGCACAGCAACGAAGAGCCTAGGCAGCCAAAGATAAATAAATAAATACGTCTATTTTTTAAAAAATGTGTTTTAGTAACTTACTAAAAGGCACGCAATCAGTAAACATGAGCAAGGATTCAATCCCAAATCTGTCACACTGAAGTTGAAGCTAATACTCGAGATTGATAAAAACAGCACTAATTTAAAACTTCAGAGGTATTTGTTACTTCATACTTTCACTAATGCTCTTTGGAGATAAATCATTTCATTTATATGGGCCTTAGTTTTTACAACTATAATAGTTGGAAGCTTGACTAGGTGATCTGTATGTAGCCTTCCAATTCTAAAATGTTCCACTAATTTGGATTCCTACAATAATTGCCCTTGCAATACATGCATGCTGCCACCAAGTAGCAGTAGAGACTACTAGTTCCTTTTTTATCCCTAGTGGGGGTGCATTTTGACAGCAGACTTATCCGTCAATAGTACAACCTGTTAGTATAACTATAAGATAACAAAATAATCTGGTATTCTTTCCTGTAAAAGAGAAGCTTTACATTGTGTCTGTGAATCGTACCAGAATCACCTGTAGCTTTATAAATATAGAGGAAATCCTGAACCCATTGAATGAGAATCTTCAGAGACAGGACTTGGGCATCTGGAATTTTGGGCTCCCATCATTTGTATATTTTATTTCATTTTATTTTTGCCTATGTACAATATTTGCCACATCCTTTTGAATCTTTAAAAGGTTCTTTCTGTTTTAAATTTTAGAATATTCCATAATCTTCACCTACTTTTCATAAGGTGTTATCTGTTATGTTTATTCGATCTTGTGCTTCTCCTGGTTAAGACTTCTTTCTTTCCTTTTTTTTTTCTCGTGGCCCTGCCTCATGTCTTGCAGGATCTTAGTTCCCTGACATGGGATTGGACCCCAGGGTCCCAGCAGTGAAAGCGCCATGTTCTAAACACTGGACCACCAGGGAAGTCCCAAGATTTCAGTTTTAAATGACTTTTTTCCCACTCTAATTCATTCCTGGGATCAGTTTCATGTTTGGACATTAAAGCAACCTTGCATTGCCAGAATAAAGCTACTTTGATTTTGATATATGATTGTTTTACATACCATGGATACAGTTTGTGCTTCTCTTTACACATTTTGCATGCATGTTCAAAGGAGAAACTGGCCTGTGATTCTATTCTTGTAATATCCTTTATAGATTATTTTTAAGATTCTATACTTTATTTTTTATTTATTTATTTTTGGCTGCATTGGGTCTTCATTGCTGCATGCATGCTTTCTCTAGTTTTGGCGAGCGGGGGTCTATTCTTTGTTGCAGTGAGTAGGCTTCTCATTGCAGCCTTCTGACCGCATGGGCTTCTGACACCATTCGTCGGTGCTACTTCAGTTCCTTACCCCTTCCCTTCTGACCCTGGGCGGTGAAATCCTCTTTCTGCGGCTGGCCTGCGGCAGAAAGTCAATGAGGCAAGAGTAGGCTTGGAGTATCCAAGGAGCAGAAAGGATGTCAGCGTGTGAAAAACAGAGCGAGCAAATTGGAGAGGAGAAGGAAACACTCAGAGAGGAAACAGAGGCCCAGATTTCTAGGTCTGTGGAGGCACTCTGAGGACTTTGCACTTTCTGTGAAGAAGCCACTGAAGAAATTTGAGTGACATGATCTGACTTATGTTTTAACAAGATCTCTCTGGATGCCACGTTGATTAGAGATTGTAGGAGAGCAAGGACAAGCCCCAGAAGACCAACAGTTGATTCAAAGAAGTGATTACTCAAACCTGGTCCCCCTCCTCAATGAGGACGCAGGGCAGGAATCGACAAATAATGGCCACAAATCAAATCAGGCTCTCAGCCTGGATCTGTGGGACTGTGAGCTAATAACGGTTCTCACGTTCAGAAAGCTTGTTGAAGAAGAAAGAGGAGGAGAAGCTACAGAAACTGTATATGGCCCACAAAGCCTAAGATATTTAAAATCCAGAAGATGCTTTCCAACACCTGATGTAAAGCATGTGGCTGGTAGGAGGTCCTCAACCAAATTTGGAAGAGGAATACATGAGTCAGTTCGTTCCTGAAAACACTGTAAAGTGATAGGGGTCAAGAAACATTTACCCGTTCACCCTAAACCTTCACAAATGATGCCAGTTCCGTTGAGCTATTGAAAAATACATTCTGGCTTTCAAAAAAGTAACCCAGAGGGCATTTTCTCACATAGGCAAGGTCATAAACAACTGTCAAGTGAAGTTGAAATAGCAACAAATCAAATAATAACAAAAACATTTTTACAGAATTTTAAATCTTACAAAGCATTTTCATGTTCATTATCTAATTTAATCCCCAAATCAACGTCATGAGATAGTTATTATTTCCCCATTAGAAATGACCACATATTAAATCCTTAGTGATTGCTCAAGAAAAGCTGAAATCTTGAGTGTTACATCCATTAATGCCATGGTTGGGTGTTTTCCCATGGGAACACTGGATGCTAAAATCCACAGGGATTTTCAGCTCAAGATGGCAGACTAGGAAATATATTTACTTTCTGTTCCTCCTGAAACCATATCTCAATAAAACTGTAGAAATACCAAAATTAATCAACCAATAAAAGCCAAGATATTTTGGAAGTCATCAACCACAGAAAGATTTCAACACATTTCGAGAAGGCAAACAATGAAATGGAGGAGCCGTGAATAAAATAATGAAGAAAAAAAGGCTGAACCTAAGTAAGGTCTGCACAAAGCCACTCAGCTTTTGCTGAGCTCCGGTTATAGTAAAGGGCAGAGGAAAGAAGAGGGGCTGAAAACAAGGAGACAAAACGTCATTTTAGGAAAAACAGTTCATTTAATGAGCTCCAGGGAACACTCAGCCTGCTGCCATACTAACTCATGAATTACAATGGATTGTTGGTAAGCAAGACAAGAAAACAGGGAAGAAACAAAAGAAACAAAAATCAAGACATTGTTTCTAACTGAACTCTTCTCAAAGGAGATCGAGGAATTATGGTTCAATGCCACAGCTGTAAATCATTTCTGCTCTTGGAGAGGTTACAAAGGGCTTATAATATTTCCCTTTTGTTCAGACAGAATTTAGGTCTGAGCAAAAGCTTTTGTGTCCTCCAACCCCAACATTTATTGGGGATGGAAGCCCAGATTTGCTGGGACATACCATAAAAAGAATCTCATGAGCAGAGGGTCAAACTGATTTTGGAATATATGAATTATGTCCAGTGTGAGTTTCAATAGGTTTTAAAATATATACATACATACATATATATATATATATATATATATATATATATATATACATTTTTACTGATCTATATGATTTTGGGTTCTGAAACTTCTACATGTCACATGCGTGATACATAACAGACAATGTCAGCCCCAGGAGGGAGAAAACACTCCAATGAAGCAAGCCAAAGAAACAAGTTTTAAGCAAGGTCAAGTGATGTGTAGACCAGGATTGTTCAATTCCTACCTGTCATGCTGAAGCTTCCAGCTCCTGAATAACAACACATGCTTCCCTTGTCCTAGACAGCCAAGAGTATGTCTCCTCTCTTGGGCATAAGAATCTCTAGAGTTACATATCTGTAGTAAGAGTGGACCCAGCTGGCATACTCACAATGACCAAATTGTGTTGATCGTACTTTATACCAATACATCGCCCCACGCTGAAGTTGCAATAAATGATATATTTGCTTTCTAGACATGAATGAGACGCCTTACTGGATATACTCCAGGAAGGCCAGAGAAGCTGGCTTCTAATCCATACGGAACAATTCACTGGTGAATTTCTTTCACGATAGCCCATGATTTATCTAGAATATCATCTTGACATATCTGGATCCTTCAAACTAGACAAAGGGAAAATACGGGCTTCAAGCCTCAATTAGAAATATGGAAAGGTGCCATGCTGACAACTGGTGGTCCCTGACCTGTAACTTCTGAGATTACAACACAGTGTGGTGGATGACCAATTCATGCATTGAACAAAAGAAGACCTCCTACAGGGCAGTGTAGCTGTTCGTTACAGGTATGGCACTTAGGGCTAAGTACCATAAGGACTACAAGAGAAAAAGAAAAACAAGTAACACATGAAGCATATACGATAAGGAGGCACCACAGTCCAGAGCACGAGCTCTGGAATCACACAGGCTTGGATCGAATCCCAGCTAAGCCACTACCATCTATATACCCTGAAGGACAGGCCAAGGTTTAAATGTTGTTTTACCAGATTTCAAAAAAGAAGTGAAGAAAGAACCTATCTGCCGGGAAGGGACATCGTGGGGTGCAGTATCCAGTCGGATCAGGGCTCTGCATCTCCTGCTCAGAAACCTTGGCCACCTGGCTCATGGTGATGCTGGCAGCTGAGCAGCCCTGGAGAAGGCGATCCTGTCTCCAGGTCTCGCAGAGAAGCTGGGGAGGTCTCCGGACGAGGTGGCCCACACCCTGGTAAGCTCTGGCTGCCTCCTGCCCTCAGGTCTCAGCAGGCTCTGGCCTCTGGGCCCCGTGGTGGGGAAGGCCTGGCCGATACATACACAGGGCTGAGGGGCCTGCAGAGCCAGTCCCCAGGCAGGGTGAGCTCTGGAGGAGGCTTCCACAGTCCCCAGCAGTCTCCGCATGGTGGCCCAGCTGGCGCCAAACACCTGCCACCCACAGCGAGAAGTCCCAGCCACTAGAAAGTCCAGAAGGGGCCCCACCCTTTCCCTTTGGGCCTGGGTTAAGCCACCAGCTGGGCTTGCACGTGACCCCTGCCTCACCCCCTGCCCCGCCCGCCCTTTCTCTGTGACACGTACAATGGATATGTCATAAAGCCAGGCTGAGCCAGTGCTATAAATTCAGAGGAGTTAGAATCTAGGAAGAAGCTCTCCCACTTTCACTCTCTGCTCTCAGATCAGGCAGGCAGTACCTCTAATATGGAAGCTATGGACACCACACCTCCCTCCCAGGCTGTCCTCTTCCATTCTGCTCATGTTTTCCCCAGCACCCCATTGACGGCTTTGGCGGGTATCGGGGCTTCAGCAGGCAGCACGTCTGACCCCGAACCTATGGACACCACACCTCCTTCCCATGCTGTTATCTTCCATTCTGCTCCTGTTTTCCCCAGCACCCCATTGACGGCTTTGGCGGGCATCGGTGCTTCAGCAGGCAGCACCTCAGACCCCGAACCTATGGACACCACACCTCCTTCACACGCTGTCATCTTCCACTCTGCTCCTGTTTTCCCCAGCACCCCATTGACGGGTTTGGCGGGCATCGGTGCTTCAGCAGGAATCACGTCAGACCCCGAACCTATGGACACCACACCTCCTTCACATGCTGTCATCTTCCATTCTGCTCCTGTTTTCCCAAGCACCCCAGTTTCGGCTTTGGCGGGCATCGGTGCTTCAGCAGGGAGCACGTCAGACCCCGAACCTATGGACACCACACCTCCTTCACACGCTGTCATCTTCCATTCTGCTCCTGTTTTCCCCAGCACCCCATTGACGGCCCTGGCGGGCATCGGTGCTTCCGCAGTCAGCACGTCTGACCCCGAACCTATGGACACCACACCTCCTTCCCAGGCTGTCATCTTCTATTCTGCTCCTGTTTTCTCCAGCACCCCTTTTTCGGCTTTGGTGGGCATCGGTGCCTCAGCAGTCAGCACCTCAGACCCCGAACCTATGGACACCACACCTCCTTCCCAGGCTGTCATCTTCCATCCTGCTCCTCTTTACCCCAGCACCCCATTTACCGCTTAGGCCGGCACTGGTGCTTCAGCAGGCAGCACCTCTAACACCAAAGCTATGGACACCACACCTCCTTCCCAGGCTGTCATTTTCCAGTCTGCCCTGTCTCCAAGTAGAACCACTACCCATTTCACACTGCTCTTCCCAGTTCTGGGAACACACCACCCAGTGGTAGCAATGCCTCAGCCCATGCCTCGACTCATTTACCTGCAACGTGAGCCAACAGATAGACCAACACTTCAAAGTTATGACAGAAAATTGAGTAAGTTATACGCTTGGAATTTCATTTATTATTATTAACAAGCACAACTGTAGTGCTTAGACTATAACAAGTACTATTCTAAGGGCTTACCAAATATTAACTCACTTATTCCTCATAATGGCAACCCTAGTGGTAGGGAATATTCATAATGTTCACTTTTTGGGGGGAAACTGAGGCTCAGAGACGTTGAATAGCTTGCCTAATGCCACACAGTTAGTAGGTGGCAAAACCCGGGATTAAAACCAGACCATCTAGACTTTCATCACTTTGCTGTGTCACCTTATTATAAGTTGTGGTTAGGGAAGGGACTAAATTGACAAGACTCTGAACTAAAAGGAGAAGGGAGAAATGAGAAAATGAGTGATCCTAGAAACTAGAGAAGGTTTAGGCTCAGAAATTTCTGGTGATGAGACCCAGAAGAACAAGAACTTGGTTGGAATGTTAACTTGGGGTAGTATCTGAATCCACTGAGAAATGGTTTTGTTTCTTGTAAAATTTAGAAAGGTCAGTTGGATGAAGATTAGCGAAGACAAAAGTAGAAAGGAAAAGAAAAAGGTGCCTTAAGTGAGACATAACCGCTCCCCTCTACATACCCACAGGTTGTGTCCGGTGGGAAAGGATGGAGCTCTCTCTACCGGGTTGGTCACCAGGCTGAACAAGGAGAAACATGGCAACCATTGTACTGGTTTTGATGATCCCTCAAAACCAAGGCTTCAGTTTCCAAGAACGACCTACGGTAGCATAACTAGTGTGTGTCACACATGCCACTAAGTGTGTTTCCAGTCACACATTTTAATTGGAGAAATACTTCCTATGAGGTAGGCATTAGTTTGTTATGGCTGCTGTAACAAATTACTACAAATGTGCTTGCTTCTAACAAAACACACTTATTTTCTTATGGTTCTGGAAGACAGAGGTCCAAAACCAGTTTCCCTGGGCTGAAACCAGGAGTCAACAGGGCCATCCATCCTCCTTCTAGAGGCTCTAAGCGAGAATCTGTTTCCTCGCCAGCATTCCTTCACTTCTGGCCACATCAATCCAACCCCAACTTCATCATCACATTCTCTTTGGGGTAAAAATCCCCTCTGCCTCTCTCTTACGAGAACACCAGTGGTTATATTTGGGCCCGTCCAGGTAGTCCAGGAGAATCTTCCCATCTGAGAACCATTACTTTCATCCCACTGGCAAAGTGCCTTCTGCCATTTAAGGTGACATTCACAGGTTCTGGAGAGTAGGATGTGGACATTTGGCGGCAATGGTATTATTCGGTCTACTACAAGGTAGATACTATTATCTTTCTCAGATGTAGGAAATGACGTTTAGGGAAGTAGTCTGTCTCAGGTCTACAATTTCCAGAGTAGAGACTTACATTCTGCCACTGACACTTTAGGACACACCCTAAACAACTTTAATCTGTGTCCTTAACTACTGCGTAATCCTTGGTTAAGAGTCACACTTAGGTATCAAGACCCAATTGAATAGAACGCAAGTACTGTCTCCTCTTTCACTATGTTTGCCTGGTGTACTGATGAATCTTGCCCAGAGCAGAAGAGTTCAGAAAAGTGTTATGCAGGTGTACGAAGAGAAAGCATTTACTGTTTGATGTGCACGGAGGAACGGAAGGCTTTTTCAAATAAAATAAAATAAAATATGCCACCAAATAGTCAATTGTCACAACAGAGGTAACCCCGTGGGAGTCATGAGGAGACTAAAATTATCTCCAATTGTGCAGGGCAGAAAAGTTTTAATGAAGGCAGGTGTAGTTCAGCCAAGGCCTACAGCACAGAAGTAGGAATTTGGGTATGTACGAATGGGAAAAAAGACATTTGAGGCATGGGAAATAGTTTAATGCAGAATGGACGAGAAATATGCATTAGACCTTTTCTAAAACAACTGGCTTATTAACTCAGTAAATCGATTTAGTCAGTCAAACTAGCTTTAGCTGATTACTTATCCAGGGGATAGCTGTTGAGAGTAATTTTTGTCACAGAACAGTAAATAAAATGGTTGAACTATAGCTTTAGGCTTGCTAAGTGAAATAGATTGCTCTAGATGATTTTCAAGTGACTTACTTGGTAGTACTCACGAAATTGGGGGTTAACAATTGCTTAAGAAAACAAAGAGAATTGATTTTAAATAAAGTAGCTACTGTGCAAACTATCTGTTCAGTAGCTCATGTTAAACGGATGTTTATAATCCCCATTGGACAACCAACTACATTTTTGCAAATGGCAATGTGAATTGCTGTTGCATAAACTATAGCAATGACCACCTATGTAATTTGTTGTCCAAACCAGAAATCTTCTAACAATACTGGTGTCCTAATAAAAATAAGCACGAAGGGAACACACAGTGGGTGTCTCCCGTGTGCCTGTGCATGCATCTATATCTCACTGAACCCTCATAACAGCCCCCAAGAGAGGGACTCTGGGCGTCCCCATGCTGCTTGTGGAGAAACAGGCACAGGAAGGTTCAATAGTCTATCTACCTAATATCGCACAGAGGGTGGCAGAGCCCGTTTTTAAACCACCTGCCTCCAATACCAGGTGCCAGGAGCCAGACTCAGCCTACAGCTCTCTTCTGCTCGCCTGGAGGTGAAACAATGTGTCATGATTAGTCAAATCCCGTCTTCACTCATCAAGGTAGGTTGAACACCTGCACGTCCTCCAAGTAGCATGTAGCATAAGCAATAAGATGTTTGTCCCGTGATCGTCCAGGAACGTGGAATCAGCTGTGCCTGGTTAGGCTGAGCTGGTTTAGAGTGGAGAGGACCACCGATCTTCCACCTGGGCAAGTGCCTTTTGACCTCCTGCCATCAGAGGGCCGAAATCTCCAGCCTGAGAATGTGCTGAGCCCTGTAGCCTAGTTACGCCAGCTCAGAACAATGATGAGCACACCTTTTTCCAGTCACCTTTCCTCATGCTCCCCATGCCTCATACTGCCCTGCTTCTTTATTCTTTATCCCACAGATACCCAAAGCCCCTTGCCTTTGGGGAGGCGGATTTGAGACCTATTGTCACGTCACGTCCTCGCTTGGCTGCCCTGTGAATAAACCTCCTCTTTGCTGCAAACCTCAGCATTTCAGTGTTTTGGCTTGCTGCGCCTCAGACAGAATGGTTGGGAGCAGTGGTACAGGTCCCTTGCCTGTGAGGGATGCTGGTTCCTAGTAGTCACGTTGCGGATGTTTTCTCCTCTCGGGGTGGGGGCGGGGCAGACATCCTGCTCTTCCGGAAAGGGAGAAACACAGGTGCCAAACCCTTGCCCTCAGCGTCACCGTCACCTAGGAGCTTGTTAGAAGCACAGAATCCAGGCCCCACCCAGAACTACTGAATACCAGCCTGCATTTAACAAGATCCACAAGAGAGGCATACCCATATTAAAGTTGGAGAGGCACCAAGCTGTCATCGTCTTCTCCACGGCTAATGAAAACGAAGCAAAGGTTCATCCCGAGCCGACTCTGCCTCAGTCACCTGGATATCACATGAGCTCATTTAATCCTCCCCAGAACCTGCAAATGAGACTGAGGGTCAGAGTGGTCTAGCACCCAAGGTTCCATAAAAGAACATGACCAAGGCTCACTGGAGCCCAGACTTCCAAAAAAGAAGGCCCCTGAGCACAGCATGGCACCACCGCAGCCCAAACCGTGGGCCTGGAGGGTAGGCCAGGCTCCCCACGCAGAGTTCACACCATTCGACAGATGCCCACAGCAGACCACAAGGCAATATGAGAAGTAAGTTCTGATTGTGGAATCTCTGAATTTTGAGATTTAAAGAAAAAAATCTGTTTTCGGGGGATGGTTAAAACAGTTCTACCAAGGAGTAAAGAGAGGGCATCTCAAGGCCCCTTCTGGACTTAGAATTTAATGCCTACTTATGGAGAAATGCTCCGTGCATTTGCTCAGCCCTACGTCGAGATGAAGTTCTCTGTGCCCTAGAAGCTTAGGTTCTAAAAAGGCCACAGAAATGGGTGAGACCTCAAAAATGCCAGAACAATGCAACGGCCTTAATCACACTGTCTTTGCTTTGCCTTGCTTACAAGTCACTGACTTTAAACTGAATATGGTGTCATGTCTTTACGTTTCTTGAAGCTTTTTTTTTTTACAAAAGATCATATAAAGATTTTCTTCCATGGTAAAACTTTTATATTGTATTTCTCTTAAACTGGAGTGTGGTACATTTACCCTCCATCAGATGATTGCTTACAACTCACCTTGCTTTATTAAGAATACCGCTAGAGGCTTCTATGTCCCTACTAACAAAAATACATTTTCAGGCCCATTCAAACCAGTGAAAATCCAAGATTTCAGAGCACAAGATAATGAAAATTCTCTCTATCCACGTCTTTTACTACTTTTAGCCTGTTAACAGTCCCTAAGTGTGTCAGATGAAAGGTACTGTCGCGGGAATTGACATCTTTAACAGCATTCCATACAGGTAAGTCTTGATTGTTCCAATTTCTCAGAAAGTTGGACACATTTACTGCCTCTATGACATCTCTAGGGTGTGTGGAAGAAATAAAAAAGAGGCCTGTACAATGTATTTCTCAAAATATACACACAAAGAGTTTGCACATACAAACAGGGAAACCTTATAAATAATGTATGGGGAGCAAAGTATTGTCGGTAACGGAACTACTCATTTCGAAAGACAACACTGTCACCAAGTGTCCCCTCACCAAAACTGACTGGGAATGTTTAGGGGCCACCAAACCAGAGGTGGAGATTTTTAGGCACATTCTTGCCAGAAAAGAGAGCCTAGGGCATAAACCACTCAACTTGTTGGCACGAATGCCAGGGCAACCCAAGCAAGTGGATATAGAAGCCTACGTAATGCTTGGAAGTAGGAAGCTTTGGGGGACTACACCTGGGCTGGTACTGGCCTCCCTCCCCAAAGGGACAAGGAGAGCAGAAACCTGGATGGAGTCAAGAGAGAGCAAAAAGAAAGGCAAGGCTGGGTATGGAGCAACGTTTGGATCCAGGGGCATGTGTCTCAGAACTGCTGGGGCTCTGCAGACCAGCTGCATCCCCATTCTCCTTGACCCTCATTGGTATAATGAACTCAGGGTGGGCGCATCCCGGCTGCCAAGTCACTTCCACCCGTCCATGGAGTTGACGGTTACTTGCTCACAGTGAACCAACCGCTCTGGACCTAACAGCTACTGCAGGGGGCGGTAGTGGAGAACAAGGTGACGACAAGGACCAGATGTGAAGGAGGAAGAGACATTCAGCGGACCGACTGGGTGGACTGATGGTGTGGCGTTAAGTCTGCAGAGCTAAAGGGGCCAGATGTAGAAAAGGGAAGGGGAACCATGAGGATATGGTCAAGCCCCTTCGTATAGATGTTTCATCCGTATGTTGTATGCAAGTTCCATTCAATTTGCTCTGAGTGAAAAAGAGAGAACAAAATTATCCTTTAAACCATGTCAGTGATTTTATTTACCATCTCATTTGATGAGCTCATAGCCCAGGGTCAGAGGGAAATGGGAGCTGTGAGTCTGCCATCTCTCAGGAAGTCTCAGGCCTCAGAGGCCCCTCATAGCCAAACTACCTCACCTTTTGCACCTTTCAAGCAACGTTATTCCTAAGTGCGAGTCACCCTCTTCATCAGGTTCTCCAAGAAACAGCAGTCTCTCTCAATGACAGAGGAAAAATGGGCTACTTTGGCTTTCTGAGGCACAATATGTAGTTCTCCAAAATGGTACCTGCCTGGGGGATTTTTCAAGAAAATTAAGCATCAGTGGTGATTTGTTTGTCTTCACATAACGTATGACCCAGATGTGCTGAGAAATAAGAAAAGGACGAACGAATCAAGGGCAGCTGATCCAAGGAGGCAAGGGGCAACTTCCACAGCCTACGTGGAAAGCTAGAGGAAGGGAACATCCAGCTGGTGGGAGCTGAAGACAGGGGCCAGTCCTCCTTGGTCTCGGGATGCCACCCCCTCTTCCTACATCTTCACGCTCTCCTTCTCTGTTGGCCCCTCCCAGCCATATTAAAGAGCCACAAGGAAATGCTCTCCTCCATTCCATTTTCCTGTCCTCCTATCCACCCCTCCCTTCTTTCCCTTTGCCATCAATTTCTTGACTTGCCCCCCATTTCTCCCCTCCCATCTACACTGCGATCTGTTTTCTGCCCCACTACTCCCGTGAAACTGACCTCCTTGAAGCCCCCAATGATTTCTCTGTTGACAAGTCCAGGGGACTACTTCTCAATCCTTATCTTTGTGACCGCCAAGCCGAGTTAGACCTTAAACAACGTCTCTGTCTTGAAAATCTCTTCCCTTGGCTTCTGCGCCACCTTTCCTTTTCTTTTCATGACACAGATCACAACCAGTGCTGCAGATTCCATCGAATTAAGGAATGCTGTTGCCTACATGTGTGAATGAGCTAAAGTGAGTACAGTACTGAAGTAGAGGACACCTAAAGTGAAACGTCTTCATGTACGTCCACGTGGCTGAGCAGCAAGTTAACCTTTCATACATGTGTTAAAGAAGAAGAGTTGGGTTTTATTTTATTTACTTTTCCCTGGACTGTGTTGAATGGCTATCATCTACAAGTTCAGGCTACTTTTTGCTGAGGATTAATAATGCACTGGGAGAGCTGAGAGAAAACTGAATAATAGAGCTGTCATTTTCTTGACCAGTTCACCTTAGTTTCCCAAACTCTAAGTCTTTCTCCAATTCTTTTCCCTTTTTATTGTAGTAAAATGAACATAACACAAAATTCACCATTTGGATCATTTTACAATTCACTGTACCATTCAGTGGAATTTACTACTGTCACAATGTTGTGCAACTATCACCACTGCCTAGCTGCAAAACATTTTCATCAACCAAGAGGAAACCTACACCCATTTTAAGGAGTCATTCCCAATTTCCCTCTCTTCCAAACCCCTGGCAACCACTAATGTATAATCTTTTCTGTGTGTATGGATTTGCCACTGCTGGACATTTCATATAAATGGAACCATACAATATGTAGCCTTTCATGCCTGACTTCTTTCACTTAGTTGCATCCATCATGTAGCATGTATCAGAAATCCACTCACTGTTACAGCTGAATCCTTCATACTGTTTGAATACAAAATTAAAAATACGTTGAGAGTGAAGCTCTGTTTTAATGGCACATCTATTAGGCCAATTCATTGAAAGAAGCTGAAGATGGAGATGTTGTTGTGAAATGATAATCGTTGAGAAGCCTCAGCCAACTGGATAATGAAAAGTTTGGGAAATGTTGCAAAAAATTAGCTGATTTATATTAAAAGCCTATTAAACAAGGATTCAGGAGATTGTCTTTCTCTTGCAGGTAACTTAAATGAGGCAGAAAGAAATAACTGCCCTTTAAAACACATTTTGAAAGGATTCTATTTATTCTTAATAGACGAATGGGAGGGAGTACAGCAAGTTCACATCCAATATGGACTCCCTGTCCAAACACTGTTTGTCGTTCTAGCCACCGCTATCGAATTATATTTCTTGAGAGTAAGGCAGCTCAATTCCTGCATATTACTTTCTAAACTTCATCCATCAAATCCATTAATACAGTATAAACAAGAGTTGTTCATGTTTAAGTGCAGTTCAAATATCAGGTATAAAGAACCCCCAGTAAGAAAAAGAATCCTATATCTCTTGCCAGAATGTGGTCAGCTCTGGGGTGCTCTGCTAGCTGAAAGACACATTCCTTATTAAGAGGATAGAGGCTGCTTAAGAGGGATGAGAGCCAAAAAAATTTAACTACATATATGTGTTAAGAACAGTGCTAGGTTATCTCATGTTCTATATCAGTCAAGGCTCACCATTTTACATACGTGAAAAGCAAAGTTAAAAGTGTATTCGTAGGGCTTCCCTGTTGGCGCAGTGGTTAAGGATCCACCTGCCAGTGCACGGGACACACGTTTGAGCCCTGGTCCGGGAAGATCCCACATGCCACGGAGCAACTAAGACCATGTGCCACAACTACTGAGCCTGCGTGCTAGAGCCCGTGAACCACAACTACTGAAGCCCACGCACCTAGACCCCGTGCTCAGCAACAGCGAGAAGCCACCACAATGAGAATCCCGCGTACTGCAACAGAGTAGCCCCCGCTCACTGCAACTAGAGAAAGCCTGCGCACAGCAACGAAGAGCCTAGGCAGCCAAAGATAAATAAATAAATACGTCTATTTTTAAAAAAATGTGTTTTAGTAACTTACTAAAAGGCACGCAATCAGTAAACATGAGCAAGGATTCAATCCCAAATCTGTCACACTGAAGTTGAAGCTAATACTCGAGATTGATAAAAACAGCACTAATTTAAAACTTCAGAGGTATTTGTTACTTCATACTTTCACTAATGCTCTTTGGAGATAAATCATTTCATTTATATGGGCCTTAGTTTTTACAACTATAATAGTTGGAAGCTTGACTAGGTGATCTGTATGTAGCCTTCCAATTCTAAAATGTTCCACTAATTTGGATTCCTACAATAATTGCCCTTGCAATACATGCATGCTGCCACCAAGTAGCAGTAGAGACTACTAGTTCCTTTTTTATCCCTAGTGGGGGTGCATTTTGACAGCAGACTTATCCGTCAATAGTACAACCTGTTAGTATAACTATAAGATAACAAAATAATCTGGTATTCTTTCCTGTAAAAGAGAAGCTTTACATTGTGTCTGTGAATCGTACCAGAATCACCTGTAGCTTTATAAATATAGAGGAAATCCTGAACCCATTGAATGAGAATCTTCAGAGACAGGACTTGGGCATCTGGAATTTTGGGCTCCCATCATTTGTATATTTTATTTCATTTTATTTTTGCCTATGTACAATATTTGCCACATCCTTTTGAATCTTTAAAAGGTTCTTTCTGTTTTAAATTTTAGAATATTCCATAATCTTCACCTACTTTTCATAAGGTGTTATCTGTTATGTTTATTCGATCTTGTGCTTCTCCTGGTTAAGACTTCTTTCTTTCCTTTTTTTTTTCTCGTGGCCCTGCCTCATGTCTTGCAGGATCTTAGTTCCCTGACATGGGATTGGACCCCAGGGTCCCAGCAGTGAAAGCGCCATGTTCTAAACACTGGACCACCAGGGAAGTCCCAAGATTTCAGTTTTAAATGACTTTTTTCCCACTCTAATTCATTCCTGGGATCAGTTTCATGTTTGGACATTAAAGCAACCTTGCATTGCCAGAATAAAGCTACTTTGATTTTGATATATGATTGTTTTACATACCATGGATACAGTTTGTGCTTCTCTTTACACATTTTGCATGCATGTTCAAAGGAGAAACTGGCCTGTGATTCTATTCTTGTAATATCCTTTATAGATTATTTTTAAGATTCTATACTTTATTTTTTATTTATTTATTTTTGGCTGCATTGGGTCTTCATTGCTGCATGCATGCTTTCTCTAGTTTTGGCGAGCGGGGGTCTATTCTTTGTTGCAGTGAGTAGGCTTCTCATTGCAGCCTTCTGACCGCATGGGCTTCTGACACCATTCGTCGGTGCTACTTCAGTTCCTTACCCCTTCCCTTCTGACCCTGGGCGGTGAAATCCTCTTTCTGCGGCTGGCCTGCGGCAGAAAGTCAATGAGGCAAGAGTAGGCTTGGAGTATCCAAGGAGCAGAAAGGATGTCAGCGTGTGAAAAACAGAGCGAGCAAATTGGAGAGGAGAAGGAAACACTCAGAGAGGAAACAGAGGCCCAGATTTCTAGGTCTGTGGAGGCACTCTGAGGACTTTGCACTTTCTGTGAAGAAGCCACTGAAGAAATTTGAGTGACATGATCTGACTTATGTTTTAACAAGATCTCTCTGGATGCCACGTTGATTAGAGATTGTAGGAGAGCAAGGACAAGCCCCAGAAGACCAACAGTTGATTCAAAGAAGTGATTACTCAAACCTGGTCCCCCTCCTCAATGAGGACGCAGGGCAGGAATCGACAAATAATGGCCACAAATCAAATCAGGCTCTCAGCCTGGATCTGTGGGACTGTGAGCTAATAACGGTTCTCACGTTCAGAAAGCTTGTTGAAGAAGAAAGAGGAGGAGAAGCTACAGAAACTGTATATGGCCCACAAAGCCTAAGATATTTAAAATCCAGAAGATGCTTTCCAACACCTGATGTAAAGCATGTGGCTGGTAGGAGGTCCTCAACCAAATTTGGAAGAGGAATACATGAGTCAGTTCGTTCCTGAAAACACTGTAAAGTGATAGGGGTCAAGAAACATTTACCCGTTCACCCTAAACCTTCACAAATGATGCCAGTTCCGTTGAGCTATTGAAAAATACATTCTGGCTTTCAAAAAAGTAACCCAGAGGGCATTTTCTCACATAGGCAAGGTCATAAACAACTGTCAAGTGAAGTTGAAATAGCAACAAATCAAATAATAACAAAAACATTTTTACAGAATTTTAAATCTTACAAAGCATTTTCATGTTCATTATCTAATTTAATCCCCAAATCAACGTCATGAGATAGTTATTATTTCCCCATTAGAAATGACCACATATTAAATCCTTAGTGATTGCTCAAGAAAAGCTGAAATCTTGAGTGTTACATCCATTAATGCCATGGTTGGGTGTTTTCCCATGGGAACACTGGATGCTAAAATCCACAGGGATTTTCAGCTCAAGATGGCAGACTAGGAAATATATTTACTTTCTGTTCCTCCTGAAACCATATCTCAATAAAACTGTAGAAATACCAAAATTAATCAACCAATAAAAGCCAAGATATTTTGGAAGTCATCAACCACAGAAAGATTTCAACACATTTCGAGAAGGCAAACAATGAAATGGAGGAGCCGTGAATAAAATAATGAAGAAAAAAAGGCTGAACCTAAGTAAGGTCTGCACAAAGCCACTCAGCTTTTGCTGAGCTCCGGTTATAGTAAAGGGCAGAGGAAAGAAGAGGGGCTGAAAACAAGGAGACAAAACGTCATTTTAGGAAAAACAGTTCATTTAATGAGCTCCAGGGAACACTCAGCCTGCTGCCATACTAACTCATGAATTACAATGGATTGTTGGTAAGCAAGACAAGAAAACAGGGAAGAAACAAAAGAAACAAAAATCAAGACATTGTTTCTAACTGAACTCTTCTCAAAGGAGATCGAGGAATTATGGTTCAATGCCACAGCTGTAAATCATTTCTGCTCTTGGAGAGGTTACAAAGGGCTTATAATATTTCCCTTTTGTTCAGACAGAATTTAGGTCTGAGCAAAAGCTTTTGTGTCCTCCAACCCCAACATTTATTGGGGATGGAAGCCCAGATTTGCTGGGACATACCATAAAAAGAATCTCATGAGCAGAGGGTCAAACTGATTTTGGAATATATGAATTATGTCCAGTGTGAGTTTCAATAGGTTTTAAAATATATACATACATACATATATATATATATATATATACATTTTTACTGATCTATATGATTTTGGGTTCTGAAACTTCTACATGTCACATGCGTGATACATAACAGACAATGTCAGCCCCAGGAGGGAGAAAACACTCCAATGAAGCAAGCCAAAGAAACAAGTTTTAAGCAAGGTCAAGTGATGTGTAGACCAGGATTGTTCAATTCCTACCTGTCATGCTGAAGCTTCCAGCTCCTGAATAACAACACATGCTTCCCTTGTCCTAGACAGCCAAGAGTATGTCTCCTCTCTTGGGCATAAGAATCTCTAGAGTTACATATCTGTAGTAAGAGTGGACCCAGCTGGCATACTCACAATGACCAAATTGTGTTGATCGTACTTTATACCAATACATCGCCCCACGCTGAAGTTGCAATAAATGATATATTTGCTTTCTAGACATGAATGAGACGCCTTACTGGATATACTCCAGGAAGGCCAGAGAAGCTGGCTTCTAATCCATACGGAACAATTCACTGGTGAATTTCTTTCACGATAGCCCATGATTTATCTAGAATATCATCTTGACATATCTGGATCCTTCAAACTAGACAAAGGGAAAATACGGGCTTCAAGCCTCAATTAGAAATATGGAAAGGTGCCATGCTGACAACTGGTGGTCCCTGACCTGTAACTTCTGAGATTACAACACAGTGTGGTGGATGACCAATTCATGCATTGAACAAAAGAAGACCTCCTACAGGGCAGTGTAGCTGTTCGTTACAGGTATGGCACTTAGGGCTAAGTACCATAAGGACTACAAGAGAAAAAGAAAAACAAGTAACACATGAAGCATATACGATAAGGAGGCACCACAGTCCAGAGCACGAGCTCTGGAATCACACAGGCTTGGATCGAATCCCAGCTAAGCCACTACCATCTATATACCCTGAAGGACAGGCCAAGGTTTAAATGTTGTTTTACCAGATTTCAAAAAAGAAGTGAAGAAAGAACCTATCTGCCGGGAAGGGACATCGTGGGGTGCAGTATCCAGTCGGATCAGGGCTCTGCATCTCCTGCTCAGAAACCTTGGCCACCTGGCTCATGGTGATGCTGGCAGCTGAGCAGCCCTGGAGAAGGCGATCCTGTCTCCAGGTCTCGCAGAGAAGCTGGGGAGGTCTCCGGACGAGGTGGCCCACACCCTGGTAAGCTCTGGCTGCCTCCTGCCCTCAGGTCTCAGCAGGCTCTGGCCTCTGGGCCCCGTGGTGGGGAAGGCCTGGCCGATACATACACAGGGCTGAGGGGCCTGCAGAGCCAGTCCCCAGGCAGGGTGAGCTCTGGAGGAGGCTTCCACAGTCCCCAGCAGTCTCCGCATGGTGGCCCAGCTGGCGCCAAACACCTGCCACCCACAGCGAGAAGTCCCAGCCACTAGAAAGTCCAGAAGGGGCCCCACCCTTTCCCTTTGGGCCTGGGTTAAGCCACCAGCTGGGCTTGCACGTGACCCCTGCCTCACCCCCTGCCCCGCCCGCCCTTTCTCTGTGACACGTACAATGGATATGTCATAAAGCCAGGCTGAGCCAGTGCTATAAATTCAGAGGAGTTAGAATCTAGGAAGAAGCTCTCCCACTTTCACTCTCTGCTCTCAGATCAGGCAGGCAGTACCTCTAATATGGAAGCTATGGACACCACACCTCCCTCCCAGGCTGTCCTCTTCCATTCTGCTCATGTTTTCCCCAGCACCCCATTGACGGCTTTGGCGGGTATCGGGGCTTCAGCAGGCAGCACGTCTGACCCCGAACCTATGGACACCACACCTCCTTCCCATGCTGTTATCTTCCATTCTGCTCCTGTTTTCCCCAGCACCCCATTGACGGCTTTGGCGGGCATCGGTGCTTCAGCAGGCAGCACCTCAGACCCCGAACCTATGGACACCACACCTCCTTCACACGCTGTCATCTTCCACTCTGCTCCTGTTTTCCCCAGCACCCCATTGACGGGTTTGGCGGGCATCGGTGCTTCAGCAGGAATCACGTCAGACCCCGAACCTATGGACACCACACCTCCTTCACATGCTGTCATCTTCCATTCTGCTCCTGTTTTCCCAAGCACCCCAGTTTCGGCTTTGGCGGGCATCGGTGCTTCAGCAGGGAGCACGTCAGACCCCGAACCTATGGACACCACACCTCCTTCACACGCTGTCATCTTCCATTCTGCTCCTGTTTTCCCCAGCACCCCATTGACGGCCCTGGCGGGCATCGGTGCTTCCGCAGTCAGCACGTCTGACCCCGAACCTATGGACACCACACCTCCTTCCCAGGCTGTCATCTTCTATTCTGCTCCTGTTTTCTCCAGCACCCCTTTTTCGGCTTTGGTGGGCATCGGTGCCTCAGCAGTCAGCACCTCAGACCCCGAACCTATGGACACCACACCTCCTTCCCAGGCTGTCATCTTCCATCCTGCTCCTCTTTACCCCAGCACCCCATTTACCGCTTAGGCCGGCACTGGTGCTTCAGCAGGCAGCACCTCTAACACCAAAGCTATGGACACCACACCTCCTTCCCAGGCTGTCATTTTCCAGTCTGCCCTGTCTCCAAGTAGAACCACTACCCATTTCACACTGCTCTTCCCAGTTCTGGGAACACACCACCCAGTGGTAGCAATGCCTCAGCCCATGCCTCGACTCATTTACCTGCAACGTGAGCCAACAGATAGACCAACACTTCAAAGTTATGACAGAAAATTGAGTAAGTTATACGCTTGGAATTTCATTTATTATTATTAACAAGCACAACTGTAGTGCTTAGACTATAACAAGTACTATTCTAAGGGCTTACCAAATATTAACTCACTTATTCCTCATAATGGCAACCCTAGTGGTAGGGAATATTCATAATGTTCACTTTTTGGGGGGAAACTGAGGCTCAGAGACGTTGAATAGCTTGCCTAATGCCACACAGTTAGTAGGTGGCAAAACCCGGGATTAAAACCAGACCATCTAGACTTTCATCACTTTGCTGTGTCACCTTATTATAAGTTGTGGTTAGGGAAGGGACTAAATTGACAAGACTCTGAACTAAAAGGAGAAGGGAGAAATGAGAAAATGAGTGATCCTAGAAACTAGAGAAGGTTTAGGCTCAGAAATTTCTGGTGATGAGACCCAGAAGAACAAGAACTTGGTTGGAATGTTAACTTGGGGTAGTATCTGAATCCACTGAGAAATGGTTTTGTTTCTTGTAAAATTTAGAAAGGTCAGTTGGATGAAGATTAGCGAAGACAAAAGTAGAAAGGAAAAGAAAAAGGTGCCTTAAGTGAGACATAACCGCTCCCCTCTACATACCCACAGGTTGTGTCCGGTGGGAAAGGATGGAGCTCTCTCTACCGGGTTGGTCACCAGGCTGAACAAGGAGAAACATGGCAACCATTGTACTGGTTTTGATGATCCCTCAAAACCAAGGCTTCAGTTTCCAAGAACGACCTACGGTAGCATAACTAGTGTGTGTCACACATGCCACTAAGTGTGTTTCCAGTCACACATTTTAATTGGAGAAATACTTCCTATGAGGTAGGCATTAGTTTGTTATGGCTGCTGTAACAAATTACTACAAATGTGCTTGCTTCTAACAAAACACACTTATTTTCTTATGGTTCTGGAAGACAGAGGTCCAAAACCAGTTTCCCTGGGCTGAAACCAGGAGTCAACAGGGCCATCCATCCTCCTTCTAGAGGCTCTAAGCGAGAATCTGTTTCCTCGCCAGCATTCCTTCACTTCTGGCCACATCAATCCAACCCCAACTTCATCATCACATTCTCTTTGGGGTAAAAATCCCCTCTGCCTCTCTCTTACGAGAACACCAGTGGTTATATTTGGGCCCGTCCAGGTAGTCCAGGAGAATCTTCCCATCTGAGAACCATTACTTTCATCCCACTGGCAAAGTGCCTTCTGCCATTTAAGGTGACATTCACAGGTTCTGGAGAGTAGGATGTGGACATTTGGCGGCAATGGTATTATTCGGTCTACTACAAGGTAGATACTATTATCTTTCTCAGATGTAGGAAATGACGTTTAGGGAAGTAGTCTGTCTCAGGTCTACAATTTCCAGAGTAGAGACTTACATTCTGCCACTGACACTTTAGGACACACCCTAAACAACTTTAATCTGTGTCCTTAACTACTGCGTAATCCTTGGTTAAGAGTCACACTTAGGTATCAAGACCCAATTGAATAGAACGCAAGTACTGTCTCCTCTTTCACTATGTTTGCCTGGTGTACTGATGAATCTTGCCCAGAGCAGAAGAGTTCAGAAAAGTGTTATGCAGGTGTACGAAGAGAAAGCATTTACTGTTTGATGTGCACGGAGGAACGGAAGGCTTTTTCAAATAAAATAAAATAAAATATGCCACCAAATAGTCAATTGTCACAACAGAGGTAACCCCGTGGGAGTCATGAGGAGACTAAAATTATCTCCAATTGTGCAGGGCAGAAAAGTTTTAATGAAGGCAGGTGTAGTTCAGCCAAGGCCTACAGCACAGAAGTAGGAATTTGGGTATGTACGAATGGGAAAAAAGACATTTGAGGCATGGGAAATAGTTTAATGCAGAATGGACGAGAAATATGCATTAGACCTTTTCTAAAACAACTGGCTTATTAACTCAGTAAATCGATTTAGTCAGTCAAACTAGCTTTAGCTGATTACTTATCCAGGGGATAGCTGTTGAGAGTAATTTTTGTCACAGAACAGTAAATAAAATGGTTGAACTATAGCTTTAGGCTTGCTAAGTGAAATAGATGGCTCTAGATGATTTTCAAGTGACTTACTTGGTAGTACTCACGAAATTGGGGGTTAACAATTGCTTAAGAAAACAAAGAGAATTGATTTTAAATAAAGTAGCTACTGTGCAAACTATCTGTTCAGTAGCTCATGTTAAACGGATGTTTATAATCCCCATTGGACAACCAACTACATTTTTGCAAATGGCAATGTGAATTGCTGTTGCATAAACTATAGCAATGACCACCTATGTAATTTGTTGTCCAAACCAGAAATCTTCTAACAATACTGGTGTCCTAATAAAAATAAGCACGAAGGGAACACACAGTGGGTGTCTCCCGTGTGCCTGTGCATGCATCTATATCTCACTGAACCCTCATAACAGCCCCCAAGAGAGGGACTCTGGGCGTCCCCATGCTGCTTGTGGAGAAACAGGCACAGGAAGGTTCAATAGTCTATCTACCTAATATCGCACAGAGGGTGGCAGAGCCCGTTTTTAAACCACCTGCCTCCAATACCAGGTGCCAGGAGCCAGACTCAGCCTACAGCTCTCTTCTGCTCGCCTGGAGGTGAAACAATGTGTCATGATTAGTCAAATCCCGTCTTCACTCATCAAGGTAGGTTGAACACCTGCACGTCCTCCAAGTAGCATGTAGCATAAGCAATAAGATGTTTGTCCCGTGATCGTCCAGGAACGTGGAATCAGCTGTGCCTGGTTAGGCTGAGCTGGTTTAGAGTGGAGAGGACCACCGATCTTCCACCTGGGCAAGTGCCTTTTGACCTCCTGCCATCAGAGGGCCGAAATCTCCAGCCTGAGAATGTGCTGAGCCCTGTAGCCTAGTTACGCCAGCTCAGAACAATGATGAGCACACCTTTTTCCAGTCACCTTTCCTCATGCTCCCCATGCCTCATACTGCCCTGCTTCTTTATTCTTTATCCCACAGATACCCAAAGCCCCTTGCCTTTGGGGAGGCGGATTTGAGACCTATTGTCACGTCACGTCCTCGCTTGGCTGCCCTGTGAATAAACCTCCTCTTTGCTGCAAACCTCAGCATTTCAGTGTTTTGGCTTGCTGCGCCTCAGACAGAATGGTTGGGAGCAGTGGTACAGCTCCCTTGCCTGTGAGGGATGCTGGTTCCTAGTAGTCACGTTGCGGATGTTTTCTCCTCTCGGGGTGGGGGCGGGGCAGACATCCTGCTCTTCCGGAAAGGGAGAAACACAGGTGCCAAACCCTTGCCCTCAGCGTCACCGTCACCTAGGAGCTTGTTAGAAGCACAGAATCCAGGCCCCACCCAGAACTACTGAATACCAGCCTGCATTTAACAAGATCCACAAGAGAGGCATACCCATATTAAAGTTGGAGAGGCACCAAGCTGTCATCGTCTTCTCCACGGCTAATGAAAACGAAGCAAAGGTTCATCCCGAGCCGACTCTGCCTCAGTCACCTGGATATCACATGAGCTCATTTAATCCTCCCCAGAACCTGCAAATGAGACTGAGGGTCAGAGTGGTCTAGCACCCAAGGTTCCATAAAAGAACATGACCAAGGCTCACTGGAGCCCAGACTTCCAAAAAAGAAGGCCCCTGAGCACAGCATGGCACCACCGCAGCCCAAACCGTGGGCCTGGAGGGTAGGCCAGGCTCCCCACGCAGAGTTCACACCATTCGACAGATGCCCACAGCAGACCACAAGGCAATATGAGAAGTAAGTTCTGATTGTGGAATCTCTGAATTTTGAGATTTAAAGAAAAAAATCTGTTTTCGGGGGATGGTTAAAACAGTTCTACCAAGGAGTAAAGAGAGGGCATCTCAAGGCCCCTTCTGGACTTAGAATTTAATGCCTACTTATGGAGAAATGCTCCGTGCATTTGCTCAGCCCTACGTCGAGATGAAGTTCTCTGTGCCCTAGAAGCTTAGGTTCTAAAAAGGCCACAGAAATGGGTGAGACCTCAAAAATGCCAGAACAATGCAACGGCCTTAATCACACTGTCTTTGCTTTGCCTTGCTTACAAGTCACTGACTTTAAACTGAATATGGTGTCATGTCTTTACGTTTCTTGAAGCTTTTTTTTTTTACAAAAGATCATATAAAGATTTTCTTCCATGGTAAAACTTTTATATTGTATTTCTCTTAAACTGGAGTGTGGTACATTTACCCTCCATCAGATGATTGCTTACAACTCACCTTGCTTTATTAAGAATACCGCTAGAGGCTTCTATGTCCCTACTAACAAAAATACATTTTCAGGCCCATTCAAACCAGTGAAAATCCAAGATTTCAGAGCACAAGATAATGAAAATTCTCTCTATCCACGTCTTTTACTACTTTTAGCCTGTTAACAGTCCCTAAGTGTGTCAGATGAAAGGTACTGTCGCGGGAATTGACATCTTTAACAGCATTCCATACAGGTAAGTCTTGATTGTTCCAATTTCTCAGAAAGTTGGACACATTTACTGCCTCTATGACATCTCTAGGGTGTGTGGAAGAAATAAAAAAGAGGCCTGTACAATGTATTTCTCAAAATATACACACAAAGAGTTTGCACATACAAACAGGGAAACCTTATAAATAATGTATGGGGAGCAAAGTATTGTCGGTAACGGAACTACTCATTTCGAAAGACAACACTGTCACCAAGTGTCCCCTCACCAAAACTGACTGGGAATGTTTAGGGGCCACCAAACCAGAGGTGGAGATTTTTAGGCACATTCTTGCCAGAAAAGAGAGCCTAGGGCATAAACCACTCAACTTGTTGGCACGAATGCCAGGGCAACCCAAGCAAGTGGATATAGAAGCCTACGTAATGCTTGGAAGTAGGAAGCTTTGGGGGACTACACCTGGGCTGGTACTGGCCTCCCTCCCCAAAGGGACAAGGAGAGCAGAAACCTGGATGGAGTCAAGAGAGAGCAAAAAGAAAGGCAAGGCTGGGTATGGAGCAACGTTTGGATCCAGGGGCATGTGTCTCAGAACTGCTGGGGCTCTGCAGACCAGCTGCATCCCCATTCTCCTTGACCCTCATTGGTATAATGAACTCAGGGTGGGCGCATCCCGGCTGCCAAGTCACTTCCACCCGTCCATGGAGTTGACGGTTACTTGCTCACAGTGAACCAACCGCTCTGGACCTAACAGCTACTGCAGGGGGCGGTAGTGGAGAACAAGGTGACGACAAGGACCAGATGTGAAGGAGGAAGAGACATTCAGCGGACCGACTGGGTGGACTGATGGTGTGGCGTTAAGTCTGCAGAGCTAAAGGGGCCAGATGTAGAAAAGGGAAGGGGAACCATGAGGATATGGTCAAGCCCCTTCGTATAGATGTTTCATCCGTATGTTGTATGCAAGTTCCATTCAATTTGCTCTGAGTGAAAAAGAGAGAACAAAATTATCCTTTAAACCATGTCAGTGATTTTATTTACCATCTCATTTGATGAGCTCATAGCCCAGGGTCAGAGGGAAATGGGAGCTGTGAGTCTGCCATCTCTCAGGAAGTCTCAGGCCTCAGAGGCCCCTCATAGCCAAACTACCTCACCTTTTGCACCTTTCAAGCAACGTTATTCCTAAGTGCGAGTCACCCTCTTCATCAGGTTCTCCAAGAAACAGCAGTCTCTCTCAATGACAGAGGAAAAATGGGCTACTTTGGCTTTCTGAGGCACAATATGTAGTTCTCCAAAATGGTACCTGCCTGGGGGATTTTTCAAGAAAATTAAGCATCAGTGGTGATTTGTTTGTCTTCACATAACGTATGACCGAGATGTGCTGAGAAATAAGAAAAGGACGAACGAATCAAGGGCAGCTGATCCAAGGAGGCAAGGGGCAACTTCCACAGCCTACGTGGAAAGCTAGAGGAAGGGAACATCCAGCTGGTGGGAGCTGAAGACAGGGGCCAGTCCTCCTTGGTCTCGGGATGCCACCCCCTCTTCCTACATCTTCACGCTCTCCTTCTCTGTTGGCCCCTCCCAGCCATATTAAAGAGCCACAAGGAAATGCTCTCCTCCATTCCATTTTCCTGTCCTCCTATCCACCCCTCCCTTCTTTCCCTTTGCCATCAATTTCTTGACTTGCCCCCCATTTCTCCCCTCCCATCTACACTGCGATCTGTTTTCTGCCCCACTACTCCCGTGAAACTGACCTCCTTGAAGCCCCCAATGATTTCTCTGTTGACAAGTCCAGGGGACTACTTCTCAATCCTTATCTTTGTGACCGCCAAGCCGAGTTAGACCTTAAACAACGTCTCTGTCTTGAAAATCTCTTCCCTTGGCTTCTGCGCCACCTTTCCTTTTCTTTTCATGACACAGATCACAACCAGTGCTGCAGATTCCATCGAATTAAGGAATGCTGTTGCCTACATGTGTGAATGAGCTAAAGTGAGTACAGTACTGAAGTAGAGGACACCTAAAGTGAAACGTCTTCATGTACGTCCACGTGGCTGAGCAGCAAGTTAACCTTTCATACATGTGTTAAAGAAGAAGAGTTGGGTTTTATTTTATTTACTTTTCCCTGGACTGTGTTGAATGGCTATCATCTACAAGTTCAGGCTACTTTTTGCTGAGGATTAATAATGCACTGGGAGAGCTGAGAGAAAACTGAATAATAGAGCTGTCATTTTCTTGACCAGTTCACCTTAGTTTCCCAAACTCTAAGTCTTTCTCCAATTCTTTTCCCTTTTTATTGTAGTAAAATGAACATAACACAAAATTCACCATTTGGATCATTTTACAATTCACTGTACCATTCAGTGGAATTTACTACTGTCACAATGTTGTGCAACTATCACCACTGCCTAGCTGCAAAACATTTTCATCAACCAAGAGGAAACCTACACCCATTTTAAGGAGTCATTCCCAATTTCCCTCTCTTCCAAACCCCTGGCAACCACTAATGTATAATCTTTTCTGTGTGTATGGATTTGCCACTGCTGGACATTTCATATAAATGGAACCATACAATATGTAGCCTTTCATGCCTGACTTCTTTCACTTAGTTGCATCCATCATGTAGCATGTATCAGAAATCCACTCACTGTTACAGCTGAATCCTTCATACTGTTTGAATACAAAATTAAAAATACGTTGAGAGTGAAGCTCTGTTTTAATGGCACATCTATTAGGCCAATTCATTGAAAGAAGCTGAAGATGGAGATGTTGTTGTGAAATGATAATCGTTGAGAAGCCTCAGCCAATTGGATAATGAAAAGTTTGGGAAATGTTGCAAAAAATTAGCTGATTTATATTAAAAGCCTATTAAACAAGGATTCAGGAGATTGTCTTTTTCTTGCAGGTAACTTAAATGAGGCAGAAAGAAATAACTGCCCTTTAAAACACATTTTGAAAGGATTCTATTTATTCTTAATAGACGAATGGGAGGGAGTACAGCAAGTTCACATCCAATATGGACTCCCTGTCCAAACACTGTTTGTCGTTCTAGCCACCGCTATCGAATTATATTTCTTGAGAGTAAGGCAGCTCAATTCCTGCATATTACTTTCTAAACTTCATCCATCAAATCCATTAATACAGTATAAACAAGAGTTGTTCATGTTTAAGTGCAGTTCAAATATCAGGTATAAAGAACCCCCAGTAAGAAAAAGAATCCTATATCTCTTGCCAGAATGTGGTCAGCTCTGGGGTGCTCTGCTAGCTGAAAGACACATTCCTTATTAAGAGGATAGAGGCTGCTTAAGAGGGATGAGAGCCAAAAAAATTTAACTACATATATGTGTTAAGAACAGTGCTAGGTTATCTCATGTTCTATATCAGTCAAGGCTCACCATTTTACATACGTGAAAAGCAAAGTTAAAAGTGTATTCGTAGGGCTTCCCTGTTGGCGCAGTGGTTAAGGATCCACCTGCCAGTGCACGGGACACACGTTTGAGCCCTGGTCCGGGAAGATCCCACATGCCACGGAGCAACTAAGACCATGTGCCACAACTACTGAGCCTGCGTGCTAGAGCCCGTGAACCACAACTACTGAAGCCCACGCACCTAGACCCCGTGCTCAGCAACAGCGAGAAGCCACCACAATGAGAATCCCGCGTACTGCAACAGAGTAGCCCCCGCTCACTGCAACTAGAGAAAGCCTGCGCACAGCAACGAAGAGCCTAGGCAGCCAAAGATAAATAAATAAATACGTCTATTTTTAAAAAAATGTGTTTTAGTAACTTACTAAAAGGCACGCAATCAGTAAACATGAGCAAGGATTCAATCCCAAATCTGTCACACTGAAGTTGAAGCTAATACTCGAGATTGATAAAAACAGCACTAATTTAAAACTTCAGAGGTATTTGTTACTTCATACTTTCACTAATGCTCTTTGGAGATAAATCATTTCATTTATATGGGCCTTAGTTTTTACAACTATAATAGTTGGAAGCTTGACTAGGTGATCTGTATGTAGCCTTCCAATTCTAAAATGTTCCACTAATTTGGATTCCTACAATAATTGCCCTTGCAATACATGCATGCTGCCACCAAGTAGCAGTAGAGACTACTAGTTCCTTTTTTATCCCTAGTGGGGGTGCATTTTGACAGCAGACTTATCCGTCAATAGTACAACCTGTTAGTATAACTATAAGATAACAAAATAATCTGGTATTCTTTCCTGTAAAAGAGAAGCTTTACATTGTGTCTGTGAATCGTACCAGAATCACCTGTAGCTTTATAAATATAGAGGAAATCCTGAACCCATTGAATGAGAATCTTCAGAGACAGGACTTGGGCATCTGGAATTTTGGGCTCCCATCATTTGTATATTTTATTTCATTTTATTTTTGCCTATGTACAATATTTGCCACATCCTTTTGAATCTTTAAAAGGTTCTTTCTGTTTTAAATTTTAGAATATTCCATAATCTTCACCTACTTTTCATAAGGTGTTATCTGTTATGTTTATTCGATCTTGTGCTTCTCCTGGTTAAGACTTCTTTCTTTCCTTTTTTTTTTCTCGTGGCCCTGCCTCATGTCTTGCAGGATCTTAGTTCCCTGACATGGGATTGGACCCCAGGGTCCCAGCAGTGAAAGCGCCATGTTCTAAACACTGGACCACCAGGGAAGTCCCAAGATTTCAGTTTTAAATGACTTTTTTCCCACTCTAATTCATTCCTGGGATCAGTTTCATGTTTGGACATTAAAGCAACCTTGCATTGCCAGAATAAAGCTACTTTGATTTTGATATATGATTGTTTTACATACCATGGATACAGTTTGTGCTTCTCTTTACACATTTTGCATGCATGTTCAAAGGAGAAACTGGCCTGTGATTCTATTCTTGTAATATCCTTTATAGATTATTTTTAAGATTCTATACTTTATTTTTTATTTATTTATTTTTGGCTGCATTGGGTCTTCATTGCTGCATGCATGCTTTCTCTAGTTTTGGCGAGCGGGGGTCTATTCTTTGTTGCAGTGAGTAGGCTTCTCATTGCAGCCTTCTGACCGCATGGGCTTCTGACACCATTCGTCGGTGCTACTTCAGTTCCTTACCCCTTCCCTTCTGACCCTGGGCGGTGAAATCCTCTTTCTGCGGCTGGCCTGCGGCAGAAAGTCAATGAGGCAAGAGTAGGCTTGGAGTATCCAAGGAGCAGAAAGGATGTCAGCGTGTGAAAAACAGAGCGAGCAAATTGGAGAGGAGAAGGAAACACTCAGAGAGGAAACAGAGGCCCAGATTTCTAGGTCTGTGGAGGCACTCTGAGGACTTTGCACTTTCTGTGAAGAAGCCACTGAAGAAATTTGAGTGACATGATCTGACTTATGTTTTAACAAGATCTCTCTGGATGCCACGTTGATTAGAGATTGTAGGAGAGCAAGGACAAGCCCCAGAAGACCAACAGTTGATTCAAAGAAGTGATTACTCAAACCTGGTCCCCCTCCTCAATGAGGACGCAGGGCAGGAATCGACAAATAATGGCCACAAATCAAATCAGGCTCTCAGCCTGGATCTGTGGGACTGTGAGCTAATAACGGTTCTCACGTTCAGAAAGCTTGTTGAAGAAGAAAGAGGAGGAGAAGCTACAGAAACTGTATATGGCCCACAAAGCCTAAGATATTTAAAATCCAGAAGATGCTTTCCAACACCTGATGTAAAGCATGTGGCTGGTAGGAGGTCCTCAACCAAATTTGGAAGAGGAATACATGAGTCAGTTCGTTCCTGAAAACACTGTAAAGTGATAGGGGTCAAGAAACATTTACCCGTTCACCCTAAACCTTCACAAATGATGCCAGTTCCGTTGAGCTATTGAAAAATACATTCTGGCTTTCAAAAAAGTAACCCAGAGGGCATTTTCTCACATAGGCAAGGTCATAAACAACTGTCAAGTGAAGTTGAAATAGCAACAAATCAAATAATAACAAAAACATTTTTACAGAATTTTAAATCTTACAAAGCATTTTCATGTTCATTATCTAATTTAATCCCCAAATCAACGTCATGAGATAGTTATTATTTCCCCATTAGAAATGACCACATATTAAATCCTTAGTGATTGCTCAAGAAAAGCTGAAATCTTGAGTGTTACATCCATTAATGCCATGGTTGGGTGTTTTCCCATGGGAACACTGGATGCTAAAATCCACAGGGATTTTCAGCTCAAGATGGCAGACTAGGAAATATATTTACTTTCTGTTCCTCCTGAAACCATATCTCAATAAAACTGTAGAAATACCAAAATTAATCAACCAATAAAAGCCAAGATATTTTGGAAGTCATCAACCACAGAAAGATTTCAACACATTTCGAGAAGGCAAACAATGAAATGGAGGAGCCGTGAATAAAATAATGAAGAAAAAAAGGCTGAACCTAAGTAAGGTCTGCACAAAGCCACTCAGCTTTTGCTGAGCTCCGGTTATAGTAAAGGGCAGAGGAAAGAAGAGGGGCTGAAAACAAGGAGACAAAACGTCATTTTAGGAAAAACAGTTCATTTAATGAGCTCCAGGGAACACTCAGCCTGCTGCCATACTAACTCATGAATTACAATGGATTGTTGGTAAGCAAGACAAGAAAACAGGGAAGAAACAAAAGAAACAAAAATCAAGACATTGTTTCTAACTGAACTCTTCTCAAAGGAGATCGAGGAATTATGGTTCAATGCCACAGCTGTAAATCATTTCTGCTCTTGGAGAGGTTACAAAGGGCTTATAATATTTCCCTTTTGTTCAGACAGAATTTAGGTCTGAGCAAAAGCTTTTGTGTCCTCCAACCCCAACATTTATTGGGGATGGAAGCCCAGATTTGCTGGGACATACCATAAAAAGAATCTCATGAGCAGAGGGTCAAACTGATTTTGGAATATATGAATTATGTCCAGTGTGAGTTTCAATAGGTTTTAAAATATATACATACATACAAATATATATATATATATATATACATTTTTACTGATCTATATGATTTTGGGTTCTGAAACTTCTACATGTCACATGCGTGATACATAACAGACAATGTCAGCCCCAGGAGGGAGAAAACACTCCAATGAAGCAAGCCAAAGAAACAAGTTTTAAGCAAGGTCAAGTGATGTGTAGACCAGGATTGTTCAATTCCTACCTGTCATGCTGAAGCTTCCAGCTCCTGAATAACAACACATGCTTCCCTTGTCCTAGACAGCCAAGAGTATGTCTCCTCTCTTGGGCATAAGAATCTCTAGAGTTACATATCTGTAGTAAGAGTGGACCCAGCTGGCATACTCACAATGACCAAATTGTGTTGATCGTACTTTATACCAATACATCGCCCCACGCTGAAGTTGCAATAAATGATATATTTGCTTTCTAGACATGAATGAGACGCCTTACTGGATATACTCCAGGAAGGCCAGAGAAGCTGGCTTCTAATCCATACGGAACAATTCACTGGTGAATTTCTTTCACGATAGCCCATGATTTATCTAGAATATCATCTTGACATATCTGGATCCTTCAAACTAGACAAAGGGAAAATACGGGCTTCAAGCCTCAATTAGAAATATGGAAAGGTGCCATGCTGACAACTGGTGGTCCCTGACCTGTAACTTCTGAGATTACAACACAGTGTGGTGGATGACCAATTCATGCATTGAACAAAAGAAGACCTCCTACAGGGCAGTGTAGCTGTTCGTTACAGGTATGGCACTTAGGGCTAAGTACCATAAGGACTACAAGAGAAAAAGAAAAACAAGTAACACATGAAGCATATACGATAAGGAGGCACCACAGTCCAGAGCACGAGCTCTGGAATCACACAGGCTTGGATCGAATCCCAGCTAAGCCACTACCATCTATATACCCTGAAGGACAGGCCAAGGTTTAAATGTTGTTTTACCAGATTTCAAAAAAGAAGTGAAGAAAGAACCTATCTGCCGGGAAGGGACATCGTGGGGTGCAGTATCCAGTCGGATCAGGGCTCTGCATCTCCTGCTCAGAAACCTTGGCCACCTGGCTCATGGTGATGCTGGCAGCTGAGCAGCCCTGGAGAAGGCGATCCTGTCTCCAGGTCTCGCAGAGAAGCTGGGGAGGTCTCCGGACGAGGTGGCCCACACCCTGGTAAGCTCTGGCTGCCTCCTGCCCTCAGGTCTCAGCAGGCTCTGGCCTCTGGGCCCCGTGGTGGGGAAGGCCTGGCCGATACATACACAGGGCTGAGGGGCCTGCAGAGCCAGTCCCCAGGCAGGGTGAGCTCTGGAGGAGGCTTCCACAGTCCCCAGCAGTCTCCGCATGGTGGCCCAGCTGGCGCCAAACACCTGCCACCCACAGCGAGAAGTCCCAGCCACTAGAAAGTCCAGAAGGGGCCCCACCCTTTCCCTTTGGGCCTGGGTTAAGCCACCAGCTGGGCTTGCACGTGACCCCTGCCTCACCCCCTGCCCCGCCCGCCCTTTCTCTGTGACACGTACAATGGATATGTCATAAAGCCAGGCTGAGCCAGTGCTATAAATTCAGAGGAGTTAGAATCTAGGAAGAAGCTCTCCCACTTTCACTCTCTGCTCTCAGATCAGGCAGGCAGTACCTCTAATATGGAAGCTATGGACACCACACCTCCCTCCCAGGCTGTCCTCTTCCATTCTGCTCATGTTTTCCCCAGCACCCCATTGACGGCTTTGGCGGGTATCGGGGCTTCAGCAGGCAGCACGTCTGACCCCGAACCTATGGACACCACACCTCCTTCCCATGCTGTTATCTTCCATTCTGCTCCTGTTTTCCCCAGCACCCCATTGACGGCTTTGGCGGGCATCGGTGCTTCAGCAGGCAGCACCTCAGACCCCGAACCTATGGACACCACACCTCCTTCACACGCTGTCATCTTCCACTCTGCTCCTGTTTTCCCCAGCACCCCATTGACGGGTTTGGCGGGCATCGGTGCTTCAGCAGGAATCACGTCAGACCCCGAACCTATGGACACCACACCTCCTTCACATGCTGTCATCTTCCATTCTGCTCCTGTTTTCCCAAGCACCCCAGTTTCGGCTTTGGCGGGCATCGGTGCTTCAGCAGGGAGCACGTCAGACCCCGAACCTATGGACACCACACCTCCTTCACACGCTGTCATCTTCCATTCTGCTCCTGTTTTCCCCAGCACCCCATTGACGGCCCTGGCGGGCATCGGTGCTTCCGCAGTCAGCACGTCTGACCCCGAACCTATGGACACCACACCTCCTTCCCAGGCTGTCATCTTCTATTCTGCTCCTGTTTTCTCCAGCACCCCTTTTTCGGCTTTGGTGGGCATCGGTGCCTCAGCAGTCAGCACCTCAGACCCCGAACCTATGGACACCACACCTCCTTCCCAGGCTGTCATCTTCCATCCTGCTCCTCTTTACCCCAGCACCCCATTTACCGCTTAGGCCGGCACTGGTGCTTCAGCAGGCAGCACCTCTAACACCAAAGCTATGGACACCACACCTCCTTCCCAGGCTGTCATTTTCCAGTCTGCCCTGTCTCCAAGTAGAACCACTACCCATTTCACACTGCTCTTCCCAGTTCTGGGAACACACCACCCAGTGGTAGCAATGCCTCAGCCCATGCCTCGACTCATTTACCTGCAACGTGAGCCAACAGATAGACCAACACTTCAAAGTTATGACAGAAAATTGAGTAAGTTATACGCTTGGAATTTCATTTATTATTATTAACAAGCACAACTGTAGTGCTTAGACTATAACAAGTACTATTCTAAGGGCTTACCAAATATTAACTCACTTATTCCTCATAATGGCAACCCTAGTGGTAGGGTTTTTGGGGGGAAACTGAGGCTCAGAGACGTTGAATAGCTTGCCTAATGCCACACAGTTAGTAGGTGGCAAAACCCGGGATTAAAACCAGACCATCTAGACTTTCATCACTTTGCTGTGTCACCTTATTATAAGTTGTGGTTAGGGAAGGGACTAAATTGACAAGACTCTGAACTAAAAGGAGAAGGGAGAAATGAGAAAATGAGTGATCCTAGAAACTAGAGAAGGTTTAGGCTCAGAAATTTCTGGTGATGAGACCCAGAAGAACAAGAACTTGGTTGGAATGTTAACTTGGGGTAGAATCTGAATCCACTGAGAAATGGTTTTGTTTCCTGTAAAATTTAGAAAGGTCAGTTGGATGAAGATTAACGAAGACAAAAGTAGAAAGGAAAAGAAAAAGGTGCCTTAAGTGAGACATAACCGCTCCCCTCTACGTACCCACAGGTTGTGTCCTGTGGGAAAGGATGGAGCTCTCTCTACCGGGTTGGTCACCAGGCTGAACAAGGAGAAACATGGCAACCATTGTACTGGTTTTGATGATCCCTCAAAACCAAGGCTTCAGTTTCCAAGAACGACCTACGGTAGCATAACTAGTGTGTGTCACACATGCCACTAAGTGTGTTTCCAGTCACACATTTTAATTGGGGAAATACTTCCTATGAGGTAGGCATTAGTTCGCTATGGCTGCTGTAACAAATTACTACAAATGTGCTTGCTTCTAACAAAACACACTTATTTTCTTATGGTTCTGGAAGACAGAGGTCCAAAACCAGTTTCCCTGGGCTGAAACCAGGAGTCAACAGGGCCATCCATCCTCCTTCTAGAGGCTCTAAGCGAGAATCTGTTTCTTCGCCAGCATTCCTTCACTTCTGGCCACATCAATCCAACCCCAACTTCATCATCACATTCTCTTTGGGGTAAAAATTCCCTCTGCCTCTCTCTTACGAGAACACCAGTGGTTATATTTGGGCCCGTCCAGGTAGTCCAGGAGAATCTTCCCATCTGAGAACCATTACTTTCATCCCACTGGCAAAGTGCCTTCTGCCATTTAAGGTGACATTCACAGGTTCTGGAGAGTAGGATGTGGACATTTGGGGGCAATGGTATTATTCGGTCTACTACAAGGTAGATACTATTATCTTTCTCAGATGTAGGAAATGACGTTTAGGGAAGTAGTCTGTCTCAGGTCTACAATTTCCAGAGTAGAGACTTACATTCTGCCACTGACACTTTAGGACACACCCTAAACAACTTTAATCTGTGTCCTTAACTACTGCGTAATCCTTGGTTAAGAGTCACACTTAGGTATCAAGACCCAATTGAATAGAACGCAAGTACTGTCTCCTCTTTCACTATGTTTGCCTGGTGTACTGATGAATCTTGCCCAGAGCAGAAGAGTTCAGAAAAGTGTTATGCAGGTGTACGAAGAGAAAGCATTTACTGTTTGATGTGCACGGAGGAACGGAAGGCTTTTTCAAATAAAATAAAATAAAATATGCCACCAAATAGTCAATTGTCACAACAGAGGTAACCCCGTGGGAGTCATGAGGAGACTAAAATTATCTCCAATTGTGCAGGGCAGAAAAGTTTCAATGAAGGCAGGTGTAGTTCAGCCAAGGCCTACAGCACAGAAGTAGGAATTTGGGTATGTACGAATGGGAAAAAAGACATTTGAGGCATGGGAAATAGTTTAATGCAGAATGGACGAGAAATATGCATTAGACCTTTTCTAAAACAACTGGCTTATTAACTCAGTAAATCGATTTAGTCAGTCAAACTAGCTTTAGCTGATTACTTATCCAGGGGATAGCTGTTGAGAGTAATTTTTGTCACAGAACAGTAAATAAAATGGTTGAACTATAGCTTTAGGCTTGCTAAGCGAAATAGATGGCTCTAGATGATTTTCAAGTGACTTACTTGGTAGTACTCACGAAATTGGGGGTTAACAATTGCTTAAGAAAACAAAGAGAATTGATTTTAAATAAAGTAGCTACTGTGTAAACTATCTGTTCAGTAGCTCATGTTAAACGGATGTTTATAATCCCCATTGGACAACCAACTACATTTTTGCAAATGGCAATGTGAATTGCTGTTGCATAAACTATAGCAATGACCACCTATGTAATTTGTTGTCCAAACCAGAAATCTTCTAACAATACTGGTGTCCTAATAAAAATAAGCACGAAGGGAACACACAGTGGGTGTCTCCCGTGTGCCTGTGCATGCATCTATATCTCACTGAACCCTCATAACAGCCCCCAAGAGAGGGACTCTGGGCGTCCCCATGCTGCTTGTGGAGAAACAGGCACAGGAAGGTTCAATAGTCTATCTACCTAATATCGCACAGAGGGTGGCAGAGCCCGTTTTTAAACCACCTGCCTCCAATACCAGGTGCCAGGAGCCAGACTCAGCCTACAGCTCTCTTCTGCTCGCCTGGAGGTGAAACAATGTGTCATGATTAGCCAAATCCCGTCTTCACTCATCAAGGTAGGTTGAACACCTGCACGTCCTCCAAGTAGCATGTAGCATAAGCAATAAGATGTCTGTCCCGTGATCGTCCAGGAACTTGGAATCAGCTGTGCCTGGTTAGGCTGAGCTGGTTTAGAGTGGAGAGGACCACCGATCTTCCACCTGGGCAAGTGCCTTTTGACCTCCTGCCATCAGAGGGCCGAAATCTCCAGCCTGAGAATGTGCTGAGCCCTGTAGCCTAGTTACGCCAGCTCAGAACAATGATGAGCACACCTTTTTCCAGTCACCTTTCCTCATGCTCCCCATGCCTCATACTGCCCTGCTTCTTTATTCTTTATCCCACAGATACCCAAAGCCCCTTGCCTTTGGGGAGGCGGATTTGAGACCTATTGTCACGTCACGTCCTCGCTTGGCTGCCCTGTGAATAAACCTCCTCTTTGCTGCAAACCTCAGCATTTCAGTGTTTTGGCTTGCTGCGCCTCAGACAGAATGGTTGGGAGCAGTGGTACAGGTCCCTTGCCTGTGAGGGATGCTGGTTCCTAGTAGTCACGTTGCGGATGTTTTCTCCTCTCGGGGTGGGGGCGGGGCAGACATCCTGCTCTTCCGGAAAGGGAGAAACACAGGTGCCAAACCCTTGCCCTCAGCGTCACCGTCACCTAGGAGCTTGTTAGAAGCACAGAATCCAGGCCCCACCCAGAACTACTGAATACCAGCCTGCATTTAACAGGATCCACAAGAGAGGCATACCCATATTAAAGTTGGAGAGGCACCAAGCTGTCATCGTCTTCTCCACGGCTAATGAAAACGAAGCAAAGGTTCATCCCGAGCCGACTCTGCCTCAGTCACCTGGATATCACATGAGCTCATTTAATCCTCCCCAGAACCTGCAAATGAGACTGAGGGTCAGAGTGGTCTAGCACCCAAGGTTCCATAAAAGAACATGACCAAGGCTCACTGGAGCCCAGACTTCCAAAAAAGAAGGCCCCTGAGCACAGCATGGCACCACCGCAGCCCAAACCGTGGGCCTGGAGGGTAGGCCAGGCTCCCCACGCAGAGTTCACACCATTCGACAGATGCCCACAGCAGACCACAAGGCAATATGAGAAGTAAGTTCTGATTGTGGAATCTCTGAATTTTGAGATTTAAAGAAAAAAATCTGTTTTCGGGGGATGGTTAAAACAGTTCTACCAAGGAGTAAAGAGAGGGCATCTCAAGGCCCCTTCTGGACTTAGAATTTAATGCCTACTTATGGAGAAATGCTCCGTGCATTTGCTCAGCCCTACGTCGAGATGAAGTTCTCTGTGCCCTAGAAGCTTAGGTTCTAAAAAGGCCACAGAAATGGGTGAGACCTCAAAAATGCCAGAACAATGCAACGGCCTTAATCACACTGTCTTTGCTTTGCCTTTCTTACAAGACACTGACTTTAAACTGAATATGGTGTCATGTCTTTACGTTTCTTGAAGCTTTTTTTTTTTTACAAAAGATCATATAAAGATTTTCTTCCATGGTAAAACTTTTATATTGTATTTCTCTTAAACTGGAGTGTGGTACATTTACCCTCCATCAGATGATTGCTTACAACTCACCTTGCTTTATTAAGAATACCGCTAGAGGCTTCTATGTCCCTACTAACAAAAATACATTTTCAGGCCCATTCAAACCAGTGAAAATCCAAGATTTCAGAGCACAAGATAATGAAAATTCTCTCTATCCACGTCTTTTACTACTTTTAGCCTGTTAACAGTCCCTAAGTGTGTCAGATGAAAGGTACTGTCGCGGGAATTGACATCTTTAACAGCATTCCATACAGGTAAGTCTTGATTGTTCCAATTTCTCAGAAAGTTGGACACATTTACTGCCTCTATGACATCTCTAGGGTGTGTGGAAGAAATAAAAAAGAGGCCTGTACAATGTATTTCTCAAAATATACACACAAAGAGTTTGCACATACAAACAGGGAAACCTTATAAATAATGTATGGGGAGCAAAGTATTGTCGGTAATGGAACTACTCATTTCGAAAGCCAACACTGTCACCAAGTGTCCCCTCACCAAAACTGACTGGGAATGTTTAGGGGCCACCAAACCAGAGGTGGAGATTTTTAGGCACATTCTTGCCAGAAAAGAGAGCCTAGGGCATAAACCACTCAACTTGTTGGCACGAATGCCAGGGCAACCCAAGCAAGTGGATATAGAAGCCTACGTAATGCTTGGAAGTAGGAAGCTTTGGGGGACTACACCTGGGCTGGTACTGGCCTCCCTCCCCAAAGGGACAAGGAGAGCAGAAACCTGGATGGAGTCAAGAGAGAGCAAAAAGAAAGGCAAGGCTGGGTATGGAGCAACGTTTGGATCCAGGGGCATGTGTCTCAGAACTGCTGGGGCTCTGCAGACCAGCTGCATCCCCATTCTCCTTGACCCTCATTGGTATAATGAACTCAGGGTGGGCGCATCCCGGCTGCCAAGTCACTTCCACCCGTCCATGGAGTTGACGGTTACTTGCTCACAGTGAACCAACCGCTCTGGACCTAACAGCTACTGCAGGGGGCGGTAGTGGAGAACAAGGTGACGACAAGGACCAGATGCGAAGGAGGAAGAGACATTCAGCGGACCGACTGGGTGGACTGATGGTGTGGCGTTAAGTCTGCAGAGCTAAAGGGGCCAGATGTAGAAAAGGGAAGGGGAACCATGAGGATATGGTCAAGCCCCTTCGTATAGATGTTTCATCCGTATGTTGTATGCAAGTTCCATTCAATTTGCTCTGAGTGAAAAAGAGAGAACAAAATTATCCTTTCAACCATGTCAGTGATTTTATTTACCATCTCATTTGATGAGCTCATAGCCCAGGGTCAGAGGGAAATGGGAGCTGTGAGTCTGCCATCTCTCAGGAAGTCTCAGGCCTCAGAGGCCCCTCATAGCCAAACTACCTCACCTTTTGCACCTTTCAAGCAACGTTATTCCTAAGTGCGAGTCACCCTCTTCATCAGGTTCTCCAAGAAACAGCAGTCTCTCTCAATGACAGAGGAAAAATGGGCTACTTTGGCTTTCTGAGGCACAATATGTAGTTCTCCAAAATGGTACCTGCCTGGGGGATTTTTTAAGAAAATTAAGCATCAGTGGTGATTTGTTTGTCTTCACATAACGTATGACCGAGATGTGCTGAGAAATAAGAAAAGGACGAACGAATCAAGGGCAGCTGATCCAAGGAGGCAAGGGGCAACTTCCACAGCCTACGTGGAAAGCTAGAGGAAGGGAACATCCAGCTGGTGGGAGCTGAAGACAGGGGCCAGTCCTCCTTGGTCTCGGGATGCCACCCCCTCTTCCTACATCTTCACGCTCTCCTTCTCTGTTGGCCCCTCCCAGCCATATTAAAGAGCCACAAGGAAATGCTCTCCTCCATTCCATTTTCCTGTCCTCCTATCCACCCCTCCCTTCTTTCCCTTTGCCATCAATTTCTTGACTTGCCCCCCATTTCTCCCCTCCCATCTACACTGCGATCTGTTTTCTGCCCCACTACTCCCATGAAACTGACCTCCTTGAAGCCCCCAATGATTTCTCTGTTGACAAGTCCAGGGGACTACTTCTCAATCCTTATCTTTGTGACCGCCAAGCCGAGTTAGACCTTAAACAACGTATCTGTCTTGAAAATCTCTTCCCTTGGCTTCTGCGCCACCTTTCCTTTTCTTTTCATGACACCGATCACAACCAGTGCTGCAGATTCCATCGAATTAAGGAATGCTGTTGCCTACATGTGTGAATGAGCTAAAGTGAGTACAGTACTGAAGTAGAGGACACCTAAAGTGAAACGTCTTCATGTACGTCCACGTGGCTGAGCAGCAAGTTAACCTTTCATACATGTGTTAAAGAAGAAGAGTTGGGTTTTATTTTATTTACTTTTCCCTGGACTGTGTTGAATGGCTATCATCTACAAGTTCAGGCTACTTTTTGCTGAGGATTAATAATGCACTGGGAGAGCTGAGAGAAAACTGAATAATAGAGCTGTCATTTTCTTGACCAGTTCACCTTAGTTTCCCAAATTCTAAGTCTTTCTCCAATTCTTTTCCCTTTTTATTGTAGTAAAATGAACATAACACAAAATTCACCATTTGGATCATTTTACAATTCACTGTACCATTCAGTGGAATTTACTACTGTCACAATGTTGTGCAACTATCACCACTGCCTAGCTGCAAAACATTTTCATCAACCAAGAGGAAAGCTACACCCATTTTAAGGAGTCATTCCCAATTTCCCTCTCTTCCAAACCCCTGGCAACCACTAATGTATAATCTTTTCTGTGTGTATGGATTTGCCACTGCTGGACATTTCATATAAATGGAACCATACAATATGTAGCCTTTCATGCCTGACTTCTTTCACTTAGTTGCATCCATCATGTAGCATGTATCAGAAATCCACTCACTGTTACAGCTGAATCCTTCATACTGTTTGAATACAAAATTAAAAATACGTTGAGAGTGAAGCTCTGTTTTAATGGCACATCTATTAGGCCAATTCATTGAAAGAAGCTGAAGATGGAGATGTTGTTGTGAAATGATAATCGTTGAGAAGCCTCAGCCAACTGGATAATGAAAAGTTTGGGAAATGTTGCAAAAAATTAGCTGATTTATATTAAAAGCCTATTAAACAAGGATTCAGGAGATTGTCTTTCTCTTGCAGGTAACTTAAATGAGGCAGAAAGAAATAACTGCCCTTTAAAACACATTTTGAAAGGATTCTATTTATTCTTAATAGACGAATGGGAGGGAGTACAGCAAGTTCACATCCAATATGGACTCCCTGTCCAAACACTGTTTGTCGTTCTAGCCACCGCTATCGAATTATATTTCTTGAGAGTAAGGCAGCTCAATTCCTGCATATTACTTTCTAAACTTCATCCATCAAATCCATTAATACAGTATAAACAAGAGTTGTTCACGTTTAAGTGCAGTTCAAATATCAGGTATAAAGAACCCCCAGTAAGAAAAAGAATCCTATATCTCTTGCCAGAATGTGGTCAGCTCTGGGGTGCTCTGCTAGCTGAAAGACACATTCCTTATTAAGAGGATAGAGGCTGCTTAAGAGGGATGAGAGCCAAAAAAATTTAACTACATATATGTGTTAAGAACAGTGCTAGGTTATCTCATGTTCTATATCAGTCAAGGCTCACCATTTTACATACGTGAAAAGCAAAGTTAAAAGTGTATTCGTAGGGCTTCCCTGTTGGCGCAGTGGTTAAGGATCCACCTGCCAGTGCACGGGACACACGTTTGAGCCCTGGTCCGGGAAGATCCCACATGCCACGGAGCAACTAAGACCATGTGCCACAACTACTGAGCCTGCGTGCTAGAGCCCGTGAACCACAACTACTGAAGCCCACGCACCTAGACCCCGTGCTCAGCAACAGCGAGAAGCCACCACAATGAGAATCCTGCGTACTGCAACAGAGTAGCCCCCGCTCACTGCAACTAGAGAAAGCCTGCGCACAGCAACGAAGAGCCTAGGCAGCCAAAGATAAATAAATAAATACGTCTATTTTTAAAAAAATGTGTTTTAGTAACTTACTAAAAGGCACACAATCAGTAAACATGAGCAAGGATTCAATCCCAAATCTGTCACACTGAAGTTGAAGCTAATACTCGAGATTGATAAAAACAGCACTAATTTAAAACTTCAGAGGTATTTGTTACTTCATACTTTCACTAATGCTCTTTGGAGATAAATCATTTCATTTATATGGGCCTTAGTTTTTACAACTATAATAGTTGGAAGCTTGACTAGGTGATCTGTATGTAGCCTTCCAATTCTAAAATGTTCCACTAATTTGGATTCCTACAATAATTGCCCTTGCAATACATGCATGCTGCCACCAAGTAGCAGTAGAGACTACTAGTTCCTTTTTTATCCCTAGTGGGGGTGCATTTTGACAGCAGACTTATCCGTCAATAGTACAACCTGTTAGTATAACTATAAGATAACAAAATAATCTGGTATTCTTTCCTGTAAAAGAGAAGCTTTACATTGTGTCTGTGAATCGTACCAGAATCACCTGTAGCTTTATAAATATAGAGGAAATCCTGAACCCATTGAATGAGAATCTTCAGAGACAGGACTTGGGCATCTGGAATTTTGGGCTCCCGTCATTTGTATATTTTATTTCATTTTATTTTTGCCTATGTACAATATTTGCCACATCCTTTTGAATCTTTAAAAGGTTCTTTCTGTTTTAAATTTTAGAATATTCCATAATCTTCACCTACTTTTCATAAGGTGTTATCTGTTATGTTTATTCGATCTTGTGCTTCTCCTGGTTAAGACTTCTTTCTTTCCTTTTTTTTTTCTCGTGGCCCTGCCTCATGTCTTGCAGGATCTTAGTTCCCTGACATGGGATTGGACCCCAGGGTCCCAGCAGTGAAAGCGCCATGTTCTAAACACTGGACCACCAGGGAAGTCCCAAGATTTCAGTTTTAAATGACTTTTTTCCCACTCTAATTCATTCCTGGGATCAGTTTCATGTTTGGACATTAAAGCAACCTTGCATTGCCAGAATAAAGCTACTTTGATTTTGATATATGATTGTTTTACATACCATGGATACAGTTTGTGCTTCTCTTTACACATTTTGCATGCATGTTCAAAGGAGAAACTGGCCTGTGATTCTATTCTTGTAATATCCTTTATAGATTATTTTTAAGATTCTATACTTTATTTTTTATTTATTTATTTTTGGCTGCATTGGGTCTTCATTGCTGCATGCATGCTTTCTCTAGTTTTGGCGAGCGGGGGTCTATTCTTTGTTGCAGTGAGTAGGCTTCTCATTGCAGCCTTCTGACCGCATGGGCTTCTGACACCATTCGTCGGTGCTACTTCAGTTCCTTACCCCTTCCCTTCTGACCCTGGGCGGTGAAATCCTCTTTCTGCGGCTGGCCTGCGGCAGAAAGTCAATGAGGCAAGAGTAGGCTTGGAGTATCCAAGGAGCAGAAAGGATGTCAGCGTGTGAAAAACAGAGCGAGCAAATTGGAGAGGAGAAGGAAACACTCAGAGAGGAAACAGAGGCCCAGATTTCTAGGTCTGTGGAGGCACTCTGAGGACTTTGCACTTTCTGTGAAGAAGCCACTGAAGAAATTTGAGTGACATGATCTGACTTATGTTTTAACAAGATCTCTCTGGATGCCACGTTGATTAGAGACTGTAGGAGAGCAAGGACAAGCCCCAGAAGACCAACAGTTGATTCAAAGAAGTGATTACTCAAACCTGGTCCCCCTCCTCAATGAGGACGCAGGGCAGGAATCGACAAATAATGGCCACAAATCAAATCAGGCTCTCAGCCTGGATCTGTGGGACTGTGAGCTAATAACGGTTCTCACGTTCAGAAAGCTTGTTGAAGAAGAAAGAGGAGGAGAAGCTACAGAAACTGTATATGGCCCACAAAGCCTAAGATATTTAAAATCCAGAAGATGCTTTCCAACACCTGATGTAAAGCATGTGGCTGGTAGGAGGTCCTCAACCAAATTTGGAAGAGGAATACATGAGTCAGTTCGTTCCTGAAAACACTGTAAAGTGATAGGGGTCAAGAAACATTTACCCGTTCACCCTAAACCTTCACAAATGATGCCAGTTCCGTTGAGCTATTGAAAAATACATTCTGGCTTTCAAAAAAGTAACCCAGAGGGCATTTTCTCACATAGGCAAGGTCATAAACAACTGTCAAGTGAAGTTGAAATAGCAACAAATCAAATAATAACAAAAACATTTTTACAGAATTTTAAATCTTACAAAGCATTTTCATGTTCATTATCTAATTTAATCCCCAAATCAACGTCATGAGATAGTTATTATTTCCCCATTAGAAATGACCACATATTAAATCCTTAGTGATTGCTCAAGAAAAGCTGAAATCTTGAGTGTTACATCCATTAATGCCATGGTTGGGTGTTTTCCCATGGGAACACTGGATGCTAAAATCCACAGGGATTTTCAGCTCAAGATGGCAGACTAGGAAATATATTTACTTTCTGTTCCTCCTGAAACCATATCTCAATAAAACTGTAGAAATACCAAAATTAATCAACCAATAAAAGCCAAGATATTTTGGAAGTCATCAACCACAGAAAGATTTCAACACATTTCGAGAAGGCAAACAATGAAATGGAGGAGCCGTGAATAAAATAATGAAGAAAAAAAGGCTGAACCTAAGTAAGGTCTGCACAAAGCCACTCAGCTTTTGCTGAGCTCCGGTTATAGTAAAGGGCAGAGGAAAGAAGAGGGGCTGAAAACAAGGAGACAAAACGTCATTTTAGGAAAAACAGTTCATTTAATGAGCTCCACGGAACACTCAGCCTGCTGCCATACTAACTCATGAATTACAATGGATTGTTGGTAAGCAAGACAAGAAAACAGGGAAGAAACAAAAGAAACAAAAATCAAGACATTGTTTCTAACTGAACTCTTCTCAAAGGAGATCGAGGAATTATGGTTCAATGCCACAGCTGTAAATCATTTCTGCTCTTGGAGAGGTTACAAAGGGCTTATAATATTTCCCTTTTGTTCAGACAGAATTTAGGTCTGAGCAAAAGCTTTTGTGTCCTCCAACCCCAACATTTATTGGGGATGGAAGCCCAGATTTGCTGGGACATACCATAAAAAGAATCTCATGAGCAGAGGGTCAAACTGATTTTGGAATATATGAATTATGTGCAGTGTGAGTTTCAATAGGTTTTAAAATATATACATACATACATATATATATATATATATACATTTTTACTGATCTATATGATTTTGGGTTCTGAAACTTCTACATGTCACATGCGTGATACATAACAGACAATGTCAGCCCCAGGAGGGAGAAAACACTCCAATGAAGCAAGCCAAAGAAACAAGTTTTAAGCAAGGTCAAGTGATGTGTAGACCAGGATTGTTCAATTCCTACCTGTCATGCTGAAGCTTCCAGCTCCTGAATAACAACACATGCTTCCCTTGTCCTAGACAGCCAAGAGTATGTCTCCTCTCTTGGGCATAAGAATCTCTAGAGTTACATATCTGTAGTAAGAGTGGACCCAGCTGGCATACTCACAATGACCAAATTGTGTTGATCGTACTTTATACCAATACATCGCCCCACGCTGAAGTTGCAATAAATGATATATTTGCTTTCTAGACATGAATGAGACGCCTTACTGGATATACTCCAGGAAGGCCAGAGAAGCTGGCTTCTAATCCATACGGAACAATTCACTGGTGAATTTCTTTCACGATAGCCCATGATTTATCTAGAATATCATCTTGACATATCTGGATCCTTCAAACTAGACAAAGGGAAAATATGGGCTTCAAGCCTCAATTAGAAATATGGAAAGGTGCCATGCTGACAACTGGTGGTCCCTGACCTGTAACTTCTGAGATTACAACACAGTGTGGTGGATGACCAATTCATGCATTGAACAAAAGAAGACCTCCTACAGGGCAGTGTAGCTGTTCGTTACAGGTATGGCACTTAGGGCTAAGTACCATAAGGACTACAAGAGAAAAAGAAAAACAAGTAACACATGAAGCATATACGATAAGGAGGCACCACAGTCCAGAGCACGAGCTCTGGAATCACACAGGCTTGGATCGAATCCCAGCTAAGCCACTACCATCTATATACCCTGAAGGACAGGCCAAGGTTTAAATGTTGTTTTACCAGATTTCAAAAAAGAAGTGAAGAAAGAACCTATCTGCCGGGAAGGGACATCGTGGGGTGCAGTATCCAGTCGGATCAGGGCTCTGCATCTCCTGCTCAGAAACCTTGGCCACCTGGCTCATGGTGATGCTGGCAGCTGAGCAGCCCTGGAGAAGGCGATCCTGTCTCCAGGTCTCGCAGAGAAGCTGGGGAGGTCTCCGGACGAGGTGGCCCACACCCTGGTAAGCTCTGGCTGCCTCCTGCCCTCAGGTCTCAGCAGGCTCTGGCCTCTGGGCCCCGTGGTGGGGAAGGCCTGGCCGATACATACACAGGGCTGAGGGGCCTGCAGAGCCAGTCCCCAGGCAGGGTGAGCTCTGGAGGAGGCTTCCACAGTCCCCAGCAGTCTCCGCATGGTGGCCCAGCTGGCGCCAAACACCTGCCACCCACAGCGAGAAGTCCCAGCCACTAGAAAGTCCAGAAGGGGCCCCACCCTTTCCCTTTGGGCCTGGGTTAAGCCACCAGCTGGGCTTGCACGTGACCCCTGCCTCACCCCCTGCCCCGCCCGCCCTTTCTCTGTGACACGTACAATGGATATGTCATAAAGCCAGGCTGAGCCAGTGCTATAAATTCAGAGGAGTTAGAATCTAGGAAGAAGCTCTCCCACTTTCACTCTCTGCTCTCAGATCAGGCAGGCAGTACCTCTAATATGGAAGCTATGGACACCACACCTCCCTCCCAGGCTGTCCTCTTCCATTCTGCTCATGTTTTCCCCAGCACCCCATTGACGGCTTTGGCGGGTATCGGGGCTTCAGCAGGCAGCACGTCTGACCCCGAACCTATGGACACCACACCTCCTTCCCATGCTGTTATCTTCCATTCTGCTCCTGTTTTCCCCAGCACCCCATTGACGGCTTTGGCGGGCATCGGTGCTTCAGCAGGCAGCACCTCAGACCCCGAACCTATGGACACCACACCTCCTTCACACGCTGTCATCTTCCACTCTGCTCCTGTTTTCCCCAGCACCCCATTGACGGGTTTGGCGGGCATCGGTGCTTCAGCAGGAATCACGTCAGACCCCGAACCTATGGACACCACACCTCCTTCACATGCTGTCATCTTCCATTCTGCTCCTGTTTTCCCAAGCACCCCAGTTTCGGCTTTGGCGGGCATCGGTGCTTCAGCAGGGAGCACGTCAGACCCCGAACCTATGGACACCACACCTCCTTCACACGCTGTCATCTTCCATTCTGCTCCTGTTTTCCCCAGCACCCCATTGACGGCCCTGGCGGGCATCGGTGCTTCCGCAGTCAGCACGTCTGACCCCGAACCTATGGACACCACACCTCCTTCCCAGGCTGTCATCTTCTATTCTGCTCCTGTTTTCTCCAGCACCCCTTTTTCGGCTTTGGTGGGCATCGGTGCCTCAGCAGTCAGCACCTCAGACCCCGAACCTATGGACACCACACCTCCTTCCCAGGCTGTCATCTTCCATCCTGCTCCTCTTTACCCCAGCACCCCATTTACCGCTTAGGCCGGCACTGGTGCTTCAGCAGGCAGCACCTCTAACACCAAAGCTATGGACACCACACCTCCTTCCCAGGCTGTCATTTTCCAGTCTGCCCTGTCTCCAAGTAGAACCACTACCCATTTCACACTGCTCTTCCCAGTTCTGGGAACACACCACCCAGTGGTAGCAATGCCTCAGCCCATGCCTCGACTCATTTACCTGCAACGTGAGCCAACAGATAGACCAACACTTCAAAGTTATGACAGAAAATTGAGTAAGTTATACGCTTGGAATTTCATTTATTATTATTAACAAGCACAACTGTAGTGCTTAGACTATAACAAGTACTATTCTAAGGGCTTACCAAATATTAACTCACTTATTCCTCATAATGGCAACCCTAGTGGTAGGGTTTTGGGGGGGAAACTGAGGCTCAGAGACGTTGAATAGCTTGCCTAATGCCACACAGTTAGTAGGTGGCAAAACCCGGGATTAAAACCAGACCATCTAGACTTTCATCACTTTGCTGTGTCACCTTATTATAAGTTGTGGTTAGGGAAGGGACTAAATTGACAAGACTCTGAACTAAAAGAAGGGAGAAATGAGAAAATGAGTGATCCTAGAAACTAGAGAAGGTTTAGGCTCAGAAATTTCTGGTGATGAGACCCAGAAGAACAAGAACTTGGTTGGAATGTTAACTTGGGGTAGAATCTGAATCCACTGAGAAATGGTTTTGTTTCCTGTAAAATTTAGAAAGGTCAGTTGGATGAAGATTAACGAAGACAAAAGTAGAAAGGAAAAGAAAAAGGTGCCTTAAGTGAGACATAACCGCTCCCCTCTACGTACCCACAGGTTGTGTCCTGTGGGAAAGGATGGAGCTCTCTCTACCGGGTTGGTCACCAGGCTGAACAAGGAGAAACATGGCAACCATTGTACTGGTTTTGATGATCCCTCAAAACCAAGGCTTCAGTTTCCAAGAACGACCTACGGTAGCATAACTAGTGTGTGTCACACATGCCACTAAGTGTGTTTCCAGTCACACATTTTAATTGGGGAAATACTTCCTATGAGGTAGGCATTAGTTCGCTATGGCTGCTGTAACAAATTACTACAAATGTGCTTGCTTCTAACAAAACACACTTATTTTCTTATGGTTCTGGAAGACAGAGGTCCAAAACCAGTTTCCCTGGGCTGAAACCAGGAGTCAACAGGGCCATCCATCCTCCTTCTAGAGGCTCTAAGCGAGAATCTGTTTCTTCGCCAGCATTCCTTCACTTCTGGCCACATCAATCCAACCCCAACTTCATCATCACATTCTCTTTGGGGTAAAAATCCCCTCTGCCTCTCTCTTACGAGAACACCAGTGGTTATATTTGGGCCCGTCCAGGTAGTCCAGGAGAATCTTCCCATCTGAGAACCATTACTTTCATCCCACTGGCAAAGTGCCTTCTGCCATTTAAGGTGACATTCACAGGTTCTGGAGAGTAGGATGTGGACATTTGGCGGCAATGGTATTATTCGGTCTACTACAAGGTAGATACTATTATCTTTCTCAGATGTAGGAAATGACGTTTAGGGAAGTAGTCTGTCTCAGGTCTACAATTTCCAGAGTAGAGACTTACATTCTGCCACTGACACTTTAGGACACACCCTAAACAACTTTAATCTGTGTCCTTAACTACTGCGTAATCCTTGGTTAAGAGTCACACTTAGGTATCAAGACCCAATTGAATAGAACGCAAGTACTGTCTCCTCTTTCACTATGTTTGCCTGGTGTACTGATGAATCTTGCCCAGAGCAGAAGAGTTCAGAAAAGTGTTATGCAGGTGTACGAAGAGAAAGCATTTACTGTTTGATGTGCACGGAGGAACGGAAGGCTTTTTCAAATAAAATAAAATAAAATATGCCACCAAATAGTCAATTGTCACAACAGAGGTAACCCCGTGGGAGTCATGAGGAGACTAAAATTATCTCCAATTGTGCAGGGCAGAAAAGTTTCAATGAAGGCAGGTGTAGTTCAGCCAAGGCCTACAGCACAGAAGTAGGAATTTGGGTATGTACGAATGGGAAAAAAGACATTTGAGGCATGGGAAATAGTTTAATGCAGAATGGACGAGAAATATGCATTAGACCTTTTCTAAAACAACTGGCTTATTAACTCAGTAAATCGATTTAGTCAGTCAAACTAGCTTTAGCTGATTACTTATCCAGGGGATAGCTGTTGAGAGTAATTTTTGTCACAGAACAGTAAATAAAATGGTTGAACTATAGCTTTAGGCTTGCTAAGCGAAATAGATGGCTCTAGATGATTTTCAAGTGACTTACTTGGTAGTACTCACTAAATTGGGGGTTAACAATTGCTTAAGAAAACAAAGAGAATTGATTTTAAATAAAGTAGCTACTGTGTAAACTATCTGTTCAGTAGCTCATGTTAAACGGATGTTTATAATCCCCATTGGACAACCAACTACATTTTTGCAAATGGCAATGTGAATTGCTGTTGCATAAACTATAGCAATGACCACCTATGTAATTTGTTGTCCAAACCAGAAATCTTCTAACAATACTGGTGTCCTAATAAAAATAAGCACGAAGGGAACACACAGTGGGTGTCTCCCGTGTGCCTGTGCATGCATCTATATCTCACTGAACCCTCATAACAGCCCCCAAGAGAGGGACTCTGGGCGTCCCCATGCTGCTTGTGGAGAAACAGGCACAGGAAGGTTCAATAGTCTATCTACCTAATATCGCACAGAGGGTGGCAGAGCCCGTTTTTAAACCACCTGCCTCCAATACCAGGTGCCAGGAGCCAGACTCAGCCTACAGCTCTCTTCTGCTCGCCTGGAGGTGAAACAATGTGTCATGATTAGCCAAATCCCGTCTTCACTCATCAAGGTAGGTTGAACACCTGCACGTCCTCCAAGTAGCATGTAGCATAAGCAATAAGATGTCTGTCCCGTGATCGTCCAGGAACTTGGAATCAGCTGTGCCTGGTTAGGCTGAGCTGGTTTAGAGTGGAGAGGACCACCGATCTTCCACCTGGGCAAGTGCCTTTTGACCTCCTGCCATCAGAGGGCCGAAATCTCCAGCCTGAGAATGTGCTGAGCCCTGTAGCCTAGTTACGCCAGCTCAGAACAATGATGAGCACACCTTTTTCCAGTCACCTTTCCTCATGCTCCCCATGCCTCATACTGCCCTGCTTCTTTATTCTTTATCCCACAGATACCCAAAGCCCCTTGCCTTTGGGGAGGCGGATTTGAGACCTATTGTCACGTCACGTCCTCGCTTGGCTGCCCTGTGAATAAACCTCCTCTTTGCTGCAAACCTCAGCATTTCAGTGTTTTGGCTTGCTGCGCCTCAGACAGAATGGTTGGGAGCAGTGGTACAGGTCCCTTGCCTGTGAGGGATGCTGGTTCCTAGTAGTCACGTTGCGGATGTTTTCTCCTCTCGGGGTGGGGGCGGGGCAGACATCCTGCTCTTCCGGAAAGGGAGAAACACAGGTGCCAAACCCTTGCCCTCAGCGTCACCGTCACCTAGGAGCTTGTTAGAAGCACAGAATCCAGGCCCCACCCAGAACTACTGAATACCAGCCTGCATTTAACAGGATCCACAAGAGAGGCATACCCATATTAAAGTTGGAGAGGCACCAAGCTGTCATCGTCTTGTCCACGGCTAATGAAAACGAAGCAAAGGTTCATCCCGAGCCGACTCTGCCTCAGTCACCTGGATATCACATGAGCTCATTTAATCCTCCCCAGAACCTGCAAATGAGACTGAGGGTCAGAGTGGTCTAGCACCCAAGGTTCCATAAAAGAACATGACCAAGGCTCACTGGAGCCCAGACTTCCAAAAAAGAAGGCCCCTGAGCACAGCATGGCACCACCGCAGCCCAAACCGTGGGCCTGGAGGGTAGGCCAGGCTCCCCACGCAGAGTTCACACCATTCGACAGATGCCCACAGCAGACCACAAGGCAATATGAGAAGTAAGTTCTGATTGTGGAATCTCTGAATTTTGAGATTTAAAGAAAAAAATCTGTTTTCGGGGGATGGTTAAAACAGTTCTACCAAGGAGTAAAGAGAGGGCATCTCAAGGCCCCTTCTGGACTTAGAATTTAATGCCTACTTATGGAGAAATGCTCCGTGCATTTGCTCAGCCCTACGTCGAGATGAAGTTCTCTGTGCCCTAGAAGCTTAGGTTCTAAAAAGGCCACAGAAATGGGTGAGACCTCAAAAATGCCAGAACAATGCAACGGCCTTAATCACACTGTCTTTGCTTTGCCTTTCTTACAAGACACTGACTTTAAACTGAATATGGTGTCATGTCTTTACGTTTCTTGAAGCTTTTTTTTTTTTACAAAAGATCATATAAAGATTTTCTTCCATGGTAAAACTTTTATATTGTATTTCTCTTAAACTGGAGTGTGGTACATTTACCCTCCATCAGATGATTGCTTACAACTCACCTTGCTTTATTAAGAATACCGCTAGAGGCTTCTATGTCCCTACTAACAAAAATACATTTTCAGGCCCATTCAAACCAGTGAAAATCCAAGATTTCAGAGCACAAGATAATGAAAATTCTCTCTATCCACGTCTTTTACTACTTTTAGCCTGTTAACAGTCCCTAAGTGTGTCAGATGAAAGGTACTGTCGCGGGAATTGACATCTTTAACAGCATTCCATACAGGTAAGTCTTGATTGTTCCAATTTCTCAGAAAGTTGGACACATTTACTGCCTCTATGACATCTCTAGGGTGTGTGGAAGAAATAAAAAAGAGGCCTGTACAATGTATTTCTCAAAATATACACACAAAGAGTTTGCACATACAAACAGGGAAACCTTATAAATAATGTATGGGGAGCAAAGTATTGTCGGTAATGGAACTACTCATTTCGAAAGCCAACACTGTCACCAAGTGTCCCCTCACCAAAACTGACTGGGAATGTTTAGGGGCCACCAAACCAGAGGTGGAGATTTTTAGGCACATTCTTGCCAGAAAAGAGAGCCTAGGGCATAAACCACTCAACTGGTTGGCACGAATGCCAGGGCAACCCAAGCAAGTGGATATAGAAGCCTACGTAATGCTTGGAAGTAGGAAGCTTTGGGGGACTACACCTGGGCTGGTACTGGCCTCCCTCCCCAAAGGGACAAGGAGAGCAGAAACCTGGATGGAGTCAAGAGAGAGCAAAAAGAAAGGCAAGGCTCGGTATGGAGCAACGTTTGGATCCAGGGGCATGTGTCTCAGAACTGCTGGGGCTCTGCAGACCAGCTGCATCCCCATTCTCCTTGACCCTCATTGGTATAATGAACTCAGGGTGGGCGCATCCCGGCTGCCAAGTCACTTCCACCCGTCCATGGAGTTGACGGTTACTTGCTCACAGTGAACCAACCGCTCTGGACCTAACAGCTACTGCAGGGGGCGGTAGTGGAGAACAAGGTGACGACAAGGACCAGATGCGAAGGAGGAAGAGACATTCAGCGGACCGACTGGGTGGACTGATGGTGTGGCGTTAAGTCTGCAGAGCTAAAGGGGCCAGATGTAGAAAAGGGAAGGGGAACCATGAGGATATGGTCAAGCCCCTTCGTATAGATGTTTCATCCGTATGTTGTATGCAAGTTCCATTCAATTTGCTCTGAGTGAAAAAGAGAGAACAAAATTATCCTTTCAACCATGTCAGTGATTTTATTTACCATCTCATTTGATGAGCTCATAGCCCAGGGTCAGAGGGAAATGGGAGCTGTGAGTCTGCCATCTCTCAGGAAGTCTCAGGCCTCAGAGGCCCCTCATAGCCAAACTACCTCACCTTTTGCACCTTTCAAGCAACGTTATTCCTAAGTGCGAGTCACCCTCTTCATCAGGTTCTCCAAGAAACAGCAGTCTCTCTCAATGACAGAGGAAAAATGGGCTACTTTGGCTTTCTGAGGCACAATATGTAGTTCTCCAAAATGGTACCTGCCTGGGGGATTTTTTAAGAAAATTAAGCATCAGTGGTGATTTGTTTGTCTTCACATAACGTATGACCGAGATGTGCTGAGAAATAAGAAAAGGACGAACGAATCAAGGGCAGCTGATCCAAGGAGGCAAGGGGCAACTTCCACAGCCTACGTGGAAAGCTAGAGGAAGGGAACATCCAGCTGGTGGGAGCTGAAGACAGGGGCCAGTCCTCCTTGGTCTCGGGATGCCACCCCCTCTTCCTACATCTTCACGCTCTCCTTCTCTGTTGGCCCCTCCCAGCCATATTAAAGAGCCACAAGGAAATGCTCTCCTCCATTCCATTTTCCTGTCCTCCTATCCACCCCTCCCTTCTTTCCCTTTGCCATCAATTTCTTGACTTGCCCCCCATTTCTCCCCTCCCATCTACACTGCGATCTGTTTTCTGCCCCACTACTCCCATGAAACTGACCTCCTTGAAGCCCCCAATGATTTCTCTGTTGACAAGTCCAGGGGACTACTTCTCAATCCTTATCTTTGTGACCGCCAAGCCGAGTTAGACCTTAAACAACGTATCTGTCTTGAAAATCTCTTCCCTTGGCTTCTGCGCCACCTTTCCTTTTCTTTTCATGACACCGATCACAACCAGTGCTGCAGATTCCATCGAATTAAGGAATGCTGTTGCCTACATGTGTGAATGAGCTAAAGTGAGTACAGTACTGAAGTAGAGGACACCTAAAGTGAAACGTCTTCATGTACGTCCACGTGGCTGAGCAGCAAGTTAACCTTTCATACATGTGTTAAAGAAGAAGAGTTGGGTTTTATTTTATTTACTTTTCCCTGGACTGTGTTGAATGGCTATCATCTACAAGTTCAGGCTACTTTTTGCTGAGGATTAATAATGCACTGGGAGAGCTGAGAGAAAACTGAATAATAGAGCTGTCATTTTCTTGACCAGTTCACCTTAGTTTCCCAAATTCTAAGTCTTTCTCCAATTCTTTTCCCTTTTTATTGTAGTAAAATGAACATAACACAAAATTCACCATTTGGATCATTTTACAATTCACTGTACCATTCAGTGGAATTTACTACTGTCACAATGTTGTGCAACTATCACCACTGCCTAGCTGCAAAACATTTTCATCAACCAAGAGGAAAGCTACACCCATTTTAAGGAGTCATTCCCAATTTCCCTCTCTTCCAAACCCCTGGCAACCACTAATGTATAATCTTTTCTGTGTGTATGGATTTGCCACTGCTGGACATTTCATATAAATGGAACCATACAATATGTAGCCTTTCATGCCTGACTTCTTTCACTTAGTTGCATCCATCATGTAGCATGTATCAGAAATCCACTCACTGTTACAGCTGAATCCTTCATACTGTTTGAATACAAAATTAAAAATACGTTGAGAGTGAAGCTCTGTTTTAATGGCACATCTATTAGGCCAATTCATTGAAAGAAGCTGAAGATGGAGATGTTGTTGTGAAATGATAATCGTTGAGAAGCCTCAGCCAACTGGATAATGAAAAGTTTGGGAAATGTTGCAAAAAATTAGCTGATTTATATTAAAAGCCTATTAAACAAGGATTCAGGAGATTGTCTTTCTCTTGCAGGTAACTTAAATGAGGCAGAAAGAAATAACTGCCCTTTAAAACACATTTTGAAAGGATTCTATTTATTCTTAATAGACGAATGGGAGGGAGTACAGCAAGTTCACATCCAATATGGACTCCCTGTCCAAACACTGTTTGTCGTTCTAGCCACCGCTATCGAATTATATTTCTTGAGAGTAAGGCAGCTCAATTCCTGCATATTACTTTCTAAACTTCATCCATCAAATCCATTAATACAGTATAAACAAGAGTTGTTCACGTTTAAGTGCAGTTCAAATATCAGGTATAAAGAACCCCCAGTAAGAAAAAGAATCCTATATCTCTTGCCAGAATGTGGTCAGCTCTGGGGTGCTCTGCTAGCTGAAAGACACATTCCTTATTAAGAGGATAGAGGCTGCTTAAGAGGGATGAGAGCCAAAAAAATTTAACTACATATATGTGTTAAGAACAGTGCTAGGTTATCTCATGTTCTATATCAGTCAAGGCTCACCATTTTACATACGTGAAAAGCAAAGTTAAAAGTGTATTCGTAGGGCTTCCCTGTTGGCGCAGTGGTTAAGGATCCACCTGCCAGTGCACGGGACACACGTTTGAGCCCTGGTCCGGGAAGATCCCACATGCCACGGAGCAACTAAGACCATGTGCCACAACTACTGAGCCTGCGTGCTAGAGCCCGTGAACCACAACTACTGAAGCCCACGCACCTAGACCCCGTGCTCAGCAACAGCGAGAAGCCACCACAATGAGAATCCTGCGTACTGCAACAGAGTAGCCCCCGCTCACTGCAACTAGAGAAAGCCTGCGCACAGCAACGAAGAGCCTAGGCAGCCAAAGATAAATAAATAAATACGTCTATTTTTAAAAAAATGTGTTTTAGTAACTTACTAAAAGGCACACAATCAGTAAACATGAGCAAGGATTCAATCCCAAATCTGTCACACTGAAGTTGAAGCTAATACTCGAGATTGATAAAAACAGCACTAATTTAAAACTTCAGAGGTATTTGTTACTTCATACTTTCACTAATGCTCTTTGGAGATAAATCATTTCATTTATATGGGCCTTAGTTTTTACAACTATAATAGTTGGAAGCTTGACTAGGTGATCTGTATGTAGCCTTCCAATTCTAAAATGTTCCACTAATTTGGATTCCTACAATAATTGCCCTTGCAATACATGCATGCTGCCACCAAGTAGCAGTAGAGACTACTAGTTCCTTTTTTATCCCTAGTGGGGGTGCATTTTGACAGCAGACTTATCCGTCAATAGTACAACCTGTTAGTATAACTATAAGATAACAAAATAATCTGGTATTCTTTCCTGTAAAAGAGAAGCTTTACATTGTGTCTGTGAATCGTACCAGAATCACCTGTAGCTTTATAAATATAGAGGAAATCCTGAACCCATTGAATGAGAATCTTCAGAGACAGGACTTGGGCATCTGGAATTTTGGGCTCCCGTCATTTGTATATTTTATTTCATTTTATTTTTGCCTATGTACAATATTTGCCACATCCTTTTGAATCTTTAAAAGGTTCTTTCTGTTTTAAATTTTAGAATATTCCATAATCTTCACCTACTTTTCATAAGGTGTTATCTGTTATGTTTATTCGATCTTGTGCTTCTCCTGGTTAAGACTTCTTTCTTTCCTTTTTTTTTTCTCGTGGCCCTGCCTCATGTCTTGCAGGATCTTAGTTCCCTGACATGGGATTGGACCCCAGGGTCCCAGCAGTGAAAGCGCCATGTTCTAAACACTGGACCACCAGGGAAGTCCCAAGATTTCAGTTTTAAATGACTTTTTTCCCACTCTAATTCATTCCTGGGATCAGTTTCATGTTTGGACATTAAAGCAACCTTGCATTGCCAGAATAAAGCTACTTTGATTTTGATATATGATTGTTTTACATACCATGGATACAGTTTGTGCTTCTCTTTACACATTTTGCATGCATGTTCAAAGGAGAAACTGGCCTGTGATTCTATTCTTGTAATATCCTTTATAGATTATTTTTAAGATTCTATACTTTATTTTTTATTTATTTATTTTTGGCTGCATTGGGTCTTCATTGCTGCATGCATGCTTTCTCTAGTTTTGGCGAGCGGGGGTCTATTCTTTGTTGCAGTGAGTAGGCTTCTCATTGCAGCCTTCTGACCGCATGGGCTTCTGACACCATTCGTCGGTGCTACTTCAGTTCCTTACCCCTTCCCTTCTGACCCTGGGCGGTGAAATCCTCTTTCTGCGGCTGGCCTGCGGCAGAAAGTCAATGAGGCAAGAGTAGGCTTGGAGTATCCAAGGAGCAGAAAGGATGTCAGCGTGTGAAAAACAGAGCGAGCAAATTGGAGAGGAGAAGGAAACACTCAGAGAGGAAACAGAGGCCCAGATTTCTAGGTCTGTGGAGGCACTCTGAGGACTTTGCACTTTCTGTGAAGAAGCCACTGAAGAAATTTGAGTGACATGATCTGACTTATGTTTTAACAAGATCTCTCTGGATGCCACGTTGATTAGAGACTGTAGGAGAGCAAGGACAAGCCCCAGAAGACCAACAGTTGATTCAAAGAAGTGATTACTCAAACCTGGTCCCCCTCCTCAATGAGGACGCAGGGCAGGAATCGACAAATAATGGCCACAAATCAAATCAGGCTCTCAGCCTGGATCTGTGGGACTGTGAGCTAATAACGGTTCTCACGTTCAGAAAGCTTGTTGAAGAAGAAAGAGGAGGAGAAGCTACAGAAACTGTATATGGCCCACAAAGCCTAAGATATTTAAAATCCAGAAGATGCTTTCCAACACCTGATGTAAAGCATGTGGCTGGTAGGAGGTCCTCAACCAAATTTGGAAGAGGAATACATGAGTCAGTTCGTTCCTGAAAACACTGTAAAGTGATAGGGGTCAAGAAACATTTACCCGTTCACCCTAAACCTTCACAAATGATGCCAGTTCCGTTGAGCTATTGAAAAATACATTCTGGCTTTCAAAAAAGTAACCCAGAGGGCATTTTCTCACATAGGCAAGGTCATAAACAACTGTCAAGTGAAGTTGAAATAGCAACAAATCAAATAATAACAAAAACATTTTTACAGAATTTTAAATCTTACAAAGCATTTTCATGTTCATTATCTAATTTAATCCCCAAATCAACGTCATGAGATAGTTATTATTTCCCCATTAGAAATGACCACATATTAAATCCTTAGTGATTGCTCAAGAAAAGCTGAAATCTTGAGTGTTACATCCATTAATGCCATGGTTGGGTGTTTTCCCATGGGAACACTGGATGCTAAAATCCACAGGGATTTTCAGCTCAAGATGGCAGACTAGGAAATATATTTATTTTCTGTTCCTCCTGAAACCATATCTCAATAAAACTGTAGAAATACCAAAATTAATCAACCAATAAAAGCCAAGATATTTTGGAAGTCATCAACCACAGAAAGATTTCAACACATTTCGAGAAGGCAAACAATGAAATGGAGGAGCCGTGAATAAAATAATGAAGAAAAAAAGGCTGAACCTAAGTAAGGTCTGCACAAAGCCACTCAGCTTTTGCTGAGCTCCGGTTATAGTAAAGGGCAGAGGAAAGAAGAGGGGCTGAAAACAAGGAGACAAAACGTCATTTTAGGAAAAACAGTTCATTTAATGAGCTCCACGGAACACTCAGCCTGCTGCCATACTAACTCATGAATTACAATGGATTGTTGGTAAGCAAGACAAGAAAACAGGGAAGAAACAAAAGAAACAAAAATCAAGACATTGTTTCTAACTGAACTCTTCTCAAAGGAGATCGAGGAATTATGGTTCAATGCCACAGCTGTAAATCATTTCTGCTCTTGGAGAGGTTACAAAGGGCTTATAATATTTCCCTTTTGTTCAGACAGAATTTAGGTCTGAGCAAAAGCTTTTGTGTCCTCCAACCCCAACATTTATTGGGGATGGAAGCCCAGATTTGCTGGGACATACCATAAAAAGAATCTCATGAGCAGAGGGTCAAACTGATTTTGGAATATATGAATTATGTGCAGTGTGAGTTTCAATAGGTTTTAAAGTATATACATACATACATATATATATATATATATATATATATATACATTTTTACTGATCTATATGATTTTGGGTTCTGAAACTTCTACATGTCACATGCGTGATACATAACAGACAATGTCAGCCCCAGGAGGGAGAAAACACTCCAATGAAGCAAGCCAAAGAAACAAGTTTTAAGCAAGGTCAAGTGATGTGTAGACCAGGATTGTTCAATTCCTACCTGTCATGCTGAAGCTTCCAGCTCCTGAATAACAACACATGCTTCCCTTGTCCTAGACAGCCAAGAGTATGTCTCCTCTCTTGGGCATAAGAATCTCTAGAGTTACATATCTGTAGTAAGAGTGGACCCAGCTGGCATACTCACAATGACCAAATTGTGTTGATCGTACTTTATACCAATACATCGCCCCACGCTGAAGTTGCAATAAATGATATATTTGCTTTCTAGACATGAATGAGACGCCTTACTGGATATACTCCAGGAAGGCCAGAGAAGCTGGCTTCTAATCCATACGGAACAATTCACTGGTGAATTTCTTTCACGATAGCCCATGATTTATCTAGAATATCATCTTGACATATCTGGATCCTTCAAACTAGACAAAGGGAAAATACGGGCTTCAAGCCTCAATTAGAAATATGGAAAGGTGCCATGCTGACAACTGGTGGTCCCTGACCTGTAACTTCTGAGATTACAACACAGTGTGGTGGATGACCAATTCATGCATTGAACAAAAGAAGACCTCCTACAGGGCAGTGTAGCTGTTCGTTACAGGTATGGCACTTAGGGCTAAGTACCATAAGGACTACAAGAGAAAAAGAAAAACAAGTAACACATGAAGCATATACGATAAGGAGGCACCACAGTCCAGAGCACGAGCTCTGGAATCACACAGGCTTGGATCGAATCCCAGCTAAGCCACTACCATCTATATACCCTGAAGGACAGGCCAAGGTTTAAATGTTGTTTTACCAGATTTCAAAAAAGAAGTGAAGAAAGAACCTATCTGCCGGGAAGGGACATCGTGGGGTGCAGTATCCAGTCGGATCAGGGCTCTGCATCTCCTGCTCAGAAACCTTGGCCACCTGGCTCATGGTGATGCTGGCAGCTGAGCAGCCCTGGAGAAGGCGATCCTGTCTCCAGGTCTCGCAGAGAAGCTGGGGAGGTCTCCGGACGAGGTGGCCCACACCCTGGTAAGCTCTGGCTGCCTCCTGCCCTCAGGTCTCAGCAGGCTCTGGCCTCTGGGCCCCGTGGTGGGGAAGGCCTGGCCGATACATACACAGGGCTGAGGGGCCTGCAGAGCCAGTCCCCAGGCAGGGTGAGCTCTGGAGGAGGCTTCCACAGTCCCCAGCAGTCTCCGCATGGTGGCCCAGCTGGCGCCAAACACCTGCCACCCACAGCGAGAAGTCCCAGCCACTAGAAAGTCCAGAAGGGGCCCCACCCTTTCCCTTTGGGCCTGGGTTAAGCCACCAGCTGGGCTTGCACGTGACCCCTGCCTCACCCCCTGCCCCGCCCGCCCTTTCTCTGTGACACGTACAATGGATATGTCATAAAGCCAGGCTGAGCCAGTGCTATAAATTCAGAGGAGTTAGAATCTAGGAAGAAGCTCTCCCACTTTCACTCTCTGCTCTCAGATCAGGCAGGCAGTACCTCTAATATGGAAGCTATGGACACCACACCTCCCTCCCAGGCTGTCCTCTTCCATTCTGCTCATGTTTTCCCCAGCACCCCATTGACGGCTTTGGCGGGTATCGGGGCTTCAGCAGGCAGCACGTCTGACCCCGAACCTATGGACACCACACCTCCTTCCCATGCTGTTATCTTCCATTCTGCTCCTGTTTTCCCCAGCACCCCATTGACGGCTTTGGCGGGCATCGGTGCTTCAGCAGGCAGCACCTCAGACCCCGAACCTATGGACACCACACCTCCTTCACACGCTGTCATCTTCCACTCTGCTCCTGTTTTCCCCAGCACCCCATTGACGGGTTTGGCGGGCATCGGTGCTTCAGCAGGAATCACGTCAGACCCCGAACCTATGGACACCACACCTCCTTCACATGCTGTCATCTTCCATTCTGCTCCTGTTTTCCCAAGCACCCCAGTTTCGGCTTTGGCGGGCATCGGTGCTTCAGCAGGGAGCACGTCAGACCCCGAACCTATGGACACCACACCTCCTTCACACGCTGTCATCTTCCATTCTGCTCCTGTTTTCCCCAGCACCCCATTGACGGCCCTGGCGGGCATCGGTGCTTCCGCAGTCAGCACGTCTGACCCCGAACCTATGGACACCACACCTCCTTCCCAGGCTGTCATCTTCTATTCTGCTCCTGTTTTCTCCAGCACCCCATTTTCGGCTTTGGTGGGCATCGGTGCCTCAGCAGTCAGCACCTCAGACCCCGAACCTATGGACACCACACCTCCTTCCCAGGCTGTCATCTTCCATCCTGCTCCTCTTTACCCCAGCACCCCATTTACCGCTTAGGCCGGCACTGGTGCTTCAGCAGGCAGCACCTCTAACACCAAAGCTATGGACACCACACCTCCTTCCCAGGCTGTCATTTTCCAGTCTGCCCTGTCTCCAAGTAGAACCACTACCCATTTCACACTGCTCTTCCCAGTTCTGGGAACACACCACCCAGTGGTAGCAATGCCTCAGCCCATGCCTCGACTCATTTACCTGCAACGTGAGCCAACAGATAGACCAACACTTCAAAGTTATGACAGAAAATTGAGTAAGTTATACGCTTGGAATTTCATTTATTATTATTAACAAGCACAACTGTAGTGCTTAGACTATAACAAGTACTATTCTAAGGGCTTACCAAATATTAACTCACTTATTCCTCATAATGGCAACCCTAGTGGTAGGGAATATTCATAATGTTCACTTTTTGGGGGGAAACTGAGGCTCAGAGACGTTGAATAGCTTGCCTAATGCCACACAGTTAGTAGGTGGCAAAACCCGGGATTAAAACCAGACCATCTAGACTTTCATCACTTTGCTGTGTCACCTTATTATAAGTTGTGGTTAGGGAAGGGACTAAATTGACAAGACTCTGAACTAAAAGGAGAAGGGAGAAATGAGAAAATGAGTGATCCTAGAAACTAGAGAAGGTTTAGGCTCAGAAATTTCTGGTGATGAGACCCAGAAGAACAAGAACTTGGTTGGAATGTTAACTTGGGGTAGTATCTGAATCCACTGAGAAATGGTTTTGTTTCTTGTAAAATTTAGAAAGGTCAGTTGGATGAAGATTAGCGAAGACAAAAGTAGAAAGGAAAAGAAAAAGGTGCCTTAAGTGAGACATAACCGCTCCCCTCTACATACCCACAGGTTGTGTCCGGTGGGAAAGGATGGAGCTCTCTCTACCGGGTTGGTCACCAGGCTGAACAAGGAGAAACATGGCAACCATTGTACTGGTTTTGATGATCCCTCAAAACCAAGGCTTCAGTTTCCAAGAACGACCTACGGTAGCATAACTAGTGTGTGTCACACATGCCACTAAGTGTGTTTCCAGTCACACATTTTAATTGGAGAAATACTTCCTATGAGGTAGGCATTAGTTTGTTATGGCTGCTGTAACAAATTACTACAAATGTGCTTGCTTCTAACAAAACACACTTATTTTCTTATGGTTCTGGAAGACAGAGGTCCAAAACCAGTTTCCCTGGGCTGAAACCAGGAGTCAACAGGGCCATCCATCCTCCTTCTAGAGGCTCTAAGCGAGAATCTGTTTCCTCGCCAGCATTCCTTCACTTCTGGCCACATCAATCCAACCCCAACTTCATCATCACATTCTCTTTGGGGTAAAAATCCCCTCTGCCTCTCTCTTACGAGAACACCAGTGGTTATATTTGGGCCCGTCCAGGTAGTCCAGGAGAATCTTCCCATCTGAGAACCATTACTTTCATCCCACTGGCAAAGTGCCTTCTGCCATTTAAGGTGACATTCACAGGTTCTGGAGAGTAGGATGTGGACATTTGGCGGCAATGGTATTATTCGGTCTACTACAAGGTAGATACTATTATCTTTCTCAGATGTAGGAAATGACGTTTAGGGAAGTAGTCTGTCTCAGGTCTACAATTTCCAGAGTAGAGACTTACATTCTGCCACTGACACTTTAGGACACACCCTAAACAACTTTAATCTGTGTCCTTAACTACTGCGTAATCCTTGGTTAAGAGTCACACTTAGGTATCAAGACCCAATTGAATAGAACGCAAGTACTGTCTCCTCTTTCACTATGTTTGCCTGGTGTACTGATGAATCTTGCCCAGAGCAGAAGAGTTCAGAAAAGTGTTATGCAGGTGTACGAAGAGAAAGCATTTACTGTTTGATGTGCACGGAGGAACGGAAGGCTTTTTCAAATAAAATAAAATAAAATATGCCACCAAATAGTCAATTGTCACAACAGAGGTAACCCCGTGGGAGTCATGAGGAGACTAAAATTATCTCCAATTGTGCAGGGCAGAAAAGTTTTAATGAAGGCAGGTGTAGTTCAGCCAAGGCCTACAGCACAGAAGTAGGAATTTGGGTATGTACGAATGGGAAAAAAGACATTTGAGGCATGGGAAATAGTTTAATGCAGAATGGACGAGAAATATGCATTAGACCTTTTCTAAAACAACTGGCTTATTAACTCAGTAAATCGACTTAGTCAGTCAAACTAGCTTTGGCTGATTACTTATCCAGGGGATAGCTGTTGAGAGTAATTTTTGTCACAGAACAGTAAATAAAATGGTTGAACTATAGCTTTAGGCTTGCTAAGTGAAATAGATTGCTCTAGATGATTTTCAAGTGACTTACTTGGTAGTACTCACGAAATTGGGGGTTAACAATTGCTTAAGAAAACAAAGAGAATTGATTTTAAATAAAGTAGCTACTGTGCAAACTATCTGTTCAGTAGCTCATGTTAAACGGATGTTTATAATCCCCATTGGACAACCAACTACATTTTTGCAAATGGCAATGTGAATTGCTGTTGCATAAACTATAGCAATGACCACCTATGTAATTTGTTGTCCAAACCAGAAATCTTCTAACAATACTGGTGTCCTAATAAAAATAAGCACGAAGGGAACACACAGTGGGTGTCTCCCGTGTGCCTGTGCATGCATCTATATCTCACTGAACCCTCATAACAGCCCCCAAGAGAGGGACTCTGGGCGTCCCCATGCTGCTTGTGGAGAAACAGGCACAGGAAGGTTCAATAGTCTATCTACCTAATATCGCACAGAGGGTGGCAGAGCCCGTTTTTAAACCACCTGCCTCCAATACCAGGTGCCAGGAGCCAGACTCAGCCTACAGCTCTCTTCTGCTCGCCTGGAGGTGAAACAATGTGTCATGATTAGTCAAATCCCGTCTTCACTCATCAAGGTAGGTTGAACACCTGCACGTCCTCCAAGTAGCATGTAGCATAAGCAATAAGATGTTGTCCCGTGATCGTCCAGGAACGTGGAATCAGCTGTGCCTGGTTAGGCTGAGCTGGTTTAGAGTGGAGAGGACCACCGATCTTCCACCTGGGCAAGTGCCTTTTGACCTCCTGCCATCAGAGGGCCGAAATCTCCAGCCTGAGAATGTGCTGAGCCCTGTAGCCTAGTTACGCCAGCTCAGAACAATGATGAGCACACCTTTTTCCAGTCACCTTTCCTCATGCTCCCCATGCCTCATACTGCCCTGCTTCTTTATTCTTTATCCCACAGATACCCAAAGCCCCTTGCCTTTGGGGAGGCGGATTTGAGACCTATTGTCACGTCACGTCCTCGCTTGGCTGCCCTGTGAATAAACCTCCTCTTTGCTGCAAACCTCAGCATTTCAGTGTTTTGGCTTGCTGCGCCTCAGACAGAATGGTTGGGAGCAGTGGTACAGCTCCCTTGCCTGTGAGGGATGCTGGTTCCTAGTAGTCACGTTGCGGATGTTTTCTCCTCTCGGGGTGGGGGCGGGGCAGACATCCTGCTCTTCCGGAAAGGGAGAAACACAGGTGCCAAACCCTTGCCCTCAGCGTCACCGTCACCTAGGAGCTTGTTAGAAGCACAGAATCCAGGCCCCACCCAGAACTACTGAATACCAGCCTGCATTTAACAAGATCCACAAGAGAGGCATACCCATATTAAAGTTGGAGAGGCACCAAGCTGTCATCGTCTTCTCCACGGCTAATGAAAACGAAGCAAAGGTTCATCCCGAGCCGACTCTGCCTCAGTCACCTGGATATCACATGAGCTCATTTAATCCTCCCCAGAACCTGCAAATGAGACTGAGGGTCAGAGTGGTCTAGCACCCAAGGTTCCATAAAAGAACATGACCAAGGCTCACTGGAGCCCAGACTTCCAAAAAAGAAGGCCCCTGAGCACAGCATGGCACCACCGCAGCCCAAACCGTGGGCCTGGAGGGTAGGCCAGGCTCCCCACGCAGAGTTCACACCATTCGACAGATGCCCACAGCAGACCACAAAGCAATATGAGAAGTAAGTTCTGATTGTGGAATCTCTGAATTTTGAGATTTAAAGAAAAAAATCTGTTTTCGGGGGATGGTTAAAACAGTTCTACCAAGGAGTAAAGAGAGGGCATCTCAAGGCCCCTTCTGGACTTAGAATTTAATGCCTACTTATGGAGAAATGCTCCGTGCATTTGCTCAGCCCTACGTCGAGATGAAGTTCTCTGTGCCCTAGAAGCTTAGGTTCTAAAAAGGCCACAGAAATGGGTGAGACCTCAAAAATGCCAGAACAATGCAACGGCCTTAATCACACTGTCTTTGCTTTGCCTTGCTTACAAGTCACTGACTTTAAACTGAATATGGTGTCATGTCTTTACGTTTCTTGAAGCTTTTTTTTTTTACAAAAGATCATATAAAGATTTTCTTCCATGGTAAAACTTTTATATTGTATTTCTCTTAAACTGGAGTGTGGTACATTTACCCTCCATCAGATGATTGCTTACAACTCACCTTGCTTTATTAAGAATACCGCTAGAGGCTTCTATGTCCCTACTAACAAAAATACATTTTCAGGCCCATTCAAACCAGTGAAAATCCAAGATTTCAGAGCACAAGATAATGAAAATTCTCTCTATCCACGTCTTTTACTACTTTTAGCCTGTTAACAGTCCCTAAGTGTGTCAGATGAAAGGTACTGTCGCGGGAATTGACATCTTTAACAGCATTCCATACAGGTAAGTCTTGATTGTTCCAATTTCTCAGAAAGTTGGACACATTTACTGCCTCTATGACATCTCTAGGGTGTGTGGAAGAAATAAAAAAGAGGCCTGTACAATGTATTTCTCAAAATATACACACAAAGAGTTTGCACATACAAACAGGGAAACCTTATAAATAATGTATGGGGAGCAAAGTATTGTCGGTAAGGGAACTACTCATTTCGAAAGACAACACTGTCACCAAGTGTCCCCTCACCAAAACTGACTGGGAATGTTTAGGGGCCACCAAACCAGAGGTGGAGATTTTTAGGCACATTCTTGCCAGAAAAGAGAGCCTAGGGCATAAACCACTCAACTTGTTGGCACGAATGCCAGGGCAACCCAAGCAAGTGGATATAGAAGCCTACGTAATGCTTGGAAGTAGGAAGCTTTGGGGGACTACACCTGGGCTGGTACTGGCCTCCCTCCCCAAAGGGACAAGGAGAGCAGAAACCTGGATGGAGTCAAGAGAGAGCAAAAAGAAAGGCAAGGCTGGGTATGGAGCAACGTTTGGATCCAGGGGCATGTGTCTCAGAACTGCTGGGGCTCTGCAGACCAGCTGCATCCCCATTCTCCTTGACCCTCATTGGTATAATGAACTCAGGGTGGGCGCATCCCGGCTGCCAAGTCACTTCCACCCGTCCATGGAGTTGACGGTTACTTGCTCACAGTGAACCAACCGCTCTGGACCTAACAGCTACTGCAGGGGGCGGTAGTGGAGAACAAGGTGACGACAAGGACCAGATGTGAAGGAGGAAGAGACATTCAGCGGACCGACTGGGTGGACTGATGGTGTGGCGTTAAGTCTGCAGAGCTAAAGGGGCCAGATGTAGAAAAGGGAAGGGGAACCATGAGGATATGGTCAAGCCCCTTCGTATAGATGTTTCATCCGTATGTTGTATGCAAGTTCCATTCAATTTGCTCTGAGTGAAAAAGAGAGAACAAAATTATCCTTTAAACCATGTCAGTGATTTTATTTACCATCTCATTTGATGAGCTCATAGCCCAGGGTCAGAGGGAAATGGGAGCTGTGAGTCTGCCATCTCTCAGGAAGTCTCAGGCCTCAGAGGCCCCTCATAGCCAAACTACCTCACCTTTTGCACCTTTCAAGCAACGTTATTCCTAAGTGCGAGTCACCCTCTTCATCAGGTTCTCCAAGAAACAGCAGTCTCTCTCAATGACAGAGGAAAAATGGGCTACTTTGGCTTTCTGAGGCACAATATGTAGTTCTCCAAAATGGTACCTGCCTGGGGGATTTTTCAAGAAAATTAAGCATCAGTGGTGATTTGTTTGTCTTCACATAACGTATGACCGAGATGTGCTGAGAAATAAGAAAAGGACGAACGAATCAAGGGCAGCTGATCCAAGGAGGCAAGGGGCAACTTCCACAGCCTACGTGGAAAGCTAGAGGAAGGGAACATCCAGCTGGTGGGAGCTGAAGACAGGGGCCAGTCCTCCTTGGTCTCGGGATGCCACCCCCTCTTCCTACATCTTCACGCTCTCCTTCTCTGTTGGCCCCTCCCAGCCATATTAAAGAGCCACAAGGAAATGCTCTCCTCCATTCCATTTTCCTGTCCTCCTATCCACCCCTCCCTTCTTTCCCTTTGCCATCAATTTCTTGACTTGCCCCCCATTTCTCCCCTCCCATCTACACTGCGATCTGTTTTCTGCCCCACTACTCCCGTGAAACTGACCTCCTTGAAGCCCCCAATGATTTCTCTGTTGACAAGTCCAGGGGACTACTTCTCAATCCTTATCTTTGTGACCGCCAAGCCGAGTTAGACCTTAAACAACGTCTCTGTCTTGAAAATCTCTTCCCTTGGCTTCTGCGCCACCTTTCCTTTTCTTTTCATGACACAGATCACAACCAGTGCTGCAGATTCCATCGAATTAAGGAATGCTGTTGCCTACATGTGTGAATGAGCTAAAGTGAGTACAGTACTGAAGTAGAGGACACCTAAAGTGAAACGTCTTCATGTACGTCCACGTGGCTGAGCAGCAAGTTAACCTTTCATACATGTGTTAAAGAAGAAGAGTTGGGTTTTATTTTATTTACTTTTCCCTGGACTGTGTTGAATGGCTATCATCTACAAGTTCAGGCTACTTTTTGCTGAGGATTAATAATGCACTGGGAGAGCTGAGAGAAAACTGAATAATAGAGCTGTCATTTTCTTGACCAGTTCACCTTAGTTTCCCAAACTCTAAGTCTTTCTCCAATTCTTTTCCCTTTTTATTGTAGTAAAATGAACATAACACAAAATTCACCATTTGGATCATTTTACAATTCACTGTACCATTCAGTGGAATTTACTACTGTCAAAATGTTGTGCAACTATCACCACTGCCTAGCTGCAAAACATTTTCATCAACCAAGAGGAAACCTACACCCATTTTAAGGAGTCATTCCCAATTTCCCTCTCTTCCAAACCCCTGGCAACCACTAATGTATAATCTTTTCTGTGTGTATGGATTTGCCACTGCTGGACATTTCATATAAATGGAACCATACAATATGTAGCCTTTCATGCCTGACTTCTTTCACTTAGTTGCATCCATCATGTAGCATGTATCAGAAATCCACTCACTGTTACAGCTGAATCCTTCATACTGTTTGAATACAAAATTAAAAATACGTTGAGAGTGAAGCTCTGTTTTAATGGCACATCTATTAGGCCAATTCATTGAAAGAAGCTGAAGATGGAGATGTTGTTGTGAAATGATAATCGTTGAGAAGCCTCAGCCAACTGGATAATGAAAAGTTTGGGAAATGTTGCAAAAAATTAGCTGATTTATATTAAAAGCCTATTAAACAAGGATTCAGGAGATTGTCTTTCTCTTGCAGGTAACTTAAATGAGGCAGAAAGAAATAACTGCCCTTTAAAACACATTTTGAAAGGATTCTATTTATTCTTAATAGACGAATGGGAGGGAGTACAGCAAGTTCACATCCAATATGGACTCCCTGTCCAAACACTGTTTGTCGTTCTAGCCACCGCTATCGAATTATATTTCTTGAGAGTAAGGCAGCTCAATTCCTGCATATTACTTTCTAAACTTCATCCATCAAATCCATTAATACAGTATAAACAAGAGTTGTTCATGTTTAAGTGCAGTTCAAATATCAGGTATAAAGAACCCCCAGTAAGAAAAAGAATCCTATATCTCTTGCCAGAATGTGGTCAGCTCTGGGGTGCTCTGCTAGCTGAAAGACACATTCCTTATTAAGAGGATAGAGGCTGCTTAAGAGGGATGAGAGCCAAAAAAATTTAACTACATATATGTGTTAAGAACAGTGCTAGGTTATCTCATGTTCTATATCAGTCAAGGCTCACCATTTTACATACGTGAAAAGCAAAGTTAAAAGTGTATTCGTAGGGCTTCCCTGTTGGCGCAGTGGTTAAGGATCCACCTGCCAGTGCACGGGACACACGTTTGAGCCCTGGTCCGGGAAGATCCCACATGCCACGGAGCAACTAAGACCATGTGCCACAACTACTGAGCCTGCGTGCTAGAGCCCGTGAACCACAACTACTGAAGCCCACGCACCTAGACCCCGTGCTCAGCAACAGCGAGAAGCCACCACAATGAGAATCCCGCGTACTGCAACAGAGTAGCCCCCGCTCACTGCAACTAGAGAAAGCCTGCGCACAGCAACGAAGAGCCTAGGCAGCCAAAGATAAATAAATAAATACGTCTATTTTTAAAAAAATGTGTTTTAGTAACTTACTAAAAGGCACGCAATCAGTAAACATGAGCAAGGATTCAATCCCAAATCTGTCACACTGAAGTTGAAGCTAATACTCGAGATTGATAAAAACAGCACTAATTTAAAACTTCAGAGGTATTTGTTACTTCATACTTTCACTAATGCTCTTTGGAGATAAATCATTTCATTTATATGGGCCTTAGTTTTTACAACTATAATAGTTGGAAGCTTGACTAGGTGATCTGTATGTAGCCTTCCAATTCTAAAATGTTCCACTAATTTGGATTCCTACAATAATTGCCCTTGCAATACATGCATGCTGCCACCAAGTAGCAGTAGAGACTACTAGTTCCTTTTTTATCCCTAGTGGGGGTGCATTTTGACAGCAGACTTATCCGTCAATAGTACAACCTGTTAGTATAACTATAAGATAACAAAATAATCTGGTATTCTTTCCTGTAAAAGAGAAGCTTTACATTGTGTCTGTGAATCGTACCAGAATCACCTGTAGCTTTATAAATATAGAGGAAATCCTGAACCCATTGAATGAGAATCTTCAGAGACAGGACTTGGGCATCTGGAATTTTGGGCTCCCATCATTTGTATATTTTATTTCATTTTATTTTTGCCTATGTACAATATTTGCCACATCCTTTTGAATCTTTAAAAGGTTCTTTCTGTTTTAAATTTTAGAATATTCCATAATCTTCACCTACTTTTCATAAGGTGTTATCTGTTATGTTTATTCGATCTTGTGCTTCTCCTGGTTAAGACTTCTTTCTTTCCTTTTTTTTTCTCGTGGCCCTGCCTCATGTCTTGCAGGATCTTAGTTCCCTGACATGGGATTGGACCCCAGGGTCCCAGCAGTGAAAGCGCCATGTTCTAAACACTGGACCACCAGGGAAGTCCCAAGATTTCAGTTTTAAATGACTTTTTTCCCACTCTAATTCATTCCTGGGATCAGTTTCATGTTTGGACATTAAAGCAACCTTGCATTGCCAGAATAAAGCTACTTTGATTTTGATATATGATTGTTTTACATACCATGGATACAGTTTGTGCTTCTCTTTACACATTTTGCATGCATGTTCAAAGGAGAAACTGGCCTGTGATTCTATTCTTGTAATATCCTTTATAGATTATTTTTAAGATTCTATACTTTATTTTTTATTTATTTATTTTTGGCTGCATTGGGTCTTCATTGCTGCATGCATGCTTTCTCTAGTTTTGGCGAGCGGGGGTCTATTCTTTGTTGCAGTGAGTAGGCTTCTCATTGCAGCCTTCTGACCGCATGGGCTTCTGACACCATTCGTCGGTGCTACTTCAGTTCCTTACCCCTTCCCTTCTGACCCTGGGCGGTGAAATCCTCTTTCTGCGGCTGGCCTGCGGCAGAAAGTCAATGAGGCAAGAGTAGGCTTGGAGTATCCAAGGAGCAGAAAGGATGTCAGCGTGTGAAAAACAGAGCGAGCAAATTGGAGAGGAGAAGGAAACACTCAGAGAGGAAACAGAGGCCCAGATTTCTAGGTCTGTGGAGGCACTCTGAGGACTTTGCACTTTCTGTGAAGAAGCCACTGAAGAAATTTGAGTGACATGATCTGACTTATGTTTTAACAAGATCTCTCTGGATGCCACGTTGATTAGAGATTGTAGGAGAGCAAGGACAAGCCCCAGAAGACCAACAGTTGATTCAAAGAAGTGATTACTCAAACCTGGTCCCCCTCCTCAATGAGGACGCAGGGCAGGAATCGACAAATAATGGCCACAAATCAAATCAGGCTCTCAGCCTGGATCTGTGGGACTGTGAGCTAATAACGGTTCTCACGTTCAGAAAGCTTGTTGAAGAAGAAAGAGGAGGAGAAGCTACAGAAACTGTATATGGCCCACAAAGCCTAAGATATTTAAAATCCAGAAGATGCTTTCCAACACCTGATGTAAAGCATGTGGCTGGTAGGAGGTCCTCAACCAAATTTGGAAGAGGAATACATGAGTCAGTTCGTTCCTGAAAACACTGTAAAGTGATAGGGGTCAAGAAACATTTACCCGTTCACCCTAAACCTTCACAAATGATGCCAGTTCCGTTGAGCTATTGAAAAATACATTCTGGCTTTCAAAAAAGTAACCCAGAGGGCATTTTCTCACATAGGCAAGGTCATAAACAACTGTCAAGTGAAGTTGAAATAGCAACAAATCAAATAATAACAAAAACATTTTTACAGAATTTTAAATCTTACAAAGCATTTTCATGTTCATTATCTAATTTAATCCCCAAATCAACGTCATGAGATAGTTATTATTTCCCCATTAGAAATGACCACATATTAAATCCTTAGTGATTGCTCAAGAAAAGCTGAAATCTTGAGTGTTACATCCATTAATGCCATGGTTGGGTGTTTTCCCATGGGAACACTGGATGCTAAAATCCACAGGGATTTTCAGCTCAAGATGGCAGACTAGGAAATATATTTACTTTCTGTTCCTCCTGAAACCATATCTCAATAAAACTGTAGAAATACCAAAATTAATCAACCAATAAAAGCCAAGATATTTTGGAAGTCATCAACCACAGAAAGATTTCAACACATTTCGAGAAGGCAAACAATGAAATGGAGGAGCCGTGAATAAAATAATGAAGAAAAAAAGGCTGAACCTAAGTAAGGTCTGCACAAAGCCACTCAGCTTTTGCTGAGCTCCGGTTATAGTAAAGGGCAGAGGAAAGAAGAGGGGCTGAAAACAAGGAGACAAAACGTCATTTTAGGAAAAACAGTTCATTTAATGAGCTCCAGGGAACACTCAGCCTGCTGCCATACTAACTCATGAATTACAATGGATTGTTGGTAAGCAAGACAAGAAAACAGGGAAGAAACAAAAGAAACAAAAATCAAGACATTGTTTCTAACTGAACTCTTCTCAAAGGAGATCGAGGAATTATGGTTCAATGCCACAGCTGTAAATCATTTCTGCTCTTGGAGAGGTTACAAAGGGCTTATAATATTTCCCTTTTGTTCAGACAGAATTTAGGTCTGAGCAAAAGCTTTTGTGTCCTCCAACCCCAACATTTATTGGGGATGGAAGCCCAGATTTGCTGGGACATACCATAAAAAGAATCTCATGAGCAGAGGGTCAAACTGATTTTGGAATATATGAATTATGTCCAGTGTGAGTTTCAATAGGTTTTAAAATATATACATACATACAATATATATATATATATATATATATATATACATTTTTACTGATCTATATGATTTTGGGTTCTGAAACTTCTACATGTCACATGCGTGATACATAACAGACAATGTCAGCCCCAGGAGGGAGAAAACACTCCAATGAAGCAAGCCAAAGAAACAAGTTTTAAGCAAGGTCAAGTGATGTGTAGACCAGGATTGTTCAATTCCTACCTGTCATGCTGAAGCTTCCAGCTCCTGAATAACAACACATGCTTCCCTTGTCCTAGACAGCCAAGAGTATGTCTCCTCTCTTGGGCATAAGAATCTCTAGAGTTACATATCTGTAGTAAGAGTGGACCCAGCTGGCATACTCACAATGACCAAATTGTGTTGATCGTACTTTATACCAATACATCGCCCCACGCTGAAGTTGCAATAAATGATATATTTGCTTTCTAGACATGAATGAGACGCCTTACTGGATATACTCCAGGAAGGCCAGAGAAGCTGGCTTCTAATCCATACGGAACAATTCACTGGTGAATTTCTTTCACGATAGCCCATGATTTATCTAGAATATCATCTTGACATATCTGGATCCTTCAAACTAGACAAAGGGAAAATACGGGCTTCAAGCCTCAATTAGAAATATGGAAAGGTGCCATGCTGACAACTGGTGGTCCCTGACCTGTAACTTCTGAGATTACAACACAGTGTGGTGGATGACCAATTCATGCATTGAACAAAAGAAGACCTCCTACAGGGCAGTGTAGCTGTTCGTTACAGGTATGGCACTTAGGGCTAAGTACCATAAGGACTACAAGAGAAAAAGAAAAACAAGTAACACATGAAGCATATACGATAAGGAGGCACCACAGTCCAGAGCACGAGCTCTGGAATCACACAGGCTTGGATCGAATCCCAGCTAAGCCACTACCATCTATATACCCTGAAGGACAGGCCAAGGTTTAAATGTTGTTTTACCAGATTTCAAAAAAGAAGTGAAGAAAGAACCTATCTGCCGGGAAGGGACATCGTGGGGTGCAGTATCCAGTCGGATCAGGGCTCTGCATCTCCTGCTCAGAAACCTTGGCCACCTGGCTCATGGTGATGCTGGCAGCTGAGCAGCCCTGGAGAAGGCGATCCTGTCTCCAGGTCTCGCAGAGAAGCTGGGGAGGTCTCCGGACGAGGTGGCCCACACCCTGGTAAGCTCTGGCTGCCTCCTGCCCTCAGGTCTCAGCAGGCTCTGGCCTCTGGGCCCCGTGGTGGGGAAGGCCTGGCCGATACATACACAGGGCTGAGGGGCCTGCAGAGCCAGTCCCCAGGCAGGGTGAGCTCTGGAGGAGGCTTCCACAGTCCCCAGCAGTCTCCGCATGGTGGCCCAGCTGGCGCCAAACACCTGCCACCCACAGCGAGAAGTCCCAGCCACTAGAAAGTCCAGAAGGGGCCCCACCCTTTCCCTTTGGGCCTGGGTTAAGCCACCAGCTGGGCTTGCACGTGACCCCTGCCTCACCCCCTGCCCCGCCCGCCCTTTCTCTGTGACACGTACAATGGATATGTCATAAAGCCAGGCTGAGCCAGTGCTATAAATTCAGAGGAGTTAGAATCTAGGAAGAAGCTCTCCCACTTTCACTCTCTGCTCTCAGATCAGGCAGGCAGTACCTCTAATATGGAAGCTATGGACACCACACCTCCCTCCCAGGCTGTCCTCTTCCATTCTGCTCATGTTTTCCCCAGCACCCCATTGACGGCTTTGGCGGGTATCGGGGCTTCAGCAGGCAGCACGTCTGACCCCGAACCTATGGACACCACACCTCCTTCCCATGCTGTTATCTTCCATTCTGCTCCTGTTTTCCCCAGCACCCCATTGACGGCTTTGGCGGGCATCGGTGCTTCAGCAGGCAGCACCTCAGACCCCGAACCTATGGACACCACACCTCCTTCACACGCTGTCATCTTCCACTCTGCTCCTGTTTTCCCCAGCACCCCATTGACGGGTTTGGCGGGCATCGGTGCTTCAGCAGGAATCACGTCAGACCCCGAACCTATGGACACCACACCTCCTTCACATGCTGTCATCTTCCATTCTGCTCCTGTTTTCCCAAGCACCCCAGTTTCGGCTTTGGCGGGCATCGGTGCTTCAGCAGGGAGCACGTCAGACCCCGAACCTATGGACACCACACCTCCTTCACACGCTGTCATCTTCCATTCTGCTCCTGTTTTCCCCAGCACCCCATTGACGGCCCTGGCGGGCATCGGTGCTTCCGCAGTCAGCACGTCTGACCCCGAACCTATGGACACCACACCTCCTTCCCAGGCTGTCATCTTCTATTCTGCTCCTGTTTTCTCCAGCACCCCTTTTTCGGCTTTGGTGGGCATCGGTGCCTCAGCAGTCAGCACCTCAGACCCCGAACCTATGGACACCACACCTCCTTCCCAGGCTGTCATCTTCCATCCTGCTCCTCTTTACCCCAGCACCCCATTTACCGCTTAGGCCGGCACTGGTGCTTCAGCAGGCAGCACCTCTAACACCAAAGCTATGGACACCACACCTCCTTCCCAGGCTGTCATTTTCCAGTCTGCCCTGTCTCCAAGTAGAACCACTACCCATTTCACACTGCTCTTCCCAGTTCTGGGAACACACCACCCAGTGGTAGCAATGCCTCAGCCCATGCCTCGACTCATTTACCTGCAACGTGAGCCAACAGATAGACCAACACTTCAAAGTTATGACAGAAAATTGAGTAAGTTATACGCTTGGAATTTCATTTATTATTATTAACAAGCACAACTGTAGTGCTTAGACTATAACAAGTACTATTCTAAGGGCTTACCAAATATTAACTCACTTATTCCTCATAATGGCAACCCTAGTGGTAGGGAATATTCATAATGTTCACTTTTTGGGGGGAAACTGAGGCTCAGAGACGTTGAATAGCTTGCCTAATGCCACACAGTTAGTAGGTGGCAAAACCCGGGATTAAAACCAGACCATCTAGACTTTCATCACTTTGCTGTGTCACCTTATTATAAGTTGTGGTTAGGGAAGGGACTAAATTGACAAGACTCTGAACTAAAAGGAGAAGGGAGAAATGAGAAAATGAGTGATCCTAGAAACTAGAGAAGGTTTAGGCTCAGAAATTTCTGGTGATGAGACCCAGAAGAACAAGAACTTGGTTGGAATGTTAACTTGGGGTAGTATCTGAATCCACTGAGAAATGGTTTTGTTTCCTGTAAAATTTAGAAAGGTCAGTTGGATGAAGATTAGCGAAGACAAAAGTAGAAAGGAAAAGAAAAAGGTGCCTTAAGTGAGACATAACCGCTCCCCTCTACATACCCACAGGTTGTGTCCGGTGGGAAAGGATGGAGCTCTCTCTACCGGGTTGGTCACCAGGCTGAACAAGGAGAAACATGGCAACCATTGTACTGGTTTTGATGATCCCTCAAAACCAAGGCTTCAGTTTCCAAGAACGACCTACGGTAGCATAACTAGTGTGTGTCACACATGCCACTAAGTGTGTTTCCAGTCACACATTTTAATTGGAGAAATACTTCCTATGAGGTAGGCATTAGTTTGTTATGGCTGCTGTAACAAATTACTACAAATGTGCTTGCTTCTAACAAAACACACTTATTTTCTTATGGTTCTGGAAGACAGAGGTCCAAAACCAGTTTCCCTGGGCTGAAACCAGGAGTCAACAGGGCCATCCATCCTCCTTCTAGAGGCTCTAAGCGAGAATCTGTTTCCTCGCCAGCATTCCTTCACTTCTGGCCACATCAATCCAACCCCAACTTCATCATCACATTCTCTTTGGGGTAAAAATCCCCTCTGCCTCTCTCTTACGAGAACACCAGTGGTTATATTTGGGCCCGTCCAGGTAGTCCAGGAGAATCTTCCCATCTGAGAACCATTACTTTCATCCCACTGGCAAAGTGCCTTCTGCCATTTAAGGTGACATTCACAGGTTCTGGAGAGTAGGATGTGGACATTTGGCGGCAATGGTATTATTCGGTCTACTACAAGGTAGATACTATTATCTTTCTCAGATGTAGGAAATGACGTTTAGGGAAGTAGTCTGTCTCAGGTCTACAATTTCCAGAGTAGAGACTTACATTCTGCCACTGACACTTTAGGACACACCCTAAACAACTTTAATCTGTGTCCTTAACTACTGCGTAATCCTTGGTTAAGAGTCACACTTAGGTATCAAGACCCAATTGAATAGAACGCAAGTACTGTCTCCTCTTTCACTATGTTTGCCTGGTGTACTGATGAATCTTGCCCAGAGCAGAAGAGTTCAGAAAAGTGTTATGCAGGTGTACGAAGAGAAAGCATTTACTGTTTGATGTGCACGGAGGAACGGAAGGCTTTTTCAAATAAAATAAAATAAAATATGCCACCAAATAGTCAATTGTCACAACAGAGGTAACCCCGTGGGAGTCATGAGGAGACTAAAATTATCTCCAATTGTGCAGGGCAGAAAAGTTTCAATGAAGGCAGGTGTAGTTCAGCCAAGGCCTACAGCACAGAAGTAGGAATTTGGGTATGTACGAATGGGAAAAAAGACATTTGAGGCATGGGAAATAGTTTAATGCAGAATGGACGAGAAATATGCATTAGACCTTTTCTAAAACAACTGGCTTATTAACTCAGTAAATCGATTTAGTCAGTCAAACTAGCTTTAGCTGATTACTTATCCAGGGGATAGCTGTTGAGAGTAATTTTTGTCACAGAACAGTAAATAAAATGGTTGAACTATAGCTTTAGGCTTGCTAAGCGAAATAGATGGCTCTAGATGATTTTCAAGTGACTTACTTGGTAGTACTCACGAAATTGGGGGTTAACAATTGCTTAAGAAAACAAAGAGAATTGATTTTAAATAAAGTAGCTACTGTGTAAACTATCTGTTCAGTAGCTCATGTTAAACGGATGTTTATAATCCCCATTGGACAACCAACTACATTTTTGCAAATGGCAATGTGAATTGCTGTTGCATAAACTATAGCAATGACCACCTATGTAATTTGTTGTCCAAACCAGAAATCTTCTAACAATACTGGTGTCCTAATAAAAATAAGCACGAAGGGAACACACAGTGGGTGTCTCCCGTGTGCCTGTGCATGCATCTATATCTCACTGAACCCTCATAACAGCCCCCAAGAGAGGGACTCTGGGCGTCCCCATGCTGCTTGTGGAGAAACAGGCACAGGAAGGTTCAATAGTCTATCTACCTAATATCGCACAGAGGGTGGCAGAGCCCGTTTTTAAACCACCTGCCTCCAATACCAGGTGCCAGGAGCCAGACTCAGCCTACAGCTCTCTTCTGCTCGCCTGGAGGTGAAACAATGTGTCATGATTAGCCAAATCCCGTCTTCACTCATCAAGGTAGGTTGAACACCTGCACGTCCTCCAAGTAGCATGTAGCATAAGCAATAAGATGTCTGTCCCGTGATCGTCCAGGAACTTGGAATCAGCTGTGCCTGGTTAGGCTGAGCTGGTTTAGAGTGGAGAGGACCACCGATCTTCCACCTGGGCAAGTGCCTTTTGACCTCCTGCCATCAGAGGGCCGAAATCTCCAGCCTGAGAATGTGCTGAGCCCTGTAGCCTAGTTACGCCAGCTCAGAACAATGATGAGCACACCTTTTTCCAGTCACCTTTCCTCATGCTCCCCATGCCTCATACTGCCCTGCTTCTTTATTCTTTATCCCACAGATACCCAAAGCCCCTTGCCTTTGGGGAGGCGGATTTGAGACCTATTGTCACGTCACGTCCTCGCTTGGCTGCCCTGTGAATAAACCTCCTCTTTGCTGCAAACCTCAGCATTTCAGTGTTTTGGCTTGCTGCGCCTCAGACAGAATGGTTGGGAGCAGTGGTACAGGTCCCTTGCCTGTGAGGGATGCTGGTTCCTAGTAGTCACGTTGCGGATGTTTTCTCCTCTCGGGGTGGGGGCGGGGCAGACATCCTGCTCTTCCGGAAAGGGAGAAACACAGGTGCCAAACCCTTGCCCTCAGCGTCACCGTCACCTAGGAGCTTGTTAGAAGCACAGAATCCAGGCCCCACCCAGAACTACTGAATACCAGCCTGCATTTAACAAGATCCACAAGAGAGGCATACCCATATTAAAGTTGGAGAGGCACCAAGCTGTCATCGTCTTCTCCACGGCTAATGAAAACGAAGCAAAGGTTCATCCCGAGCCGACTCTGCCTCAGTCACCTGGATATCACATGAGCTCATTTAATCCTCCCCAGAACCTGCAAATGAGACTGAGGGTCAGAGTGGTCTAGCACCCAAGGTTCCATAAAAGAACATGACCAAGGCTCACTGGAGCCCAGACTTCCAAAAAAGAAGGCCCCTGAGCACAGCATGGCACCACCGCAGCCCAAACCGTGGGCCTGGAGGGTAGGCCAGGCTCCCCACGCAGAGTTCACACCATTCGACAGATGCCCACAGCAGACCACAAGGCAATATGAGAAGTAAGTTCTGATTGTGGAATCTCTGAATTTTGAGATTTAAAGAAAAAAATCTGTTTTCGGGGGATGGTTAAAACAGTTCTACCAAGGAGTAAAGAGAGGGCATCTCAAGGCCCCTTCTGGACTTAGAATTTAATGCCTACTTATGGAGAAATGCTCCGTGCATTTGCTCAGCCCTACGTCGAGATGAAGTTCTCTGTGCCCTAGAAGCTTAGGTTCTAAAAAGGCCACAGAAATGGGTGAGACCTCAAAAATGCCAGAACAATGCAACGGCCTTAATCACACTGTCTTTGCTTTGCCTTGCTTACAAGTCACTGACTTTAAACTGAATATGGTGTCATGTCTTTACGTTTCTTGAAGCTTTTTTTTTTTACAAAAGATCATATAAAGATTTTCTTCCATGGTAAAACTTTTATATTGTATTTCTCTTAAACTGGAGTGTGGTACATTTACCCTCCATCAGATGATTGCTTACAACTCACCTTGCTTTATTAAGAATACCGCTAGAGGCTTCTATGTCCCTACTAACAAAAATACATTTTCAGGCCCATTCAAACCAGTGAAAATCCAAGATTTCAGAGCACAAGATAATGAAAATTCTCTCTATCCACGTCTTTTACTACTTTTAGCCTGTTAACAGTCCCTAAGTGTGTCAGATGAAAGGTACTGTCGCGGGAATTGACATCTTTAACAGCATTCCATACAGGTAAGTCTTGATTGTTCCAATTTCTCAGAAAGTTGGACACATTTACTGCCTCTATGACATCTCTAGGGTGTGTGGAAGAAATAAAAAAGAGGCCTGTACAATGTATTTCTCAAAATATACACACAAAGAGTTTGCACATACAAACAGGGAAACCTTATAAATAATGTATGGGGAGCAAAGTATTGTCGGTAACGGAACTACTCATTTCGAAAGACAACACTGTCACCAAGTGTCCCCTCACCAAAACTGACTGGGAATGTTTAGGGGCCACCAAACCAGAGGTGGAGATTTTTAGGCACATTCTTGCCAGAAAAGAGAGCCTAGGGCATAAACCACTCAACTTGTTGGCACGAATGCCAGGGCAACCCAAGCAAGTGGATATAGAAGCCTACGTAATGCTTGGAAGTAGGAAGCTTTGGGGGACTACACCTGGGCTGGTACTGGCCTCCCTCCCCAAAGGGACAAGGAGAGCAGAAACCTGGATGGAGTCAAGAGAGAGCAAAAAGAAAGGCAAGGCTGGGTATGGAGCAACGTTTGGATCCAGGGGCATGTGTCTCAGAACTGCTGGGGCTCTGCAGACCAGCTGCATCCCCATTCTCCTTGACCCTCATTGGTATAATGAACTCAGGGTGGGCGCATCCCGGCTGCCAAGTCACTTCCACCCGTCCATGGAGTTGACGGTTACTTGCTCACAGTGAACCAACCGCTCTGGACCTAACAGCTACTGCAGGGGGCGGTAGTGGAGAACAAGGTGACGACAAGGACCAGATGTGAAGGAGGAAGAGACATTCAGCGGACCGACTGGGTGGACTGATGGTGTGGCGTTAAGTCTGCAGAGCTAAAGGGGCCAGATGTAGAAAAGGGAAGGGGAACCATGAGGATATGGTCAAGCCCCTTCGTATAGATGTTTCATCCGTATGTTGTATGCAAGTTCCATTCAATTTGCTCTGAGTGAAAAAGAGAGAACAAAATTATCCTTTAAACCATGTCAGTGATTTTATTTACCATCTCATTTGATGAGCTCATAGCCCAGGGTCAGAGGGAAATGGGAGCTGTGAGTCTGCCATCTCTCAGGAAGTCTCAGGCCTCAGAGGCCCCTCATAGCCAAACTACCTCACCTTTTGCACCTTTCAAGCAACGTTATTCCTAAGTGCGAGTCACCCTCTTCATCAGGTTCTCCAAGAAACAGCAGTCTCTCTCAATGACAGAGGAAAAATGGGCTACTTTGGCTTTCTGAGGCACAATATGTAGTTCTCCAAAATGGTACCTGCCTGGGGGATTTTTCAAGAAAATTAAGCATCAGTGGTGATTTGTTTGTCTTCACATAACGTATGACCGAGATGTGCTGAGAAATAAGAAAAGGACGAACGAATCAAGGGCAGCTGATCCAAGGAGGCAAGGGGCAACTTCCACAGCCTACGTGGAAAGCTAGAGGAAGGGAACATCCAGCTGGTGGGAGCTGAAGACAGGGGCCAGTCCTCCTTGGTCTCGGGATGCCACCCCCTCTTCCTACATCTTCACGCTCTCCTTCTCTGTTGGCCCCTCCCAGCCATATTAAAGAGCCACAAGGAAATGCTCTCCTCCATTCCATTTTCCTGTCCTCCTATCCACCCCTCCCTTCTTTCCCTTTGCCATCAATTTCTTGACTTGCCCCCCATTTCTCCCCTCCCATCTACACTGCGATCTGTTTTCTGCCCCACTACTCCCGTGAAACTGACCTCCTTGAAGCCCCCAATGATTTCTCTGTTGACAAGTCCAGGGGACTACTTCTCAATCCTTATCTTTGTGACCGCCAAGCCGAGTTAGACCTTAAACAACGTCTCTGTCTTGAAAATCTCTTCCCTTGGCTTCTGCGCCACCTTTCCTTTTCTTTTCATGACACCGATCACAACCAGTGCTGCAGATTCCATCGAATTAAGGAATGCTGTTGCCTACACGTGTGAATGAGCTAAAGTGAGTACAGTACTGAAGTAGAGGACACCTAAAGTGAAACGTCTTCATGTACGTCCACGTGGCTGAGCAGCAAGTTAACCTTTCATACATGTGTTAAAGAAGAAGAGTTGGGTTTTATTTTATTTACTTTTCCCTGGACTGTGTTGAATGGCTATCATCTACAAGTTCAGGCTACTTTTTGCTGAGGATTAATAATGCACTGGGAGAGCTGAGAGAAAACTGAATAATAGAGCTGTCATTTTCTTGACCAGTTCACCTTAGTTTCCCAAACTCTAAGTCTTTCTCCAATTCTTTTCCCTTTTTATTGTAGTAAAATGAACATAACACAAAATTCACCATTTGGATCATTTTACAATTCACTGTACCATTCAGTGGAATTTACTACTGTCACAATGTTGTGCAACTATCACCACTGCCTAGCTGCAAAACATTTTCATCAACCAAGAGGAAACCTACACCCATTTTAAGGAGTCATTCCCAATTTCCCTCTCTTCCAAACCCCTGGCAACCACTAATGTATAATCTTTTCTGTGTGTATGGATTTGCCACTGCTGGACATTTCATATAAATGGAACCATACAATATGTAGCCTTTCATGCCTGACTTCTTTCACTTAGTTGCATCCATCATGTAGCATGTATCAGAAATCCACTCACTGTTACAGCTGAATCCTTCATACTGTTTGAATACAAAATTAAAAATACGTTGAGAGTGAAGCTCTGTTTTAATGGCACATCTATTAGGCCAATTCATTGAAAGAAGCTGAAGATGGAGATGTTGTTGTGAAATGATAATCGTTGAGAAGCCTCAGCCAACTGGATAATGAAAAGTTTGGGAAATGTTGCAAAAAATTAGCTGATTTATATTAAAAGCCTATTAAACAAGGATTCAGGAGATTGTCTTTCTCTTGCAGGTAACTTAAATGAGGCAGAAAGAAATAACTGCCCTTTAAAACACATTTTGAAAGGATTCTATTTATTCTTAATAGACGAATGGGAGGGAGTACAGCAAGTTCACATCCAATATGGACTCCCTGTCCAAACACTGTTTGTCGTTCTAGCCACCGCTATCGAATTATATTTCTTGAGAGTAAGGCAGCTCAATTCCTGCATATTACTTTCTAAACTTCATCCATCAAATCCATTAATACAGTATAAACAAGAGTTGTTCATGTTTAAGTGCAGTTCAAATATCAGGTATAAAGAACCCCCAGTAAGAAAAAGAATCCTATATCTCTTGCCAGAATGTGGTCAGCTCTGGGGTGCTCTGCTAGCTGAAAGACACATTCCTTATTAAGAGGATAGAGGCTGCTTAAGAGGGATGAGAGCCAAAAAAATTTAACTACATATATGTGTTAAGAACAGTGCTAGGTTATCTCATGTTCTATATCAGTCAAGGCTCACCATTTTACATACGTGAAAAGCAAAGTTAAAAGTGTATTCGTAGGGCTTCCCTGTTGGCGCAGTGGTTAAGGATCCACCTGCCAGTGCACGGGACACACGTTTGAGCCCTGGTCCGGGAAGATCCCACATGCCACGGAGCAACTAAGACCATGTGCCACAACTACTGAGCCTGCGTGCTAGAGCCCGTGAACCACAACTACTGAAGCCCACGCACCTAGACCCCGTGCTCAGCAACAGCGAGAAGCCACCACAATGAGAATCCCGCGTACTGCAACAGAGTAGCCCCCGCTCACTGCAACTAGAGAAAGCCTGCGCACAGCAACGAAGAGCCTAGGCAGCCAAAGATAAATAAATAAATACGTCTATTTTTAAAAAAATGTGTTTTAGTAACTTACTAAAAGGCACGCAATCAGTAAACATGAGCAAGGATTCAATCCCAAATCTGTCACACTGAAGTTGAAGCTAATACTCGAGATTGATAAAAACAGCACTAATTTAAAACTTCAGAGGTATTTGTTACTTCATACTTTCACTAATGCTCTTTGGAGATAAATCATTTCATTTATATGGGCCTTAGTTTTTACAACTATAATAGTTGGAAGCTTGACTAGGTGATCTGTATGTAGCCTTCCAATTCTAAAATGTTCCACTAATTTGGATTCCTACAATAATTGCCCTTGCAATACATGCATGCTGCCACCAAGTAGCAGTAGAGACTACTAGTTCCTTTTTTATCCCTAGTGGGGGTGCATTTTGACAGCAGACTTATCCGTCAATAGTACAACCTGTTAGTATAACTATAAGATAACAAAATAATCTGGTATTCTTTCCTGTAAAAGAGAAGCTTTACATTGTGTCTGTGAATCGTACCAGAATCACCTGTAGCTTTATAAATATAGAGGAAATCCTGAACCCATTGAATGAGAATCTTCAGAGACAGGACTTGGGCATCTGGAATTTTGGGCTCCCATCATTTGTATATTTTATTTCATTTTATTTTTGCCTATGTACAATATTTGCCACATCCTTTTGAATCTTTAAAAGGTTCTTTCTGTTTTAAATTTTAGAATATTCCATAATCTTCACCTACTTTTCATAAGGTGTTATCTGTTATGTTTATTCGATCTTGTGCTTCTCCTGGTTAAGACTTCTTTCTTTCCTTTTTTTTTTCTCGTGGCCCTGCCTCATGTCTTGCAGGATCTTAGTTCCCTGACATGGGATTGGACCCCAGGGTCCCAGCAGTGAAAGCGCCATGTTCTAAACACTGGACCACCAGGGAAGTCCCAAGATTTCAGTTTTAAATGACTTTTTTCCCACTCTAATTCATTCCTGGGATCAGTTTCATGTTTGGACATTAAAGCAACCTTGCATTGCCAGAATAAAGCTACTTTGATTTTGATATATGATTGTTTTACATACCATGGATACAGTTTGTGCTTCTCTTTACACATTTTGCATGCATGTTCAAAGGAGAAACTGGCCTGTGATTCTATTCTTGTAATATCCTTTATAGATTATTTTTAAGATTCTATACTTTATTTTTTATTTATTTATTTTTGGCTGCATTGGGTCTTCATTGCTGCATGCATGCTTTCTCTAGTTTTGGCGAGCGGGGGTCTATTCTTTGTTGCAGTGAGTAGGCTTCTCATTGCAGCCTTCTGACCGCATGGGCTTCTGACACCATTCGTCGGTGCTACTTCAGTTCCTTACCCCTTCCCTTCTGACCCTGGGCGGTGAAATCCTCTTTCTGCGGCTGGCCTGCGGCAGAAAGTCAATGAGGCAAGAGTAGGCTTGGAGTATCCAAGGAGCAGAAAGGATGTCAGCGTGTGAAAAACAGAGCGAGCAAATTGGAGAGGAGAAGGAAACACTCAGAGAGGAAACAGAGGCCCAGATTTCTAGGTCTGTGGAGGCACTCTGAGGACTTTGCACTTTCTGTGAAGAAGCCACTGAAGAAATTTGAGTGACATGATCTGACTTATGTTTTAACAAGATCTCTCTGGATGCCACGTTGATTAGAGATTGTAGGAGAGCAAGGACAAGCCCCAGAAGACCAACAGTTGATTCAAAGAAGTGATTACTCAAACCTGGTCCCCCTCCTCAATGAGGACGCAGGGCAGGAATCGACAAATAATGGCCACAAATCAAATCAGGCTCTCAGCCTGGATCTGTGGGACTGTGAGCTAATAACGGTTCTCACGTTCAGAAAGCTTGTTGAAGAAGAAAGAGGAGGAGAAGCTACAGAAACTGTATATGGCCCACAAAGCCTAAGATATTTAAAATCCAGAAGATGCTTTCCAACACCTGATGTAAAGCATGTGGCTGGTAGGAGGTCCTCAACCAAATTTGGAAGAGGAATACATGAGTCAGTTCGTTCCTGAAAACACTGTAAAGTGATAGGGGTCAAGAAACATTTACCCGTTCACCCTAAACCTTCACAAATGATGCCAGTTCCGTTGAGCTATTGAAAAATACATTCTGGCTTTCAAAAAAGTAACCCAGAGGGCATTTTCTCACATAGGCAAGGTCATAAACAACTGTCAAGTGAAGTTGAAATAGCAACAAATCAAATAATAACAAAAACATTTTTACAGAATTTTAAATCTTACAAAGCATTTTCATGTTCATTATCTAATTTAATCCCCAAATCAACGTCATGAGATAGTTATTATTTCCCCATTAGAAATGACCACATATTAAATCCTTAGTGATTGCTCAAGAAAAGCTGAAATCTTGAGTGTTACATCCATTAATGCCATGGTTGGGTGTTTTCCCATGGGAACACTGGATGCTAAAATCCACAGGGATTTTCAGCTCAAGATGGCAGACTAGGAAATATATTTACTTTCTGTTCCTCCTGAAACCATATCTCAATAAAACTGTAGAAATACCAAAATTAATCAACCAATAAAAGCCAAGATATTTTGGAAGTCATCAACCACAGAAAGATTTCAACACATTTCGAGAAGGCAAACAATGAAATGGAGGAGCCGTGAATAAAATAATGAAGAAAAAAAGGCTGAACCTAAGTAAGGTCTGCACAAAGCCACTCAGCTTTTGCTGAGCTCCGGTTATAGTAAAGGGCAGAGGAAAGAAGAGGGGCTGAAAACAAGGAGACAAAACGTCATTTTAGGAAAAACAGTTCATTTAATGAGCTCCAGGGAACACTCAGCCTGCTGCCATACTAACTCATGAATTACAATGGATTGTTGGTAAGCAAGACAAGAAAACAGGGAAGAAACAAAAGAAACAAAAATCAAGACATTGTTTCTAACTGAACTCTTCTCAAAGGAGATCGAGGAATTATGGTTCAATGCCACAGCTGTAAATCATTTCTGCTCTTGGAGAGGTTACAAAGGGCTTATAATATTTCCCTTTTGTTCAGACAGAATTTAGGTCTGAGCAAAAGCTTTTGTGTCCTCCAACCCCAACATTTATTGGGGATGGAAGCCCAGATTTGCTGGGACATACCATAAAAAGAATCTCATGAGCAGAGGGTCAAACTGATTTTGGAATATATGAATTATGTCCAGTGTGAGTTTCAATAGGTTTTAAAATATATACATACATACTATATATATATATATATATACATTTTTACTGATCTATATGATTTTGGGTTCTGAAACTTCTACATGTCACATGCGTGATACATAACAGACAATGTCAGCCCCAGGAGGGAGAAAACACTCCAATGAAGCAAGCCAAAGAAACAAGTTTTAAGCAAGGTCAAGTGATGTGTAGACCAGGATTGTTCAATTCCTACCTGTCATGCTGAAGCTTCCAGCTCCTGAATAACAACACATGCTTCCCTTGTCCTAGACAGCCAAGAGTATGTCTCCTCTCTTGGGCATAAGAATCTCTAGAGTTACATATCTGTAGTAAGAGTGGACCCAGCTGGCATACTCACAATGACCAAATTGTGTTGATCGTACTTTATACCAATACATCGCCCCACGCTGAAGTTGCAATAAATGATATATTTGCTTTCTAGACATGAATGAGACGCCTTACTGGATATACTCCAGGAAGGCCAGAGAAGCTGGCTTCTAATCCATACGGAACAATTCACTGGTGAATTTCTTTCACGATAGCCCATGATTTATCTAGAATATCATCTTGACATATCTGGATCCTTCAAACTAGACAAAGGGAAAATACGGGCTTCAAGCCTCAATTAGAAATATGGAAAGGTGCCATGCTGACAACTGGTGGTCCCTGACCTGTAACTTCTGAGATTACAACACAGTGTGGTGGATGACCAATTCATGCATTGAACAAAAGAAGACCTCCTACAGGGCAGTGTAGCTGTTCGTTACAGGTATGGCACTTAGGGCTAAGTACCATAAGGACTACAAGAGAAAAAGAAAAACAAGTAACACATGAAGCATATACGATAAGGAGGCACCACAGTCCAGAGCACGAGCTCTGGAATCACACAGGCTTGGATCGAATCCCAGCTAAGCCACTACCATCTATATACCCTGAAGGACAGGCCAAGGTTTAAATGTTGTTTTACCAGATTTCAAAAAAGAAGTGAAGAAAGAACCTATCTGCCGGGAAGGGACATCGTGGGGTGCAGTATCCAGTCGGATCAGGGCTCTGCATCTCCTGCTCAGAAACCTTGGCCACCTGGCTCATGGTGATGCTGGCAGCTGAGCAGCCCTGGAGAAGGCGATCCTGTCTCCAGGTCTCGCAGAGAAGCTGGGGAGGTCTCCGGACGAGGTGGCCCACACCCTGGTAAGCTCTGGCTGCCTCCTGCCCTCAGGTCTCAGCAGGCTCTGGCCTCTGGGCCCCGTGGTGGGGAAGGCCTGGCCGATACATACACAGGGCTGAGGGGCCTGCAGAGCCAGTCCCCAGGCAGGGTGAGCTCTGGAGGAGGCTTCCACAGTCCCCAGCAGTCTCCGCATGGTGGCCCAGCTGGCGCCAAACACCTGCCACCCACAGCGAGAAGTCCCAGCCACTAGAAAGTCCAGAAGGGGCCCCACCCTTTCCCTTTGGGCCTGGGTTAAGCCACCAGCTGGGCTTGCACGTGACCCCTGCCTCACCCCCTGCCCCGCCCGCCCTTTCTCTGTGACACGTACAATGGATATGTCATAAAGCCAGGCTGAGCCAGTGCTATAAATTCAGAGGAGTTAGAATCTAGGAAGAAGCTCTCCCACTTTCACTCTCTGCTCTCAGATCAGGCAGGCAGTACCTCTAATATGGAAGCTATGGACACCACACCTCCCTCCCAGGCTGTCCTCTTCCATTCTGCTCATGTTTTCCCCAGCACCCCATTGACGGCTTTGGCGGGTATCGGGGCTTCAGCAGGCAGCACGTCTGACCCCGAACCTATGGACACCACACCTCCTTCCCATGCTGTTATCTTCCATTCTGCTCCTGTTTTCCCCAGCACCCCATTGACGGCTTTGGCGGGCATCGGTGCTTCAGCAGGCAGCACCTCAGACCCCGAACCTATGGACACCACACCTCCTTCACACGCTGTCATCTTCCACTCTGCTCCTGTTTTCCCCAGCACCCCATTGACGGGTTTGGCGGGCATCGGTGCTTCAGCAGGAATCACGTCAGACCCCGAACCTATGGACACCACACCTCCTTCACATGCTGTCATCTTCCATTCTGCTCCTGTTTTCCCAAGCACCCCAGTTTCGGCTTTGGCGGGCATCGGTGCTTCAGCAGGGAGCACGTCAGACCCCGAACCTATGGACACCACACCTCCTTCACACGCTGTCATCTTCCATTCTGCTCCTGTTTTCCCCAGCACCCCATTGACGGCCCTGGCGGGCATCGGTGCTTCCGCAGTCAGCACGTCTGACCCCGAACCTATGGACACCACACCTCCTTCCCAGGCTGTCATCTTCTATTCTGCTCCTGTTTTCTCCAGCACCCCTTTTTCGGCTTTGGTGGGCATCGGTGCCTCAGCAGTCAGCACCTCAGACCCCGAACCTATGGACACCACACCTCCTTCCCAGGCTGTCATCTTCCATCCTGCTCCTCTTTACCCCAGCACCCCATTTACCGCTTAGGCCGGCACTGGTGCTTCAGCAGGCAGCACCTCTAACACCAAAGCTATGGACACCACACCTCCTTCCCAGGCTGTCATTTTCCAGTCTGCCCTGTCTCCAAGTAGAACCACTACCCATTTCACACTGCTCTTCCCAGTTCTGGGAACACACCACCCAGTGGTAGCAATGCCTCAGCCCATGCCTCGACTCATTTACCTGCAACGTGAGCCAACAGATAGACCAACACTTCAAAGTTATGACAGAAAATTGAGTAAGTTATACGCTTGGAATTTCATTTATTATTATTAACAAGCACAACTGTAGTGCTTAGACTATAACAAGTACTATTCTAAGGGCTTACCAAATATTAACTCACTTATTCCTCATAATGGCAACCCTAGTGGTAGGGAATATTCATAATGTTCACTTTTTGGGGGGAAACTGAGGCTCAGAGACGTTGAATAGCTTGCCTAATGCCACACAGTTAGTAGGTGGCAAAACCCGGGATTAAAACCAGACCATCTAGACTTTCATCACTTTGCTGTGTCACCTTATTATAAGTTGTGGTTAGGGAAGGGACTAAATTGACAAGACTCTGAACTAAAAGGAGAAGGGAGAAATGAGAAAATGAGTGATCCTAGAAACTAGAGAAGGTTTAGGCTCAGAAATTTCTGGTGATGAGACCCAGAAGAACAAGAACTTGGTTGGAATGTTAACTTGGGGTAGTATCTGAATCCACTGAGAAATGGTTTTGTTTCTTGTAAAATTTAGAAAGGTCAGTTGGATGAAGATTAGCGAAGACAAAAGTAGAAAGGAAAAGAAAAAGGTGCCTTAAGTGAGACATAACCGCTCCCCTCTACATACCCACAGGTTGTGTCCGGTGGGAAAGGATGGAGCTCTCTCTACCGGGTTGGTCACCAGGCTGAACAAGGAGAAACATGGCAACCATTGTACTGGTTTTGATGATCCCTCAAAACCAAGGCTTCAGTTTCCAAGAACGACCTACGGTAGCATAACTAGTGTGTGTCACACATGCCACTAAGTGTGTTTCCAGTCACACATTTTAATTGGAGAAATACTTCCTATGAGGTAGGCATTAGTTTGTTATGGCTGCTGTAACAAATTACTACAAATGTGCTTGCTTCTAACAAAACACACTTATTTTCTTATGGTTCTGGAAGACAGAGGTCCAAAACCAGTTTCCCTGGGCTGAAACCAGGAGTCAACAGGGCCATCCATCCTCCTTCTAGAGGCTCTAAGCGAGAATCTGTTTCCTCGCCAGCATTCCTTCACTTCTGGCCACATCAATCCAACCCCAACTTCATCATCACATTCTCTTTGGGGTAAAAATCCCCTCTGCCTCTCTCTTACGAGAACACCAGTGGTTATATTTGGGCCCGTCCAGGTAGTCCAGGAGAATCTTCCCATCTGAGAACCATTACTTTCATCCCACTGGCAAAGTGCCTTCTGCCATTTAAGGTGACATTCACAGGTTCTGGAGAGTAGGATGTGGACATTTGGCGGCAATGGTATTATTCGGTCTACTACAAGGTAGATACTATTATCTTTCTCAGATGTAGGAAATGACGTTTAGGGAAGTAGTCTGTCTCAGGTCTACAATTTCCAGAGTAGAGACTTACATTCTGCCACTGACACTTTAGGACACACCCTAAACAACTTTAATCTGTGTCCTTAACTACTGCGTAATCCTTGGTTAAGAGTCACACTTAGGTATCAAGACCCAATTGAATAGAACGCAAGTACTGTCTCCTCTTTCACTATGTTTGCCTGGTGTACTGATGAATCTTGCCCAGAGCAGAAGAGTTCAGAAAAGTGTTATGCAGGTGTACGAAGAGAAAGCATTTACTGTTTGATGTGCACGGAGGAACGGAAGGCTTTTTCAAATAAAATAAAATAAAATATGCCACCAAATAGTCAATTGTCACAACAGAGGTAACCCCGTGGGAGTCATGAGGAGACTAAAATTATCTCCAATTGTGCAGGGCAGAAAAGTTTTAATGAAGGCAGGTGTAGTTCAGCCAAGGCCTACAGCACAGAAGTAGGAATTTGGGTATGTACGAATGGGAAAAAAGACATTTGAGGCATGGGAAATAGTTTAATGCAGAATGGACGAGAAATATGCATTAGACCTTTTCTAAAACAACTGGCTTATTAACTCAGTAAATCGATTTAGTCAGTCAAACTAGCTTTAGCTGATTACTTATCCAGGGGATAGCTGTTGAGAGTAATTTTTGTCACAGAACAGTAAATAAAATGGTTGAACTATAGCTTTAGGCTTGCTAAGTGAAATAGATTGCTCTAGATGATTTTCAAGTGACTTACTTGGTAGTACTCACGAAATTGGGGGTTAACAATTGCTTAAGAAAACAAAGAGAATTGATTTTAAATAAAGTAGCTACTGTGCAAACTATCTGTTCAGTAGCTCATGTTAAACGGATGTTTATAATCCCCATTGGACAACCAACTACATTTTTGCAAATGGCAATGTGAATTGCTGTTGCATAAACTATAGCAATGACCACCTATGTAATTTGTTGTCCAAACCAGAAATCTTCTAACAATACTGGTGTCCTAATAAAAATAAGCACGAAGGGAACACACAGTGGGTGTCTCCCGTGTGCCTGTGCATGCATCTATATCTCACTGAACCCTCATAACAGCCCCCAAGAGAGGGACTCTGGGCGTCCCCATGCTGCTTGTGGAGAAACAGGCACAGGAAGGTTCAATAGTCTATCTACCTAATATCGCACAGAGGGTGGCAGAGCCCGTTTTTAAACCACCTGCCTCCAATACCAGGTGCCAGGAGCCAGACTCAGCCTACAGCTCTCTTCTGCTCGCCTGGAGGTGAAACAATGTGTCATGATTAGTCAAATCCCGTCTTCACTCATCAAGGTAGGTTGAACACCTGCACGTCCTCCAAGTAGCATGTAGCATAAGCAATAAGATGTTTGTCCCGTGATCGTCCAGGAACGTGGAATCAGCTGTGCCTGGTTAGGCTGAGCTGGTTTAGAGTGGAGAGGACCACCGATCTTCCACCTGGGCAAGTGCCTTTTGACCTCCTGCCATCAGAGGGCCGAAATCTCCAGCCTGAGAATGTGCTGAGCCCTGTAGCCTAGTTACGCCAGCTCAGAACAATGATGAGCACACCTTTTTCCAGTCACCTTTCCTCATGCTCCCCATGCCTCATACTGCCCTGCTTCTTTATTCTTTATCCCACAGATACCCAAAGCCCCTTGCCTTTGGGGAGGCGGATTTGAGACCTATTGTCACGTCACGTCCTCGCTTGGCTGCCCTGTGAATAAACCTCCTCTTTGCTGCAAACCTCAGCATTTCAGTGTTTTGGCTTGCTGCGCCTCAGACAGAATGGTTGGGAGCAGTGGTACAGGTCCCTTGCCTGTGAGGGATGCTGGTTCCTAGTAGTCACGTTGCGGATGTTTTCTCCTCTCGGGGTGGGGGCGGGGCAGACATCCTGCTCTTCCGGAAAGGGAGAAACACAGGTGCCAAACCCTTGCCCTCAGCGTCACCGTCACCTAGGAGCTTGTTAGAAGCACAGAATCCAGGCCCCACCCAGAACTACTGAATACCAGCCTGCATTTAACAAGATCCACAAGAGAGGCATACCCATATTAAAGTTGGAGAGGCACCAAGCTGTCATCGTCTTCTCCACGGCTAATGAAAACGAAGCAAAGGTTCATCCCGAGCCGACTCTGCCTCAGTCACCTGGATATCACATGAGCTCATTTAATCCTCCCCAGAACCTGCAAATGAGACTGAGGGTCAGAGTGGTCTAGCACCCAAGGTTCCATAAAAGAACATGACCAAGGCTCACTGGAGCCCAGACTTCCAAAAAAGAAGGCCCCTGAGCACAGCATGGCACCACCGCAGCCCAAACCGTGGGCCTGGAGGGTAGGCCAGGCTCCCCACGCAGAGTTCACACCATTCGACAGATGCCCACAGCAGACCACAAGGCAATATGAGAAGTAAGTTCTGATTGTGGAATCTCTGAATTTTGAGATTTAAAGAAAAAAATCTGTTTTCGGGGGATGGTTAAAACAGTTCTACCAAGGAGTAAAGAGAGGGCATCTCAAGGCCCCTTCTGGACTTAGAATTTAATGCCTACTTATGGAGAAATGCTCCGTGCATTTGCTCAGCCCTACGTCGAGATGAAGTTCTCTGTGCCCTAGAAGCTTAGGTTCTAAAAAGGCCACAGAAATGGGTGAGACCTCAAAAATGCCAGAACAATGCAACGGCCTTAATCACACTGTCTTTGCTTTGCCTTGCTTACAAGTCACTGACTTTAAACTGAATATGGTGTCATGTCTTTACGTTTCTTGAAGCTTTTTTTTTTTACAAAAGATCATATAAAGATTTTCTTCCATGGTAAAACTTTTATATTGTATTTCTCTTAAACTGGAGTGTGGTACATTTACCCTCCATCAGATGATTGCTTACAACTCACCTTGCTTTATTAAGAATACCGCTAGAGGCTTCTATGTCCCTACTAACAAAAATACATTTTCAGGCCCATTCAAACCAGTGAAAATCCAAGATTTCAGAGCACAAGATAATGAAAATTCTCTCTATCCACGTCTTTTACTACTTTTAGCCTGTTAACAGTCCCTAAGTGTGTCAGATGAAAGGTACTGTCGCGGGAATTGACATCTTTAACAGCATTCCATACAGGTAAGTCTTGATTGTTCCAATTTCTCAGAAAGTTGGACACATTTACTGCCTCTATGACATCTCTAGGGTGTGTGGAAGAAATAAAAAAGAGGCCTGTACAATGTATTTCTCAAAATATACACACAAAGAGTTTGCACATACAAACAGGGAAACCTTATAAATAATGTATGGGGAGCAAAGTATTGTCGGTAACGGAACTACTCATTTCGAAAGACAACACTGTCACCAAGTGTCCCCTCACCAAAACTGACTGGGAATGTTTAGGGGCCACCAAACCAGAGGTGGAGATTTTTAGGCACATTCTTGCCAGAAAAGAGAGCCTAGGGCATAAACCACTCAACTTGTTGGCACGAATGCCAGGGCAACCCAAGCAAGTGGATATAGAAGCCTACGTAATGCTTGGAAGTAGGAAGCTTTGGGGGACTACACCTGGGCTGGTACTGGCCTCCCTCCCCAAAGGGACAAGGAGAGCAGAAACCTGGATGGAGTCAAGAGAGAGCAAAAAGAAAGGCAAGGCTGGGTATGGAGCAACGTTTGGATCCAGGGGCATGTGTCTCAGAACTGCTGGGGCTCTGCAGACCAGCTGCATCCCCATTCTCCTTGACCCTCATTGGTATAATGAACTCAGGGTGGGCGCATCCCGGCTGCCAAGTCACTTCCACCCGTCCATGGAGTTGACGGTTACTTGCTCACAGTGAACCAACCGCTCTGGACCTAACAGCTACTGCAGGGGGCGGTAGTGGAGAACAAGGTGACGACAAGGACCAGATGCGAAGGAGGAAGAGACATTCAGCGGACCGACTGGGTGGACTGATGGTGTGGCGTTAAGTCTGCAGAGCTAAAGGGGCCAGATGTAGAAAAGGGAAGGGGAACCATGAGGATATGGTCAAGCCCCTTCGTATAGATGTTTCATCCGTATGTTGTATGCAAGTTCCATTCAATTTGCTCTGAGTGAAAAAGAGAGAACAAAATTATCCTTTAAACCATGTCAGTGATTTTATTTACCATCTCATTTGATGAGCTCATAGCCCAGGGTCAGAGGGAAATGGGAGCTGTGAGTCTGCCATCTCTCAGGAAGTCTCAGGCCTCAGAGGCCCCTCATAGCCAAACTACCTCACCTTTTGCACCTTTCAAGCAACGTTATTCCTAAGTGCGAGTCACCCTCTTCATCAGGTTCTCCAAGAAACAGCAGTCTCTCTCAATGACAGAGGAAAAATGGGCTACTTTGGCTTTCTGAGGCACAATATGTAGTTCTCCAAAATGGTACCTGCCTGGGGGATTTTTCAAGAAAATTAAGCATCAGTGGTGATTTGTTTGTCTTCACATAACGTATGACCCAGATGTGCTGAGAAATAAGAAAAGGACGAACGAATCAAGGGCAGCTGATCCAAGGAGGCAAGGGGCAACTTCCACAGCCTACGTGGAAAGCTAGAGGAAGGGAACATCCAGCTGGTGGGAGCTGAAGACAGGGGCCAGTCCTCCTTGGTCTCGGGATGCCACCCCCTCTTCCTACATCTTCACGCTCTCCTTCTCTGTTGGCCCCTCCCAGCCATATTAAAGAGCCACAAGGAAATGCTCTCCTCCATTCCATTTTCCTGTCCTCCTATCCACCCCTCCCTTCTTTCCCTTTGCCATCAATTTCTTGACTTGCCCCCCATTTCTCCCCTCCCATCTACACTGCGATCTGTTTTCTGCCCCACTACTCCCGTGAAACTGACCTCCTTGAAGCCCCCAATGATTTCTCTGTTGACAAGTCCAGGGGACTACTTCTCAATCCTTATCTTTGTGACCGCCAAGCCGAGTTAGACCTTAAACAACGTCTCTGTCTTGAAAATCTCTTCCCTTGGCTTCTGCGCCACCTTTCCTTTTCTTTTCATGACACAGATCACAACCAGTGCTGCAGATTCCATCGAATTAAGGAATGCTGTTGCCTACATGTGTGAATGAGCTAAAGTGAGTACAGTACTGAAGTAGAGGACACCTAAAGTGAAACGTCTTCATGTACGTCCACGTGGCTGAGCAGCAAGTTAACCTTTCATACATGTGTTAAAGAAGAAGAGTTGGGTTTTATTTTATTTACTTTTCCCTGGACTGTGTTGAATGGCTATCATCTACAAGTTCAGGCTACTTTTTGCTGAGGATTAATAATGCACTGGGAGAGCTGAGAGAAAACTGAATAATAGAGCTGTCATTTTCTTGACCAGTTCACCTTAGTTTCCCAAACTCTAAGTCTTTCTCCAATTCTTTTCCCTTTTTATTGTAGTAAAATGAACATAACACAAAATTCACCATTTGGATCATTTTACAATTCACTGTACCATTCAGTGGAATTTACTACTGTCACAATGTTGTGCAACTATCACCACTGCCTAGCTGCAAAACATTTTCATCAACCAAGAGGAAACCTACACCCATTTTAAGGAGTCATTCCCAATTTCCCTCTCTTCCAAACCCCTGGCAACCACTAATGTATAATCTTTTCTGTGTGTATGGATTTGCCACTGCTGGACATTTCATATAAATGGAACCATACAATATGTAGCCTTTCATGCCTGACTTCTTTCACTTAGTTGCATCCATCATGTAGCATGTATCAGAAATCCACTCACTGTTACAGCTGAATCCTTCATACTGTTTGAATACAAAATTAAAAATACGTTGAGAGTGAAGCTCTGTTTTAATGGCACATCTATTAGGCCAATTCATTGAAAGAAGCTGAAGATGGAGATGTTGTTGTGAAATGATAATCGTTGAGAAGCCTCAGCCAACTGGATAATGAAAAGTTTGGGAAATGTTGCAAAAAATTAGCTGATTTATATTAAAAGCCTATTAAACAAGGATTCAGGAGATTGTCTTTCTCTTGCAGGTAACTTAAATGAGGCAGAAAGAAATAACTGCCCTTTAAAACACATTTTGAAAGGATTCTATTTATTCTTAATAGACGAATGGGAGGGAGTACAGCAAGTTCACATCCAATATGGACTCCCTGTCCAAACACTGTTTGTCGTTCTAGCCACCGCTATCGAATTATATTTCTTGAGAGTAAGGCAGCTCAATTCCTGCATATTACTTTCTAAACTTCATCCATCAAATCCATTAATACAGTATAAACAAGAGTTGTTCATGTTTAAGTGCAGTTCAAATATCAGGTATAAAGAACCCCCAGTAAGAAAAAGAATCCTATATCTCTTGCCAGAATGTGGTCAGCTCTGGGGTGCTCTGCTAGCTGAAAGACACATTCCTTATTAAGAGGATAGAGGCTGCTTAAGAGGGATGAGAGCCAAAAAAATTTAACTACATATATGTGTTAAGAACAGTGCTAGGTTATCTCATGTTCTATATCAGTCAAGGCTCACCATTTTACATACGTGAAAAGCAAAGTTAAAAGTGTATTCGTAGGGCTTCCCTGTTGGCGCAGTGGTTAAGGATCCACCTGCCAGTGCACGGGACACACGTTTGAGCCCTGGTCCGGGAAGATCCCACATGCCACGGAGCAACTAAGACCATGTGCCACAACTACTGAGCCTGCGTGCTAGAGCCCGTGAACCACAACTACTGAAGCCCACGCACCTAGACCCCGTGCTCAGCAACAGCGAGAAGCCACCACAATGAGAATCCCGCGTACTGCAACAGAGTAGCCCCCGCTCACTGCAACTAGAGAAAGCCTGCGCACAGCAACGAAGAGCCTAGGCAGCCAAAGATAAATAAATAAATACGTCTATTTTTTAAAAAATGTGTTTTAGTAACTTACTAAAAGGCACGCAATCAGTAAACATGAGCAAGGATTCAATCCCAAATCTGTCACACTGAAGTTGAAGCTAATACTCGAGATTGATAAAAACAGCACTAATTTAAAACTTCAGAGGTATTTGTTACTTCATACTTTCACTAATGCTCTTTGGAGATAAATCATTTCATTTATATGGGCCTTAGTTTTTACAACTATAATAGTTGGAAGCTTGACTAGGTGATCTGTATGTAGCCTTCCAATTCTAAAATGTTCCACTAATTTGGATTCCTACAATAATTGCCCTTGCAATACATGCATGCTGCCACCAAGTAGCAGTAGAGACTACTAGTTCCTTTTTTATCCCTAGTGGGGGTGCATTTTGACAGCAGACTTATCCGTCAATAGTACAACCTGTTAGTATAACTATAAGATAACAAAATAATCTGGTATTCTTTCCTGTAAAAGAGAAGCTTTACATTGTGTCTGTGAATCGTACCAGAATCACCTGTAGCTTTATAAATATAGAGGAAATCCTGAACCCATTGAATGAGAATCTTCAGAGACAGGACTTGGGCATCTGGAATTTTGGGCTCCCATCATTTGTATATTTTATTTCATTTTATTTTTGCCTATGTACAATATTTGCCACATCCTTTTGAATCTTTAAAAGGTTCTTTCTGTTTTAAATTTTAGAATATTCCATAATCTTCACCTACTTTTCATAAGGTGTTATCTGTTATGTTTATTCGATCTTGTGCTTCTCCTGGTTAAGACTTCTTTCTTTCCTTTTTTTTTTCTCGTGGCCCTGCCTCATGTCTTGCAGGATCTTAGTTCCCTGACATGGGATTGGACCCCAGGGTCCCAGCAGTGAAAGCGCCATGTTCTAAACACTGGACCACCAGGGAAGTCCCAAGATTTCAGTTTTAAATGACTTTTTTCCCACTCTAATTCATTCCTGGGATCAGTTTCATGTTTGGACATTAAAGCAACCTTGCATTGCCAGAATAAAGCTACTTTGATTTTGATATATGATTGTTTTACATACCATGGATACAGTTTGTGCTTCTCTTTACACATTTTGCATGCATGTTCAAAGGAGAAACTGGCCTGTGATTCTATTCTTGTAATATCCTTTATAGATTATTTTTAAGATTCTATACTTTATTTTTTATTTATTTATTTTTGGCTGCATTGGGTCTTCATTGCTGCATGCATGCTTTCTCTAGTTTTGGCGAGCGGGGGTCTATTCTTTGTTGCAGTGAGTAGGCTTCTCATTGCAGCCTTCTGACCGCATGGGCTTCTGACACCATTCGTCGGTGCTACTTCAGTTCCTTACCCCTTCCCTTCTGACCCTGGGCGGTGAAATCCTCTTTCTGCGGCTGGCCTGCGGCAGAAAGTCAATGAGGCAAGAGTAGGCTTGGAGTATCCAAGGAGCAGAAAGGATGTCAGCGTGTGAAAAACAGAGCGAGCAAATTGGAGAGGAGAAGGAAACACTCAGAGAGGAAACAGAGGCCCAGATTTCTAGGTCTGTGGAGGCACTCTGAGGACTTTGCACTTTCTGTGAAGAAGCCACTGAAGAAATTTGAGTGACATGATCTGACTTATGTTTTAACAAGATCTCTCTGGATGCCACGTTGATTAGAGATTGTAGGAGAGCAAGGACAAGCCCCAGAAGACCAACAGTTGATTCAAAGAAGTGATTACTCAAACCTGGTCCCCCTCCTCAATGAGGACGCAGGGCAGGAATCGACAAATAATGGCCACAAATCAAATCAGGCTCTCAGCCTGGATCTGTGGGACTGTGAGCTAATAACGGTTCTCACGTTCAGAAAGCTTGTTGAAGAAGAAAGAGGAGGAGAAGCTACAGAAACTGTATATGGCCCACAAAGCCTAAGATATTTAAAATCCAGAAGATGCTTTCCAACACCTGATGTAAAGCATGTGGCTGGTAGGAGGTCCTCAACCAAATTTGGAAGAGGAATACATGAGTCAGTTCGTTCCTGAAAACACTGTAAAGTGATAGGGGTCAAGAAACATTTACCCGTTCACCCTAAACCTTCACAAATGATGCCAGTTCCGTTGAGCTATTGAAAAATACATTCTGGCTTTCAAAAAAGTAACCCAGAGGGCATTTTCTCACATAGGCAAGGTCATAAACAACTGTCAAGTGAAGTTGAAATAGCAACAAATCAAATAATAACAAAAACATTTTTACAGAATTTTAAATCTTACAAAGCATTTTCATGTTCATTATCTAATTTAATCCCCAAATCAACGTCATGAGATAGTTATTATTTCCCCATTAGAAATGACCACATATTAAATCCTTAGTGATTGCTCAAGAAAAGCTGAAATCTTGAGTGTTACATCCATTAATGCCATGGTTGGGTGTTTTCCCATGGGAACACTGGATGCTAAAATCCACAGGGATTTTCAGCTCAAGATGGCAGACTAGGAAATATATTTACTTTCTGTTCCTCCTGAAACCATATCTCAATAAAACTGTAGAAATACCAAAATTAATCAACCAATAAAAGCCAAGATATTTTGGAAGTCATCAACCACAGAAAGATTTCAACACATTTCGAGAAGGCAAACAATGAAATGGAGGAGCCGTGAATAAAATAATGAAGAAAAAAAGGCTGAACCTAAGTAAGGTCTGCACAAAGCCACTCAGCTTTTGCTGAGCTCCGGTTATAGTAAAGGGCAGAGGAAAGAAGAGGGGCTGAAAACAAGGAGACAAAACGTCATTTTAGGAAAAACAGTTCATTTAATGAGCTCCAGGGAACACTCAGCCTGCTGCCATACTAACTCATGAATTACAATGGATTGTTGGTAAGCAAGACAAGAAAACAGGGAAGAAACAAAAGAAACAAAAATCAAGACATTGTTTCTAACTGAACTCTTCTCAAAGGAGATCGAGGAATTATGGTTCAATGCCACAGCTGTAAATCATTTCTGCTCTTGGAGAGGTTACAAAGGGCTTATAATATTTCCCTTTTGTTCAGACAGAATTTAGGTCTGAGCAAAAGCTTTTGTGTCCTCCAACCCCAACATTTATTGGGGATGGAAGCCCAGATTTGCTGGGACATACCATAAAAAGAATCTCATGAGCAGAGGGTCAAACTGATTTTGGAATATATGAATTATGTCCAGTGTGAGTTTCAATAGGTTTTAAAATATATACATACATATATATATATATATATATATATATATATATATATATATATACATTTTTACTGATCTATATGATTTTGGGTTCTGAAACTTCTACATGTCACATGCGTGATACATAACAGACAATGTCAGCCCCAGGAGGGAGAAAACACTCCAATGAAGCAAGCCAAAGAAACAAGTTTTAAGCAAGGTCAAGTGATGTGTAGACCAGGATTGTTCAATTCCTACCTGTCATGCTGAAGCTTCCAGCTCCTGAATAACAACACATGCTTCCCTTGTCCTAGACAGCCAAGAGTATGTCTCCTCTCTTGGGCATAAGAATCTCTAGAGTTACATATCTGTAGTAAGAGTGGACCCAGCTGGCATACTCACAATGACCAAATTGTGTTGATCGTACTTTATACCAATACATCGCCCCACGCTGAAGTTGCAATAAATGATATATTTGCTTTCTAGACATGAATGAGACGCCTTACTGGATATACTCCAGGAAGGCCAGAGAAGCTGGCTTCTAATCCATACGGAACAATTCACTGGTGAATTTCTTTCACGATAGCCCATGATTTATCTAGAATATCATCTTGACATATCTGGATCCTTCAAACTAGACAAAGGGAAAATACGGGCTTCAAGCCTCAATTAGAAATATGGAAAGGTGCCATGCTGACAACTGGTGGTCCCTGACCTGTAACTTCTGAGATTACAACACAGTGTGGTGGATGACCAATTCATGCATTGAACAAAAGAAGACCTCCTACAGGGCAGTGTAGCTGTTCGTTACAGGTATGGCACTTAGGGCTAAGTACCATAAGGACTACAAGAGAAAAAGAAAAACAAGTAACACATGAAGCATATACGATAAGGAGGCACCACAGTCCAGAGCACGAGCTCTGGAATCACACAGGCTTGGATCGAATCCCAGCTAAGCCACTACCATCTATATACCCTGAAGGACAGGCCAAGGTTTAAATGTTGTTTTACCAGATTTCAAAAAAGAAGTGAAGAAAGAACCTATCTGCCGGGAAGGGACATCGTGGGGTGCAGTATCCAGTCGGATCAGGGCTCTGCATCTCCTGCTCAGAAACCTTGGCCACCTGGCTCATGGTGATGCTGGCAGCTGAGCAGCCCTGGAGAAGGCGATCCTGTCTCCAGGTCTCGCAGAGAAGCTGGGGAGGTCTCCGGACGAGGTGGCCCACACCCTGGTAAGCTCTGGCTGCCTCCTGCCCTCAGGTCTCAGCAGGCTCTGGCCTCTGGGCCCCGTGGTGGGGAAGGCCTGGCCGATACATACACAGGGCTGAGGGGCCTGCAGAGCCAGTCCCCAGGCAGGGTGAGCTCTGGAGGAGGCTTCCACAGTCCCCAGCAGTCTCCGCATGGTGGCCCAGCTGGCGCCAAACACCTGCCACCCACAGCGAGAAGTCCCAGCCACTAGAAAGTCCAGAAGGGGCCCCACCCTTTCCCTTTGGGCCTGGGTTAAGCCACCAGCTGGGCTTGCACGTGACCCCTGCCTCACCCCCTGCCCCGCCCGCCCTTTCTCTGTGACACGTACAATGGATATGTCATAAAGCCAGGCTGAGCCAGTGCTATAAATTCAGAGGAGTTAGAATCTAGGAAGAAGCTCTCCCACTTTCACTCTCTGCTCTCAGATCAGGCAGGCAGTACCTCTAATATGGAAGCTATGGACACCACACCTCCCTCCCAGGCTGTCCTCTTCCATTCTGCTCATGTTTTCCCCAGCACCCCATTGACGGCTTTGGCGGGTATCGGGGCTTCAGCAGGCAGCACGTCTGACCCCGAACCTATGGACACCACACCTCCTTCCCATGCTGTTATCTTCCATTCTGCTCCTGTTTTCCCCAGCACCCCATTGACGGCTTTGGCGGGCATCGGTGCTTCAGCAGGCAGCACCTCAGACCCCGAACCTATGGACACCACACCTCCTTCACACGCTGTCATCTTCCACTCTGCTCCTGTTTTCCCCAGCACCCCATTGACGGGTTTGGCGGGCATCGGTGCTTCAGCAGGAATCACGTCAGACCCCGAACCTATGGACACCACACCTCCTTCACATGCTGTCATCTTCCATTCTGCTCCTGTTTTCCCAAGCACCCCAGTTTCGGCTTTGGCGGGCATCGGTGCTTCAGCAGGGAGCACGTCAGACCCCGAACCTATGGACACCACACCTCCTTCACACGCTGTCATCTTCCATTCTGCTCCTGTTTTCCCCAGCACCCCATTGACGGCCCTGGCGGGCATCGGTGCTTCCGCAGTCAGCACGTCTGACCCCGAACCTATGGACACCACACCTCCTTCCCAGGCTGTCATCTTCTATTCTGCTCCTGTTTTCTCCAGCACCCCTTTTTCGGCTTTGGTGGGCATCGGTGCCTCAGCAGTCAGCACCTCAGACCCCGAACCTATGGACACCACACCTCCTTCCCAGGCTGTCATCTTCCATCCTGCTCCTCTTTACCCCAGCACCCCATTTACCGCTTAGGCCGGCACTGGTGCTTCAGCAGGCAGCACCTCTAACACCAAAGCTATGGACACCACACCTCCTTCCCAGGCTGTCATTTTCCAGTCTGCCCTGTCTCCAAGTAGAACCACTACCCATTTCACACTGCTCTTCCCAGTTCTGGGAACACACCACCCAGTGGTAGCAATGCCTCAGCCCATGCCTCGACTCATTTACCTGCAACGTGAGCCAACAGATAGACCAACACTTCAAAGTTATGACAGAAAATTGAGTAAGTTATACGCTTGGAATTTCATTTATTATTATTAACAAGCACAACTGTAGTGCTTAGACTATAACAAGTACTATTCTAAGGGCTTACCAAATATTAACTCACTTATTCCTCATAATGGCAACCCTAGTGGTAGGGAATATTCATAATGTTCACTTTTTGGGGGGAAACTGAGGCTCAGAGACGTTGAATAGCTTGCCTAATGCCACACAGTTAGTAGGTGGCAAAACCCGGGATTAAAACCAGACCATCTAGACTTTCATCACTTTGCTGTGTCACCTTATTATAAGTTGTGGTTAGGGAAGGGACTAAATTGACAAGACTCTGAACTAAAAGGAGAAGGGAGAAATGAGAAAATGAGTGATCCTAGAAACTAGAGAAGGTTTAGGCTCAGAAATTTCTGGTGATGAGACCCAGAAGAACAAGAACTTGGTTGGAATGTTAACTTGGGGTAGTATCTGAATCCACTGAGAAATGGTTTTGTTTCTTGTAAAATTTAGAAAGGTCAGTTGGATGAAGATTAGCGAAGACAAAAGTAGAAAGGAAAAGAAAAAGGTGCCTTAAGTGAGACATAACCGCTCCCCTCTACATACCCACAGGTTGTGTCCGGTGGGAAAGGATGGAGCTCTCTCTACCGGGTTGGTCACCAGGCTGAACAAGGAGAAACATGGCAACCATTGTACTGGTTTTGATGATCCCTCAAAACCAAGGCTTCAGTTTCCAAGAACGACCTACGGTAGCATAACTAGTGTGTGTCACACATGCCACTAAGTGTGTTTCCAGTCACACATTTTAATTGGAGAAATACTTCCTATGAGGTAGGCATTAGTTTGTTATGGCTGCTGTAACAAATTACTACAAATGTGCTTGCTTCTAACAAAACACACTTATTTTCTTATGGTTCTGGAAGACAGAGGTCCAAAACCAGTTTCCCTGGGCTGAAACCAGGAGTCAACAGGGCCATCCATCCTCCTTCTAGAGGCTCTAAGCGAGAATCTGTTTCCTCGCCAGCATTCCTTCACTTCTGGCCACATCAATCCAACCCCAACTTCATCATCACATTCTCTTTGGGGTAAAAATCCCCTCTGCCTCTCTCTTACGAGAACACCAGTGGTTATATTTGGGCCCGTCCAGGTAGTCCAGGAGAATCTTCCCATCTGAGAACCATTACTTTCATCCCACTGGCAAAGTGCCTTCTGCCATTTAAGGTGACATTCACAGGTTCTGGAGAGTAGGATGTGGACATTTGGCGGCAATGGTATTATTCGGTCTACTACAAGGTAGATACTATTATCTTTCTCAGATGTAGGAAATGACGTTTAGGGAAGTAGTCTGTCTCAGGTCTACAATTTCCAGAGTAGAGACTTACATTCTGCCACTGACACTTTAGGACACACCCTAAACAACTTTAATCTGTGTCCTTAACTACTGCGTAATCCTTGGTTAAGAGTCACACTTAGGTATCAAGACCCAATTGAATAGAACGCAAGTACTGTCTCCTCTTTCACTATGTTTGCCTGGTGTACTGATGAATCTTGCCCAGAGCAGAAGAGTTCAGAAAAGTGTTATGCAGGTGTACGAAGAGAAAGCATTTACTGTTTGATGTGCACGGAGGAACGGAAGGCTTTTTCAAATAAAATAAAATAAAATATGCCACCAAATAGTCAATTGTCACAACAGAGGTAACCCCGTGGGAGTCATGAGGAGACTAAAATTATCTCCAATTGTGCAGGGCAGAAAAGTTTTAATGAAGGCAGGTGTAGTTCAGCCAAGGCCTACAGCACAGAAGTAGGAATTTGGGTATGTACGAATGGGAAAAAAGACATTTGAGGCATGGGAAATAGTTTAATGCAGAATGGACGAGAAATATGCATTAGACCTTTTCTAAAACAACTGGCTTATTAACTCAGTAAATCGATTTAGTCAGTCAAACTAGCTTTAGCTGATTACTTATCCAGGGGATAGCTGTTGAGAGTAATTTTTGTCACAGAACAGTAAATAAAATGGTTGAACTATAGCTTTAGGCTTGCTAAGTGAAATAGATTGCTCTAGATGATTTTCAAGTGACTTACTTGGTAGTACTCACGAAATTGGGGGTTAACAATTGCTTAAGAAAACAAAGAGAATTGATTTTAAATAAAGTAGCTACTGTGCAAACTATCTGTTCAGTAGCTCATGTTAAACGGATGTTTATAATCCCCATTGGACAACCAACTACATTTTTGCAAATGGCAATGTGAATTGCTGTTGCATAAACTATAGCAATGACCACCTATGTAATTTGTTGTCCAAACCAGAAATCTTCTAACAATACTGGTGTCCTAATAAAAATAAGCACGAAGGGAACACACAGTGGGTGTCTCCCGTGTGCCTGTGCATGCATCTATATCTCACTGAACCCTCATAACAGCCCCCAAGAGAGGGACTCTGGGCGTCCCCATGCTGCTTGTGGAGAAACAGGCACAGGAAGGTTCAATAGTCTATCTACCTAATATCGCACAGAGGGTGGCAGAGCCCGTTTTTAAACCACCTGCCTCCAATACCAGGTGCCAGGAGCCAGACTCAGCCTACAGCTCTCTTCTGCTCGCCTGGAGGTGAAACAATGTGTCATGATTAGTCAAATCCCGTCTTCACTCATCAAGGTAGGTTGAACACCTGCACGTCCTCCAAGTAGCATGTAGCATCAGCAATAAGATGTTTGTCCCGTGATCGTCCAGGAACGTGAAATCAGCTGTGCATGGTTAGGCTGAGCTGGTTTAGAGTGGAGAGGACCACCGATCTTCCACCTGGGCAAGTGCCTTTTGACCTCCTGCCATCAGAGGGCCGAAATCTCCAGCCTGAGAATGTGCTGAGCCCTGTAGCCTAGTTACGCCAGCTCAGAACAATGATGAGCACACCTTTTTCCAGTCACCTTTCCTCATGCTCCCCATGCCTCATACTGCCCTGCTTCTTTATTCTTTATCCCACAGATACCCAAAGCCCCTTGCCTTTGGGGAGGCGGATTTGAGACCTATTGTCACGTCACGTCCTCGCTTGGCTGCCCTGTGAATAAACCTCCTCTTTGCTGCAAACCTCAGCATTTCAGTGTTTTGGCTTGCTGCGCCTCAGACAGAATGGTTGGGAGCAGTGGTACAGCTCCCTTGCCTGTGAGGGATGCTGGTTCCTAGTAGTCACGTTGCGGATGTTTTCTCCTCTCGGGGTGGGGGCGGGGCAGACATCCTGCTCTTCCGGAAAGGGAGAAACACAGGTGCCAAACCCTTGCCCTCAGCGTCACCGTCACCTAGGAGCTTGTTAGAAGCACAGAATCCAGGCCCCACCCAGAACTACTGAATACCAGCCTGCATTTAACAAGATCCACAAGAGAGGCATACCCATATTAAAGTTGGAGAGGCACCAAGCTGTCATCGTCTTCTCCACGGCTAATGAAAACGAAGCAAAGGTTCATCCCGAGCCGACTCTGCCTCAGTCACCTGGATATCACATGAGCTCATTTAATCCTCCCCAGAACCTGCAAATGAGACTGAGGGTCAGAGTGGTCTAGCACCCAAGGTTCCATAAAAGAACATGACCAAGGCTCACTGGAGCCCAGACTTCCAAAAAAGAAGGCCCCTGAGCACAGCATGGCACCACCGCAGCCCAAACCGTGGGCCTGGAGGGTAGGCCAGGCTCCCCACGCAGAGTTCACACCATTCGACAGATGCCCACAGCAGACCACAAGGCAATATGAGAAGTAAGTTCTGATTGTGGAATCTCTGAATTTTGAGATTTAAAGAAAAAAATCTGTTTTCGGGGGATGGTTAAAACAGTTCTACCAAGGAGTAAAGAGAGGGCATCTCAAGGCCCCTTCTGGACTTAGAATTTAATGCCTACTTATGGAGAAATGCTCCGTGCATTTGCTCAGCCCTACGTCGAGATGAAGTTCTCTGTGCCCTAGAAGCTTAGGTTCTAAAAAGGCCACAGAAATGGGTGAGACCTCAAAAATGCCAGAACAATGCAACGGCCTTAATCACACTGTCTTTGCTTTGCCTTGCTTACAAGTCACTGACTTTAAACTGAATATGGTGTCATGTCTTTACGTTTCTTGAAGCTTTTTTTTTTTACAAAAGATCATATAAAGATTTTCTTCCATGGTAAAACTTTTATATTGTATTTCTCTTAAACTGGAGTGTGGTACATTTACCCTCCATCAGATGATTGCTTACAACTCACCTTGCTTTATTAAGAATACCGCTAGAGGCTTCTATGTCCCTACTAACAAAAATACATTTTCAGGCCCATTCAAACCAGTGAAAATCCAAGATTTCAGAGCACAAGATAATGAAAATTCTCTCTATCCACGTCTTTTACTACTTTTAGCCTGTTAACAGTCCCTAAGTGTGTCAGATGAAAGGTACTGTCGCGGGAATTGACATCTTTAACAGCATTCCATACAGGTAAGTCTTGATTGTTCCAATTTCTCAGAAAGTTGGACACATTTACTGCCTCTATGACATCTCTAGGGTGTGTGGAAGAAATAAAAAAGAGGCCTGTACAATGTATTTCTCAAAATATACACACAAAGAGTTTGCACATACAAACAGGGAAACCTTATAAATAATGTATGGGGAGCAAAGTATTGTCGGTAACGGAACTACTCATTTCGAAAGACAACACTGTCACCAAGTGTCCCCTCACCAAAACTGACTGGGAATGTTTAGGGGCCACCAAACCAGAGGTGGAGATTTTTAGGCACATTCTTGCCAGAAAAGAGAGCCTAGGGCATAAACCACTCAACTTGTTGGCACGAATGCCAGGGCAACCCAAGCAAGTGGATATAGAAGCCTACGTAATGCTTGGAAGTAGGAAGCTTTGGGGGACTACACCTGGGCTGGTACTGGCCTCCCTCCCCAAAGGGACAAGGAGAGCAGAAACCTGGATGGAGTCAAGAGAGAGCAAAAAGAAAGGCAAGGCTCGGTATGGAGCAACGTTTGGATCCAGGGGCATGTGTCTCAGAACTGCTGGGGCTCTGCAGACCAGCTGCATCCCCATTCTCCTTGACCCTCATTGGCATAATGAACTCAGGGTGGGCGCATCCCGGCTGCCAAGTCACTTCCACCCGTCCATGGAGTTGACGGTTACTTGCTCACAGTGAACCAACCGCTCTGGACCTAACAGCTACTGCAGGGGGCGGTAGTGGAGAACAAGGTGATGACAAGGACCAGATGCGAAGGAGGAAGAGACATTCAGCGGACCGACTGGGTGGACTGATGGTGTGGCGTTAAGTCTGCAGAGCTAAAGGGGCCAGATGTAGAAAAGGGAAGGGGAACCATGAGGATATGGTCAAGCCCCTTCGTATAGATGTTTCATCCGTATGTTGTATGCAAGTTCCATTCAATTTGCTCTGAGTGAAAAAGAGAGAACAAAATTATCCTTTAAACCATGTCAGTGATTTTATTTACCATCTCATTTGATGAGCTCATAGCCCAGGGTCAGAGGGAAATGGGAGCTGTGAGTCTGCCATCTCTCAGGAAGTCTCAGGCCTCAGAGGCCCCTCATAGCCAAACTACCTCACCTTTTGCACCTTTCAAGCAACGTTATTCCTAAGTGCGAGTCACCCTCTTCATCAGGTTCTCCAAGAAACAGCAGTCTCTCTCAATGACAGAGGAAAAATGGGCTACTTTGGCTTTCTGAGGCACAATATGTAGTTCTCCAAAATGGTACCTGCCTGGGGGATTTTTCAAGAAAATTAAGCATCAGTGGTGATTTGTTTGTCTTCACATAACGTATGACCGAGATGTGCTGAGAAATAAGAAAAGGACGAACGAATCAAGGGCAGCTGATCCAAGGAGGCAAGGGGCAACTTCCACAGCCTACGTGGAAAGCTAGAGGAAGGGAACATCCAGCTGGTGGGAGCTGAAGACAGGGGCCAGTCCTCCTTGGTCTCGGGATGCCACCCCCTCTTCCTACATCTTCACGCTCTCCTTCTCTGTTGGCCCCTCCCAGCCATATTAAAGAGCCACAAGGAAATGCTCTCCTCCATTCCATTTTCCTGTCCTCCTATCCACCCCTCCCTTCTTTCCCTTTGCCATCAATTTCTTGACTTGCCCCCCATTTCTCCCCTCCCATCTACACTGCGATCTGTTTTCTGCCCCACTACTCCCGTGAAACTGACCTCCTTGAAGCCCCCAATGATTTCTCTGTTGACAAGTCCAGGGGACTACTTCTCAATCCTTATCTTTGTGACCGCCAAGCCGAGTTAGACCTTAAACAACGTCTCTGTCTTGAAAATCTCTTCCCTTGGCTTCTGCGCCACCTTTCCTTTTCTTTTCATGACACAGATCACAACCAGTGCTGCAGATTCCATCGAATTAAGGAATGCTGTTGCCTACATGTGTGAATGAGCTAAAGTGAGTACAGTACTGAAGTAGAGGACACCTAAAGTGAAACGTCTTCATGTACGTCCACGTGGCTGAGCAGCAAGTTAACCTTTCATACATGTGTTAAAGAAGAAGAGTTGGGTTTTATTTTATTTACTTTTCCCTGGACTGTGTTGAATGGCTATCATCTACAAGTTCAGGCTACTTTTTGCTGAGGATTAATAATGCACTGGGAGAGCTGAGAGAAAACTGAATAATAGAGCTGTCATTTTCTTGACCAGTTCACCTTAGTTTCCCAAACTCTAAGTCTTTCTCCAATTCTTTTCCCTTTTTATTGTAGTAAAATGAACATAACACAAAATTCACCATTTGGATCATTTTACAATTCACTGTACCATTCAGTGGAATTTACTACTGTCACAATGTTGTGCAACTATCACCACTGCCTAGCTGCAAAACATTTTCATCAACCAAGAGGAAACCTACACCCATTTTAAGGAGTCATTCCCAATTTCCCTCTCTTCCAAACCCCTGGCAACCACTAATGTATAATCTTTTCTGTGTGTATGGATTTGCCACTGCTGGACATTTCATATAAATGGAACCATACAATATGTAGCCTTTCATGCCTGACTTCTTTCACTTAGTTGCATCCATCATGTAGCATGTATCAGAAATCCACTCACTGTTACAGCTGAATCCTTCATACTGTTTGAATACAAAATTAAAAATACGTTGAGAGTGAAGCTCTGTTTTAATGGCACATCTATTAGGCCAATTCATTGAAAGAAGCTGAAGATGGAGATGTTGTTGTGAAATGATAATCGTTGAGAAGCCTCAGCCAACTGGATAATGAAAAGTTTGGGAAATGTTGCAAAAAATTAGCTGATTTATATTAAAAGCCTATTAAACAAGGATTCAGGAGATTGTCTTTCTCTTGCAGGTAACTTAAATGAGGCAGAAAGAAATAACTGCCCTTTAAAACACATTTTGAAAGGATTCTATTTATTCTTAATAGACGAATGGGAGGGAGTACAGCAAGTTCACATCCAATATGGACTCCCTGTCCAAACACTGTTTGTCGTTCTAGCCACCGCTATCGAATTATATTTCTTGAGAGTAAGGCAGCTCAATTCCTGCATATTACTTTCTAAACTTCATCCATCAAATCCATTAATACAGTATAAACAAGAGTTGTTCATGTTTAAGTGTAGTTCAAATATCAGGTATAAAGAACCCCCAGTAAGAAAAAGAATCCTATATCTCTTGCCAGAATGTGGTCAGCTCTGGGGTGCTCTGCTAGCTGAAAGACACATTCCTTATTAAGAGGATAGAGGCTGCTTAAGAGGGATGAGAGCCAAAAAAATTTAACTACATATATGTGTTAAGAACAGTGCTAGGTTATCTCATGTTCTATATCAGTCAAGGCTCACCATTTTACATACGTGAAAAGCAAAGTTAAAAGTGTATTCGTAGGGCTTCCCTGTTGGCGCAGTGGTTAAGGATCCACCTGCCAGTGCACGGGACACACGTTTGAGCCCTGGTCCGGGAAGATCCCACATGCCACGGAGCAACTAAGACCATGTGCCACAACTACTGAGCCTGCGTGCTAGAGCCCGTGAACCACAACTACTGAAGCCCACGCACCTAGACCCCGTGCTCAGCAACAGCGAGAAGCCACCACAATGAGAATCCCGCGTACTGCAACAGAGTAGCCCCCGCTCACTGCAACTAGAGAAAGCCTGCGCACAGCAACGAAGAGCCTAGGCAGCCAAAGATAAATAAATAAATACGTCTATTTTTAAAAAAATGTGTTTTAGTAACTTACTAAAAGGCACGCAATCAGTAAACATGAGCAAGGATTCAATCCCAAATCTGTCACACTGAAGTTGAAGCTAATACTCGAGATTGATAAAAACAGCACTAATTTAAAACTTCAGAGGTATTTGTTACTTCATACTTTCACTAATGCTCTTTGGAGATAAATCATTTCATTTATATGGGCCTTAGTTTTTACAACTATAATAGTTGGAAGCTTGACTACGTGATCTGTATGTAGCCTTCCAATTCTAAAATGTTCCACTAATTTGGATTCCTACAATAATTGCCCTTGCAATACATGCATGCTGCCACCAAGTAGCAGTAGAGACTACTAGTTCCATTTTTATCCCTAGTGGGGGTGCATTTTGACAGCAGACTTATCCGTCAATAGTACAACCTGTTAGTATAACTATAAGATAACAAAATAATCTGGTATTCTTTCCTGTAAAAGAGAAGCTTTACATTGTGTCTGTGAATCGTACCAGAATCACCTGTAGCTTTATAAATATAGAGGAAATCCTGAACCCATTGAATGAGAATCTTCAGAGACAGGACTTGGGCATCTGGAATTTTGGGCTCCCATCATTTGTATATTTTATTTCATTTTATTTTTGCCTATGTACAATATTTGCCACATCCTTTTGAATCTTTAAAAGGTTCTTTCTGTTTTAAATTTTAGAATATTCCATAATCTTCACCTACTTTTCATAAGGTGTTATCTGTTATGTTTATTCGATCTTGTGCTTCTCCTGGTTAAGACTTCTTTCTTTCCTTTTTTTTTTCTCGTGGCCCTGCCTCATGTCTTGCAGGATCTTAGTTCCCTGACATGGGATTGGACCCCAGGGTCCCAGCAGTGAAAGCGCCATGTTCTAAACACTGGACCACCAGGGAAGTCCCAAGATTTCAGTTTTAAATGACTTTTTTCCCACTCTAATTCATTCCTGGGATCAGTTTCATGTTTGGACATTAAAGCAACCTTGCATTGCCAGAATAAAGCTACTTTGATTTTGATATATGATTGTTTTACATACCATGGATACAGTTTGTGCTTCTCTTTACACATTTTGCATGCATGTTCAAAGGAGAAACTGGCCTGTGATTCTATTCTTGTAATATCCTTTATAGATTATTTTTAAGATTCTATACTTTATTTTTTATTTATTTATTTTTGGCTGCATTGGGTCTTCATTGCTGCATGCATGCTTTCTCTAGTTTTGGCGAGCGGGGGTCTATTCTTTGTTGCAGTGAGTAGGCTTCTCATTGCAGCCTTCTGACCGCATGGGCTTCTGACACCATTCGTCGGTGCTACTTCAGTTCCTTACCCCTTCCCTTCTGACCCTGGGCGGTGAAATCCTCTTTCTGCGGCTGGCCTGCGGCAGAAAGTCAATGAGGCAAGAGTAGGCTTGGAGTATCCAAGGAGCAGAAAGGATGTCAGCGTGTGAAAAACAGAGCGAGCAAATTGGAGAGGAGAAGGAAACACTCAGAGAGGAAACAGAGGCCCAGATTTCTAGGTCTGTGGAGGCACTCTGAGGACTTTGCACTTTCTGTGAAAAAGCCACTGAAGAAATTTGAGTGACATGATCTGACTTATGTTTTAACAAGATCTCTCTGGATGCCACGTTGATTAGAGATTGTAGGAGAGCAAGGACAAGCCCCAGAAGACCAACAGTTGATTCAAAGAAGTGATTACTCAAACCTGGTCCCCCTCCTCAATGAGGACGCAGGGCAGGAATCGACAAATAATGGCCACAAATCAAATCAGGCTCTCAGCCTGGATCTGTGGGACTGTGAGCTAATAACGGTTCTCACGTTCAGAAAGCTTGTTGAAGAAGAAAGAGGAGGAGAAGCTACAGAAACTGTATATGGCCCACAAAGCCTAAGATATTTAAAATCCAGAAGATGCTTTCCAACACCTGATGTAAAGCATGTGGCTGGTAGGAGGTCCTCAACCAAATTTGGAAGAGGAATACATGAGTCAGTTCGTTCCTGAAAACACTGTAAAGTGATAGGGGTCAAGAAACATTTACCCCTTCACCCTTAACGTTCACAAATGATGCCAGTTCCGTTGAGCTATGGAAAAATACATTCTGGCTTTCAAAAGAATAACCCAGAGGGCATTTTCTCACATAGGCAAGGTCATAAACAACTGTCAAGTGAAGTTGAAATAGCAACAAATCAAATAATAACAGAAAACATTTTTACAGATTTTTAAATCTTACAAAGCATTTTCATGTTCGTTATCTAATTTAATCCTCAAATCAACGTCATGAGATACTTAGTATTTCCCCATTAGAAATGACCACATATGAAATCCTTAGTGATTGCTCAAGAAAAGCTGAAATCTTGAGTATTACATCTATTAATGCCATGGTTGGGTGTTTTCCCATGGGAACACTGGATGCTAAAATCCACAGGGATTTTCAGCTCAAGATGGCAGACTAGGAAATATATTTACTTTCTGTTCCTCCTGAAACCATATCTAAATAAAACTGCAGAAATACCAAAATTAATCAACCAATAAAAGCCAAGATATTTTGCAAGTCATCAACCACAGAAAGATTTCAACACATTTCGAGAAGGCAAACAATGAAATGGAGGAGCCGTGAATAAAAGAATGAAGATAAAAAGGCTGACCCTAAGTAAGGTCTGCACAAAGCCACTCAGCTTTTGCTGAGCTCTGGTTACAGTAAAGGGCACAGGAAAGAAGAGGGGCTGAAAACAAGGAAGCAAACGTCATTTAAGGAAAAACAGTTCATTTAATGAGCTCCAGGGAACACTCAGCCTGCTGCCATACTAACTCATGAATTACAATGGATAGTTGGTAAGCAAGACAAGAAAACAGGGAAGAAACAAAAGAAACAAAAATCAAGACACTGTTTCTAACTGAACTCTTCTCAAATGAGATCGAGGAATTATGGTTCAATGCCATAGCTGTAAATCATTTCTGCTCTTGGAGAGGTTACGAAGGGCTTATAACATTTCCCTTATTTACAGACAGAATTTAGGTCTGAGCAAAAGCTTTTGTGTCCTCCAACCCCAAAATTTATTGGGGATGGAAGCCCAGATTTGCTGGGACATACCATATAAAGAATCTCATGAGCAGAGGGTCAAACTGATTTTGGAATATATGAATTATGCCCAGTGTGAGTTTCAATCGGTATATATATATATATATATATACATATATATATATACATTTTTACTGATCTATATGATTTTGGGTTCTGAAACTCCTACATGTCACATGCGTGATACATAACAGACAATGTCAGCCCCAGGAGGGAGAAAACACTCCAATGAAGCAAGCCAAAGAAACAAGTTTTGAGCAAGGTCAAGTGATGAGTAGACCAGGATTGTTCAATTCCTACCTGTCATGCTGAAGCTTCCAGCTCCTGAATAACAACACATGCTTCCCTTGTCCTACACACCCAAGAGTACGTCTCCTCTCTTGGCCATAAGAATCTCTAGAGTTACATATGTGTAGTAAAGAGTGGACCCGGCTGGCATACTCACAATGACCAAATTGTGCTGATCCTACTTTATACCAATACATCGCTCCACGCTGAAGTTGCAATAAATGATATATTTGCTTTCTAGATATGAATGAGACGCCTTACTGGATATAATCCAGGAAGGCCAGAGAAGCTGGCTTCTAATCCATACGGAACAATTCACTGGTGAATTTCTTTCACGATAGCCCATGATTTATCTAGAATATCATCTTTACATATCTGGATCCTTCAAACTAGACAAAGGGAAAATACGTGCTTAAGCCTCAATTAGAAATATGGAATGGTGCCATGCTGACAACTGGTGGTCCCTGACCAGTATCTTCTGAGATTAGAACACAGTGTGGTGGATGACCAATTCATGCGTTGAACAAAAGAAGACCTCCTACAGGGCAGTGTAGCTGTTCGTTACAGGTATGGCACTTAGGGCTAAGTACCATAAGGACTACAAGGAAAAACGAAAAACAAGTAACACATGAAGCATATACGATAAGGAGGCACCACAGTCCAGAGCACGAGCTCTGGAATCACACAGGCTTGCATCGAATCCCAGCTAAGCCACTACCGTCTATATACCCTGAAGGACAGGCCAAGGTTTAAATGTTGTTTTACCACATTTCAGAAAAGAAGTGAAGAAAGAAACTATCTGCCAGGAAGGGACATCGTGGGATGCAGCATCCAGTCGGATCAGGGCCCTGCATCTCCTGCTCAGAAACCTTGGCCACCTGGCTCGTGGTGATGCGGGCAGCTGAGCAGCCCTGGAGAAGGCGATCCTGTCTCCAGGTCTCGCAGAGAAGCTGGGGAGGTCTCCGGACGAGGTGGCCCACACCCTGGTAAGCTCTGGCTGCCTCCTGCCCTCAGGTCTCAGCAGGCTCTGGCCTCTGGGCCCCGTGGTGGGGAAGGCCTGGCCGATACATACGCAGGGCTGAGGGGCCTGCAGAGCCAGTCCCCAGGCAGGGTGAGCTCTGGAGGAGGCTTCCACAGTCCCCAACAGTCTCCGCATGGTGGCCCATCTGGTGCCAAACACCTGCCACCCACAGCGAGAAGTCCCAGCCACTAGAAAGTCCAGAAGGGGCCCCGCCCTTTGCCTTTGGGCCAGGGTTAAGCCACCAGCTGGGCTTGCATGTGACCCCTACCACGCCCCCTGCCCCGCCCGCCCTTTCTCTGTGACACGTACAATGGATATGTCATAAAGCCAGGCTGAGCCAGTGCTATAAATTCGGAGGAGTTAGAACCTAGGAAGAAGCTCTCCCACTTTCACTCTCTGCTCTCAGATCAGGCAGGCAGTACCTCTAATATGGAAGCTATGGACACCACACCTCCCTCCCAGGCTGTCCTCTTCCATTCTGCTCATGTTTTCCCCAGCACCCCACTGACGGCTTTGGCGGGTATCGAGGCTTCAGCAGGCAGCACGTCTCACCCCGAACCTATGGACACCACACCTCCTTCTCACGCTGCCATCTTCCATTCTGCTCCTGTTTTCCCCAGCACCCAATCTATGGCTTTGGCGGGCATCGGTGCTTCAGCAGGCAGCACCTCAGACCCCGAACCTATGGACACCACACCTCCTTCACACGCTGTCATCTTCCATTCTGCTCCTGTTTTCCCCAGCACCGCACTGACGGCTTTGGCGGGCATCGGTGCTTCAGCAGGAAGCACGTCAGACCCCGAACCTATGGACACCACACCTCCTTCACACGCTGTTATCTTCCATTCTGCTCCTGTTTTCCCCAGCATCCCATTGACGGCTTTGGCGGGCATCGGTGCTTCAGCAGGAAGCACGTCAGACCCCGAACCTATGGACACCACACCTCCTTCATACGCTGTCATCTTCCATTCTGCTCCTGTTTTCCCCAGCACCCCATTTACGGCTTTGGCGGGCATCGGTGCTTCAGCAGGAAGCACGTCAGACCCCGAACCTATGGATACCACACCTCATTCACACGCTGTCATCTTCCATTCTGCTCCTGTTTTCCCCAGCACCCCATTGACGGCTTTGGCGGGCATCGGTGCTTCAGCAGGAAGCACGTCAGGCCCCGAACCTATGGACACCACACCTCCTTCACACGCTGTCATCTTCCATTCTGCTCCCGTTTTCCCCAACTCCAGCCTCAGAATGCGCTGAGGCCTGTAGCCTAGTTACGCCAGCTCAGAACAATGATGAGCACACCTTTTTCCAATCACCTGTCCTCATGCTCCCCATGCCTCATACTGCCCTGCTTCTTTATTCTTTATGCCACAGATACCCAAAGCCCCTTGCATTTGGGGAGGCGGATTTGAGACCTATTGTCAGGTCACGTCCTCGCTTGGCTGCCCTGTGAATAAACCTCCTCTTTGCTGCAAACCTCAGCATTTCAGTGTTTTGGCTTGCTGCGCCTCAGACAGAATGGTTGGGAGCAGTGGTACAGGTCCCTTGCCTGTGAGGGAAGCTGCTTCCTAGTGGTCACGTTGTGGATGTTTTCTCCTCTCGGGGTGGGGGCGGGGCAGACATCCTGCTCTTCAGGAAAGGGAGAAACGCAGGTGCCAAACCCTTGCCCTCAGCGTCACCGTCACCTAGGAACTTGTTAGAAGCACAGAATCCAGGCCCCACCCAGAACTACTGAATACCAGCCTGCATTTAACAAGATCCACAAGAGAGGCATACCCATATTAAAGTTGGAGAGGCACCAAGCTGTCATCGTCTTCTCCACGGCTAATGAAAACGAAGCAAAGATTCATCCCGAGCCGACTCTGCCTCAGTCACCTGGATATCACATGAGCTCATTTCATCCTCTCCAGAACCTGCAAATGAGACTGAGGGTCAGAGTGGTCTAGCACCCAAGGTTCCATAAAAGAACATGACCAAGGCTCACTGGAGCCCAGACTTCCAAAAAAGAAGGCCCCTGAGCACAGCATGGCACCACTGCAACCCAAACCGTCGGCCTGGAGGGTAGGCCAGGCTCCCCACGCAGAGTTCACACCATTCGACAGATGCCCACAGCAGACCGCAAGGCGATATGAGAAGTAAGTTCTGATTGTGGAATCTCTGAATTTTGAGATTTAAAGAAAAAAATCTGTTTTCGGGGGATGGTTAAAACAGTTCTACCAAGGAGTAAAGAGAGGGCATCTCAAGGCCCCTTCTGGACTTAGAATTTAATGCCTACTTATTGAGAAATGCTCCGTGCATTTGCTCAGCCCTACGTCGAGATGAAGTTCTCTCTCTGTGCCGTAGAAGCTTAGGTTCTAAAAAGGCCACAGCAATGGGTGAGACCTAAAAAATGCCAGAACAATGCAACGGCCTTAATCAGACTGCCTTTGCTTTGCCTTGCTTACAAGTCACTGACTTTAAACTGAATATGGTGTCATGTCTTTATGTTTCTTGAAGCTTTTTTTACAAAAGATCATATAAAGATTTTCTTCCATGGTAAGACTTTTATATTGTATTTTTCTTAAACTGGAGTGTGGTACATTTACGCTCCATCAGATGATTGCTTATAACTCACCTTGCTTTATTAAGGATACCGCTAGAGGCTTCTATGTCCCTACTAACAAGAATACATTTTCAGGCCCATGCAAACCAATGAAAATCCAAGATTTCAGAGCACAAGATAATGAAAATTCTCTCTATCCCCATCTTTTACTACTTTTAATCTGCTAACAGTCCCTAAGTGTGTCAGATGAAAGGTACTGTTGCGGGAATTGACATCGTTAACAGCATTCCATACAGGTAAGTCTTGATTGTTCCAATTTCTCAAAAAGTTGGACACATTTACTGCCTCTATGACATCTCTAGGGTGTGTGGAAGAAATAAAAAAGAGGCCTGTACAATGTATTTCTCAAAATATACACACATAGAGTTTGTACATACAAACAGGGAAACCTTATAAATAATGTATGGGGAGCAAAGCATTGTCGGTAATGGAACTACTCATTTCGAAAGACAACACTGTCACCAAGTGTCCACGCACCAAAACTGACTGGGAATTTTCACGGGCCACCAAACCAGAGGTGGAGATTTTTAGGCACATTCTTGCCAGAAAAGAGAGCCTAGGGCATAAACCACTCAACTGGTTGGCACGAATGCCAGGGCAACCCAAGCAAGTGGATATACAAGCCTAAGTAACGCTTGGAAGTAGGAAGCATGGGGAACAACACCTGGGCTGGTACTGGCCTCCCTCCCCAAAGGGACAAGGAGAGCAGGTACCTGGATGGAGTCAAGAGAGAGAAAAAAGAAAGGCAAGGCTGGGTGTGGAGCAACGTGTGGATCCAGGAGCATGTGTCTCAGAACTGCCGGGGCTCTGCAGACCAGCTGCATCCCCATTCTCCTTGACCCTCATTGGTATAATGAACTCAGGGTGGGCGCATCCCGGCTGCCAAGTCACTTCCACCTGTCCATGGAGTTGACGGTTACTTGCTCACAGTGAACCAGCCTCTCTGGAACTAACAGCTACTGCAGGAGGCGGTAGTGGAGATCAAGCTGAAGACAACGACCAGATGCGAAGGAGGAAGGGACGTTCAGCGGACCGACTGGGTGGACTGATGGTGTGGGGTTAAGTCTGCAGAGCTAAAGGGGCCAGATGTAGAAAAGGGAAGGGGAACCATGAGGATATGGTCAAGCCCCATCGTATGGATATTTCATCCTTATGTTGTATACAAATTCCATTCAATTTGCTCTGAGTGAAAAAGAGAGAACAAAATTATCCTTTCAACCATGTCACTGACTTTATTTACCATCTCATTTGATGAGCTCATAGCCCAGGGTCAGAGGGAAATGGGAGCTGTGAGCCTGCCATCTCTCAGGAAGTCTCAGGCCTCAGAGGCCCCTCATAGCCAAACTACCTCACCTTTTGCACTTTTCAAGCAACGTTATTCCTAAGTGCGAGTCACCCTCTTCATCAGGTTCGCCAAGAAACAGCAATCTCTCCCAATGAGAGAGGAAAGATGGGCTACTTTGGCTTTCTGAGGCACAATATGTAGTTCTCCAAAATGGTACCTGCCTGGGGGATTTTTCAAGAAAATTAAGCATCAGTGGTGATTTGTTTGTCTTCACATAACGTATGACCCAGATGTGCTGAGAAATAAGAAAAGGACGAACGAATCAAGGGCAGCTGATCCAAGGAGGCAAGGGGCAACTTCCACAGCCTACGTGGAAAGCTAGAGGAAGGGAACATCCAGCTGGTGGGAGCTGAAGACAGGGGCCAGTCCTCCTTGGGCTCGGGATGCCACCCCCTCTTCCTACATTTTCACGCTCCCCTTCTCTGTTGGCCCTCCCAGCCATATTAAAGAGTCACAAGGAAATGCTCTCCTCCACTCCATTCTCCTGTCCTCCTTTCCATCCCTCCCTTCTTTCCCTTTGCCATCAATTTCTTCACTTGCTCCCCAGTTCTCCCCTCCCATCTCCACTGCGATCTGGTTTCTGCCCCACTACTCTCGGAAACTGATCTCCTCGAAGTCCCCAATGATTTCTCCGTTGACAAGTCCAGGGGACTACTTCTCAATCCTTATCTTTGTGACCACCAAGCCGAGTTAGATCTTAAACAACGTGTCTGTCTTGAAAATCTCTTCCCTTGACTTCTGCGCCAACTTTCCTTTTCTTTTCATGAGACTGATCACAACCAGTGCTGCAGATTCCATCGAATTAAGGAATGCTGTTGCCTACACGTCTGAATGAGCTGTGAGTAAAGTACTGAAGTAGAGGACACCAGAAGTGAAATGTCTTCATGAATGTCCACGTGGCTAAGCAGCAAGTTAACCTTTCATACGTGTGCTAGAGAAGAAGAGTTGGGTTTTATTTTATTTACTTTTCCCTGGACGGTGTTGAATGACTACCATGTACAAGTTCAGGCTACCTTTTGCTGAGGAGAGCTGAGAGAAAACTGAACAATAGAGCTGTCTTTTTCTTGACCAGTTCACCTTAGTTTCCCAAACTCTAAGTCTTTCCCTAATTCTTTCCCCTTTTTATTCTAGTAAAATGAACATAACACAATATTCACCATTTGGATCATCTTACGATTCACTGTACCATTCAGTGGAATTTACTACTGTCACAATGTTGTGCAACTATCACCACTGCCTAGCTGCAAAACATTTTCATCAACCAAGAGGAAACCTACACCCATTTTAAGGAGTCATTCCCTATCTCCCTCTCTTCCAAACCCCTGGCAACCACTAATGTATAATCTTTTCTGTGTGTATGGATTTGCCACTGCTGGACATTTCATATAAATGGAACCATACAATATGTAGCCTTTCATGCCTGACTTCTTTCACTTAATTGCATCCATCATGTAGCATGTATCAGAAATCCACTCACTGTTATGGCTGAATCCTTCATACTGTTTGAATACAAAATTAAAAATACGTTGAGAGTGAAGCTCTGTTTTAATGGCACATCTATTAGGCCAATTCATTGAAAGAAGCTGAAGATGGAGATATTGTGAAATGATAATCGTTGAGAAGCCTCAGCCAATTGGATAATGAAAAGTTTGGGAAATGTTGCAAAAAATTATCTGCTTTATATTAAAAGCCTATTAAACAAGGATTCAGGAGATTGTCTTTTTCTTGCAGGTAACTTAAAGGAGGCAGAAAGAAATAACTGCCCTTTAAAACACATTTTGAAGGGATTCTATTTATTCTTAATAGACGAATGGGAGTAGAGGAAGTTCACATCCAATATGGACTCCCTGTCCAAACACTGTTTATCGTTCTAGCCACCACTATCGAATTATATTTCTTGAGAGTAAGGCAGCTCAATTCCTGCATATTACTTTCTAAACTTCATCCATCAAATCCATTAATACAGTATAAACAAGAGTTGTTCATGTTTAAGTGCAGTTCAAATATCAGGTATAAAGAACCCCCAGTAAGAAAAAGAATCCTATATCTCTTGCCAGAATGTGGTCAGCTCTGGGGTGCTCTGCTAGCTGAAAGACACATTCATTATTAAGAGGATAGAGGCTGTTTAAGAGGGATGAGAGCCAAAAAATTTTAACTACATATATGTGTTAAGAACAGTGCTAGGTTATCTCATGTTCTATATCAGTCAAGGCTCACCATTTTACATACGTGAAAAGCAAAGTTAAAAGTGTATCAGTAGGGATTCCCTGTTGGCGCAGCGGTTAAGGATCCACCTGCCAGTGCACGGGACACGCGTTTGAGCCCTGGTCCGGGAAGATCCCACATGCCACGGAGCAACTAAGACCATGTGCCACAACTACTGAGCCTGCGTGCTAGAGCCCGTGAACCACAACTACTGAAGCCCACGCACCTAGACCCCGTGCTCAGCAACAACGAGAAGCCACCACAATGAGAAGCCCGCGTACTGCAACAAAGAGTAGCCCCCGCTCACCGCAACTAGAGAAAGCCCGCGCACAGCAACGAAGAGCCTAGGCAGCCAAAGATAAATAAATAAATACGTCTATTTAAAAAAAAAGTGTTTTACTAACTTACTAAAAGGCACGCAATCAGTAAACGTGAGCAAGGATTCAATCCCAAATCTGTCACACTGAAGTTTAAGCTAATACTTGAAATTAATAAAAAGAGCACTAAATTAAAAGTTCAGAGATATTTTTTATTTCATACTTTCACTAATGCTCTTTGGAGATAAATCATTTCATTTATATGGGCCTTAGTTTTCACAACTATAAGAGTTGGAAGCTTGACTAGATGATCTGTATGTAGTCTTCCAATTCTAAAATGTTCCACTAATTTGGATTCCTACAATAATTGCCCTTGCAATACACGCATGCTGCCACCAAGTAGCAGTAGAGACTACTAGTTCCTTTTTTATCCCTAGTGGGGGTGCATTTTGACAGCAGACTTATCCGTCAATAGTACAACCTGTTAGTATAACTATAAGATAACAAAATAATCTGGTATTCTTTCCTGTAAAAGAGAAGCTTTACATTGTGTCTGTGAATCGTACCAGAATCACCTGTAGGTTTATAAATATAGAGGAAATCCTGAACCCATTGAATGAGAATCTTCAGAGACAGGACTTGGGCATCTGGAATTTTGGGCTCCCATCATTTGTATATTTTATTTCATTTTATTTTTGCCTATGTACAATATTTGTCACATCCTTTTGAATCTTTAAAAGGTTCTTTCTGTTTTAAATTTTAGAATATCCCATAATCTTCACCTACTTTTCATAAGGTGTTATCTGTTATGTTTATTCGATCTTGTGCTTCTCCTGGTTAAGGCTTCTTTCTTTCCTTTTCTTTTTTTCGTGGCCCTGCCTCATGTCTTGCAGGATCTTAGTTCCCTGACCTGGGATTGGACCCCAGGGCCCCAGCAGTGAAAGCGCCATGTTCTAAACACTGGACCACCAGGGAAGTCCCAAGATTTCAGTTTTAAATGACTTTTTTCCCACTCTAATTCATTCCTGGGATCAGTTTCATGTTTGGACATTAAAGCAACCTTGCATTGCCAGAATAAAGCTACTTTCATTCTGATATATGATTGTTTTACATACCATGGATATAGTTTGTGCTTCTCTTTACACATTGTGCATGCATGTTCAAAGGAGAAACTGGCCTGTGATTCTATTCTTGTAATATCCTTTATAGATATGTTTTAAGAGTCTATACTTTATTTTTTACTTATTTATTTTTGGCTGCATTGGGTCTTCATTGCTGCATGCGAGCTTTCTCTAGTTTCGGCGAGCGGGGGTCTATTCTTCGTTGCGGCGAGTAGGCTTCTCATTGCAGCCTTCTGACCCCATGGGCTTCTGACCCCATTCGTCGGTGCTACTTCAGTTCCTTACCCCTTCCCTTCTGACCCTGGGCGGTGAAATCCTCTTTCTGCGGCTGGCCTGCGGCAGAAAGTCAATGAGGCAAGAGTAGGCTTGGAGTATCCAAGGAGCAGAAAGGATGTCAGCGTGTGGAAAACAGAGCGAGCAAATTGGAGAGGAGAAGGAAACAGTCAGAGAGGAAACAGAGGCCCAGATTTCTAGGTCTGTGGAGGCACTCTGAGGACTTTGCATTTTCTGTGAAGAAGCCACTGAAGAAATTTGAGTGACATGATCTGACTTATGTTTTAACAAGATCTCTCTGGATGCCACGTTGATTAGAGACTGTAGGAGAGCAAGGACAAGCCCCAGAAGACCAACAGTTGATTCAAAGAAGTGATTACTCAAACATGGTCCCCCTCCTCAGTGAAGACGCAGAGCAGGAATTGGCAAATAATGGCCACAAATCAAATCAGGCTCTCAGCCTGGATCTGTGGGACTGTGAGCTAATAATGGTTCTCACGTTCAGAAAGCTTGTTGAAGAAGAAAGAGGAGGAGAAGCTACAGAAACTGTATATGGCCCACAAAGCCTAAGATATTTAAAATCCAGAAGATGCTTTCCAACACCTGATGTAAAGCATGTGGCTGGTAGGAGGTCCTCAACAAAATTTGGAAGAGGAATACATGAGTCAGTTCGTTCCTGAAAACACTGTAAAGTGATAGGGGTCAAGAAACATTTACCCCTTCACCCTTAACCTTCACAAATGATGCCAGTTCCATTGAGCTATGGAAAAATACATTCTGGCTTTCAAAAGAATAACCCAGAGGGCATTTTCTCACATAGGCAAGGTCATAAACAACTGTCAAGTGAAGTTGAAATAGCAACAAATCAAATAATAACAGAAAACATTTTTACAGATTTTTAAATCTTACAAAGCATTTTCATGTTCATTATCTAATTTAATCCTCAAATCAACGTCATGAGATAGTTAGTATTTCCCCATTAGAAATGACCACATATGAAATCCTTAGTGATGGCTCAAGAAAAGCTGAAATCTTGAGTATTACATCTATTAATGCCATGGTTGGGTGTTTTCCCATGGGAACACTGGATGCTAAAATCCACAGGGATTTTCAGCTCAAGATGGCAGACTAGGAAATATATTTACTTTCTGTTCCTCCTGAAACCATATCTAAATAAAACTGCAGAAATACCAAAATTAATCAACCAATAAAAGCCAAGATATTTTGCAAGTCATCAACCACAGAAAGATTTCAACACATTTCGAGAAGGCAAACAATGAAATGGAGGAGCCATGAATAAAAGAATGAAGATAAAAAGGCTGACCCTAAGTAAGGTCTGCACAAAGCCACTCAGCTTTTGCTGAGCTCTGGTTACAGTAAAGGGCACAGGAAAGAAGAGGGGCTGAAAACAAGGAGGCAAACGTCATTTAAGGAAAAACAGTTTATTTAATGAGCTCCAGGGAACACTCAGCCTGCTGCCATACTAACTCATGAATTACAATGGATAGTTGGTAAGCAAGACAAGAAAACAGGGAAGAAACAAAAGAAACAAAAATCAAGACACTGTTTCTAACTGAACGCTTCTCAAATGAGATCGAGGAATTATGGTTCAATGCCATAGCTGTAAATCATTTCTGCTCTTGGAGAGGTTACGAAGGGCTTATAATATTTCCCTTATTTTCAGACAGAATATAGGTCTGAGCAAAAGCTTTTGTGTCCTCCAACCCCAAAATTCATTGGGGATGGAAGCCCAGATTTGCTGGGACATACCATATAAAGAATCTCATGAGCAGAGGGTCAAACTGATTTTGGAATATATGAATTATGCCCAGTGTGAGTTTCAATCGGTATATATATATATATATATACATATATATATATACATTTTTACTGATCTATATGATTTTGGGTTCTGAAACTCCTACATGTCACATGCGTGATACATAACAGACAATGTCAGCCCCAGGAGGGAGAAAACACTCCAATGAAGCAAGCCAAAGAAACAAGTTTTGAGCAAGGTCAAGTGATGAGTAGACCAGGATTGTTCAATTCCTACCTGTCATGCTGAAGCTTCCAGCTCCTGAATAACAACACATGCTTCCCTTGTCCTACACACCCAAGAGTACGTCTCCTCTCTTGGCCATAAGAATCTCTAGAGTTACATATGTGTAGTAAAGAGTGGACCCGGCTGGCATGCTCACAATGACCAAATTGTGTTGATCCTACTTTATACCAATACATCGCTCCACGCTGAAGTTGCAATAAATGATATATTTGCTTTCTAGACATGAATGAGACGCCTTACTGGATATAATCCAGGAAGGCCAGAGAAGCTGGCTTCTAATCCATACGGAACAATTCACTGGTGAATTTCTTTCACGATAGCCCATGATTTATCTAGAATATCATCTTTACATATCTGGATCCTTCAAACTAGACAAAGGGAAAATACGGGCTTAAGCCTCAATTAGAAATATGGAATGGTGCCATGCTGACAACTGGTGGTCCCTGACCAGTATCTTCTGAGATTAGAACACAGTGTGGTGGATGACCAATTCATGCGTTGAACAAAAGAAGACCTCCTACAGGGCAGTGTAGCTGTTCGTTACAGGTATGGCACTTAGGGCTAAGTACCATAAGGACTACAAGGAAAAACGAAAAACAAGTAACACATGAAGCATATACGATAAGGAGGCACCACAGTCCAGAGCACGAGCTCTGGAATCACACAGGCTTGGATCGAATCCCGGCTAAGCCACTACCGTCTATATACCCTGAAGGACAGGCCAAGGTTTAAATGTTGTTTTACCACACTTCAAAAAAGAAGTGAAGAAAGAACCTATCTGCCAGGAAGGGACATCGTGGGGTGCAGCATCCAGTCGGATCAGGGCCCTGCATCTCCTGCTCAAAAACCTTGGCCACCTGGCTCGTGGTGATGCGGGCAGCTGAGCAGCCCTGGAAAAGGCGATCCTGTCTCCAGGTCTCGCAGAGAAGCTGGGGAGGTCTCCGGACGAGGTGGCCCACGCCCTGGTAAGCTCTGGCTGCCTCCTGCCCTCAGGTCTCAGCAGGCTCTGGCCTCTGGGCCCCGTGGTGGGGAAGGCCTGGCCGATACATACGCAGGGCTGAGGGGCCTGCAGAGCCAGTCCCCAGGCAGGGTGAGCTCTGGAGGAGGCTTCCACAGTCCCCAACAGTCTCCGCATGGTGGCCCATCTGGTGCCAAACACCTGCCACCCACAGCGAGAAGTCCCAGCCACTAGAAAGTCCAGAAGGGGCCCCGCCCTTTGCCTTTGGGCCGGGGTTAAGCCACCAGCTGGGCTTGCACGTGACCCCTGCCTCACCCCCTGCCCCGCCCGCCCTTTCTCTGTGACACGTACAATGGATATGTCATAAAGCCAGGCTGAGCCAGTGCTATAAATTCGGAGGAGTTAGAATCTAGGAAGAAGCTCTCCCACTTTCACTCTCTGCTCTCAGATCAGGCAGGCAGTACCTCTAATATGGAAGCTATGGACACCACACCTCCCTCCCAGGCTGTCCTCTTCCATTCTGCTCATGTTTTCCCCAGCACCCCACTGACGGCTTTGGCGGGTATCGGGGCTTCAGCAGGCAGCACGTCTCACCCCGAACCTATGGACACCACACCTCCTTCTCACGCTGCCATCTTCCATTCTGCTCCTGTTTTCCCCAGCACCCAATCTATGGCTTTGGCGGGCATCGGTGCTTCAGCAGGCAGCACCTCAGACCCCGAACCTATGGACACCACACCTCCTTCACACGCTGTCATCTTCCATTCTGCTCCTGTTTTCCCCAGCACCCCACTGACGGCTTTGGCGGGCATCGGTGCTTCAGCAGGAAGCACGTCAGACCCCGAACCTATGGACACCACACCTCCTTCATACGCTGTCATCTTCCATTCTGCTCCTGTTTTCCCCAGCACCCCATTTATGGCTTTGGCGGGCATCGGTGCTTCAGCAGGAAGCACGTCAGGCCCCGAACCTATGGACACCACACCTCCTTCACACGCTGTCATCTTCCACTCTGCTCCCGTTTTCCCCAACTCCAGCCTCAGAATGCGCTGAGGCCTGTAGCCTAGTTACGCCAGCTCAGAACAATGATGAGCACACCTTTTTCCAATCACCTTTCCTCATGCTCCCCATGCCTCATACTGCCCTGCTTCTTTATTCTTTATGCCACAGATACCCAAAGCCCCTTGCATTTGGGGAGGCGGATTTGAGACCTATTGTCAGGTCACGTCCTCGCTTGGCTGCCCTGTGAATAAACCTCCTCTTTGCTGCAAACCTCAGCATTTCAGTGTTTTGGCTTGCTGCGCCTCAGACAGAATGGTTGGGAGCAGTGGTACAGGTCCCTTGCCTGTGAGGGAAGCTGCTTCCTAGTAGTCACGTTGTGGATGTTTTCTCCTCTCGGGGTGGGGGCGGGGCAGACATCCTGCTCTTCAGGAAAGGGAGAAACGCAGGTGCCAATCCCTTGCCCTCAGCGTCACCATCACCTAGGAACTTGTTAGAAGCACAGAATCCAGGCCCCACCCAGAACTACTGAATACCAGCCTGCATTTAACAAGATCCACAAGAGAGGCATACCCATATTAAAGTTGGAGAGGCACCAAGCTGTCATCGTCTTCTCCACGGCTAATGAAAACGAAGCAAAGATTCATCCCGAGCCGACTCTGCCTCAGTCACCTGGATATCACATGAGCTCATTTCATCCTCCCCAGAACCTGCAAATGAGACTGAGGGTCAGAGTGGTCTAGCACCCAAGGTTCCATAAAAGAACATGACCAAGGCTCACTGGAGCCCAGACTTCCAAAAAAGAAGGCCCCTGAGCACAGCATGGCACCACTGCAGCCCAAACCGTGGGCCTGGAGGGTAGGCCAGGCTCCCCACGCAGAGTTCACACCATTCGACAGATGCCCACAGCAGACCGCAAGGCGATATGAGAAGTAAGTTCTGATTGTGGAATCTCTGAATTTTGAGATTTAAAGAAAAAAATCTGTTTTCGGGGGATGGTTAAAACAGTTCTACCAAGGAGTAAAGAGAGGGCATCTCAAGGCCCCTTCTGGACTTAGAATTTAATGCCTACTTATTGAGAAATGCTCCGTGCATTTGCTCAGCCCTACGTCGAGATGAAGTTCTCTCTCTGTGCTGTAGAAGCTTAGGTTCTAAAAAGGCCACAGCAATGGGTGAGACCTAAAAAATGCCAGAACAATGCAACGGCCTTAATCAGAGTGTCTTTGCTTTGCCTTGCTTACAAGTCACTGACTTTAAACTGAATATGGTGTCATGTCTTTATGTTTCTTGAAGCTTTTTTTACAAAAGATCATATAAAGATTTTCTTCCATGGTAAGACTTTTATATTGTATTTTTCTTAAACTGGAGTGTGGTACATTTACCCTCCATCAGATGATTGCTTATAACTCGCCTTGCTTTATTAAGGATACCGCTAGAGGCTTCTATGTCCCTACTAACAAGAATACATTTTCAGGCCCATTCAAACCAATGAAAATCCAAGATTTCAGAGCACAAGATAATGAAAATTCTCTCTATCCCCATCTTTTACTACTTTTAATCTGGTAACAGTCCCTAAGTTTGTCAGATGAAAGGTACTGTCGCGGGAATTGACGTCGTTAACAGCATTCCATACAGGTAAGTCTTGATTGTTCCAATTTCTCAAAAAGTTGGACACATTTACTGCCTCTATGACATCTCTAGGGTGTGTGGAAGAAATAAAAAAGAGGCCTGTACAATGTATTTCTCAAAATATACACACATAGAGTTTGCACATACAAACAGGGAAACCTTATAAATAATGTATGGGGAGCAAAGCATTGTCGGTAAGGGAACTAATCATTTCGAAAGCCAACACTGTCACCAAGTGTCCACGCACCAAAACTGACTGGGAATTTTCACGGGCCACCAAACCAGAGGTGGAGATTTTTAGGCACATTCTTGCCAGAAAAGAGAGCCTAGGGCATAAACCACTCAACTGGTTGGCACGAATGCCAGGGCAACCCAAGCAAGTGGATATACAAGCCTACGTAACGCTTGGAAGTAGGAAGCTTTGGGGAACTACACCTGGGCTGGTACTGGCCTCCCTCCCCAAAGGGACAAGGAGAGCAGGTACCTGGATGGAGTCAAGAGAGAGAAAAAAGAAAGGCAAGGCTGGGTGTGGAGCAACGTGTGGATCCAGGAGCATGTGTCTCAGAACTGCCGGGGCTCTGCAGACCAGCTGCATCCCCATTCTCCTTGACCCTCATTGGTATAATGAACTCAGGGTGGGCGCATCCCGGCTGCCAAGTCACTTCCACCTGTCCATGGAGTTGACGGTTACTTGCTCACAGTGAACCAGCCTCTCTGGACCTAACAGCTACTGCAGGAGGCGGTAGTGGAGATCAAGCTGAAGACAACGACCAGATGCGAAGGAGGAAGGGACGTTCAGCGGACCGACTGGGTGGACTGATGGTGTGGGGTTAAGTCTGCAGAGCTAAAGGGGCCAGATGTAGAAAAGGGAAGGGGAACCATGAGGATATGGTCAAGCCCCATCGTATGGATATTTCATCCTTATGTTGTATACAAATTCCATTCAATTTGCTCTGAGTGAAAAAGAGAGAACAAAATTATCCTTTCAACCATGTCAGTGACTTTATTTACCATCTCATTTGATGAGCTCATAGCCCAGGGTCAGAGGGAAACGGGAGCTGTGAGCCTGCCATCTCTCAGGAAGTCTCAGGCCTCAGAGGCCCCTCATAGCCAAACTACCTCACCTTTTGCACTTTTCAAGCAACGTTATTCCTAAGTGCGAGTCACCCTCTTCATCAGGTTCGCCAAGAAACAGCAATCTCTCCCAATGAGAGAGGAAAGATGGGCTACTTTGGCTTTCTGAGGCACAATATGTAGTTCTCCAAAATGGTACCTGCCTGGGGGATTTTTCAAGAAAATTAAGCATCAGTGGTGATCTGTTTGTCTTCACATAACGTATGACCCAGATGTGCTGAGAAATAAGAAAAGGACGAACGAATCAAGGGCAGCTGATCCAAGGAGGCAAGGGGCAACTTCCACAGCCTACGTGGAAAGCTAGAGGAAGGGAACATCCAGCTGGTGGGAGCTGAAGACAGGGGCCAGTCCTCCTTGGGCTCGGGATGCCACCCCCTCTTCCTACATCTTCACGCTCCCCTTCTCTGTTGGCCCCTCCCAGCCATATTAAAGAGTCACAAGGAAATGCTCTCCTCCACTCCATTCTCCTGTCCTCCTATCCATCCCTCCCTTCTTTCCCTTTGCCATCAATTTCTTCACTTGCGCCCCAGTTCTCCCCTCCCATCTCCACTGCGATCTGGTTTCTGCCCCACTACTCTCGGAAACTGATCTCCTCGAAGCCCCCAATGATTTCTCCGTTGACAAGTCCAGGGGACTACTTCTCAATCCTTATCTTTGTGACCACCAAGCCGAGTTAGATCTTAAACAACGTGTCTGTCTTGAAAATCTCTTCCCTTGACTTCTGCGCCACCTTTCCTTTTCTTTTCATGAGACTGATCACAACCAGTGCTGCAGATTCCATCGAATTAAGGAATGCTGTTGCCTACACGTGTGAATGAGCTGTGAGTAAAGTACTGAAGTAGAGGACACCAGAAGTGAAACGTCTTCATGAATGTCCACGTGGCTGAGCAGCAAGTTAACCTTTCATACGTGTGCTAGAGAAGAAGAGTTGGGTTTTATTTTATTTACTTTTCCCTGGACGGTGTTGAATGACTACCATGTACAAGTTCAGGCTACCTTTTGCTGAGGGGAGCTGAGAGAAAACTGAACAAGAGAGCTGTCTTTTTCTTGACCAGTTCACCTTAGTTTCCCAAACTCTAAGTCTTTCCCTAATTCTTTCTCCTTTTTATTCTAGTAAAATGAACATAACACAAAATTCACCATTTGGATCATCTTACAATTCACTGTACCATTCAGTGGAATTTACTACTGTCAAAATGTTGTGCAACTATCACCACTGCCTAGCTGCAAAACATTTTCATCAACCAAGAGGAAACCTACACCCATTTTAAGGAGTCATTCCCTATTTCCCTCTCTTCCAAACCCCTGGCAACCACTAATGTATAATCTTTTCTGTGTGTATGGATTTGCCACTGCTAGACATTTCATATAAATGGAACCATACAATATGTAGCCTTTCATGCCTGACTTCTTTCACTTAGTTGCATCCATCATGTAGCATGTATCAGAAATCCACTCACTGTTACGGCTGAATCCTTCATACTGTTTGAATACAAAATTAAAAATACGTTGAGAGTGAAGCTCTGTTTTAATGGCACATCTATTAGGCCAATTCATTGAAAGAAGCTGAAGATGGAGATATTGTGAAATGATAATCGTTGAGAAGCCTCAGCCAATTGGATAATGAAAAGTTTGGGAAATGTTGCAAAAAATTATCTGCTTTATATTAAAAGCCTATTAAACAAGGATTCAGGAGATTGTCTTTTTCTTGCAGGTAACTTAAAGGAGGCAGAAAGACATAACTGCCCTTTAAAACACATTTTGAAGGGATTCTATTTATTCTTAATAGACGAATGGGAGTACAGGAAGTTCACATCCAATATGGACTCCCTATCCAAACACTGTTTATCGTTCTAGCCACCACTATCGAATTATATTTCTTGAGAGTAAGGCAGCTCAATTCCTGCATATTACTTTCTAAACTTCATCCATCAAATCCATTAATACAGTATAAACAAGAGTTGTTCATGTTTAAGTGCAGTTCAAATATCAGGTATAAAGAACCCTCAGTAAGAAAAAGAATCCTATATCTCTTGCCAGAATGTGGTCAGCTCTGGGGTGCTCTGCTAGCTGAAAGACACATTCATTATTAAGAGGATAGAGGCTGTTTAAGAGGGATGAGAGCCAAAAAATTTTAACTACATATATGTGTTAAGAACAGTGCTAGGTTATCTCATGTTCTATATCAGTCAAGGCTCACCATTTTACATACGTGGAAAGCAAAGTTAAAAGTGTATTCGTAGGGCTTCCCTGTTGGCGCAGTGGTTAAGGATCCACCTGCCAGTGCAGGGGACACGCGTTTGAGCCCTGGTCCGGGAAGATCCCACATGCCACGGAGCAACTAAGACCATGTGCCACAACTACTGAGCCTGCGTGCTAGAGCCCGTGAACCACAACTACTGAAGCCCACGCACCTAGACCCCGTGCTCAGCAACAACGAGAAGCCACCACAATGAGAAGCCCGCGTACTGCAACAAAGAGTAGCCCCCGCTCACCGCAACTAGAGAAAGCCCGCGCACAGCAACGAAGAGCCTAGGCAGCCAAAGATAAATAAATAAATACGTCTATTTAAAAAAAAAGTGTTTTACTAACTTACTAAAAGGCACGCAATCAGTAAACGTGAGCAAGGATTCAATCCCAAATCTGTCACACTGAAGTTTAAGCTAATACTTGAAATTAATAAAAAGAGCACTAAATTAAAAGTTCAGAGATATTTTTTATTTCATACTTTCACTAATGCTCTTTGGAGATAAATCATTTCATTTATATGGGCCTTAGTTTTCACAACTATAAGAGTTGGAAGCTTGACTAGATGATCTGTATGTAGTCTTCCAATTCTAAAATGTTCCACTAATTTGGATTCCTACAATAATTGCCCTTGCAATACACGCATGCTGCCACCAAGTAGCAGTAGAGACTACTAGTTCCTTTTTTATCCCTAGTGGGGGTGCATTTTGACAGCAGACTTATCCGTCAATAGTACAACCTGTTAGTATAACTATAAGATAACAAAATAATCTGGTATTCTTTCCTGTAAAAGAGAAGCTTTACATTGTGTCTGTGAATCGTACCAGAATCACCTGTAGGTTTATAAATATAGAGGAAATCCTGAACCCATTGAATGAGAATCTTCAGAGACAGGACTTGGGCATCTGGAATTTTGGGCTCCCATCATTTGTATATTTTATTTCATTTTATTTTTGCCTATGTACAATATTTGTCACATCCTTTTGAATCTTTAAAAGGTTCTTTCTGTTTTAAATTTTAGAATATACCATAATCTTCACCTACTTTTCATAAGGTGTTATCTGTTATGTTTATTCGATCTTGTGCTTCTCCTGGTTAAGGCTTCTTTCTTTCCTTTTTTTTTTTTCGTGGCCCTGCCTCATGTCTTGCAGGATCTTAGTTGCCTGACCTGGGATTGGACCCCAGGGCCCCAGCAGTGAAAGCGCCATGTTCTAAACACTGGACCACCAGGGAAGTCCCAAGATTTCAGTTTTAAATGACTTTTTTCCCACTCTAATTCATTCCTGGGATCAGTTTCATGTTTGGACATTAAAGCAACCTTGCATTGCCAGAATAAAGCTACTTTGATTCTGATATATGATTGTTTTACATATCATGGATATAGTTTGTGCTTCTCTTTACACATTGTGCATGCATGTTCAAAGGAGAAACTGGCCTGTGATTCTATTCTTGTAATATCCTTTATAGATATGTTTTAAGAGTCTATACTTTATTTTTTATTTATTTATTTTGGGCTGCATTGGGTCTTCATTGCTGCATGCGAGCTTTCTCTAGTTTCGGCGAGCGGGGGTCTATTCTTCGTTGCGGCGAGTAGGCTTCTCATTGCAGCCTTCTGACCCCATGGGCTTCTGACCCCATTCGTCGGTGCTACTTCAGTTCCTTACCCCTTCCCTTCTGACCCTGGGTGGTGAAATCCTCTTTCTGCGGCTGACCTGCGGCAGAAAGTCAATGAGGCAAGAGTAGGCTTGGAGTATCCAAGGAGCAGAAAGGATGTCAGCGTGTGGAAAACAGAGCGAGCAAATTGGAGAGGAGAAGGAAACAGTCAGAGAGGAAACAGAGGCCCAGATTTCTAGGTCTGTGGAGGCACTCTGAGGACTTTGCATTTTCTGTGAAGAAGCCACTGAAGAAATTTGAGTGACATGATCTGACTTATGTTTTAACAAGATCTCTCTGGATGCCACGTTGATTAGAGACTGTAGGAGAGCAAGGACAAGCCCCAGAAGACCAACAGTTGATTCAAAGAAGTGATTACTCAAACATGGTCCCCCTCCTCAGTGAAGACGCAGAGCAGGAATTGGCAAATAATGGCCACAAATCAAATCAGGCTCTCAGCCTGGATCTGTGGGACTGTGAGCTAATAATGGTTCTCACGTTCAGAAAGCTTGTTGAAGAAGAAAGAGGAGGAGAAGCTACAGAAACTGTATATGGCCCACAAAGCCTAAGATATTTAAAATCCAGAAGATGCTTTCCAACACCTGATGTAAAGCATGTGGCTGGTAGGAGGTCCTCAACAAAATTTGGAAGAGGAATACATGAGTCAGTTCGTTCCTGAAAACACTGTAAAGTGATAGGGGTCAAGAAACATTTACCCCTTCACCCTTAACCTTCACAAATGATGCCAGTTCCATTGAGCTATGGAAAAATACATTCTGGCTTTCAAAAGAATAACCCAGAGGGCATTTTCTCACATAGGCAAGGTCATAAACAACTGTCAAGTGAAGTTGAAATAGCAACAAATCAAATAACAGAAAACATTTTTACAGATTTTTAAATCTTACAAAGCATTTTCATGTTCATTATCTAATTTAATCCTCAAATCAACGTCATGAGATACTTAGTATTTCCCCATTAGAAATGACCACATATTAAATCCTTAGTGATTGCTCAAGAAAACCTGAAATCTTGAGTATTACATCTATTAATGCCATGGTTGGGTGTTTTCCCATGGGAACACTGGATGCTAAAATCCACAGGGATTTTCAGCTCAAGATGGCAGACTAGGAAATATATTTAATTTCTGTTCCTCCTGAAACCATATCTAAATAAAACTGCAGAAATACCAAAATTAATCAACCAATAAAAGCCAAGATATTTTGCAAGTCATCAACCACAGAAAGATTTCAACACATTTCGAGAAGGCAAACAATGAAATGGAGGAGCCATGAATAAAAGAATGAAGAAAAAAAGGCTGACCCTAAGTAAGGTCTGCACAAAGCCACTCAGCTTTTGCTGAGCTCTGGTTACAGTAAAGGGCACAGGAAAGAAGAGGGGCTGAAAACAAGGAGGCAAACGTCATTTAAGGAAAAACAGTTCATTTAATGAGCTCCAGGGAACACTCAGCCTGCTGCCATACTAACTCATGAATTACAATGGATAGTTGGTAAGCAAGACAAGAAAACAGGGAAGAAACAAAAGAAACAAAAATCAAGACACTGTTTCTAACTGAACTCTTCTCAAATGAGATCGAGGAATTATGGTTCAATGCCATAGCTGTAAATCATTTCTGCTCTTGGAGAGGTTACGAAGGGCTTATAATATTTCCCTTATTTTCAGACAGAATTTAGGTCTGAGCAAAAGCTTTTGTGTCCTCCAACCCCAAAATTCATTGGGGATGGAAGCCCAGATTTGCTGGGACATACCATATAAAGAATCTCATGAGCAGAGGGTCAAACTGAATTTGGAATATATGAATTATGCCCAGTGTGAGTTTCAATCGGTATATATATATATATATATATACATATATATATATATATTTTTACTGATCTATATGATTTTGGGTTCTGAAACTCCTACATGTCACATGCGTGATACATAACAGACAATGTCAGCCCCAGGAGGGAGAAAACACTCCAATGAAGCAAGCCAAAGAAACAAGTTTTGAGCAAGGTCAAGTGATGTACCAGGATTGTTCAATTCCTACCTGTCATGCTGAAGCTTCCAGCTCCTGAATAACAACACATGCTTCCCTTGTCCTACACACCCAAGAGTACGTCTCCTCTCTTGGCCATAAGAATCTCTAGAGTTACATATGTGTAGTAAAGAGTGGACCCGGCTGGCATACTCACAATGACCAAATTGTGTTGATCCTACTTTATACCAATACATCGCGCCACGCTGAAGTTGCAATAAATGATATATTTGCTTTCTAGACATGAATGAGACGCCTTACTGGATATAATCCAGGAAGGCCAGAGAAGCTGGCTTCTAATCCATACGGAACAATTCACTGCTGAATTTCTTTCAGGATAGCCCATGATTTATCTAGAATATCATCTTTACATATCTGGATCCTTCAAACTAGACAAAGGGAAAATACGGGCTTAAGCCTCGATTAGAAATATGGAATGGTGCCATGCTGACAACTGGTGGTCCCTGACCAGTATCTTCTGAGATTAGAACACAGTGTGGTGGATGACCAATTCATGCGTTGAACAAAAGAAGACCTCCTACAGGGCAGTGTAGCTGTTCGTTACAGGTATGGCACTTAGGGCTAAGTACCATAAGGACTACAAGGAAAAACGAAAAACAAGTAACACATGAAGCATATACGATAAGGAGGCACCACAGTCCAGAGCACGAGCTCTGGAATCACACAGGCTTGGATCGAATCCCGGCTAAGCCACTACCGTCTATATACCCTGAAGGACAGGCCAAGGTTTAAATGTTGTTTTACCACACTTCAAAAAAGAAGTGAAGAAAGAACCTATCTGCCAGGAAGGGACATCGTGGGGTGCAGCATCCAGTCGGATCAGGGCCCTGCATCTCCTGCTCAGAAACCTTGGCCACCTGGCTCGTGGTGATGCTGGCAGCTGAGCAGCCCTGGAGAAGGCGATCCTGTCTCCAGGTCTCGCAGAGAAGCTGGGGAGGTCTCCGGACGAGGTGGCCCACACCCTGGTAAGCTCTGGCTGCCTCCTGCCCTCAGGTCTCAGCAGGCTCTGGCCTCTGGGCCCCGTGGTGGGGAAGGCCTGGCCGATACATACGCAGGGCTGAGGGGCCTGCAGAGCCAGTCCCCAGGCAGGGTGAGCTCTGGAGGAGGCTTCCACAGTCCCCAACAGTCTCCGCATGGTGGCCCATCTGGTGCCAAACACCTGCCACCCACAGCGAGAAGTCCCAGCCACTAGAAAGTCCAGAAGGGGCCCCGCCCTTTGCCTTTGGGCCGGGGTTAAGCCACCAGCTGGGCTTGCACGTGACCCCTGCCTCACCCCCTGCCCCGCCCGCCCTTTCTCTGTGACACGTACAATGGATATGTCATAAAGCCAGGCTGAGCCAGTGCTATAAATTCGGAGGAGTTAGAATCTAGGAAGAAGCTCTCCCACTTTCACTCTCTGCTCTCAGATCAGGCAGGCAGTACCTCTAATATGGAAGCTATGGACACCACACCTCCCTCCCAGGCTGTCCTCTTCCATTCTGCTCATGTTTTCCCCAGCACCCCACTGACGGCTTTGGCGGGTATCGGGGCTTCAGCAGGCAGCACGTCTCACCCCGAACCTATGGACACACCTCCTTCTCACGCTGCCATCTTCCATTCTGCTCCTGTTTTCCCCAGCACCCAATCTATGGCTTCGGCGGGCATTGGTGCTTCAGCAGGCAGCACCTCAGACCCCGAACCTATGGACACCACACCTCCTTCACACGCTGTCATCTTCCATTCTGCTCCTGTTTTCCCCAGCACCCCACTGACGGCTTTGGCGGGCATCGGTGCTTCAGCAGGAAGCACGTCAGACCCCGAACCTATGGACACCACACCTCCTTCATACGCTGTCATCTTCCATTCTGCTCCTGTTTTCCCCAGCACCCCATTTATGGCTTTGGCGGGCATCGGTGCTTCAGCAGGAAGCACGTCAGGCCCCGAACCTATGGACACCACACCTCCTTCACACGCTGTCATCTTCCACTCTGCTCCCGTTTTCCCCAACTCCAGCCTCAGAATGCGCTGAGGCCTGTAGCCTAGTTACGCCAGCTCAGAACAATGATGAGCACACCTTTTTCCAATCACCTGTCCTCATGCTCCCCATGCCTCATACTGCCCTGCTTCTTTATTCTTTATGCCACAGATACCCAAAGCCCCTTGCATTTGGGGAGGCGGATTTGAGACCTATTGTCAGGTCACGTCCTCGCTTGGCTGCCCTGTGAATAAACCTCCTCTTTGCTGCAAACCTCAGCATTTCAGTGTTTTGGCTTGCTGCGCCTCAGACAGAATGGTTGGGAGCAGTGGTACAGGTCCCTTGCCTGTGAGGGAAGCTGCTTCCTAGTAGTCACGTTGTGGATGTTTTCTCCTCTCGGGGTGGGGGCGGGGCAGACATCCTGCTCTTCAGGAAAGGGAGAAACGCAGGTGCCAAACCCTTGCCCTCAGCGTCACCGTCACCTAGGAACTTGTTAGAAGCACAGAATCCAGGCCCCACCCAGAACTACTGAATACCAGCCTGCATTTAACAAGATCCACAAGAGAGGCATACCCATATTAAAGTTGGAGAGGCACCAAGCTGTCATCGTCTTCTCCACGGCTAATGAAAACGAAGCAAAGATTCATCCCGAGCCGACTCTGCCTCAGTCACCTGGATATCACATGAGCTCATTTCATCCTCCCCAGAACCTGCAAATGAGACTGAGGGTCAGAGTGGTCTAGCACCCAAGGTTCCATAAAAGAACATGACCAAGGCTCACTGGAGCCCAGACTTCCAAAAAAGAAGGCCCCTGAGCACAGCATGGCACCACTGCAGCCCAAACCGTGGGCCTGGAGGGTAGGCCAGGCTCCCCACGCAGAGTTCACACCATTCGACAGATGCCCACAGCAGACCGCAAGGTGATATGAGAAGTAAGTTCTGATTGTGGAATCTCTGAATTTTGAGATTTAAAGAAAAAAATCTGTTTTCGGGGGATGGTTAGAACAGTTCTACCAAGGAGTAAAGAGAGGGCATCTCAAGGCCCCTTCTGGACTTAGAATTTAATGCCTACTTATTGAGAAATGCTCCGTGCATTTGCTCAGCCCTACGTCGAGATGAAGTTCTCTCTCTGTGCCGTAGAAGCTTAGGTTCTAAAAAGGCCACAGAAATGGGTGAGACCTAAAAAATGCCAGAACAATGCAACGGCCTTAATCAGACTGTCTTTGCTTTGCCTTGCTTACAAGTCACTGACTTTAAACTGAATATGGTGTCATGTCTTTATGTTTCTTGAAGCTTTTTTTACAAAAGATCATATAAAGATTTTCTTCCATGGTAAGACTTTTATATTGTATTTTTCTTAAACTGGAGTGTGGTACATTTACCCTCCATCAGATGATTGCTTATAGCTCACCTTGCTTTATTAAGGATACCGCTAGAGGCTTCTATGTCCCTACTAACAAGAATACATTTTCACGCCCATGCAAACCAATGAAAATCCAAGATTTCAGAGCACAAGATAATGAAAATTCTCTCTATCCGCATCTTTTACTACTTTTAATCTGGTAACAGTCCCTAAGTGTGTCAGATGAAAGGTACTGTCATGGGAATTGACGTCGTTAACATCATTGCATACAGGTAAGTCTTGATTGTTCCAATTTCTCAAAAAGTTGGACACATTTACTGCCTCTATGACATCTCTAGGGTGTGTGGAAGAAATTAAAAAGAGGCCTGTACAATGTATTTCTCAAAATATACACACAGAGTTTGCACATACAAACAGGGAAACCTTATAAATAATGTATGGGGAGCAAAGCATTGTCGGTAAGGGAACTAATCATTTCGAAAGCCAACACTGTCACCAAGTGTCCACGCACCAAAACTGACTGGGAATTTTCACGGGCCACCAAACCAGAGGTGGAGATTTTTAGGCACATTCTTGCCAGAAAAGAGAGCCTAGGGCATAAACCACTCAACTGGTTGGCACGAATGCCAGGGCAACCCAAGCAAGTGGATATACAAGCCTACGTAACGCTTGGAAGTAGGAAGCTTTGGGGAACTACACCTGGGCTGGTACTGGCCTCCCTCCCCAAAGGGACAAGGAGAGCAGGTACCTGGATGGAGTCAAGAGAGAGAAAAAAGAAAGGCAAGGCTGGGTGTGGAGCAACGTGTGGATCCAGGAGCATGTGTCTCAGAACTGCCGGGGCTCTGCAGACCAGCTGCATCCCCATTCTCCTTGACCCTCATTGGTATAATGAACTCAGGGTGGGCGCATCCCGGCTGCCAAGTCACTTCCACCTGTCCATGGAGTTGACGGTTACTTGCTCACAGTGAACCAGCCTCTCTGGACCTAACAGCTACTGCAGGAGGCGGTAGTGGAGATCAAGCTGAAGACAACGACCAGATGCGAAGGAGGAAGGGACGTTCAGCGGACCGACTGGGTGGACTGATGGTGTGGGGTTAAGTCTGCAGAGCTAAAGGGGCCAGATGTAGAAAAGGGAAGGGGAACCATGAGGATATGGTCAAGCCCCATCGTATGGATATTTCATCCATATGTTGTATACAAATTCCATTCAATTTGCTCCGAGTGAAAAAGAGAGAACAAAATTATCCTTTCAACCATGTCAGTGACTTTATTTACCATCTCATTTGATGAGCTCATAGCCCAGGGTCAGAGGGAAATGGGAGCTGTGAGCCTGCCATCTCTCAGGAAGTCTCAGGCCTCAGAGGCCCCTCATAGCTAAACTACCTCACCTTTTGCACTTTTCAAGCAACGTTATTCCTAAGTGCGAGTCACCCTCTTCATCAGGTTCGCCAAGAAACAGCAATCTCTCCCAATGAGAGAGGAAAGATGGGCTACTTTGGCTTTCTGAGGCACAATATGTAGTTCTCCAAAATGGTACCTGCCTGGGGGATTTTTCAAGAAAATTAAGCATCAGTGGTGATCTGTTTGTCTTCACATAACGTATGACCCAGATGTGCTGAGAAATAAGAAAAGGACGAACGAATCAAGGGCAGCTGATCCAAGGAGGCAAGGGGCAACTTCCACAGCCTACGTGGAAAGCTAGAGGAAGGGAACATCCAGCTGGTGGGAGCTGAAGACAGGGGCCAGTCCTCCTTGGGCTCGGGATGCCACCCCCTCTTCCTACATCTTCACGCTCCCCTTCTCTGTTGGCCCCTCCCAGCCATATTAAAGAGTCACAAGGAAATGCTCTCCTCCACTCCATTCTCCTGTCCTCCTATCCATCCCTCCCTTCTTTCCCTTTGCCATCAATTTCTTCACTTGCGCCCCAGTTCTCCCCTCCCATCTCCACTGCGATCTGGTTTCTGCCCCACTACTCTCGGAAACTGATCTCCTCGAAGCCCCCAATGATTTCTCCGTTGACAAGTCCAGGGGACTACTTCTCAATCCTTATCTTTGTGAACACCAAGCCGAGTTAGATCTTAAACAACGTGTCTGTCTTGAAAATCTCTTCCCTTGACTTCTGCGCCACCTTTCCTTTTCTTTTCATGAGACTGATCACAACCAGTGCTGCAGATTCCATCGAATTAAGGAATGCTGTTGCCTACACGTGTGAATGAGCTGTGAGTAAAGTACTGAAGTAGAGGACACCAGAAGTGAAACGTCTTCATGAATGTCCACGTGGCTGAGCAGCAAGTTAACCTTTCATACGTGTGCTAGAGAAGAAGAGTTGGGTTTTATTTTATTTACTTTTCCCTGGACGGTGTTGAATGACTACCATGTACAAGTTCAGGCTACCTTTTGCTGAGGAGAGCTGAGAGAAAACTGAACAAGAGAGCTGTCTTTTTCTTGACCAGTTCACCTTAGTTTCCCAAACTCTAAGTCTTTCCCTAATTCTTTCTCCTTTTTATTCTAGTAAAATGAACATAACACAAAATTCACCATTTGGATCATCTTACAATTCACTGTACCATTCAGTGGAATTTACTACTGTCAAAATGTTGTGCAACTATCACCACTGCCTAGCTGCAAAACATTTTCATCAACCAAGAGGAAACCTACACCCATTTTAAGGAGTCATTCCCTATTTCCCTCTCTTCCAAACCCCTGGCAACCACTAATGTATAATCTTTTCTGTGTGTATGGATTTGCCACTGCTAGACATTTCATATAAATGGAACCATACAATATGTAGCCTTTCATGCCTGACTTCTTTCACTTAGTTGCATCCATCATGTAGCATGTATCAGAAATCAACTCACTGTTACGGCTGAATCCTTCATACTGTTTGAATACAAAATTAAAAATACGTTGAGAGTGAAGCTCTGTTTTAATGGCACATCTATTAGGCCAATTCATTGAAAGAAGCTGAAGATGGAGATATTGTGAAATGATAATCGTTGAGAAGCCTCAGCCAATTGGATAATGAAAAGTTTGGGAAATGTTGCAAAAAATTATCTGCTTTATATTAAAAGCCTATTAAACAAGGATTCAGGAGATTGTCTTTTTCTTGCAGGTAACTTAAAGGAGGCAGAAAGACATAACTGCCCTTTAAAACACATTTTGAAGGGATTCTATTTATTCTTAATAGACGAATGGGAGTACAGGAAGTTCACATCCAATATGGACTCCCTGTCCAAACACTGTTTATCGTTCTAGCCACCACTATCGAATTATATTTCTTGAGAGTAAGGCAGCTCAATTCCTGCATATTACTTTCTAAACTTCATCCAACAAATCCATTAATACAGTATAAACAAGAGTTCTTCATGTTTAAGTGCAGTTCAAATATCAGGTATAAAGAACCCTCAGTAAGAAAAAGAATCCTATATCTCTTGCCAGAATGTGGTCAGCTCTGGGGTGCTCTGCTAGCTGAAAGACACATTCATTATTAAGAGGATAGAGGCTGTTTAAGAGGGATGAGAGCCAAAAAATTTTAACTACATATACGTGTTAAGAACAGTGCTAGGTTATCTCATGTTCTATATCAGTCAAGGCTCACCATTTTACATACGTGGAAAGCAAAGTTAAAAGTGTATTCGTAGGGCTTCCCTGTTGGCGCAGTGGTTAAGGATCCACCTGCCAGTGCAGGGGACACGCGTTTGAGCCCTGGTCCGGGAAGATCCCACATGCCACGGAGCAACTAAGACCATGTGCCACAACTACTGAGCCTGCGTGCTAGAGCCCGTGAACCACAACTACTGAAGCCCACGCACCTAGACCCCGTGCTCAGCAACAACGAGAAGCCACCACAATGAGAAGCCCGCGTACTGCAACAAAGAGTAGCCCCCGCTCACCGCAACTAGAGAAAGCCCGCGCACAGCAACGAAGAGCCTAGGCAGCCAAAGATAAATAAATAAATACGTCTATTTAAAAAAAAAGTGTTTTACTAACTTACTAAAAGGCACGCAATCAGTAAACGTGAGCAAGGATTCAATCCCAAATCTGTCACACTGAAGTTTAAGCTAATACTTGAAATTAATAAAAAGAGCACTAAATTAAAAGTTCAGAGATATTTTTTATTTCATACTTTCACTAATGCTCTTTGGAGATAAATCATTTCATTTATATGGGCCTTAGTTTTCACAACTATAAGAGTTGGAAGCTTGACTAGATGATCTGTATGTAGTCTTCCAATTCTAAAATGTTCCACTAATTTGGATTCCTACAATAATTGCCCTTGCAATACACGCATGCTGCCACCAAGTAGCAGTAGAGACTACTAGTTCCTTTTTTATCCCTAGTGGGGGTGCATTTTGACAGCAGACTTATCCGTCAATAGTACAACCTGTTAGTATAACTATAAGATAACAAAATAATCTGGTATTCTTTCCTGTAAAAGAGAAGCTTTACATTGTGTCTGTGAATCGTACCAGAATCACCTGTAGGTTTATAAATATAGAGGAAATCCTGAACCCATTGAATGAGAATCTTCAGAGACAGGACTTGGGCATCTGGAATTTGGGGCTCCCATCATTTGTATATTTTATTTCATTTTATTTTTGCCTATGTACAATATTTGTCACATCCTTTTGAATCTTTAAAAGGTTCTTTCTGTTTTAAATTTTAGAATATCCCATAATCTTCACCTACTTTTCATAAGGTGTTATCTGTTATGTTTATTCGATCTTGTGCTTCTCCTGGTTAAGGCTTATTTCTTTCCTTTTTTTTTTTTCGTGGCCCTGCCTCATGTCTTGCAGGATCTTAGTTCCCTGACCTGGGATTGGACCCCAGGGCCCCAGCAGTGAAAGCGCCATGTTCTAAACACTGGACCACCAGGGAAGTCCCAAGATTTCAGTTTTAAATGACTTTTTTCCCACTCTAATTCATTCCTGGGATCAGTTTCATGTTTGGACATTAAAGCAACCTTGCATTGCCAGAATAAAGCTACTTTGATTCTGATATATGATTGTTTTACATACCATGGATATAGGTTGTGCTTCTCTTTACACATTGTGCATGCATGTTCAAAGGAGAAACTGGCCTGTGATTCTATTCTTGTAATATTCTTTATAGATTTGTTTTAAGAGTCTATACTTTATATTTTATTTATTTATTTTTGGCTGCATTGGGTCTTCATTGCTGCATGCGAGCTTTCTCTAGTTTCGGCGAGCGGGGGTCTATTCTTCGTTGCGGCGAGTAGGCTTCTCATTGCAGCCTTCTGACCCCATGGGCTTCTGACCCCATTCGTCGGTGCTACTTCAGTTCCTTACCCCTTCCCTTCTGACCCTGGGCGGTGAAATCCTCTTTCTGCGGCTGGCCTGCGGCAGAAAGTCTATGAGGCAAGAGTAGGCTTGGAGTATCCAAGGAGCAGAAAGGATGTCAGCGTGTGGAAAACAGAGCGAGCAAATTGGAGAGGAGAAGGAAACAGTCAGAGAGGAAACAGAGGCCCAGATTTCTAGGTCTGTGGAGGCACTCTGAGGACTTTGCATTTTCTGTGAAGAAGCCACCGAAGAAATTTGAGTGACATGATCTGACTTATGTTTTAACAAGATCTCTCTGGATGCCACGTTGATTAGAGACTGTAGGAGAGCAAGGACAAGCCCCAGAAGACCAACAGTTGATTCAAAGAAGTGATTACTCAAACACGGTCCCCCTCCTCAGTGAAGACGCAGAGCAGGAATTGGCAAATAATGGCCACAAATCAAATCAGGCTCTCAGCCTGGATCTGTGGGACTGTGAGCTAATAATGGTTCTCACGTTCAGAAAGCTTGTTGAAGAAGAAAGAGGAGGAGAAGCTACAGAAACTGTATATGGCCCACAAAGCCTAAGATATTTAAAATCCAGAAGATGCTTTCCAACACCTGATGTAAAGCATGTGGCTGGTAGGAGGTCCTCAACAAAATTTGGAAGAGGAATACATGAGTCAGTTCGTTCCTGAAAACACTGTAAAGTGATAGGGGTCAAGAAACATTTACCCCTTCACCCTTAACCTTCACAAATGATGCCAGTTCCATTGAGCTATGGAAAAATACATTCTGGCTTTCAAAAGAATAACCCAGAGGGCATTTTCTCACATAGGCAAGGTCATAAACAACTGTCAAGTGAAGTTGAAATAACAACAAATCAAATAATAACAGAAAACATTTTTACAGATTTTTAAATCTTACAAAGCATTTTCATGTTCATTATCTAATTTAATCCTCAAATCAACGTCATGAGATAGTTAGTATTTCCCCATTAGAAATGACCACATATGAAATCCTTAGTGATTGCTCAAGAAAACCTGAAATCTTGAGTATTACATCTATTAATGCCATGGTTGGGTGTTTTCCCATGGGAACACTGGATGCTAAAATCCACAGGGATTTTCAGCTCAAGATGGCAGACTAGGAAATATATTTACTTTCTGTTCCTCCTGAAACCATATCTAAATAAAACTGCAGAAATACCAAAATTAATCAACCAATAAAAGCCAAGATATTTTGCAAGTCATCAACCACAGAAAGATTTCAACACATTTCGAGAAGGCAAACAATGAAATGGAGGAGCCATGAATAAAAGAATGAAGAAAAAAAGGCTGACCCTAAGTAAGGTCTGCACAAAGCCACTCAGCTTTTGCTGAGCTCTGGTTACAGTAAAGGGCACAGGAAAGAAGAGGGGCTGAAAACAAGGAGGCAAACGTCATTTAAGGAAAAACAGTTCATTTAATGAGCTCCAGGGAACACTCAGCCTGCTGCCATACTAACTCATGAATTACAATGGATAGTTGGTAAGCAAGACAAGAAAACAGGGAAGAAACAAAAGAAACAAAAATCAAGACACTGTTTCTAACTGAACTCTTCTCAAATGAGATCGAGGAATTATGGTTCAATGCCACAGCTGTGAATCATTTCTGCTCTTGGAGAGGTTACGAAGGGCTTATAATATTTCCCTTATTTTCAGACAGAATTTAGGTCTGAGCAAAAGCTTTTGTGTCCTCTAACCCCAAAATTTATTGGGGATGGAAGCCCAGATTTGCTGGGACATACCATAAAAAGAATCTCATGAGCAGAGGGTCAAACTGATTTTGGAATATATGAATTATGCCCAGTGTGACTTTCAATCGGTATATATATATATATATACACATTTCTACTGATCTATATGATTTTGGGTTCTGAAACTCCTACATGTCACATGCGTGATACATAACAGACAATGTCAGCCCCAGGAGGGAGAAAACACTCCAATGAAGCAAGCCAAAGAAACAAGTTTTGAGCAAGGTCAAGTGATGAGTAGACCAGGATTGTTCAATTCCTACCTGTCATGCTGAAGCTTCCAGCTCCTGAATAACAACACATGCTTCCCTTGTCCTACACACCCAAGAGTACGTCTCCTCTCTTGGCCATAAGAATCTCTAGAGTTACATATGTGTAATAAAGAGTGGACCCGGCTGGCATACTCACAATGACCAAATTGTGTTGATCCTACTTTATACCAATACATCGCTCCACGCTGAAGTTGCAATAAATGATATATTTGCTTTCTAGACATGAATGAGACGCCTTTCTGGATATAATCCAGGAAGGCCAGAGAAGCTGGCTTCTAATCCATACGGAACAATTCACTGCTGAATTTCTTTCAGGATAGCCCATGATTTATCTAGAATATCATCTTTACATATCTGGATCCTTCAAACTAGACAAAGGGAAAATACGGGCTTAAGCCTCGATTAGAAATATGGAATGGTGCCATGCTGACAACTGGTGGTCCCTGACCAGTATCTTCTGAGATTAGAACACAGTGTGGTGGATGACCAATTCATGCGTTGAACAAAAGAAGACCTCCTACAGGGCAGTGTAGCTGTTCGTTACAGGTATGGCACTTAGGGCTAAGTACCATAAGGACTACAAGGAAAAACGAAAAACAAGTAACACATGAAGCATATACGATAAGGAGGCGCCACAGTCCAGAGCACGAGCTCTGGAATCACACAGGCTTGGATCGAATCCCGGCTGAGCCACTACCGTCTATATACCCTGAAGGACAGGCCAAGGTTTAAATGTTGTTTTACCACATTTCAAAAAAGAAGTGAAGAAAGAACCTATCTGCCAGGAAGGGACATCGTGGGGTGCAGCATCCAGTCGGATCAGGGCCCTGCATCTCCTGCTCAGAAACCTTGGCCACCTGGCTCGTGGTGATGCTGGCAGCTGAGCAGCCCTGGAGAAGGCGATCCTGTCTCCAGGTCTCGCAGAGAAGCTGGGGAGGTCTCCGGACGAGGTGGCCCACACCCTGGTAAGCTCTGGCTGCCTCCTGCCCTCAGGTCTCAGCAGGCTCTCGCCTCTGGGCCCCGTGGTGGGGAAGGCCTGGCCGATACATACGCAGGGCTGAGGGGCCTGCAGAGCCAGTCCCCAGGCAGGGTGAGCTCTGGAGGAGGCTTCCACAGTCCCCAACAGTCTCCGCATGGTGGCCCATCTGGTGCCAAACACCTGCCACCCACAGCGAGAAGTCCCAGCCACTAGAAAGTCCAGAAGGGGCCCCGCCCTTTGCCTTTGGGCCGGGGTTAAGCCACCAGCTGGGCTTGCATGTGACCCCTGCCACGCCCCCTGCCCCGCCCACCCTTTCTCTGTGACACGTACAATGGATATGTCATAAAGCCAGGCTGAGCCAGTGCTATAAATTCGGAGGAGTTAGAATCTAGGAAGAAGCTCTCCCAGTTTCACTCTCTGCTCTCAGATCAGGCAGGCAGTACCTCTAATATGGAAGCTATGGACACCACACCTCCCTCCCAGGCTGTCCTCTTCCATTCTGCTCATGTTTTCCCCAGCACCCCACTGACGGCTTTGGCGGGTATCGGTGCTTCAGCAGGCAGCACGTCTCACCCCGAACCTATGGACACCACGCCTCCTTCTCACGCTGCCATCTTCCATTCTGCTCCTGTTTTCCCCAGCACCCAATCTATGGCTTTGGCGGGCATCGGTGCTTCAGCAGGCAGCACCTCAGACCCCGAACCTATGGACACCACACCTCCTTCACACGCTGTCATCTTCCATTCTGCTCCTGTTTTCCCCAGCACCCCACTGACGGCTTTGCCGGGCATCGGTGCTTCAGCAGGAAGCATGTCAGACCCCGAACCTATGGACACACCTCCTTCACACGCTGTTATCTTCCATTCTGCTCCTGTTTTCCCCAGCACCCCATTGACGGCTTTGGCGGGCATCAGTGCTTCAGCAGGAAGCACGTCAGACCCCGAACCTATGGACACCACACCTCCTTCACACGCTGTCATCTTCCATTCTGCTCCTGTTTTCCCCAGCACCCCATTGACGGCTTTGGCGGGCATCGGTGCTTCAGCAGGAAGCACGTCAGGCCCCGAACCTATGGACACCACACCTCCTTCACACGCTGTCATCTTCCATTCTGCTCCCGTTTTCCCCAACTCCAGCCTCAGAATGTGCTGAGCCCTGTAGCCTAGTTACGCCAGCTCAGAACAATGATGAGCACACCTTTTTCCAATCACCTTTCCTCATGCTCCCGATGCCTCATACTGCCCTGCTTCTTTATTCTTTATGCCACAGATACCCAAAGTCCCTTGCATTTGGGGAGGCGGATTTGAGACCTATTGTCAGGTCATGTCCTCGCTTGGCTGCCATGTGAATAAACCTCCTCTTTGCTGCAAACCTCAGCATTTCAGTGTTTTGGCTTGCTGCGCCTCAGACAGAATGGTTGGGAGCCGTGGTACAGGTCCCTTGCCTGTGAGGGAAGCTGCTTCCAAGTGGTCACGTTGTGGATGTTTTCTCCTCTCGGGGTGGGGGTGGGGCAGACATCCTGCTCTTCAGGAAAGGGAGAAACGCAGGTGCCAAACCCTTGCCCTCAGCGTCACCGTCACCTAGGAACTTGTTAGAAGCACAGAATCCAGGCCCCACCCAGAACTACTGAATACCAGCCTGCATTTAACAAGATCCACAAGAGAGGCATACCCATATTAAAGTTGGAGAGGCACCAAGCTGTCATCGTCTTCTCCATGGCTAATGAAAACGAAGCAAAGATTCATCCCGAGCCGACTCTGCCTCAGTCACCTGGATATCACATGAGCTCATTTCATCCTCTCCAGAACCTGCAAATGAGACTGAGGGTCAGAGTGGTCTAGCACCCAAGGTTCCATAAAAGAACATGACCAAGGCTCACTGGAGCCCAGACTTCCAAAAAAGAAGGCCCCTGAGCACAGCATGGCACCACCGCAGCCCAAACCGTGGGCCTGGAGGGTAGGCCAGGCTCCCCACGCAGAGTTCACACCATTCGACAGATGCCAACAGCAGACCGCAAGGCGATATGAGAAGTAAGTTCTGATTGTGGAATCTCTGAATTTTGAGATTTAAAGAAAAGAATCTGTTTTCGGGGGATGGTTAAAACAGTTCTACCAAGGAGCAAAGAGAGGGCATCTCAAGGCCCCTTCTGGACTTAGAATTTAATGCCTACTTATTGAGAAATGCTCCGTGCATTTGCTCAGCCCTACGTCGAGATGAAGTTCTCTCTCTGTGCCGTAGAAGCTTAGGTTCTAAAAAGGCCACAGAAATGGGTGAGACCTAAAAACTGCCAGAACAATGCAACAGCCTTAATCAGACAGTCTTTGCTTTGCCTTGCTTACAAGTCACTGACTTTAAACTGAATATGGTGTCATGTCTTTATGTTTCTTGAAGCTTTTTTTACAAAAGATCATATAAAGATTTTCTTCCATGGTAAGACTTTTATATTGTATTTTTCTTAAACTGGAGTGTGGTACATTTACCCTCCATCAGATGATTGCTTATAACTCACCTTGCTTTATTAAGGATACCGCTAGAGGCTTCTATGTCCCTACTAACAAGAATACATTTTCACGCCCATGCAAACCAATGAAAATCCAAGATTTCAGAGCACAAGATAATGAAAATTCTCTCTATCCGCATCTTTTACTACTTTTAATCTGGTAGCAGTCCCTAAGTGTGTCAGATGAAAGGTACTGTCGTGGGAACTGACGTCGTTAACAGCATTGCATACAGGTAAGTCTTGATTGTTCCAATTTCTCAAAAAGTTGGACACATTTACTGCCTCTATGACATCTCTAGGGTGTGTGGAAGAAATTAAAAAGAGGCCTGTACAATGTATTTCTCAAAATATACACACATAGAGTTTGCACATACAAACAGGGAAACCTTATAAATAATGTATGGGGAGCAAAGCATTGTCGGTAAGGGAACTAATCATTTCGAAAGCCAACACTGTCACCAAGTGTCCACGCACCAAAACTGACTGGGAATTTTCACGGGCCACCAAACCAGAGGTGGAGATTTTTAGGCACATTCTTGCCAGAAAAGAGAGCCTAGGGCATAAACCACTCAACTGGTTGGCACGAATGCCAGGGCAACCCAAGCAAGTGGATATACAAGCCTACGTAACGCTTGGAAGTAGGAAGCTTTGGGGAACTACACCTGGGCTGGTACTGGCCTCCCTCCCCAAAGGGACAAGGAGAGCAGATACCTGGATGGAGTCAAGAGAGGGAAAAAAGAAAGGCAAGGCTGGGTGTGGAGCAACGTGTGGATCCAGGAGCATGTGTCTCAGAACTTCCGGGGCTCTGCAGACCAGCTGCATCCCCATTCTCCTTGACCCTCATTGGTATAATGAACTCAGGGTGGGCGCATCCCGGCTGCCAAGTCACTTCCACCTGTCCATGGAGTTGACAGTTACTTGCTCACAGTGAACCAGCCTCTCTGGACCTAACAGCTACTGCAGGAGGCGGTAGTGGAGATCAAGCTGAAGACAACGACCAGATGCGAAGGAGGAAGGGACGTTCAGCGGACCGACTGGGTGGACTGATGGTGTGGGGTTAAGTCTGCAGAGCTAAAGGGGCCAGATGTAGAAAAGGGAAGGGGAACCATGAGGATATGGTCAAGCCCCATCGTATGGATATTTCATCCATATGTTGTATACAAATTCCATTCAATTTGCTCCGAGTGAAAAAGAGAGAACAAAATTATCCTTTCAACCATGTCAGTGACTTTATTTACCATCTCATTTGATGAGCTCATAGCCCTGGGTCAGAGGGAAATGGGAGCTGTGAGCCTGCCATCTCTCAGGAAGTCTCAGGCCTCAGAGGCCCCTCATAGCCAAACTACCTCACCTTTTGCACTTTTCAAGCAACGTTATTCCTAAGTGCGAGTCACCCTCTTCATCAGGTTCGCCAAGAGACAGCAATCTCTCCCAATGAGAGAGGAAAGATGGGCTACTTTGGCTTTCTGAGGCACAATATGTAGTTCTCCAAAATGGTACCTGCCTGGGGGATTTTTCAAGAAAATTAAGCATCAGTGGTGATCTGTTTGTCTTCACATAACGTATGACCCAGATGTGCTGAGAAATAAGAAAAGGACGAACGAATCAAGGGCAGCTGATCCAAGGAGGCAAGGGGCAACTTCCACTGCCTACGTGGAAAGCTAGAGGAAGGGAACATCCAGCTGGTGGGAGCTGAAGACAGGGGCCAGTCCTCCTTGGGCTCGGGATGCCACCCCCTCTTCCTACATCTTCACGCTCCCCTTCTCTGTTGGCCCCTCCCAGCCATATTAAAGAGTCACAAGGAAATGCTCTCCTCCACTCCATTCTCCTGTCCTCCTATCCATCCCTCCCTTCTTTCCCTTTGCCATCAATTTCTTCACTTGCGCCCCAGTTCTCCCCTCCCATCTCCACTGCGATCTGGTTTCTGCCCCACTACTCTCGGAAACTGATCTCCTCGAAGCCCCCAATGATTTCTCCGTTGACAAGTCCAGGGGACTACTTCTCAATCCTTATCTTTGTGACCGCCAAGCCGAGTTAGATCTTAAACAACGTCTCCGTCTTGCAAATCTCTTCCCTTGACTTCTGCGCCACCTTTCCTTTTCTTTTCATGAGACTGATCACAACCAGTGCTGCAGATTCCATCGAATTAAGGAATGCTGTTGCCTACACGTGTGAATGAGCTGTGAGTAAAGTACTGAAGTAGAGGACACCAGAAGTGAAACGTCTTCATGAATGTCCACGTGGCTGAGCAGCAAGTTAACCTTTCATACGTGTGCTAGAGAAGAAGAGTTGGGTTTTATTTTATTTACTTTTCCCTGGACGGTGTTGAATGACTACCATGTACAAGTTCAGGCTACCTTTTGCTGAGGAGAGCTGAGAGAAAACTGAACAATAGAGCTGTCTTTTTCTTGACCAGTTCACCTTAGTTTCCCAAACTCTAAGTCTTTCCCTAATTCTTTCTCCTTTTTATTCTAGTAAAATGAACATAACACAAAATTCACCATTTGGATCACCTTACAATTCACTGTACCATTCAGTGGAATTTACTACTGTCAAAATGTTGTGCAACTATCACCACTGCCTAGCTGCAAAACATTTTCATCAACCAAGAGGAAACCTACACCCATTTTAAGGAGTCATTCCCTATTTCCCTCTCTTCCAAACCCCTGGCAACCACTAATGTATAATCTTTTCTGTGTGTATGGATTTGCCACTGCTGGACATTTCATATAAATGGAACCATACAATATGTAGCCTTTCATGCCTGACTTCTTTCACTTAGTTGCATCCATCATGTAGCATGTATCAGAAATCCACTCACTCTTATGGCTGAATCCTTCATACTGTTTGAATACAAAATTAAAAGTACGTTGAAAGTCAAGCTCTGTTTTAATGGCACATCTATTAGGCCAATTCATTGAAAGAAGCTGAAGATGGAGATATTGTGAAATGATAATCGTTGAGAAGCCTCAGCCAATTGGATAATGAAAAGTTTGGGAAATGTTGCAAAAAATTATGTGCTTTATATTAAAAGCCTATTAAACAAGGATTCAGGAGATTGTCTTTTTCTTGCAGGTAACTTAAATGAGGCAGAAAGACATAACTGCCCTTTAAAACACATTTTGAAGGGATTCTATTTATCCTTAATAGACGAATGGGAGTACAGGAAGTTCACATCCAATATGGACTCCCTGTCCAAACACTGTTTATCGTTCTAGCCACCACTATCGAATTATATTTCTTGAGAGTAAGGCAGCTCAATTCCTGCATATTACTTTCTAAAATTCATCCATCAAATCCATTAATACAGTATAAACAAGAGTTGTTCATGTTTAAGTGCAGTTCAAATATCAGGTATAAAGAACCCCCAGTAAGAAAAAGAATCCTATATCTCTTGCCAGAATGTGGTCAGCTCTGGGGTGCTCTGCTAGCTGAAAGACACATTCATTATTAAGAGGATAGAGGCTGTTTAAGAGGGAGGAGAGCCAAAAAATTTTAACTACATATATGTGTTAAGAACAGTGCTAGGTTATCTCATGTTCTATATCAGTCAAGGCTCACCATTTTACATACGTGGAAAGCAAAGTTAAAAGTGTATTCGTAGGGCTTCCCTGTTGGCGCAGTGGTTAAGGATCCACCTGCCAGTGCAGGGGACACGCGTTTGAGCCCTGGTCCCGGAAGATCCCACATGCCACGGAGCAACTAAGACCATGTGCCACAACTACTGAGCCTGCGTGCTAGAGCCCGTGAACCACAACTACTGAAGCCCACGCACCTAGACCCCGTGCTCAGCAACAACGAGAAGCCACCACAATGAGAAGCCCGCGTACTGCAACAAAGAGTAGCCCCCGCTCACCGCAACTAGAGAAAGCCCGCGCACAGCAACGAAGAGCCTAGGCAGCCAAAGATAAATAAATAAATACGTCTATTTAAAAAAAAAAGTGTTTTACTAACTTACTAAAAGGCACGCAATCAGTAAACGTGAGCAAGGATTCAATCCCAAATCTGTCACACTGAAGTTTAAGCTAATACTTGAAATTAATAAAAAGAGCACTAAATTAAAAGTTCAGAGATATTTTTTATTTCATACTTTCACTAATGCTCTTTGGAGATAAATCATTTCATTTATATGGGCCTTAGTTTTCACAACTATAAGAGTTGGAAGCTTGACTAGATGATCTGTATGTAGTCTTCCAATTCTAAAATGTTCCACTAATTTGGATTCCTACAATAATTGCCCTTGCAATACACGCATGCTGCCACCAAGTAGCAGTAGAGACTACTAGTTCCTTTTTTATCCCTAGTGGGGGTGCATTTTGACAGCAGACTTATCCGTCAATAGTACAACCTGTTAGTATAACTATAAGATAACAAAATAATCTGGTATTCTTTCCTGTAAAGGAGAAGCTTTACATTGTGTCTGTGAATCGTACCAGAATCACCTGTAGGTTTATAAATATAGAGGAAATCCTGAACCCATTGAATGAGAATCTTCAGAGACAGGACTCGGGCATCTGGAATTTGGGGCTCCCATCATTTGTATATTTTATTTCATTTTACTTTTGCCTATGTACAATACTTGTCACATCCTTTTGAATCTTTAAAAGGTTCTTTCTGTTTTAAATTTTAGAATATCCCATAATCTTCACCTACTTTTCATAAGGTGTTATCTGTTATGTTTATTCGATCTTGTGCTTCTCCTGGTTAAGGCTTCTTTCTTTCCTTTTTTTTTTCGTGGCCCTGCCTCATGTCTTGCAGGATCTTAGTTCCCTGACCTGGGATTGGACCCCAGGGCCCCAGCAGTGAAAGCGCCATGTTCTAAACACTGGACCACCAGGGAAGTCCCAAGATTTCAGTTTTAAATGACTTTTTTCCCACTCTAATTCATTCCTGGGATCAGTTTCATGTTTGGACATTAAAGCAACCTTGCATTGCCAGAATAAAGCTACTTTGATTCTGATATATGATTGTTTTACATACCATGGATATAGGTTGTGCTTCTCTTTACACATTGTGCATGCATGTTCAAAGGAGAAACTGGCCTGTGATTCTATTCTTGTAATATTCTTTATAGATTTGTTTTAAGAGTCTATACTTTATATTTTATTTATTTATTTTTGGCTGCATTGGGTCTTCATTGCTGCATGCGAGCTTTCTCTAGGTTCGGCGAGCGGGGGTCTATTCTTCGTTGCGGCGAGTAGGCTTCTCATTGCAGCCTTCTGACCCCATGGGCTTCTGACCCCGTTCGTCGGTGCTACTTCAGTTCCTTACCCCTTCCCTTCTGACCCTGGGCGGTGAAATCCTCTTTCTGCGGCTGGCCTGCGGCAGAAAGTCAATGAGGCAAGAGTAGGCTTGGAGTATCCAAGGAGCAGAAAGGATGTCAGCGTGTGGAAAACAGAGCGAGCAAATTGGAGAGGAGAAGGAAACAGTCAGAGAGGAAACAGAGGCCCAGATTTCTAGGTCTGTGGAGGCACTCTGAGGACTTTGCATTTTCTGTGAAGAAGCCACCGAAGAAATTTGAGTGACATGATCTGACTTATGTTTTAACAAGATCTCTCTGGATGCCACGTTGATTAGAGACTGTAGGAGAGCAAGGACAAGCCCCAGAAGACCAACAGTTGATTCAAAGAAGTGATTACTCAAACACGGTCCCCCTCCTCAGTGAAGACGCAGAGCAGGAATTGGCAAATAATGGCCACAAATCAAATCAGGCTCTCAGCCTGGATCTGTGGGACTGTGAGCTAATAATGGTTCTCACGTTCAGAAAGCTTGTTGAAGAAGAAAGAGGAGGAGAAGCTACAGAAACTGTATATGGCCCACAAAGCCTAAGATATTTAAAATCCAGAAGATGCTTTCCAACACCTGATGTAAAGCATGTGGCTGGTAGGAGGTCCTCAACAAAATTTGGAAGAGGAATACATGAGTCAGTTTGTTCCTGAAAACACTGTAAAGTGATAGGGGTCAAGAAACATTTACCCCTTCACCCTTAACCTTCACAAATGATGCCAGTTCCATTGAGCTATGGAAAAATACTTTCTGGCTTTCAAAAGAATAACCCAGAGGGCATTTTCTCACATAGGCAAGGTCATAAACAACTGTCAAGTGAAGTTGAAATAGCAACAAATCAAATAATAACAGAAAACATTTTTACAGATTTTTAAATCTTACAAAGCATTTTCATGTTCATTATCTAATTTAATCCTCAAATCAACGTCATGAGATAGTTAGTATTTCCCCATTAGAAATGACCACATATGAAATCCTTAGTGATTGCTCAAGAAAAGCTGAAATCTTGAGTATTACATCTATTAATGCCATGGTTGGGTGTTTTCCCATGGGAACACTGGATGCTAAAATCCACAGGGATTTTCAGCTCAAGATGGCAGACTAGGAAATATATTTACTTTCTGTTCCTCCTGAAACCATATCTAAATAAAACTGCAGAAATACCAAAATTAATCAACCAATAAAAGCCAAGATATTTTGCAAGTCATCAACCACAGAAAGATTTCAACACATTTTGAGAAGGCAAACAATGAAATGGAGGAGCCATGAATAAAAGAATGAAGAAAAAAAGGCTGACCTTAAGTAAGGTCTGCACAAAGCCACTCAGCTTTTGCTGAGCTCTGGTTACAGTAAAGGGCACAGGAAAGAAGAGGGGCTGAAAACAAGGAGGCAAACGTCATTTAAGGAAAAACAGTTCATTTAATGAGCTCCACGGAACACTCAGCCTGCTGCCATACTAACTCATGAATTACAATGGATAGTTGGTAAGCAAGACAAGAAAACAGGGAAGAAACAAAAGAAACAAAAATCAAGACACTGTTTCTAACTGAACTCTTCTCAAATGAGTTCGAGGAATTCTGGTTCAATGCCACAGCTGTAAATCATTTCTGCTCTTGGAGAGGTTATGAAGGGCTTATAATATTTCCCTTATTTTCAGACAGAATTTAGGTCTGAGCAAAAGCTTTTGTGTCCTCCAACCCCAAAATTTATTGGGGATGGAAGCCCAGATTTGCTGGGACATACCATAAAAAGAATCTAATGAGCAGAGGGTCAAACTGATTTTGGAATATATGAATTATGCCCAGTGTGACTTTCAATCGGTATATATATATATATATATATATATATATATATATATATATATATATACATTTTTACTGATCTATATGATTTTAGGGTTCTGAAACTCCTACATGTCACATGCGTGATACATAACAGACAATGTCAGCCCCATGAGGGAGAAAACACTCCAATGAAGCAAGCCAAAGAAACAAGTTTTGAGCAAGGTCAAGTGATGAGTAGACCAGGATTGTACAATTCCTACCTGTCATGCTGAAGCTTCCAGCTCCTGAATAACAACACATGCTTCCCTTGTCCTACACACCCAAGAGTACGTCTCCTCTCTTGGCCATAAGAATCTCTAGAGTTACATATGTGTAGTAAAGAGTGGACCCGGCTGGCATACTCACAATGACCAAATTGTGTTGATCCTACTTTATACCAATACATTGCTCCACGCTGAAGTTGCAATAAATGATATATTTGCTTTCTAGACATGAATGAGACGCCTTACTGGATATAATCCAGGAAGGCCAGAGAAGCTGGCTTCTAATCCATATGGAACAATTCACTGCTGAATTTCTTTCAGGATAGCCCATGATTTATCTAGAATATCATCTTTACATATCTGGATCCTTCAAACTAGACAAAGGGAAAATACGGGCTTAAGCCTCGATTAGAAATATGGAATGGTGCCATGCTGACAACTGGTGGTCCCTGACCAGTATCTTCTGAGATTAGAACACAGTGTGGTGGATGACCAATTCATGCGTTGAACAAAAGAAGACCTCCTACAGGGCAGTGTAGCTGTTCGTTACAGGTATGGCACTTAGGGCTAAGTACCATAAGGACTACAAGGAAAAACGAAAAACAAGTAACACATGAAGCATATACGATAAGGAGGCGCCACAGTCCAGAGCACGAGCTCTGGAATCACACAGGCTTGGATCGAATCCCGGCTGAGCCACTACCGTCTATATACCCTGAAAGACAGGCCAAGGTTTAAATGTTGTTTTACCACATTTCAAAAAAGAAGTGAAGAAAGAACCTATCTGCCAGGAAGGGACATCGTGGGGTGCAGCATCCAGTCGGATCAGGGCCCTGCATCTCCTGCTCAGAAACCTTGGCCACCTGGCTCGTGGTGATGCTGGCAGCTGAGCAGCCCTGGAGAAGGCGATCCTGTCTCCAGGTCTCGCAGAGAAGCTGGGGAGGTCTCCGGACGAGGTGGCCCACACCCTGGTAAGCTCTGGCTGCCTCCTGCCCTCAGGTCTCAGCAGGCTCTGGCCTCTGGGCCCCGTGGTGGGGAAGGCCTGGCCGATACATACGCAGGGCTGAGGGGCCTGCAGAGCCAGTCCCCAGGCAGGGTGAGCTCTGGAGGAGGCTTCCACAGTCCCCAACAGTCTCCGCATGGTGGCCCATCTGGTGCCAAACACCTGCCACCCACAGCGAGAAGTCCCAGCCACTAGAAAGTCCAGAAGGGGCCCCGCCCTTTGCCTTTGGGCCGGGGTTAAGCCACCAGCTGGGCTTGCATGTGACCCCGGCCACGCCCCCTGCCCCGCCCGCCCTTTCTCTGTGACACGTACAATGGATATGTCATAAAGCCAGGCTGAACCAGTGCTATAAATTCGGAGGAGTTAGAATCTAGGAAGAAGCTCTCCCACTTTCACTCTCTGCTCTCAGATCAGGCAGGCAGTACCTCTAATATGGAAGCTATGGACACCACACCTCCCTCCCAGGCTGTCCTCTTCCATTCTGCTAATGTTTTCCCCAGCACCCCACTGACGGCTTTGGCGGGTATCGGTGCTTCAGCAGGCAGCACCTCAGACCCCGAACCTATGGACACCACACCTCCTTCACACGCTGTCATCTTCCATTCTGCTCCTGTTTTCCCCAGCACCCAATCTATGGCTTTGGCTGGCATCGGTGCTTCAGCAGGAAGCACGTCAGACCCCGAACCTATGGACACCACACCTCCTTCACACGCTGTCATCTTCCATTCTGCTCCTGTTTTCCCCAGCACCCCATTGACGGCTTTGGCGGGCATCGGTGCTTCAGCAGGAAGCACGTCAGACCCCGAACCTATGGACACCACACCTCCTTCATACGCTGTCATCTTCCATTCTGCTCCTGTTTTCCCCAGCACCCCATTTACGGCTTTGGCGGGCATCGGTGCTTCAGCAGGAAGCACGTCAGACCCCGAACCTATGGACACCAAACCTCCTTCACACGCTGTCATCTTCCATTCTGCTCCTGTTTTCCCCAGCACCCCGTTTACGGGTTTGGCGGGCATCGGTGCTTCAGCAGGAAGCACGTCAGGCCCCGAACCTATGGACACCACACCTCCTTCACACGCTGTCATCTTCCATTCTGCTCCCGTTTTCCCCAACTCCAGCCTCAGAATGCGCTGAGGCCTGTAGCCTAGTTACGCCAGCTCAGAACAATGATGAGCACACCTTTTTCCAATCACCTTTCCTCATGCTCCCCATGCCTCATACTGCCCTGCTTCTTTATTCTTTATGCCACAGATACCCAAAGCCCCTTGCATTTGGGGAGGCGGATTTGAGACCTATTGTCAGGTCACGTCCTCGCTTGGCTGCCCTGTGAATAAACCTCCTCTTTGCTGCAAACCTCAGCATTTCAGTGTTTTGGCTTGCTGCGCCTCAGACAGAATGGTTGGGAGCCGTGGTACAGGTCCCTTGCCTGTGAGGGAAGCTGCTTCCAAGTGGTCACGTTGTGGATGTTTTCTCCTCTCGGGGTGGGGGTGGGGCAGACATCCTGCTCTTCAGGAAAGGGAGAAACGCAGGTGCCACACCCTTGCCCTCAGCGTCACCGTCACCTAGGAACTTGTTAGAAGCACAGAATCCAGGCCCCACCCAGAACTACTGAATACCAGCCTGCATTTAACAAGATCCACAAGAGAGGCATACCCATATTAAAGTTGGAGAGGCACCAAGCTGTCATCGTCTTCTCCACGGCTAATGAAAACGAAGCAAAGGTTCATCCCGAGCCGACTCTGCCTCAGTCACCTGGATATCACATGAGCTCATTTCATCCTCCCCAGAACCTGCAAATGAGACTGAGGGTCAGAGTGGTCTAGCACCCAAGGTTCCATAAAAGAACATGACCAAGGCTCACTGGAGCCCAGACTTCCAAAAAAGAAGGCCCCTGAGCACAGCATGGCACCACTGCAGCCCAAACCGTGGGCCTGGAGGGTAGGCCAGGCTCCCCACGCAGAGTTCACACCATTCGACAGATGCCCACAGCAGACCGCAAGGCGATATGAGAAGTAAGTTCTGAATGTGGAATCTCTGAATTTTGAGATTTAAAGAAAAGAATCTGTTTTCGGGGGATGGTTAGAACAGTTCTACCAAGGAGTAAAGAGAGGGCATCTCAAGGCCCCTTCTGGACTTAGAATTTAATGCCTACTTATTGAGAAATGCTCCGTGCATTTGCTCAGCCCTACGTCGAGATGAAGTTCTCTCTCTGTGCCGTAGAAGCTTAGGTTCTAAAAAGGCCACAGAAATGGGTGAGACCTCAAAAATGCCAGAACAATGCAACGGCCTTAATCAGACTGTCTTTGCTTTGCCTTGCTTACAAGTCACTGACTTTAAACTGAATATGGTGTCATGTCTTTATGTTTCTTGAAGCTTTTTTTACAAAAGATCATATAAAGATTTTCTTCCATGGTAAGACTTTTATATTGTATTTTTCTTAAACTGGAGTGTGGTACATTTACCCTCCATCAGATGATTGCTTATAGCTCACCTTGCTTTATTAAGGATACCGCTAGAGGCTTCTATGTCCCTACTAACAAGAATACATTTTCACGCCCATGCAAACCAATGAAAATCCAAGATTTCAGAGCACAAGATAATGAAAATTCTCTCTATCCGCATCTTTTACTACTTTTAATCTGGTAACAGTCCCTAAGTGTGTCAGATGAAAGGTACTGTCGTGGGAATTGACGTCGTTAACATCATTGCATACAGGTAAGTCTTGATTGTTCCAATTTCTCAAAAAGTTGGACACATTTACTGCCTCTATGACATCTCTAGGGTGTGTGGAAGAAATTAAAAAGAGGCCTGTACAATGTATTTCTCAAAATATACACACATAGAGTTTGCACATACAAACAGGGAAACCTTATAAATAATGTATGGGGAGCAAAGCATTGTCGGTAAGGGAACTAATCATTTCGAAAGCCAACACTGTCACCAAGTGTCCACGCACCAAAACTGACTGGGAATTTTCACGGGCCACCAAACCAGAGGTGGAGATTTTTAGGCACATTCTTGCCAGAAAAGAGAGCCTAGGGCATAAACCACTCAACTGGTTGGCACGAATGCCAGGGCAACCCAAGCAAGTGGATATACAAGCCTACGTAACGCTTGGAAGTAGGAAGCTTTGGGGAACTACACCTGGGCTGGTACTGGCCTCCCTCCCCAAAGGGACAAGGAGAGCAGGTACCTGGATGGAGTCAAGAGAGAGAAAAAAGAAAGGCAAGGCTGGGTGTGGAGCAACGTGTGGATCCAGGAGCATGTGTCTCAGAACTGCCGGGGCTCTGCAGACCAGCTGCATCCCCATTCTCCTTGACCCTCATTGGTATAATGAACTCAGGGTGGGCGCATCCCGGCTGCCAAGTCACTTCCACCTGTCCATGGAGTTGACGGTTACTTGCTCACAGTGAACCAGCCTCTCTGGACCTAACAGCTACTGCAGGAGGCGGTAGTGGAGATCAAGCTGAAGACAACGACCAGATGCGAAGGAGGAAGGGACGTTCAGCGGACCGACTGGGTGGACTGATGGTGTGGGGTTAAGTCTGCAGAGCTAAAGGGGCCAGATGTAGAAAAGGGAAGGGGAACCATGAGGATATGGTCAAGCCCCATCGTATGGATATTTCATCCATATGTTGTATACAAATTCCATTCAATTTGCTCCGAGTGAAAAAGAGAGAACAAAATTATCCTTTCAACCATGTCAGTGACTTTATTTACCATCTCATTTGATGAGCTCATAGCCCAGGGTCAGAGGGAAATGGGAGCTGTGAGCCTGCCATCTCTCAGGAAGTCTCAGGCCTCAGAGGCCCCTCATAGCCAAACTACCTCACCTTTTGCACTTTTCAAGCAACGTTATTCCTAAGTGCGAGTCACCCTCTTCATCAGGTTCGCCAAGAAACAGCAATCTCTCCCAATGAGAGAGGAAAGATGGGCTACTTTGGCTTTCTGAGGCACAATATGTAGTTCTCCAAAATGGTACCTGCCTGGGGGATTTTTCAAGAAAATTAAGCATCAGTGGTGATCTGTTTGTCTTCACATAACGTATGACCCAGATGTGCTGAGAAATAAGAAAAGGACGAACGAATCAAGGGCAGCTGATCCAAGGAGGCAAGGGGCAACTTCCACAGCCTACGTGGAAAGCTAGAGGAAGGGAACATCCAGCTGGTGGGAGCTGAAGACAGGGGCCAGTCCTCCTTGGGCTCGGGATGCCACCCCCTCTTCCTACATCTTCACGCTCCCCTTCTCTGTTGGCCCCTCCCAGCCATATTAAAGAGTCACAAGGAAATGCTCTCCTCCACTCCATTCTCCTGTCCTCCTATCCATCCCTCCCTTCTTTCCCTTTGCCATCAATTTCTTCACTTGCGCCCCAGTTCTCCCCTCCCATCTCCACTGCGATCTGGTTTCTGCCCCACTACTCTCGGAAACTGATCTCCTCGAAGCCCCCAATGATTTCTCCGTTGACAAGTCCAGGGGACTACTTCTCAATCCTTATCTTTGTGACCGCCAAGCCGAGTTAGATCTTAAACAACGTGTCTGTCTTGAAAATCTCTTCCCTTGACTTCTGCGCCACCTTTCCTTTTCTTTTCATGAGACTGATCACAACCAGTGCTGCAGATTCCATCGAATTAAGGAATGCTGTTGCCTACACGTGTGAATGAGCTGTGAGTAAAGTACTGAAGTAGAGAACACCAGAAGTGAAACGTCTTCATGAATGTCCACGTGGCTGAGCAGCAAGTTAACCTTTCATACGTGTGCTAGAGAAGAAGAGTTGGGTTTTATTTTATTTACTTTTCCCTGGACGGTGTTGAATGACTACCATGTACAAGTTCAGGCTACCTTTTGCTGAGGAGAGCTGAGAGAAAACTGAACAATAGAGCTGTCTTTTTCTTGACCAGTTCACCTTAGCTTCCCAAACTCTAAGTCTTTCCCTAATTCTTTCTCCTTTTTATTCTAGTAAAATGAACATAACACAAAATTCACCATTTGGATCACCTTACAATTCACTGTACCATTCAGTGGAATTTACTACTGTCAAAATGTTGTGCAACTATCACCACTGCCTAGCTGCAAAACATTTTCATCAACCAAGAGGAAACCTACACCCATTTTAAGGAGTCATTCCCTATCTCCCTCTCTTCCAAACCCCTGGCAACCACTAATGTATAATCTTTTCTGTGTGTATGGATTTGCCACTGCTAGACATTTCATATAAATGGAACCATACAATATGTAGCCTTTCATGCCTGACTTCTTTCACTTAGTTGCATCCATCATGTAGCATGTATCAGAAATCCACTCACTCTTATGGCTGAATCCTTCATACTGTTTGAATACAAAATTAAAAATACGTTGAGAGTGAAGCTCTGTTTTAATGGCACATCTATTAGGCCAATTCATTGAAAGAAGCTGAAGATGGAGATATTGTGAAATGATAATCGTTGAGAAGCCTCAGCCAATTGGATAATGAAAAGTTTGGGAAATGTTGCAAAAAATTATGTGCTTTATATTAAAAGCCTATTAAACAAGGATTCAGGAGATTGTCTTTTTCTTGCAGGTAACTTAAATGAGGCAGAAAGACATAACTGCCCTTTAAAACACATTTTGAAGGGATTCTATTTATCCTTAATAGACGAATGGGAGTACAGGAAGTTCACATCCAATATGGACTCCCTGTCCAAACACTGTTTATCGTTCTAGCCACCACTATCGAATTATATTTCTTGAGAGTAAGGCAGCTCAATTCCTGCATATTACTTTCTAAAATTCATCCATCAAATCCATTAATACAGTATAAACAAGAGTTGTTCATGTTTAAGTGCAGTTCAAATATCAGGTATAAAGAACCCCCAGTAAGAAAAAGAATCCTATATCTCTTGCCAGAATGTGGTCAGCTCTGGGGTGCTCTGCTAGCTGAAAGACACATTCATTATTAAGAGGATAGAGGCTGTTTAAGAGGGAGGAGAGCCAAAAAATTTTAACTACATATATGTGTTAAGAACAGTGCTAGGTTATCTCATGTTCTATATCAGTCAAGGCTCACCATTTTACATACGTGGAAAGCAAAGTTAAAAGTGTATTCGTAGGGCTTCCCTGTTGGCGCAGTGGTTAAGGATCCACCTGCCAGTGCAGGGGACACGCGTTTGAGCCCTGGTCCGGGAAGATCCCACATGCCACGGAGCAACTAAGACCATGTGCCACAACTACTGAGCCTGCGTGCTAGAGCCCGTGAACCACAACTACTGAAGCCCACGCACCTAGACCCCGTGCTCAGCAACAACGAGAAGCCACCACAATGAGAAGCCCACGTACTGCAACAAAGAGTAGCCCCCGCTCACCGCAACTAGAGAAAGCCCGCGCACAGCAACGAAGAGCCTAGGCAGCCAAAGATAAATAAATAAATACGTCTATTTAAAAAAAAGTGTTTTAGTAACTTACTAAAAGGCACGCAATCAGTAAACGTGAGCAAGGATTCAATCCCAAATCTGTCACACTGAAGTTTAAGCTAATACTTGAAATTAATAAAAAGAGCACTAAATTAAAAGTTCAGAGATATTTTTTATTTCATACTTTCACTAATGCTCTTTGGAGATAAATCATTTCATTTATATGGGCCTTAGTTTTCACAACTATAAGAGTTGGAAGCTTGACTAGATGATCTGTATGTAGTCTTCCAATTCTAAAATGTTCCACTAATTTGGATTCCTACAATAATTGCCCTTGCAATACACGCATGCTGCCACCAAGTAGCAGTAGAGACTACTAGTTCCTTTTTTATCCCTAGTGGGGGTGCATTTTGACAGCAGACTTATCCGTCAATAGTACAACCTGTTAGTATAACTATAAGATAACAAAATAATCTGGTATTCTTTCCTGTAAAGGAGAAGCTTTACATTGTGTCTGTGAATCGTACCAGAATCACCTGTAGGTTTATAAATATAGAGGAAATCCTGAACCCATTGAATGAGAATCTTCAGAGACAGGACTCGGGCATCTGGAATTTGGGGCTCCCATCATTTGTATATTTTATTTCATTTTACTTTTGCCTATGTACAATACTTGTCACATCCTTTTGAATCTTTAAAAGGTTCTTTCTGTTTTAAATTTTAGAATATCCCATAATCTTCACCTACTTTTCATAAGGTGTTATCTGTTATGTTTATTCGATCTTGTGCTTCTCCTGGTTAAGGCTTCTTTCTTTCCTTTTTTTTTTCGTGGCCCTGCCTCATGTCTTGCAGGATCTTAGTTCCCTGACCTGGGATTGGACCCCAGGGCCCCAGCAGTGAAAGCGCCATGTTCTAAACACTGGACCACCAGGGAAGTCCCAAGATTTCAGTTTTAAATGACTTTTTTCCCACTCTAATTCATTCCTGGGATCAGTTTCATGTTTGGACATTAAAGCAACCTTGCATTGCCAGAATAAAGCTACTTTGATTCTGATATATGATTGTTTTACATACCATGGATATAGGTTGTGCTTCTCTTTACACATTGTGCATGCATGTTCAAAGGAGAAACTGGCCTGTGATTCTATTCTTGTAATATTCTTTATAGATTTGTTTTAAGAGTCTATACTTTATATTTTATTTATTTATTTTTGGCTGCATTGGGTCTTCATTGCTGCATGCGAGCTTTCTCTAGTTTCGGCGAGCGGGGGTCTATTCTTCGTTGCGGCGAGTAGGCTTCTCATTGCAGCCTTCTGACCCCATGGGCTTCTGACCCCATCCGTCGGTGCTACTTCAGTTCCTTACCCCTTCCCTTCTGACCCTGGGCGGTGAAATCCTCTTTCTGCGGCTGGCCTGCGGCAGAAAGTCAATGAGGCAAGAGTAGGCTTGGAGTATCCAAGGAGCAGAAAGGATGTCAGCGTGTGGAAAACAGAGCGAGCAAATTGGAGAGGAGAAGGAAACAGTCAGAGAGGAAACAGAGGCCCAGATTTCTAGGTCTGTGGAGGCACTCTGAGGACTTTGCATTTTCTGTGAAGAAGCCACCGAAGAAATTTGAGTGACATGATCTGACTTATGTTTTAACAAGATCTCTCTGGATGCCACGTTGATTAGAGACTGTAGGAGAGCAAGGACAAGCCCCAGAAGACCAACAGTTGATTCAAAGAAGTGATTACTCAAACACGGTCCCCCTCCTCAGTGAAGACGCAGAGCAGGAATTGGCAAATAATGGCCACAAATCAAATCAGGCTCTCAGCCTGGATCTGTGGGACTGTGAGCTAATAATGGTTCTCACGTTCAGAAAGCTTGTTGAAGAAGAAAGAGGAGGAGAAGCTACAGAAACTGTATATGGCCCACAAAGCCTAAGATATTTAAAATCCAGAAGATGCTTTCCAACACCTGATGTAAAGCATGTGGCTGGTAGGAGGTCCTCAGCAAAATTTGGAAGAGGAATACATGAGTCAGTTTGTTCCTGAAAACACTGTAAAGTGATAGGGGTCAAGAAACATTTACCCCTTCACCCTTAACCTTCACAAATGATGCCAGTTCCATTGAGCTATGGAAAAATACTTTCTGGCTTTCAAAAGAATAACCCAGAGGGCATTTTCTCACATAGGCAAGGTCATAAACAACTGTCAAGTGTAGTTGAAATAGCAACAAATCAAATAATAACAGAAAACATTTTTACAGATTTTTAAATCTTACAAAGCATTTTCATGTTCATTATCTAATTTAATCCTCAAATCAACGTCATGAGATAGTTAGTATTTCCCCATTAGAAATGACCACATATGAAATCCTTAGTGATTGCTCAAGAAAACCTGAAATCTTGAGTATTACATCTATTAATGCCATGGTTGGGTGTTTTCCCATGGGAACACTGGATGCTAAAATCCACAGGGATTTTCAGCTCAAGATGGCAGACTAGGAAATATATTTACTTTCTGTTCCTCCTGAAACCATATCTAAATAAAACTGCAGAAATACCAAAATTAATCAACCAATAAAAGCCAAGATATTTTGCAAGTCATCAACCACAGAAAGATTTCAACACATTTCGAGAAGGCAAACAATGAAATGGAGGAGCCATGAATAAAAGAATGAAGAAAAAAAGGCTGACCCTAAGTAAGGTCTGCACAAAGCCACTCAGCTTTTGCTGAGCTCTGGTTACAGTAAAGGGCACAGGAAAGAAGAGGGGCTGAAAACAAGGAGGCAAACGTCATTTAAGGAAAAACAGTTCATTTAATGAGCTCCACAGAACACTCAGCCTGCTGCCATACTAACTCATGAATTACAATGGATAGTTGGTAAGCAAGACAAGAAAACAGGGAAGAAACAAAAGAAACAAAAATCAAGACACTGTTTCTAACTGAACTCTTCTCAAATGAGATCGAGGAATTATGGTTCAATGCCACAGCTGTGAATCATTTCTGCTCTTGGAGAGGTTACGAAGGGCTTATAATATTTCCCTTATTTTCAGACAGAATTTAGGTCTGAGCAAAAGCTTTTGTGTCCTCCAACCCCAAAATTTATTGGGGATGGAAGCCCAGATTTGCTGGGACATACCATAAAAAGAATCTCATGAGCAGAGGGTCAAACTGATTTTGGAATATATGAATTATGCCCAGTGTGAGTTTCAATCGGTATATATATATATATATATATATATATATATATATACACATTTCTACTGATCTATATGATTTTGGGTTCTGAAACTCCTACATGTCACATGCGTGATACATAACAGACAATGTCAGCCCCAGGAGGGAGAAAACACTCCAATGAAGCAAGCCAAAGAAACAAGTTTTGAGCAAGGTCAAGTGATGAGTAGACCAGGATTGTTCAATTCCTACCTGTCATGCTGAAGCTTCCAGCTCCTGAATAACAACACATGCTTCCCTTGTCCTACACACCCAAGAGTACGTCTCCTCTCTTGGCCATAAGAATCTCTAGAGTTACATATGTGTAATAAAGAGTGGACCCGGCTGGCATACTCACAATGACCAAATTGTGTTGATCCTACTTTATACCAATACATCGCTCCACGCTGAAGTTGCAATAAATGATATATTTGCTTTCTAGACATGAATGAGACGCCTTACTGGATATAATCCAGGAAGGCCAGAGAAGCTGGCTTCTAATCCATACGGAACAATTCACTGCTGAATTTCTTTCAGGATAGCCCATGATTTATCTAGAATATCATCTTTACATATCTGGATCCTTCAAACTAGACAAAGGGAAAATACGGGCTTAAGCCTCGATTAGAAATATGGAATGGTGCCATGCTGACAACTGGTGGTCCCTGACCAGTATCTTCTGAGATTAGAACACAGTGTGGTGGATGACCAATTCATGCGTTGAACAAAAGAAGACCTCCTACAGGGCAGTGTAGCTGTTCGTTACAGGTATGGCACTTAGGGCTAAGTACCATAAGGACTACAAGGAAAAACGAAAAACAAGTAACACATGAAGCATATACGATAAGGAGGCGCCACAGTCCAGAGCACGAGCTCTGGAATCACACAGGCTTGGATCGAATCCCGGCTGAGCCACTACCGTCTATATACCCTGAAGGACAGGCCAAGGTTTAAATGTTGTTTTACCACATTTCAAAAAAGAAGTGAAGAAAGAACCTATCTGCCAGGAAGGGACATCGTGGGGTGCAGCATCCAGTCGGATCAGGGCCCTGCATCTCCTGCTCAGAAACCTTGGCCACCTGGCTCGTGGTGATGCTGGCAGCTGAGCAGCCCTGGAGAAGGCGATCCTGTCTCCAGGTCTCGCAGAGAAGCTGGGGAGGTCTCCGGACGAGGTGGCCCACACCCTGGTAAGCTCTGGCTGCCTCCTGCCCTCAGGTCTCAGCAGGCTCTCGCCTCTGGGCCCCGTGGTGGGGAAGGCCTGGCCGATACATACGCAGGGCTGAGGGGCCTGCAGAGCCAGTCCCCAGGCAGGGTGAGCTCTGGAGGAGGCTTCCACAGTCCCCAACAGTCTCCGCATGGTGGCCCATCTGGTGCCAAACACCTGCCACCCACAGCGAGAAGTCCCAGCCACTAGAAAGTCCAGAAGGGGCCCCGCCCTTTGCCTTTGGGCCGGGGTTAAGCCACCAGCTGGGCTTGCATGTGACCCCTGCCACGCCCCCTGCCCCGCCCACCCTTTCTCTGTGACACGTACAATGGATATGTCATAAAGCCAGGCTGAGCCAGTGCTATAAATTCGGAGGAGTTAGAAGCTAGGAAGAAGCTCTCCCACTTTCACTCTCTGCTCTCAGATCAGGCAGGCAGTACCTCTAATATGGAAGCTATGGACACCACACCACCCTCCCAGGCTGTCCTCTTCCATTCTGCTCATGTTTTCCCCAGCACCCCACTGACGGCTTTGGCGGGTATCGGTGCTTCAGCAGGCAGCACGTCTCACCCCGAACCTATGGACACCACGCCTCCTTCTCACGCTGCCATCTTCCATTCTGCTCCTGTTTTCCCCAGCACCCAATCTATGGCTTTGGCGGGCATCGGTGCTTCAGCAGGCAGCACCTCAGACCCCGAACCTATGGACACCACACCTCCTTCACACGCTGTCATCTTCCATTCTGCTCCTGTTTTCCCCAGCACCCCACTGACGGCTTTGCCGGGCATGGGTGCTTCAGCAGGAAGCACGTCAGACCCCGAACCTATGGACACCACACCTCCTTCACACGCTGTCATCTTCCATTCTGCTCCTGTTTTCCCCAGCACCCCATTGACGGCTTTGGCGGGCATCGGTGCTTCAGCAGGAAGCACGTCAGACCCCGAACCTATGGACACCACACCTCCTTCATACGCTGTCATCTTCCATTCTGCTCCTGTTTTCCCCAGCACCCCATTGACGGCTTTGGCGGGCATCGGTGCTTCAGCAGGAAGCACATCAGACCCCGAACCTATGGACAGCACACCTCCTTCACACGCTGTCATCTTCCATTCTGCTCCTGTTTTCCCCAGCACCCCATTGACGGCTTTGGCGGGCATCGGTGCTTCAGCAGGAAGCACGTCAGGCCCCGAACCTATGGACACCACACCTCCTTCACACGCTGTCATCTTCCATTCTGCTCCCGTTTTCCCCAACTCCAGCCTCAGAATGCGCTGAGGCCTGTAGCCTAGTTACGCCAGCTCAGAACAATGATGAGCACACCTTTTTCCAATCACCTGTCCTCATGCTCCCCATGCCTCATACTGCCCTGCTTCTTTATTCTTTATGCCACAGATACCCAAAGCCCCTTGCATTTGGGGAGGCGGATTTGAGACCTATTGTCAGGTCACGTCCTCGCTTGGCTGCCCTGTGAATAAACCTCCTCTTTGCTGCAAACCTCAGCATTTCAGTGTTTTGGCTTGCTGCGCCTCAGACAGAATGGTTGGGAGCAGTGGTACAGGTCCCTTGCCTGTGAGGGAAGCTGCTTCCTAGTGGTCACGTTGTGGATGTTTTCTCCTCTCGGGGTGGGGGCGGGGCAGACATCCTGCTCTTCAGGAAAGGGAGAAACGCAGGTGCCAAACCCTTGCCCTCAGCGTCACCGTCACCTAGGAACTTGTTAGAAGCACAGAATCCAGGCCCCACCCAGAACTACTGAATACCAGCCTGCATTTAACAAGATCCACAAGAGAGGCATACGCATATTAAAGTTGGAGAGGCACCAAGCTGTCATCGTCTTCTCCACGGCTAATGAAAACGAAGCAAAGGTTCATCCCGAGCCGACTCTGCCTCAGTCACCTGGATATCACATGAGCTCATTTCATCCTCCCCAGAACCTGCAAATGAGACTGAGGGTCAGAGTGGTCTAGCACCCAAGGTTCCATAAAAGAACATGACCAAGGCTCACTGGAGCCCAGACTTCCAAAAAAGAAGGCCCCTGAGCACAGCATGGCACCACTGCAGCCCAAACCGTGGGCCTGGAGGGTAGGCCAGGCTCCCCACGCAGAGTTCACACCATTCGACAGATGCCCACAGCAGACCGCAAGGTGATATGAGAAGTAAGTTCTGATTGTGGAATCTCTGAATTTTGAGATTTAAAGAAAAAAATCTGTTTTCGGGGGATGGTTAGAACAGTTCTACCAAGGAGTAAAGAGAGGGCATCTCAAGGCCCCTTCTGGACTTAGAATTTAATGCCTACTTATTGAGAAATGCTCCGTGCATTTGCTCAGCCCTACGTCGAGATGAAGTTCTCTCTCTGTGCCGTAGAAGCTTAGGTTCTAAAAAGGCCACAGAAATGGGTGAGACCTAAAAAATGCCAGAACAATGCAACGGCCTTAATCAGACTGTCTTTGCTTTGCCTTGCTTACAAGTCACTGACTTTAAACTGAATATGGTGTCATGTCTTTATGTTTCTTGAAGCTTTTTTTACAAAAGATCATATAAAGATTTTCTTCCATGGTAAGACTTTTATATTGTATTTTTCTTAAACTGGAGTGTGGTACATTTACCCTCCATCAGATGATTGCTTATAGCTCACCTTGCTTTATTAAGGATACCGCTAGATGCTTCTATGTCCCTACTAACAAGAATACATTTTCACGCCCATGCAAACCAATGAAAATCCAAGATTTCAGAGCACAAGATAATGAAAATTCTCTCTATCCGCATCTTTTACTACTTTTAATCTGGTAACAGTCCCTAAGTGTGTCAGATGAAAGGTACTGTCGTGGGAATTGACGTCGTTAACATCATTGCATACAGGTAAGTCTTGATTGTTCCAATTTCTCAAAAAGTTGGACACATTTACTGCCTCTATGACATCTCTAGGGTGTGTGGAAGAAATTAAAAAGAGGCCTGTACAATGTATTTCTCAAAATATACACACATAGAGTTTGCACATACAAACAGGGAAACCTTATAAATAATGTATGGGGAGCAAAGCATTGTCGGTAAGGGAACTAATCATTTCGAAAGCCAACACTGTCACCAAGTGTCCACGCACCAAAACTGACTGGGAATTTTCACGGGCCACCAAACCAGAGGTGGAGATTTTTAGGCACATTCTTGCCAGAAAAGAGAGCCTAGGGCATAAACCACTCAACTGGTTGGCACGAATGCCAGGGCAACCCAAGCAAGTGGATATACAAGCCTACGTAACGCTTGGAAGTAGGAAGCTTTGGGGAACTACACCTGGGCTGGTACTGGCCTCCCTCCCCAAAGGGACAAGGAGAGCAGGTACCTGGATGGAGTCAAGAGAGAGAAAAAAGAAAGGCAAGGCTGGGTGTGGAGCAACGTGTGGATCCAGGAGCATGTGTCTCAGAACTGCCGGGGCTCTGCAGACCAGCTGCATCCCCATTCTCCTTGACCCTCATTGGTATAATGAACTCAGGGTGGGCGCATCCCGGCTGCCAAGTCACTTCCACCTGTCCATGGAGTTGACGGTTACTTGCTCACAGTGAACCAGCCTCTCTGGACCTAACAGCTACTGCAGGAGGCGGTAGTGGAGATCAAGCTGAAGACAACGACCAGATGCGAAGGAGGAAGGGACGTTCAGCGGACCGACTGGGTGGACTGATGGTGTGGGGTTAAGTCTGCAGAGCTAAAGGGGCCAGATGTAGAAAAGGGAAGGGGAACCATGAGGATATGGTCAAGCCCCATCGTATGGATATTTCATCCATATGTTGTATACAAATTCCATTCAATTTGCTCCGAGTGAAAAAGAGAGAACAAAATTATCCTTTCAACCATGTCAGTGACTTTATTTACCATCTCATTTGATGAGCTCATAGCCCAGGGTCAGAGGGAAATGGGAGCTGTGAGCCTGCCATCTCTCAGGAAGTCTCAGGCCTCAGAGGCCCCTCATAGCCAAACTACCTCACCTTTTGCACTTTTCAAGCAACGTTATTCCTAAGTGCGAGTCACCCTCTTCATCAGGTTCGCCAAGAAACAGCAATCTCTCCCAATGAGAGAGGAAAGATGGGCTACTTTGGCTTTCTGAGGCACAATATGTAGTTCTCCAAAATGGTACCTGCCTGGGGGATTTTTCAAGAAAATTAAGCATCAGTGGTGATCTGTTTGTCTTCACATAACGTATGACCCAGATGTGCTGAGAAATAAGAAAAGGACGAACGAATCAAGGGCAGCTGATCCAAGGAGGCAAGGGGCAACTTCCACAGCCTACGTGGAAAGCTAGAGGAAGGGAACATCCAGCTGGTGGGAGCTGAAGACAGGGGCCAGTCCTCCTTGGGCTCGGGATGCCACCCCCTCTTCCTACATCTTCACGCTCCCCTTCTCTGTTGGCCCCTCCCAGCCATATTAAAGAGTCACAAGGAAATGCTCTCCTCCACTCCATTCTCCTGTCCTCCTATCCATCCCTCCCTTCTTTCCCTTTGCCATCAATTTCTTCACTTGCGCCCCAGTTCTCCCCTCCCATCTCCACTGCGATCTGGTTTCTGCCCCACTACTCTCGGAAACTGATCTCCTCGAAGCCCCCAATGATTTCTCCGTTGACAAGTCCAGGGGACTACTTCTCAATCCTTATCTTTGTGACCACCAAGCCGAGTTAGATCTTAAACAACGTCTCTGTCTTGAAAATCTCTTCCCTTGACTTCTGCGCCACCTTTCCTTTTCTTTTCATGAGACTGATCACAACCAGTGCTGCAGATTCCATCGAATTAAGGAATGCTGTTGCCTACACGTGTGAATGAGCTGTGAGTAAAGTACTGAAGTAGAGGACACCAGAAGTGAAACGTCTTCATGAATGTCCACGTGGCTGAGCAGCAAGTTAACCTTTCATACGTGTGCTAGAGAAGAAGAGTTGGGTTTTATTTTATTTACTTTTCCCTGGACGGTGTTGAATGACTACCATGTACAAGTTCAGGCTACCTTTTGCTGAGGAGAGCTGAGAGAAAACTGAACAAGAGAGCTGTCTTTTTCTTGACCAGTTCACCTTAGTTTCCCAAACTCTAAGTCTTTCCCTAATTCTTTCTCCTTTTTATTCTAGTAAAATGAACATAACACAAAATTCACCATTTGGATCATCTTACAATTCACTGTACCATTCAGTGGAATTTACTACAGTCAAAATGTTGTGCAACTATCACCACTGCCTAGCTGCAAAACATTTTCATCAACCAAGAGGAAACCTACACCCATTTTAAGGAGTCATTCCCTATCTCCCTCTCTTCCAAACCCCTGGCAACCACTAATGTATAATCTTTTCTGTGTGTATGGATTTGCCACTGCTAGACATTTCATATAAATGGAACCATACAATATGTAGCCTTTCATGCCTGACTTCTTTCACTTAGTTGCATCCATCATGTAACATGTATCAGAAATCCACTCACTCTTATGGCTGAATCCTTCATACTGTTTGAATACAAAATTAAAAATACGTTGAGAGTGAAGCTCTGTTTTAATGGCACATCTATTAGGCCAATTCATTGAAAGAAGCTGAAGATGGAGATATTGTGAAATGATAATCGTTGAGAAGCCTCAGCCAATTGGATAATGAAAAGTTTGGGAAATGTTGCAAAAAATTATCTGCTTTATATTAAAAGCCTATTAAACAAGGATTCAGGAGATTGTCTTTTTCTTGCAGGTAACTTAAATGAGGCAGAAAGACATAACTGCCCTTTAAAACACATTTTGAAGGGATTCTATTTATCCTTAATAGACGAATGGGAGTACAGGAAGTTCACATCCAATATGGACTCCCTGTCCAAACACTGTTTATCGTTCTAGCCACCACTATCGAATTATATTTCTTGAGAGTAAGGCAGCTCAATTCCTGCATATTACTTTCTAAAATTCATCCATCAAATCCATTAATACAGTATAAACAAGAGTTGTTCATGTTTAAGTGCAGTTCAAATATCAGGTATAAAGAACCCCCAGTAAGAAAAAGAATCCTATATCTCTTGCCAGAATGTGGTCAGCTCTGGGGTGCTCTGCTAGCTGAAAGACACATTCATTATTAAGAGGATAGAGGCTGTTTAAGAGGGAGGAGAGCCAAAAAATTTTAACTACATATATGTGTTAAGAACAGTGCTAGGTTATCTCATGTTCTATATCAGTCAAGGCTCACCATTTTACATACGTGGAAAGCAAAGTTAAAAGTGTATTCGTAGGGCTTCCCTGTTGGCGCAGTGGTTAAGGATCCACCTGCCAGTGCAGGGGACACGCGTTTGAGCCCTGGTCCGGGAAGATCCCACATGCCACGGAGCAACTAAGACCATGTGCCACAACTACTGAGCCTGCGTGCTAGAGCCCGTGAACCACAACTACTGAAGCCCACGCACCTAGACCCCGTGCTCAGCAACAACGAGAAGCCACCACAATGAGAAGCCCACGTACTGCAACAAAGAGTAGCCCCCGCTCACCGCAACTAGAGAAAGCCCGCGCACAGCAACGAAGAGCCTAGGCAGCCAAAGATAAATAAATAAATACGTCTATTTAAAAAAAAGTGTTTTAGTAACTTACTAAAAGGCACGCAATCAGTAAACGTGAGCAAGGATTCAATCCCAAATCTGTCACACTGAAGTTTAAGCTAATACTTGAAATTAATAAAAAGAGCACTAAATTAAAAGTTCAGAGATATTTTTTATTTCATACTTTCACTAATGCTCTTTGGAGATAAATCATTTCATTTATATGGGCCTTAGTTTTCACAACTATAAGAGTTGGAAGCTTGACTAGATGATCTGTATGTAGTCTTCCAATTCTAAAATGTTCCACTAATTTGGATTCCTACAATAATTGCCCTTGCAATACACGCATGCTGCCACCAAGTAGCAGTAGAGACTACTAGTTCCTTTTTTATCCCTAGTGGGGGTGCATTTTGACAGCAGACTTATCCGTCAATAGTACAACCTGTTAGTATAACTATAAGATAACAAAATAATCTGGTATTCTTTCCTGTAAAGGAGAAGCTTTACATTGTGTCTGTGAATCGTACCAGAATCACCTGTAGGTTTATAAATATAGAGGAAATCCTGAACCCATTGAATGAGAATCTTCAGAGACAGGACTCGGGCATCTGGAATTTGGGGCTCCCATCATTTGTATATTTTATTTCATTTTACTTTTGCCTATGTACAATACTTGTCACATCCTTTTGAATCTTTAAAAGGTTCTTTCTGTTTTAAATTTTAGAATATCCCATAATCTTCACCTACTTTTCATAAGGTGTTATCTGTTATGTTTATTCGATCTTGTGCTTCTCCTGGTTAAGGCTTCTTTCTTTCCTTTTTTTTTTTTCGTGGCCCTGCCTCATGTCTTGCAGGATCTTAGTTCCCTGACCTGGGATTGGACCCCAGGGCCCCAGCAGTGAAAGCGCCATGTTCTAAACACTGGACCACCAGGGAAGTCCCAAGATTTCAGTTTTAAATGACTTTTTTCCCACTCTAATTCATTCCTGGGATCAGTTTCATGTTTGGACATTAAAGCAACCTTGCATTGCCAGAATAAAGCTACTTTGATTCTGATATATGATTGTTTTACATACCATGGATATAGGTTGTGCTTCTCTTTACACATTGTGCATGCATGTTCAAAGGAGAAACTGGCCTGTGATTCTATTCTTGTAATATTCTTTATAGATTTGTTTTAAGAGTCTATACTTTATATTTTATTTATTTATTTTTGGCTGCATTGGGTCTTCATTGCTGCATGCGAGCTTTCTCTAGTTTCGGCGAGCGGGGGTCTATTCTTCGTTGCGGCGAGTAGGCTTCTCATTGCAGCCTTCTGACCCCATGGGCTTCTGACCCCATCCGTCGGTGCTACTTCAGTTCCTTACCCCTTCCCTTCTGACCCTGGGCGGTGAAATCCTCTTTCTGCGGCTGGCCTGCGGCAGAAAGTCAATGAGGCAAGAGTAGGCTTGGAGTATCCAAGGAGCAGAAAGGATGTCAGCGTGTGGAAAACAGAGCGAGCAAATTGGAGAGGAGAAGGAAACAGTCAGAGAGGAAACAGAGGCCCAGATTTCTAGGTCTGTGGAGGCACTCTGAGGACTTTGCATTTTCTGTGAAGAAGCCACCGAAGAAATTTGAGTGACATGATCTGACTTATGTTTTAACAAGATCTCTCTGGATGCCACGTTGATTAGAGACTGTAGGAGAGCAAGGACAAGCCCCAGAAGACCAACAGTTGATTCAAAGAAGTGATTACTCAAACACGGTCCCCCTCCTCAGTGAAGACGCAGAGCAGGAATTGGCAAATAATGGCCACAAATCAAATCAGGCTCTCAGCCTGGATCTGTGGGACTGTGAGCTAATAATGGTTCTCACGTTCAGAAAGCTTGTTGAAGAAGAAAGAGGAGGAGAAGCTACAGAAACTGTATATGGCCCACAAAGCCTAAGATATTTAAAATCCAGAAGATGCTTTCCAACACCTGATGTAAAGCATGTGGCTGGTAGGAGGTCCTCAGCAAAATTTGGAAGAGGAATACATGAGTCAGTTTGTTCCTGAAAACACTGTAAAGTGATAGGGGTCAAGAAACATTTACCCCTTCACCCTTAACCTTCACAAATGATGCCAGTTCCATTGAGCTATGGAAAAATACTTTCTGGCTTTCAAAAGAATAACCCAGAGGGCATTTTCTCACATAGGCAAGGTCATAAACAACTGTCAAGTGTAGTTGAAATAGCAACAAATCAAATAATAACAGAAAACATTTTTACAGATTTTTAAATCTTACAAAGCATTTTCATGTTCATTATCTAATTTAATCCTCAAATCAACGTCATGAGATAGTTAGTATTTCCCCATTAGAAATGACCACATATGAAATCCTTAGTGATTGCTCAAGAAAACCTGAAATCTTGAGTATTACATCTATTAATGCCATGGTTGGGTGTTTTCCCATGGGAACACTGGATGCTAAAATCCACAGGGATTTTCAGCTCAAGATGGCAGACTAGGAAATATATTTACTTTCTGTTCCTCCTGAAACCATATCTAAATAAAACTGCAGAAATACCAAAATTAATCAACCAATAAAAGCCAAGATATTTTGCAAGTCATCAACCACAGAAAGATTTCAACACATTTCGAGAAGGCAAACAATGAAATGGAGGAGCCATGAATAAAAGAATGAAGAAAAAAAGGCTGACCCTAAGTAAGGTCTGCACAAAGCCACTCAGCTTTTGCTGAGCTCTGGTTACAGTAAAGGGCACAGGAAAGAAGAGGGGCTGAAAACAAGGAGGCAAACGTCATTTAAGGAAAAACAGTTCATTTAATGAGCTCCAGGGAACACTCAGCCTGCTGCCATACTAACTCATGAATTACAATGGATAGTTGGTAAGCAAGACAAGAAAACAGGGAAGAAACAAAAGAAACAAAAATCAAGACACTGTTTCTAACTGAACTCTTCTCAAATGAGATCGAGGAATTATGGTTCAATGCCACAGCTGTGAATCATTTCTGCTCTTGGAGAGGTTACGAAGGGCTTATAATATTTCCCTTATTTTCAGACAGAATTTAGGTCTGAGCAAAAGCTTTTGTGTCCTCCAACCCCAAAATTTATTGGGGATGGAAGCCCAGATTTGCTGGGACATACCATAAAAAGAATCTCATGAGCAGAGGGTCAAACTGATTTTGGAATATATGAATTATGCCCAGTGTGACTTTCAATCGGTATATATATATATATATATATATATATATATATATATATATACACATTTCTACTGATCTATATGATTTTGGGTTCTGAAACTCCTACATGTCACATGCGTGATACATAACAGACAATGTCAGCCCCAGGAGGGAGAAAACACTCCAATGAAGCAAGCCAAAGAAACAAGTTTTGAGCAAGGTCAAGTGATGAGTAGACCAGGATTGTTCAATTCCTACCTGTCATGCTGAAGCTTCCAGCTCCTGAATAACAACACATGCTTCCCTTGTCCTACACACCCAAGAGTACGTCTCCTCTCTTGGCCATAAGAATCTCTAGAGTTACATATGTGTAATAAAGAGTGGACCCGGCTGGCATACTCACAATGACCAAATTGTGTTGATCCTACTTTATACCAATACATCGCTCCACGCTGAAGTTGCAATAAATGATATATTTGCTTTCTAGACATGAATGAGACGCCTTACTGGATATAATCCAGGAAGGCCAGAGAAGCTGGCTTCTAATCCATACGGAACAATTCACTGCTGAATTTCTTTCAGGATAGCCCATGATTTATCTAGAATATCATCTTTACATATCTGGATCCTTCAAACTAGACAAAGGGAAAATACGGGCTTAAGCCTCGATTAGAAATATGGAATGGTGCCATGCTGACAACTGGTGGTCCCTGACCAGTATCTTCTGAGATTAGAACACAGTGTGGTGGATGACCAATTCATGCGTTGAACAAAAGAAGACCTCCTACAGGGCAGTGTAGCTGTTCGTTACAGGTATGGCACTTAGGGCTAAGTACCATAAGGACTACAAGGAAAAACGAAAAACAAGTAACACATGAAGCATATACGATAAGGAGGCGCCACAGTCCAGAGCACGAGCTCTGGAATCACACAGGCTTGGATCGAATCCCGGCTGAGCCACTACCGTCTATATACCCTGAAGGACAGGCCAAGGTTTAAATGTTGTTTTACCACATTTCAAAAAAGAAGTGAAGAAAGAACCTATCTGCCAGGAAGGGACATCGTGGGGTGCAGCATCCAGTCGGATCAGGGCCCTGCATCTCCTGCTCAGAAACCTCGGCCACCTGGCTCGTGGTGATGCTGGCAGCTGAGCAGCCCTGGAGAAGGCGATCCTGTCTCCAGGTCTCGCAGAGAAGCTGGGGAGGTCTCCGGACGAGGTGGCCCACACCCTGGTAAGCTCTGGCTGCCTCCTGCCCTCAGGTCTCAGCAGGCTCTGGCCTCTGGGCCCCGTGGTGGGGAAGGCCTGGCCGATACATACGCAGGGCTGAGGGGCCTGCAGAGCCAGTCCCCAGGCAGGGTGAGCTCTGGAGGAGGCTTCCACAGTCCCCAACAGTCTCCGCATGGTGGCCCATCTGGTGCCAAACACCTGCCACCCACAGCGAGAAGTCCCAGCCACTAGAAAGTCCAGAAGGGGCCCCGCCCTTTGCCTTTGGGCCGGGGTTAAGCCACCAGCTGGGCTTGCATGTGACCCCTGCCACGCCCCCTGCCCCGCCCACCCTTTCTCTGTGACACGTACAATGGATATGTCATAAAGCCAGGCTGAGCCAGTGCTATAAATTCGGAGGAGTTAGAAGCTAGGAAGAAGCTCTCCCACTTTCACTCTCTGCTCTCAGATCAGGCAGGCAGTACCTCTAATATGGAAGCTATGGACACCACACCACCCTCCCAGGCTGTCCTCTTCCATTCTGCTCATGTTTTCCCCAGCACCCCACTGACGGCTTTGGCGGGTATCGGTGCTTCAGCAGGCAGCACGTCTCACCCCGAACCTATGGACACCACGCCTCCTTCTCACGCTGCCATCTTCCATTCTGCTCCTGTTTTCCCCAGCACCCAATCTATGGCTTTGGTGGGCATCGGTGCTTCAGCAGGCAGCACCTCAGACCCCGAACCTATGGACACCACACCTCCTTCACACGCTGTCATCTTCTATTCTGCTCCTGTTTTCCCCAGCACCCCACTGACGGCTTTGGCGGGCATCGGTGCTTCAGCAGGAAGCACGTCAGACCCCGAACCTATGGACACCACACCTCCTTCACACGCTGTCATCTTCCATTCTGCTCCTGTTTTCCCCAGCACCCCATTGACGGCTTTGGCGGGCATCGGTGCTTCAGCAGGAAGCACGTCAGACCCCGAACCTATGGACACCACACCTCCTTCATACGCTGTCATCTTCCATTCTGCTCCTGTTTTCCCCAGCACCCCATTGACGGCTTTGGCGGGCATCGGTGCTTCAGCAGGAAGCACATCAGACCCCGAACCTATGGACAGCACACCTCCTTCACACGCTGTCATCTTCCATTCTGCTCCTGTTTTCCCCAGCACCCCATTGACGGCTTTGGCGGGCATCGGTGCTTCAGCAGGAAGCACGTCAGGCCCCGAACCTATGGACACCACACCTCCTTCACACGCTGTCATCTTCCATTCTGCTCCCGTTTTCCCCAACTCCAGCCTCAGAATGCGCTGAGGCCTGTAGCCTAGTTACGCCAGCTCAGAACAATGATGAGCACACCTTTTTCCAATCACCTGTCCTCATGCTCCCCATGCCTCATACTGCCCTGCTTCTTTATTCTTTATGCCACAGATACCCAAAGCCCCTTGCATTTGGGGAGGCGGATTTGAGACCTATTGTCAGGTCACGTCCTCGCTTGGCTGCCCTGTGAATAAACCTCCTCTTTGCTGCAAACCTCAGCATTTCAGTGTTTTGGCTTGCTGCGCCTCAGACAGAATGGTTGGGAGCAGTGGTACAGGTCCCTTGCCTGTGAGGGAAGCTGCTTCCTAGTGGTCACGTTGTGGATGTTTTCTCCTCTCGGGGTGGGGGCGGGGCAGACATCCTGCTCTTCAGGAAAGGGAGAAACGCAGGTGCCAAACCCTTGCCCTCAGCGTCACCGTCACCTAGGAACTTGTTAGAAGCACAGAATCCAGGCCCCACCCAGAACTACTGAATACCAGCCTGCATTTAACAAGATCCACAAGAGAGGCATACGCATATTAAAGTTGGAGAGGCACCAAGCTGTCATCGTCTTCTCCACGGCTAATGAAAACGAAGCAAAGGTTCATCCCGAGCCGACTCTGCCTCAGTCACCTGGATATCACATGAGCTCATTTCATCCTCCCCAGAACCTGCAAATGAGACTGAGGGTCAGAGTGGTCTAGCACCCAAGGTTCCATAAAAGAACATGACCAAGGCTCACTGGAGCCCAGACTTCCAAAAAAGAAGGCCCCTGAGCACAGCATGGCACCACTGCAGCCCAAACCGTGGGCCTGGAGGGTAGGCCAGGCTCCCCACGCAGAGTTCACACCATTCGACAGATGCCCACAGCAGACCGCAAGGTGATATGAGAAGTAAGTTCTGATTGTGGAATCTCTGAATTTTGAGATTTAAAGAAAAAAATCTGTTTTCGGGGGATGGTTAGAACAGTTCTACCAAGGAGTAAAGAGAGGGCATCTCAAGGCCCCTTCTGGACTTAGAATTTAATGCCTACTTATTGAGAAATGCTCCGTGCATTTGCTCAGCCCTACGTCGAGATGAAGTTCTCTCTCTGTGCCGTAGAAGCTTAGGTTCTAAAAAGGCCACAGAAATGGGTGAGACCTAAAAAATGCCAGAACAATGCAACGGCCTTAATCGGACTGTCTTTTTTGCCTTGCTTACAAGTCACTGACTTTAAACTGAATATGGTGTCATGTCTTTATGTTTCTTGAAGCTTTTTTTACAAAAGATCATATAAAGATTTTCTTCCATGGTAAGACTTTTATATTGTATTTTTCTTAAACTGGAGTGTGGTACATTTACCCTCCATCAGATGATTGCTTATAGCTCACCTTGCTTTATTAAGGATACCGCTAGAGGCTTCTATGTCCCTACTAACAAGAATACATTTTCACGCCCATGCAAACCAATGAAAATCCAAGATTTCAGAGCACAAGATAATGAAAATTCTCTCTATCCGCATCTTTTACTACTTTTAATCTGGTAACAGTCCCTAAGTGTGTCAGATGAAAGGTACTGTCGTGGGAATTGACGTCGTTAACATCATTGCATACAGGTAAGTCTTGATTGTTCCAATTTCTCAAAAAGTTGGACACATTTACTGCCTCTATGACATCTCTAGGGTGTGTGGAAGAAATTAAAAAGAGGCCTGTACAATGTATTTCTCAAAATATACACACATAGAGTTTGCACATACAAACAGGGAAACCTTATAAATAATGTATGGGGAGCAAAGCATTGTCGGTAAGGGAACTAATCATTTCGAAAGCCAACACTGTCACCAAGTGTCCACGCACCAAAACTGACTGGGAATTTTCACGGGCCACCAAACCAGAGGTGGAGATTTTTAGGCACATTCTTGCCAGAAAAGAGAGCCTAGGGCATAAACCACTCAACTGGTTGGCACGAATGCCAGGGCAACCCAAGCAAGTGGATATACAAGCCTACGTAACGCTTGGAAGTAGGAAGCTTTGGGGAACTACACCTGGGCTGGTACTGGCCTCCCTCCCCAAAGGGACAAGGAGAGCAGGTACCTGGATGGAGTCAAGAGAGAGAAAAAAGAAAGGCAAGGCTGGGTGTGGAGCAACGTGTGGATCCAGGAGCATGTGTCTCAGAACTGCCGGGGCTCTGCAGACCAGCTGCATCCCCATTCTCCTTGACCCTCATTGGTATAATGAACTCAGGGTGGGCGCATCCCGGCTGCCAAGTCACTTCCACCTGTCCATGGAGTTGACGGTTACTTGCTCACAGTGAACCAGCCTCTCTGGACCTAACAGCTACTGCAGGAGGCGGTAGTGGAGATCAAGCTGAAGACAACGACCAGATGCGAAGGAGGAAGGGACGTTCAGCGGACCGACTGGGTGGACTGATGGTGTGGGGTTAAGTCTGCAGAGCTAAAGGGGCCAGATGTAGAAAAGGGAAGGGGAACCATGAGGATATGGTCAAGCCCCATCGTATGGATATTTCATCCATATGTTGTATACAAATTCCATTCAATTTGCTCCGAGTGAAAAAGAGAGAACAAAATTATCCTTTCAACCATGTCAGTGACTTTATTTACCATCTCATTTGATGAGCTCATAGCCCAGGGTCAGAGGGAAATGGGAGCTGTGAGCCTGCCATCTCTCAGGAAGTCTCAGGCCTCAGAGGCCCCTCATAGCCAAACTACCTCACCTTTTGCACTTTTCAAGCAACGTTATTCCTAAGTGCGAGTCACCCTCTTCATCAGGTTCGCCAAGAAACAGCAATCTCTCCCAATGAGAGAGGAAAGATGGGCTACTTTGGCTTTCTGAGGCACAATATGTAGTTCTCCAAAATGGTACCTGCCTGGGGGATTTTTCAAGAAAATTAAGCATCAGTGGTGATCTGTTTGTCTTCACATAACGTATGACCCAGATGTGCTGAGAAATAAGAAAAGGACGAACGAATCAAGGGCAGCTGATCCAAGGAGGCAAGGGGCAACTTCCACAGCCTACGTGGAAAGCTAGAGGAAGGGAACATCCAGCTGGTGGGAGCTGAAGACAGGGGCCAGTCCTCCTTGGGCTCGGGATGCCACCCCCTCTTCCTACATCTTCACGCTCCCCTTCTCTGTTGGCCCCTCCCAGCCATATTAAAGAGTCACAAGGAAATGCTCTCCTCCACTCCATTCTCCTGTCCTCCTATCCATCCCTCCCTTCTTTCCCTTTGCCATCAATTTCTTCACTTGCGCCCCAGTTCTCCCCTCCCATCTCCACTGCGATCTGGTTTCTGCCCCACTACTCTCGGAAACTGATCTCCTCGAAGCCCCCAATGATTTCTCCGTTGACAAGTCCAGGGGACTACTTCTCAATCCTTATCTTTGTGACCACCAAGCCGAGTTAGATCTTAAACAACGTCTCTGTCTTGAAAATCTCTTCCCTTGACTTCTGCGCCACCTTTCCTTTTCTTTTCATGAGACTGATCACAACCAGTGCTGCAGATTCCATCGAATTAAGGAATGCTGTTGCCTACACGTGTGAATGAGCTGTGAGTAAAGTACTGAAGTAGAGGACACCAGAAGTGAAACGTCTTCATGAATGTCCACGTGGCTGAGCAGCAAGTTAACCTTTCATACGTGTGCTAGAGAAGAAGAGTTGGGTTTTATTTTATTTACTTTTCCCTGGACGGTGTTGAATGACTACCATGTACAAGTTCAGGCTACCTTTTGCTGAGGAGAGCTGAGAGAAAACTGAACAAGAGAGCTGTCTTTTTCTTGACCAGTTCACCTTAGTTTCCCAAACTCTAAGTCTTTCCCTAATTCTTTCTCCTTTTTATTCTAGTAAAATGAACATAACACAAAATTCACCATTTGGATCATCTTACAATTCACTGTACCATTCAGTGGAATTTACTACAGTCAAAATGTTGTGCAACTATCACCACTGCCTAGCTGCAAAACATTTTCATCAACCAAGAGGAAACCTACACCCATTTTAAGGAGCCATTCCCTATCTCCCTCTCTTCCAAACCCCTGGCAACCACTAATGTATAATCTTTTCTGTGTGTATGGATTTGCCACTGCTAGACATTTCATATAAATGGAACCATACAATATGTAGCCTTTCATGCCTGACTTCTTTCACTTAGTTGCATCCATCATGTAACATGTATCAGAAATCCACTCACTCTTATGGCTGAATCCTTCATACTGTTTGAATACAAAATTAAAAATACGTTGAGAGTGAAGCTCTGTTTTAATGGCACATCTATTAGGCCAATTCATTGAAAGAAGCTGAAGATGGAGATATTGTGAAATGATAATCGTTGAGAAGCCTCAGCCAATTGGATAATGAAAAGTTTGGGAAATGTTGCAAAAAATTATCTGCTTTATATTAAAAGCCTATTAAACAAGGATTCAGGAGATTGTCTTTTTCTTGCAGGTAACTTAAATGAGGCAGAAAGACATAACTGCCCTTTAAAACACATTTTGAAGGGATTCTATTTATCCTTAATAGACGAATGGGAGTACAGGAAGTTCACATCCAATATGGACTCCCTGTCCAAACACTGTTTATCGTTCTAGCCACCACTATCGAATTATATTTCTTGAGAGTAAGGCAGCTCAATTCCTGCATATTACTTTCTAAACTTCATCCATCAAATCCATTAATACAGTATAAACAAGAGTTGTTCATGTTTAAGTGCAGTTCAAATATCAGGTATAAAGAACCCCCAGTAAGAAAAAGAATCCTATATCTCTTGCCAGAATGTGGTCAGCTCTGGGGTGCTCTGCTAGCTGAAAGACACATTCATTATTAAGAGGATAGAGGCTGTTTAAGAGGGAGGAGAGCCAAAAAATTTTAACTACATATATGTGTTAAGAACAGTGCTAGGTTATCTCATGTTCTATATCAGTCAAGGCTCACCATTTTACATACGTGGAAAGCAAAGTTAAAAGTGTATTCGTAGGGCTTCCCTGTTGGCGCAGTGGTTAAGGATCCACCTGCCAGTGCAGGGGACACGCGTTTGAGCCCTGGTCCGGGAAGATCCCACATGCCACGGAGCAACTAAGACCATGTGCCACAACTACTGAGCCTGCGTGCTAGAGCCCGTGAACCACAACTACTGAAGCCCACGCACCTAGACCCCGTGCTCAGCAACAACGAGAAGCCACCACAATGAGAAGCCCACGTACTGCAACAAAGAGTAGCCCCCGCTCACCGCAACTAGAGAAAGCCCGCGCACAGCAACGAAGAGCCTAGGCAGCCAAAGATAAATAAATAAATACGTCTATTTAAAAAAAAGTGTTTTAGTAACTTACTAAAAGGCACGCAATCAGTAAACGTGAGCAAGGATTCAATCCCAAATCTGTCACACTGAAGTTTAAGCTAATACTTGAAATTAATAAAAAGAGCACTAAATTAAAAGTTCAGAGATATTTTTTATTTCATACTTTCACTAATGCTCTTTGGAGATAAATCATTTCATTTATATGGGCCTTAGTTTTCACAACTATAAGAGTTGGAAGCTTGACTAGATGATCTGTATGTAGTCTTCCAATTCTAAAATGTTCCACTAATTTGGATTCCTACAATAATTGCCCTTGCAATACACGCATGCTGCCACCAAGTAGCAGTAGAGACTACTAGTTCCTTTTTTATCCCTAGTGGGGGTGCATTTTGACAGCAGACTTATCCGTCAATAGTACAACCTGTTAGTATAACTATAAGATAACAAAATAATCTGGTATTCTTTCCTGTAAAGGAGAAGCTTTACATTGTGTCTGTGAATCGTACCAGAATCACCTGTAGGTTTATAAATATAGAGGAAATCCTGAACCCATTGAATGAGAATCTTCAGAGACAGGACTCGGGCATCTGGAATTTGGGGCTCCCATCATTTGTATATTTTATTTCATTTTACTTTTGCCTATGTACAATACTTGTCACATCCTTTTGAATCTTTAAAAGGTTCTTTCTGTTTTAAATTTTAGAATATCCCATAATCTTCACCTACTTTTCATAAGGTGTTATCTGTTATGTTTATTCGATCTTGTGCTTCTCCTGGTTAAGGCTTCTTTCTTTCCTTTTTTTTTTTTCGTGGCCCTGCCTCATGTCTTGCAGGATCTTAGTTCCCTGACCTGGGATTGGACCCCAGGGCCCCAGCAGTGAAAGCGCCATGTTCTAAACACTGGACCACCAGGGAAGTCCCAAGATTTCAGTTTTAAATGACTTTTTTCCCACTCTAATTCATTCCTGGGATCAGTTTCATGTTTGGACATTAAAGCAACCTTGCATTGCCAGAATAAAGCTACTTTGATTCTGATATATGATTGTTTTACATACCATGGATATAGGTTGTGCTTCTCTTTACACATTGTGCATGCATGTTCAAAGGAGAAACTGGCCTGTGATTCTATTCTTGTAATATTCTTTATAGATTTGTTTTAAGAGTCTATACTTTATATTTTATTTATTTATTTTTGGCTGCATTGGGTCTTCATTGCTGCATGCGAGCTTTCTCTAGTTTCGGCGAGCGGGGGTCTATTCTTCGTTGCGGCGAGTAGGCTTCTCATTGCAGCCTTCTGACCCCATGGGCTTCTGACCCCATCCGTCGGTGCTACTTCAGTTCCTTACCCCTTCCCTTCTGACCCTGGGCGGTGAAATCCTCTTTCTGCGGCTGGCCTGCGGCAGAAAGTCAATGAGGCAAGAGTAGGCTTGGAGTATCCAAGGAGCAGAAAGGATGTCAGCGTGTGGAAAACAGAGCGAGCAAATTGGAGAGGAGAAGGAAACAGTCAGAGAGGAAACAGAGGCCCAGATTTCTAGGTCTGTGGAGGCACTCTGAGGACTTTGCATTTTCTGTGAAGAAGCCACCGAAGAAATTTGAGTGACATGATCTGACTTATGTTTTAACAAGATCTCTCTGGATGCCACGTTGATTAGAGACTGTAGGAGAGCAAGGACAAGCCCCAGAAGACCAACAGTTGATTCAAAGAAGTGATTACTCAAACACGGTCCCCCTCCTCAGTGAAGACGCAGAGCAGGAATTGGCAAATAATGGCCACAAATCAAATCAGGCTCTCAGCCTGGATCTGTGGGACTGTGAGCTAATAATGGTTCTCACGTTCAGAAAGCTTGTTGAAGAAGAAAGAGGAGGAGAAGCTACAGAAACTGTATATGGCCCACAAAGCCTAAGATATTTAAAATCCAGAAGATGCTTTCCAACACCTGATGTAAAGCATGTGGCTGGTAGGAGGTCCTCAGCAAAATTTGGAAGAGGAATACATGAGTCAGTTTGTTCCTGAAAACACTGTAAAGTGATAGGGGTCAAGAAACATTTACCCCTTCACCCTTAACCTTCACAAATGATGCCAGTTCCATTGAGCTATGGAAAAATACTTTCTGGCTTTCAAAAGAATAACCCAGAGGGCATTTTCTCACATAGGCAAGGTCATAAACAACTGTCAAGTGTAGTTGAAATAGCAACAAATCAAATAATAACAGAAAACATTTTTACAGATTTTTAAATCTTACAAAGCATTTTCATGTTCATTATCTAATTTAATCCTCAAATCAACGTCATGAGATAGTTAGTATTTCCCCATTAGAAATGACCACATATGAAATCCTTAGTGATTGGTCAAGAAAACCTGAAATCTTGAGTATTACATCTATTAATGCCATGGTTGGGTGTTTTCCCATGGGAACACTGGATGCTAAAATCCACAGGGATTTTCAGCTCAAGATGGCAGACTAGGAAATATATTTACTTTCTGTTCCTCCTGAAACCATATCTAAATAAAACTGCAGAAATACCAAAATTAATCAACCAATAAAAGCCAAGATATTTTGCAAGTCATCAACCACAGAAAGATTTCAACACATTTCGAGAAGGCAAACAATGAAATGGAGGAGCCATGAATAAAAGAATGAAGAAAAAAAGGCTGACCCTAAGTAAGGTCTGCACAAAGCCACTCAGCTTTTGCTGAGCTCTGGTTACAGTAAAGGGCACAGGAAAGAAGAGGGGCTGAAAACAAGGAGGCAAACGTCATTTAAGGAAAAACAGTTCATTTAATGAGCTCCAGGGAACACTCAGCCTGCTGCCATACTAACTCATGAATTACAATGGATAGTTGGTAAGCAAGACAAGAAAACAGGGAAGAAACAAAAGAAACAAAAATCAAGACACTGTTTCTAACTGAACTCTTCTCAAATGAGATCGAGGAATTATGGTTCAATGCCACAGCTGTGAATCATTTCTGCTCTTGGAGAGGTTACGAAGGGCTTATAATATTTCCCTTATTTTCAGACAGAATTTAGGTCTGAGCAAAAGCTTTTGTGTCCTCCAACCCCAAAATTTATTGGGGATGGAAGCCCAGATTTGCTGGGACATACCATAAAAAGAATCTCATGAGCAGAGGGTCAAACTGATTTTGGAATATATGAATTATGCCCAGTGTGACTTTCAATCGGTATATATATATATATATATATATATATATATATACACATTTCTACTGATCTATATGATTTTGGGTTCTGAAACTCCTACATGTCACATGCGTGATACATAACAGACAATGTCAGCCCCAGGAGGGAGAAAACACTCCAATGAAGCAAGCCAAAGAAACAAGTTTTGAGCAAGGTCAAGTGATGAGTAGACCAGGATTGTTCAATTCCTACCTGTCATGCTGAAGCTTCCAGCTCCTGAATAACAACACATGCTTCCCTTGTCCTACACACCCAAGAGTACGTCTCCTCTCTTGGCCATAAGAATCTCTAGAGTTACATATGTGTAATAAAGAGTGGACCCGGCTGGCATACTCACAATGACCAAATTGTGTTGATCCTACTTTATACCAATACATCGCTCCACGCTGAAGTTGCAATAAATGATATATTTGCTTTCTAGACATGAATGAGACGCCTTACTGGATATAATCCAGGAAGGCCAGAGAAGCTGGCTTCTAATCCATACGGAACAATTCACTGCTGAATTTCTTTCAGGATAGCCCATGATTTATCTAGAATATCATCTTTACATATCTGGATCCTTCAAACTAGACAAAGGGAAAATACGGGCTTAAGCCTCGATTAGAAATATGGAATGGTGCCATGCTGACAACTGGTGGTCCCTGACCAGTATCTTCTGAGATTAGAACACAGTGTGGTGGATGACCAATTCATGCGTTGAACAAAAGAAGACCTCCTACAGGGCAGTGTAGCTGTTCGTTACAGGTATGGCACTTAGGGCTAAGTACCATAAGGACTACAAGGAAAAACGAAAAACAAGTAACACATGAAGCATATACGATAAGGAGGCGCCACAGTCCAGAGCACGAGCTCTGGAATCACACAGGCTTGGATCGAATCCCGGCTGAGCCACTACCGTCTATATACCCTGAAGGACAGGCCAAGGTTTAAATGTTGTTTTACCACATTTCAAAAAAGAAGTGAAGAAAGAACCTATCTGCCAGGAAGGGACATCGTGGGGTGCAGCATCCAGTCGGATCAGGGCCCTGCATCTCCTGCTCAGAAACCTTGGCCACCTGGCTCGTGGTGATGCTGGCAGCTGAGCAGCCCTGGAGAAGGCGATCCTGTCTCCAGGTCTCGCAGAGAAGCTGGGGAGGTCTCCGGACGAGGTGGCCCACACCCTGGTAAGCTCTGGCTGCCTCCTGCCCTCAGGTCTCAGCAGGCTCTGGCCTCTGGGCCCCGTGGTGGGGAAGGCCTGGCCGATACATACGCAGGGCTGAGGGGCCTGCAGAGCCAGTCCCCAGGCAGGGTGAGCTCTGGAGGAGGCTTCCACAGTCCCCAACAGTCTCCGCATGGTGGCCCATCTGGTGCCAAACACCTGCCACCCACAGCGAGAAGTCCCAGCCACTAGAAAGTCCAGAAGGGGCCCCGCCCTTTGCCTTTGGGCCGGGGTTAAGCCACCAGCTGGGCTTGCATGTGACCCCTGCCACGCCCCCTGCCCCGCCCACCCTTTCTCTGTGACACGTACAATGGATATGTCATAAAGCCAGGCTGAGCCAGTGCTATAAATTCGGAGGAGTTAGAAGCTAGGAAGAAGCTCTCCCACTTTCACTCTCTGCTCTCAGATCAGGCAGGCAGTACCTCTAATATGGAAGCTATGGACACCACACCACCCTCCCAGGCTGTCCTCTTCCATTCTGCTCATGTTTTCCCCAGCACCCCACTGACGGCTTTGGCGGGTATCGGTGCTTCAGCAGGCAGCACGTCTCACCCCGAACCTATGGACACCACGCCTCCTTCTCACGCTGCCATCTTCCATTCTGCTCCTGTTTTCCCCAGCACCCAATCTATGGCTTTGGCGGGCATCGGTGCTTCAGCAGGCAGCACCTCAGACCCCGAACCTATGGACACCACACCTCCTTCACACGCTGTCATCTTCCATTCTGCTCCTGTTTTCCCCAGCACCCCACTGACGGCTTTGCCGGGCATCGGTGCTTCAGCAGGAAGCACGTCAGACCCCGAACCTATGGACACCACACCTCCTTCACACGCTGTCATCTTCCATTCTGCTCCTGTTTTCCCCAGCACCCCATTGACGGCTTTGGCGGGCATCGGTGCTTCAGCAGGAAGCACGTCAGACCCCGAACCTATGGACACCACACCTCCTTCATACGCTGTCATCTTCCATTCTGCTCCTGTTTTCCCCAGCACCCCATTGACGGCTTTGGCGGGCATCGGTGCTTCAACAGGAAGCACATCAGACCCCGAACCTATGGACAGCACACCTCCTTCACACGCTGTCATCTTCCATTCTGCTCCTGTTTTCCCCAGCACCCCATTGACGGCTTTGGCGGGCATCGGTGCTTCAGCAGGAAGCACGTCAGGCCCCGAACCTATGGACACCACACCTCCTTCACACGCTGTCATCTTCCATTCTGCTCCCGTTTTCCCCAACTCCAGCCTCAGAATGCGCTGAGGCCTGTAGCCTAGTTACGCCAGCTCAGAACAATGATGAGCACACCTTTTTCCAATCACCTGTCCTCATGCTCCCCATGCCTCATACTGCCCTGCTTCTTTATTCTTTATGCCACAGATACCCAAAGCCCCTTGCATTTGGGGAGGCGGATTTGAGACCTATTGTCAGGTCACGTCCTCGCTTGGCTGCCCTGTGAATAAACCTCCTCTTTGCTGCAAACCTCAGCATTTCAGTGTTTTGGCTTGCTGCGCCTCAGACAGAATGGTTGGGAGCAGTGGTACAGGTCCCTTGCCTGTGAGGGAAGCTGCTTCCTAGTGGTCACGTTGTGGATGTTTTCTCCTCTCGGGGTGGGGGCGGGGCAGACATCCTGCTCTTCAGGAAAGGGAGAAACGCAGGTGCCAAACCCTTGCCCTCAGCGTCACCGTCACCTAGGAACTTGTTAGAAGCACAGAATCCAGGCCCCACCCAGAACTACTGAATACCAGCCTGCATTTAACAAGATCCACAAGAGAGGCATACGCATATTAAAGTTGGAGAGGCACCAAGCTGTCATCGTCTTCTCCACGGCTAATGAAAACGAAGCAAAGGTTCATCCCGAGCCGACTCTGCCTCAGTCACCTGGATATCACATGAGCTCATTTCATCCTCCCCAGAACCTGCAAATGAGACTGAGGGTCAGAGTGGTCTAGCACCCAAGGTTCCATAAAAGAACATGACCAAGGCTCACTGGAGCCCAGACTTCCAAAAAAGAAGGCCCCTGAGCACAGCATGGCACCACTGCAGCCCAAACCGTGGGCCTGGAGGGTAGGCCAGGCTCCCCACGCAGAGTTCACACCATTCGACAGATGCCCAAAGCAGACCGCAAGGTGATATGAGAAGTAAGTTCTGATTGTGGAATCTCTGAATTTTGAGATTTAAAGAAAAAAATCTGTTTTCGGGGGATGGTTAAAACAGTTCTACCAAGGAGTAAAGAGAGGGCATCTCAAGGCCCCTTCTGGACTTAGAATTTAATGCCTACTTATTGAGAAATGCTCCGTGCATTTGCTCAGCCCTACGTCGAGATGAAGTTCTCTCTCTGTGCCGTAGAAGCTTAGGTTCTAAAAAGGCCACAGAAATGGGTGAGACCTAAAAAATGCCAGAACAATGCAACGGCCTTAATCAGACTGTCTTTGCTTTGCCTTGCTTACAAGTCACTGACTTTAAACTGAATATGGTGTCATGTCTTTATGTTTCTTGAAGCTTTTTTTACAAAAGATCATATAAAGATTTTCTTCCATGGTAAGACTTTTATATTGTATTTTTCTTAAACTGGAGTGTGGTACATTTACCCTCCATCAGATGATTGCTTATAGCTCACCTTGCTTTATTAAGGATACCGCTAGAGGCTTCTATGTCCCTACTAACAAGAATACATTTTCACGCCCATGCAAACCAATGAAAATCCAAGATTTCAGAGCACAAGATAATGAAAATTCTCTCTATCCGCATCTTTTACTACTTTTAATCTGGTAACAGTCCCTAAGTGTGTCAGATGAAAGGTACTGTCGTGGGAATTGACATCGTTAACATCATTGCATACAGGTAAGTCTTGATTGTTCCAATTTCTCAAAAAGTTGGACACATTTACTGCCTCTATGACATCTCTAGGGTGTGTGGAAGAAATAAAAAAGAGGCCTGTACAATGTATTTCTCAAAATATACACACATAGAGTTTGCACATACAAACAGGGAAACCTTATAAATAATGTATGGGGAGCAAAGCATTGTCGGTAAGGGAACTAATCATTTCGAAAGCCAACACTGTCACCAAGTGTCCACGCACCAAAACTGACTGGGAATTTTCACGGGCCACCAAACCAGAGGTGGAGATTTTTAGGCACATTCTTGCCAGAAAAGAGAGCCTAGGGCATAAACCACTCAACTGGTTGGCACGAATGCCAGGGCAACCCAAGCAAGTGGATATACAAGCCTACGTAACGCTTGGAAGTAGGAAGCTTTGGGGAACTACACCTGGGCTGGTACTGGCCTCCCTCCCCAAAGGGACAAGGAGAGCAGGTACCTGGATGGAGTCAAGAGAGAGAAAAAAGAAAGGCAAGGCTGGGTGTGGAGCAACGTGTGGATCCAGGAGCATGTGTCTCAGAACTGCCGGGGCTCTGCAGACCAGCTGCATCCCCATTCTCCTTGACCCTCATTGGTATAATGAACTCAGGGTGGGCGCATCCCGGCTGCCAAGTCACTTCCACCTGTCCATGGAGTTGACGGTTACTTGCTCACAGTGAACCAGCCTCTCTGGACCTAACAGCTACTGCAGGAGGCGGTAGTGGAGATCAAGCTGAAGACAACGACCAGATGCGAAGGAGGAAGGGACGTTCAGCGGACCGACTGGGTGGACTGATGGTGTGGGGTTAAGTCTGCAGAGCTAAAGGGGCCAGATGTAGAAAAGGGAAGGGGAACCATGAGGATATGGTCAAGCCCCATCGTATGGATATTTCATCCATATGTTGTATACAAATTCCATTCAATTTGCTCCGAGTGAAAAAGAGAGAACAAAATTATCCTTTCAACCATGTCAGTGACTTTATTTACCATCTCATTTGATGAGCTCATAGCCCAGGGTCAGAGGGAAATGGGAGCTGTGAGCCTGCCATCTCTCAGGAAGTCTCAGGCCTCAGAGGCCCCTCATAGCCAAACTACCTCACCTTTTGCACTTTTCAAGCAACGTTATTCCTAAGTGCGAGTCACCCTCTTCATCAGGTTCGCCAAGAAACAGCAATCTCTCCCAATGAGAGAGGAAAGATGGGCTACTTTGGCTTTCTGAGGCACAATATGTAGTTCTCCAAAATGGTACCTGCCTGGGGGATTTTTCAAGAAAATTAAGCATCAGTGGTGATCTGTTTGTCTTCACATAACGTATGACCCAGATGTGCTGAGAAATAAGAAAAGGACGAACGAATCAAGGGCAGCTGATCCAAGGAGGCAAGGGGCAACTTCCACAGCCTACGTGGAAAGCTAGAGGAAGGGAACATCCAGCTGGTGGGAGCTGAAGACAGGGGCCAGTCCTCCTTGGGCTCGGGATGCCACCCCCTCTTCCTACATCTTCACGCTCCCCTTCTCTGTTGGCCCCTCCCAGCCATATTAAAGAGTCACAAGGAAATGCTCTCCTCCACTCCATTCTCCTGTCCTCCTATCCATCCCTCCCTTCTTTCCCTTTGCCATCAATTTCTTCACTTGCGCCCCAGTTCTCCCCTCCCATCTCCACTGCGATCTGGTTTCTGCCCCACTACTCTCGGAAACTGATCTCCTCGAAGCCCCCAATGATTTCTCCGTTGACAAGTCCAGGGGACTACTTCTCAATCCTTATCTTTGTGACCACCAAGCCGAGTTAGATCTTAAACAACGTCTCTGTCTTGAAAATCTCTTCCCTTGACTTCTGCGCCACCTTTCCTTTTCTTTTCATGAGACTGATCACAACCAGTGCTGCAGATTCCATCGAATTAAGGAATGCTGTTGCCTACACGTGTGAATGAGCTGTGAGTAAAGTACTGAAGTAGAGGACACCAGAAGTGAAACGTCTTCATGAATGTCCACGTGGCTGAGCAGCAAGTTAACCTTTCATACGTGTGCTAGAGAAGAAGAGTTGGGTTTTATTTTATTTACTTTTCCCTGGACGGTGTTGAATGACTACCATGTACAAGTTCAGGCTACCTTTTGCTGAGGAGAGCTGAGAGAAAACTGAACAAGAGAGCTGTCTTTTTCTTGACCAGTTCACCTTAGTTTCCCAAACTCTAAGTCTTTCCCTAATTCTTTCTCCTTTTTATTCTAGTAAAATGAACATAACACAAAATTCACCATTTGGATCATCTTACAATTCACTGTACCATTCAGTGGAATTTACTACAGTCAAAATGTTGTGCAACTATCACCACTGCCTAGCTGCAAAACATTTTCATCAACCAAGAGGAAACCTACACCCATTTTAAGGAGTCATGCCCTATCTCCCTCTCTTCCAAACCCCTGGCAACCACTAATGTATAATCTTTTCTGTGTGTATGGATTTGCCACTGCTAGACATTTCATATAAATGGAACCATACAATATGTAGCCTTTCATGCCTGACTTCTTTCACTTAGTTGCATCCATCATGTAGCATGTATCAGAAATCCACTCACTCTTATGGCTGAATCCTTCATACTGTTTGAATACAAAATTAAAAATACGTTGAGAGTGAAGCTCTGTTTTAATGGCACATCTATTAGGCCAATTCATTGAAAGAAGCTGAAGATGGAGATATTGTGAAATGATAATCGTTGAGAAGCCTCAGCCAATTGGATAATGAAAAGTTTGGGAAATGTTGCAAAAAATTATCTGCTTTATATTAAAAGCCTATTAAACAAGGATTCAGGAGATTGTCTTTTTCTTGCAGGTAACTTAAATGAGGCAGAAAGACATAACTGCCCTTTAAAACACATTTTGAAGGGATTCTATTTATCCTTAATAGACGAATGGGAGTACAGGAAGTTCACATCCAATATGGACTCCCTGTCCAAACACTGTTTATCGTTCTAGCCACCACTATCGAATTATATTTCTTGAGAGTAAGGCAGCTCAATTCCTGCATATTACTTTCTAAAATTCATCCATCAAATCCATTAATACAGTATAAACAAGAGTTGTTCATGTTTAAGTGCAGTTCAAATATCAGGTATAAAGAACCCCCAGTAAGAAAAAGAATCCTATATCTCTTGCCAGAATGTGGTCAGCTCTGGGGTGCTCTGCTAGCTGAAAGACACATTCATTATTAAGAGGATAGAGGCTGTTTAAGAGGGATGAGAGCCAAAAAATTTTAACTACATATACGTGTTAAGAACAGTGCTAGGTTATCTCATGTTCTATATCAGTCAAGGCTCACCATTTTACATACGTGGAAAGCAAAGTTAAAAGTGTATTCGTAGGGCTTCCCTGTTGGCGCAGTGGTTAAGGATCCACCTGCCAGTGCAGGGGACACGCGTTTGAGCCCTGGTCCGGGAAGATCCCACATGCCACGGAGCAACTAAGACCATGTGCCACAACTACTGAGCCTGCGTGCTAGAGCCAGTGAACCACAACTACTGAAGCCCACGCACCTAGACCCCGTGCTCAGCAACAACGAGAAGCCACCACAATGAGAAGCCCGCGTACTGCAACAAAGAGTAGCCCCCGCTCACCGCAACTAGAGAAAGCCCGCGCACAGCAACGAAGAGCCTAGGCAGCCAAAGATAAATAAATAAATACGTCTATTTAAAAAAAAAAGTGTTTTACTAACTTACTAAAAGGCACGCAATCAGTAAACGTGAGCAAGGATTCAATCCCAAATCTGTCACACTGAAGTTTAAGCTAATACTTGAAATTAATAAAAAGAGCACTAAATTAAAAGTTCAGAGATATTTTTTATTTCATACTTTCACTAATGCTCTTTGGAGATAAATCATTTCATTTATATGGGCCTTAGTTTTCACAACTATAAGAGTTGGAAGCTTGACTAGATGATCTGTATGTAGTCTTCCAATTCTAAAATGTTCCACTAATTTGGATTCCTACAATAATTGCCCTTGCAATACACGCATGCTGCCACCAAGTAGCAGTAGAGACTACTAGTTCCTTTTTTATCCCTAGTGGGGGTGCATTTTGACAGCAGACTTATCCGTCAATAGTACAACCTGTTAGTATAACTATAAGATAACAAAATAATCTGGTATTCTTTCCTGTAAAAGAGAAGCTTTACATTGTGTCTGTGAATCGTACCAGAATCACCTGTAGGTTTATAAATATAGAGGAAATCCTGAACCCATTGAATGAGAATCTTCAGAGACAGGACTCGGGCATCTGGAATTTGGGGCTCCCATCATTTGTATATTTTATTTCATTTTATTTTTGCCTATGTACAATATTTGTCACATCCTTTTGAATCTTTAAAAGGTTCTTTCTGTTTTAAATTTTAGAATATCCCATAATCTTCACCTACTTTTCATAAGGTGTTATCTGTTATGTTTATTCGATCTTGTGCTTCTCCTGGTTAAGGCTTCTTTCTTTCCTTTTTTTTTTTTTTCGTGGCCCTGCCTCATGTCTTGCAGGATCTTAGTTCCCTGACCTGGGATTGGACCCCAGGGCCCCAGCAGTGAAAGCGCCATGTTCTAAACACTGGACCACCAGGGAAGTCCCAAGATTTCAGTTTTAAATGACTTTTTTCCCACTCTAATTCATTCCTGGGATCAGTTTCATGTTTGGACATTAAAGCAACCTTGCATTGCCAGAATAAAGCTACTTTGATTCTGATATATGATTGTTTTACATACCATGGATATAGGTTGTGCTTCTCTTTACACATTGTGCATGCATGTTCAAAGGAGAAACTGGCCTGTGATTCTATTCTTGTAATATTCTTTATAGATTTGTTTTAAGAGTCTATACTTTATATTTTATTTATTTATTTTTGGCTGCATTGGGTCTTCATTGCTGCATGCGAGCTTTCTCTAGGTTCGGCGAGCGGGGGTCTATTCTTCGTTGCGGCGAGTAGGCTTCTCATTGCAGCCTTCTGACCCCATGGGCTTCTGACCCCATTCGTCGGTGCTACTTCAGTTCCTTACCCCTTCCCTTCTGACCCTGGGCGGTGAAATCCTCTTTCTGCGGCTGGCCTGCGGCAGAAAGTCAATGAGGCAAGAGTAGGCTTGGAGTATCCAAGGAGCAGAAAGGATGTCAGCGTGTGGAAAACAGAGCAAGCAAATTGGAGAGGAGAAGGAAACAGTCAGAGAGGAAACAGAGGCCCAGATTTCTAGGTCTGTGGAGGCACTCTGAGGACTTTGCATTTTCTGTGAAGAAGCCACCGAAGAAATTTGAGTGACATGATCTGACTTATGTTTTAACAAGATCTCTCTGGATGCCACGTTGATTAGAGACTGTAGGAGAGCAAGGACAAGCCCCAGAAGACCAACAGTTGATTCAAAGAAGTGATTACTCAAACACGGTCCCCCTCCTCAGTGAAGACGCAGAGCAGGAATTGGCAAATAATGGCCACAAATCAAATCAGGCTCTCAGCCTGGATCTGTGGGACTGTGAGCTAATAATGGTTCTCACGTTCAGAAAGCTTGTTGAAGAAGAAAGAGGAGGAGAAGCTACAGAAACTGTATATGGCCCACAAAGCCTAAGATATTTAAAATCCAGAAGATGCTTTCCAACACCTGATGTAAAGCATGTGGCTGGTAGGAGGTTCTCAACAAAATTTGGAAGAGGAATACATGAGTCAGTTCGTTCCTGAAAACACTGTAAAGTGATAGGGGTCAAGAAACATTTACCCCTTCACCCTTAACCTTCACAAATGATGCCAGTTCCATTGAGCTATGGAAAAATACATTCTGGCTTTCAAAAGAATAACCCAGAGGGCATTTTCTCACATAGGCAAGGTCATAAACAACTGTCAAGTGAAGTTGAAATAACAACAAATCAAATAATAACAGAAAACATTTTTACAGATTTTTAAATCTTACAAAGCATTTTCATGTTCATTATCTAATTTAATCCTCAAATCAACGTCATGAGATAGTTAGTATTTCCCCATTAGAAATGACCACATATGAAATCCTTAGTGATTGCTCAAGAAAACCTGAAATCTTGAGTATTACATCTATTAATGCCATGGTTGGGTGTTTTCCCATGGGAACACTGGATGCTAAAATCCACAGGGATTTTCAGCTCAAGATGGCAGACTAGGAAATATATTTAATTTCTGTTCCTCCTGAAACCATATCTAAATAAAACTGCAGAAATACCAAAATTAATCAACCAATAAAAGCCAAGATATTTTGCAAGTCATCAACCACAGAAAGATTTCAACACATTTCGAGAAGGCAAACAATGAAATGGAGGAGCCATGAATAAAAGAATGAAGAAAAAAAGGCTGACCCTAAGTAAGGTCTGCACAAAGCCACTCAGCTTTTGCTGAGCTCTGGTTACAGTAAAGGGCACAGGAAAGAAGAGGGGCTGAAAACAAGGAGGCAAACGTCATTTAAGGAAAAACAGTTCATTTAATGAGCTCCAGGGAACACTCAGCCTGCTGCCATACTAACTCATGAATTACAATGGATAGTTGGTAAGCAAGACAAGAAAACAGGGAAGAAACAAAAGAAACAAAAATCAAGACACTGTTTCTAACTGAACTCTTCTCAAATGAGATCGAGGAATTATGGTTCAATGCCACAGCTGTGAATCATTTCTGCTCTTGGAGAGGTTACAAAGGGCTTATAATATTTCCCTTATTTTCAGACAGAATTTAGGTCTTAGCAAAAGCTTTTGTGTCCTCCAACCCCAAAATTTATTGGGGATGGAAGCCCAGATTTGCTGGGACATACCATAAAAAGAATCTCATGAGCAGAGGGTCAAACTGATTTTGGAATATATGAATTATGCCCAGTGTGAGTTTCAATCGGTATATATATATATATATATATATATATATATATATATATATATATACACATTTCTACTGATCTATATGATTTTGGGTTCTGAAACTCCTACATGTCGCATGCGTGATACATAACAATGTCAGCCCCAGGAGGGAGAAAACACTCCAATGAAGCAAGCCAAAGAAACAAGTTTTGAGCAAGGTCAAGTGATGAGTAGACCAGGATTGTTCAATTCCTACCTGTCATGCTGAAGCTTCCAGCTCCTGAATAACAACACATGCTTCCCTTGTCCTACACACCCAAGAGTACGTCTCCTCTCTTGGCCATAAGAATCTCTAGAGTTACATATGTGTAATAAAGAGTGGACCCGGCTGGCATACTCACAATGACCAAATTGTGTTGATCCTACTTTATACCAATACATCGCTCCACGCTGAAGTTGCAATAAATGATATATTTGCTTTCTAGACATGAATGAGACGCCTTACTGGATATAATCCAGGAAGGCCAGAGAAGCTGGCTTCTAATCCATACGGAACAATTCACTGCTGAATTTCTTTCAGGATAGCCCATGATTTATCTAGAATATCATCTTTACATATCTGGATCCTTCAAACTAGACAAAGGGAAAATACGGGCTTAAGCCTCGATTAGAAATATGGAATGGTGCCATGCTGACAACTGGTGGTCCCTGACCAGTATCTTCTGAGATTAGAACACAGTGTGGTGGATGACCAATTCATGCGTTGAACAAAAGAAGACCTCCTACAGGGCAGTGTAGCTGTTCGTTACAGGTATGGCACTTAGGGCTAAGTACCATAAGGACTACAAGGAAAAACGAAAAACAAGTAACACATGAAGCATATACGATAAGGAGGCGCCACAGTCCAGAGCACGAGCTCTGGAATCACACAGGCTTGGATCGAATCCCGGCTGAGCCACTACCGTCTATATACCCTGAAGGACAGGCCAAGGTTTAAATGTTGTTTTACCACATTTCAAAAAAGAAGTGAAGAAAGAACCTATCTGCCAGGAAGGGACATCGTGGGGTGCAGCATCCAGTCGGATCAGGGCCCTGCATCTCCTGCTCAGAAACCTTGGCCACCTGGCTCGTGGTGATGCTGGCAGCTGAGCAGCCCTGGAGAAGGCGATCCTGTCTCCAGGTCTCGCAGAGAAGCTGGGGAGGTCTCCGGACGAGGTGGCCCACACCCTGGTAAGCTCTGGCTGCCTCCTGCCCTCAGGTCTCAGCAGGCTCTGGCCTCTGGGCCCCGTGGTGGGGAAGGCCTGGCCGATACATACGCAGGGCTGAGGGGCCTGCAGAGCCAGTCCCCAGGCAGGGTGAGCTCTGGAGGAGGCTTCCACAGTCCCCAACAGTCTCCGCATGGTGGCCCATCTGGTGCCAAACACCTGCCACCCACAGCGAGAAGTCCCAGCCACTAGAAAGTCCAGAAGGGGCCCCGCCCTTTGCCTTTGGGCCGGGGTTAAGCCACCAGCTGGGCTTGCATGTGACCCCTGCCACGCCCCCTGCCCCGCCCACCCTTTCTCTGTGACACGTACAATGGATATGTCATAAAGCCAGGCTGAGCCAGTGCTATAAATTCGGAGGAGTTAGAAGCTAGGAAGAAGCTCTCCCACTTTCACTCTCTGCTCTCAGATCAGGCAGGCAGTACCTCTAATATGGAAGCTATGGACACCACACCACCCTCCCAGGCTGTCCTCTTCCATTCTGCTCATGTTTTCCCCAGCACCCCACTGACGGCTTTGGCGGGTATCGGTGCTTCAGCAGGCAGCACGTCTCACCCCGAACCTATGGACACCACGCCTCCTTCTCACGCTGCCATCTTCCATTCTGCTCCTGTTTTCCCCAGCACCCAATCTATGGCTTTGGCGGGCATCGGTGCTTCAGCAGGCAGCACCTCAGACCCCGAACCTATGGACACCACACCTCCTTCACACGCTGTCATCTTCCATTCTGCTCCTGTTTTCCCCAGCACCCCACTGACGGCTTTGGCGGGCATCGGTGCTTCAGCAGGAAGCACGTCAGACCCCGAACCTATGGACACCACACCTCCTTCACACGCTGTCATCTTCCATTCTACTCCTGTTTTCCCCAGCACCCCATTGACGGCTTTGGCGGGCATCGGTGCTTCAGCAGGAAGCACGTCAGACCCCGAACCTATGGACACCACACCTCCTTCATACGCTGTCATCTTCCATTCTGCTCCTGTTTTCCCCAGCACCCCATTGACGGCTTTGGCGGGCATCGGTGCTTCAGCAGGAAGCACATCAGACCCCGAACCTATGGACAGCACACCTCCTTCACACGCTGTCATCTTCCATTCTGCTCCTGTTTTCCCCAGCACCCCATTGACGGCTTTGGCGGGCATCGGTGCTTCAGCAGGAAGCACGTCAGGCCCCGAACCTATGGACACCACACCTCCTTCACACGCTGTCATCTTCCATTCTGCTCCCGTTTTCCCCAACTCCAGCCTCAGAATGCGCTGAGGCCTGTAGCCTAGTTACGCCAGCTCAGAACAATGATGAGCACACCTTTTTCCAATCACCTGTCCTCATGCTCCCCATGCCTCATACTGCCCTGCTTCTTTATTCTTTATGCCACAGATACCCAAAGCCCCTTGCATTTGGGGAGGCGGATTTGAGACCTATTGTCAGGTCACGTCCTCGCTTGGCTGCCCTGTGAATAAACCTCCTCTTTGCTGCAAACCTCAGCATTTCAGTGTTTTGGCTTGCTGCGCCTCAGACAGAATGGTTGGGAGCAGTGGTACAGGTCCCTTGCCTGTGAGGGAAGCTGCTTCCTAGTGGTCACGTTGTGGATGTTTTCTCCTCTCGGGGTGGGGGCGGGGCAGACATCCTGCTCTTCAGGAAAGGGAGAAACGCAGGTGCCAAACCCTTGCCCTCAGCGTCACCGTCACCTAGGAACTTGTTAGAAGCACAGAATCCAGGCCCCACCCAGAACTACTGAATACCAGCCTGCATTTAACAAGATCCACAAGAGAGGCATACGCATATTAAAGTTGGAGAGGCACCAAGCTGTCATCGTCTTCTCCACGGCTAATGAAAACGAAGCAAAGGTTCATCCCGAGCCGACTCTGCCTCAGTCACCTGGATATCACATGAGCTCATTTCATCCTCCCCAGAACCTGCAAATGAGACTGAGGGTCAGAGTGGTCTAGCACCCAAGGTTCCATAAAAGAACATGACCAAGGCTCACTGGAGCCCAGACTTCCAAAAAAGAAGGCCCCTGAGCACAGCATGGCACCACTGCAGCCCAAACCGTGGGCCTGGAGGGTAGGCCAGGCTCCCCACGCAGAGTTCACACCATTCGACAGATGCCCACAGCAGACCGCAAGGTGATATGAGAAGTAAGTTCTGATTGTGGAATCTCTGAATTTTGAGATTTAAAGAAAAAAATCTGTTTTCGGGGGATGGTTAGAACAGTTCTACCAAGGAGTAAAGAGAGGGCATCTCAAGGCCCCTTCTGGACTTAGAATTTAATGCCTACTTATTGAGAAATGCTCCGTGCATTTGCTCAGCCCTACGTCGAGATGAAGTTCTCTCTCTGTGCCGTAGAAGCTTAGGTTCTAAAAAGGCCACAGAAATGGGTGAGACCTAAAAAATGCCAGAACAATGCAACGGCCTTAATCAGACTGTCTTTGCTTTGCCTTGCTTACAAGTCACTGACTTTAAACTGAATATGGTGTCATGTCTTTATGTTTCTTGAAGCTTTTTTTACAAAAGATCATATAAAGATTTTCTTCCATGGTAAGACTTTTATATTGTATTTTTCTTAAACTGGAGTGTGGTACATTTACCCTCCATCAGATGATTGCTTATAGCTCACCTTGCTTTATTAAGGATACCGCTAGAGGCTTCTATGTCCCTACTAACAAGAATACATTTTCACGCCCATGCAAACCAATGAAAATCCAAGATTTCAGAGCACAAGATAATGAAAATTCTCTCTATCCGCATCTTTTACTACTTTTAATCTGGTAACAGTCCCTAAGTGTGTCAGATGAAAGGTACTGTCGTGGGAATTGACATCGTTAACATCATTGCATACAGGTAAGTCTTGATTGTTCCAATTTCTCAAAAAGTTGGACACATTTACTGCCTCTATGACATCTCTAGGGTGTGTGGAAGAAATTAAAAAGAGGCCTGTACAATGTATTTCTCAAAATATACACACATAGAGTTTGCACATACAAACAGGGAAACCTTATAAATAATGTATGGGGAGCAAAGCATTGTCGGTAAGGGAACTAATCATTTCGAAAGCCAACACTGTCACCAAGTGTCCACGCACCAAAACTGACTGGGAATTTTCACGGGCCACCAAACCAGAGGTGGAGATTTTTAGGCACATTCTTGCCAGAAAAGAGAGCCTAGGGCATAAACCACTCAACTGGTTGGCACGAATGCCAGGGCAACCCAAGCAAGTGGATATACAAGCCTACGTAACGCTTGGAAGTAGGAAGCTTTGGGGAACTACACCTGGGCTGGTACTGGCCTCCCTCCCCAAAGGGACAAGGAGAGCAGGTACCTGGATGGAGTCAAGAGAGAGAAAAAAGAAAGGCAAGGCTGGGTGTGGAGCAACGTGTGGATCCAGGAGCATGTGTCTCAGAACTGCCGGGGCTCTGCAGACCAGCTGCATCCCCATTCTCCTTGACCCTCATTGGTATAATGAACTCAGGGTGGGCGCATCCCGGCTGCCAAGTCACTTCCACCTGTCCATGGAGTTGACGGTTACTTGCTCACAGTGAACCAGCCTCTCTGGACCTAACAGCTACTGCAGGAGGCGGTAGTGGAGATCAAGCTGAAGACAACGACCAGATGCGAAGGAGGAAGGGACGTTCAGCGGACCGACTGGGTGGACTGATGGTGTGGGGTTAAGTCTGCAGAGCTAAAGGGGCCAGATGTAGAAAAGGGAAGGGGAACCATGAGGATATGGTCAAGCCCCATCGTATGGATATTTCATCCATATGTTGTATACAAATTCCATTCAATTTGCTCCGAGTGAAAAAGAGAGAACAAAATTATCCTTTCAACCATGTCAGTGACTTTATTTACCATCTCATTTGATGAGCTCATAGCCCAGGGTCAGAGGGAAATGGGAGCTGTGAGCCTGCCATCTCTCAGGAAGTCTCAGGCCTCAGAGGCCCCTCATAGCCAAACTACCTCACCTTTTGCACTTTTCAAGCAACGTTATTCCTAAGTGCGAGTCACCCTCTTCATCAGGTTCGCCAAGAAACAGCAATCTCTCCCAATGAGAGAGGAAAGATGGGCTACTTTGGCTTTCTGAGGCACAATATGTAGTTCTCCAAAATGGTACCTGCCTGGGGGATTTTTCAAGAAAATTAAGCATCAGTGGTGATCTGTTTGTCTTCACATAACGTATGACCCAGATGTGCTGAGAAATAAGAAAAGGACGAACGAATCAAGGGCAGCTGATCCAAGGAGGCAAGGGGCAACTTCCACAGCCTACGTGGAAAGCTAGAGGAAGGGAACATCCAGCTGGTGGGAGCTGAAGACAGGGGCCAGTCCTCCTTGGGCTCGGGATGCCACCCCCTCTTCCTACATCTTCACGCTCCCCTTCTCTGTTGGCCCCTCCCAGCCATATTAAAGAGTCACAAGGAAATGCTCTCCTCCACTCCATTCTCCTGTCCTCCTATCCATCCCTCCCTTCTTTCCCTTTGCCATCAATTTCTTCACTTGCGCCCCAGTTCTCCCCTCCCATCTCCACTGCGATCTGGTTTCTGCCCCACTACTCTCGGAAACTGATCTCCTCGAAGCCCCCAATGATTTCTCCGTTGACAAGTCCAGGGGACTACTTCTCAATCCTTATCTTTGTGACCGCCAAGCCGAGTTAGATCTTAAACAACGTCTCCGTCTTGCAAATCTCTTCCCTTGACTTCTGCGCCACCTTTCCTTTTCTTTTCATGAGACTGATCACAACCAGTGCTGCAGATTCCATCGAATTAAGGAATGCTGTTGCCTACACGTGTGAATGAGCTGTGAGTAAAGTACTGAAGTAGAGGACACCAGAAGTGAAACGTCTTCATGAATGTCCACGTGGCTGAGCAGCAAGTTAACCTTTCATACGTGTGCTAGAGAAGAAGAGTTGGGTTTTATTTTATTTACTTTTCCCTGGACGGTGTTGAATGACTACCATGTACAAGTTCAGGCTACCTTTTGCTGAGGAGAGCTGAGAGAAAACTGAACAAGAGAGCTGTCTTTTTCTTGACCAGTTCACCTTAGTTTCCCAAACTCTAAGTCTTTCCCTAATTCTTTCTCCTTTTTATTCTAGTAAAATGAACATAACACAAAATTCACCATTTGGATCATCTTACAATTCACTGTACCATTCAGTGGAATTTACTACAGTCAAAATGTTGTGCAACTATCACCACTGCCTAGCTGCAAAACATTTTCATCAACCAAGAGGAAACCTACACCCATTTTAAGGAGTCATTCCCTATCTCCCTCTCTTCCAAACCCCTGGCAACCACTAATGTATAATCTTTTCTGTGTGTATGGATTTGCCACTGCTAGACATTTCATATAAATGGAACCATACAATATGTAGCCTTTCATGCCTGACTTCTTTCACTTAGTTGCATCCATCATGTAACATGTATCAGAAATCCACTCACTCTTATGGCTGAATCCTTCATACTGTTTGAATACAAAATTAAAAATACGTTGAGAGTGAAGCTCTGTTTTAATGGCACATCTATTAGGCCAATTCATTGAAAGAAGCTGAAGATGGAGATATTGTGAAATGATAATCGTTGAGAAGCCTCAGCCAATTGGATAATGAAAAGTTTGGGAAATGTTGCAAAAAATTATCTGCTTTATATTAAAAGCCTATTAAACAAGGATTCAGGAGATTGTCTTTTTCTTGCAGGTAACTTAAATGAGGCAGAAAGACATAACTGCCCTTTAAAACACATTTTGAAGGGATTCTATTTATCCTTAATAGACGAATGGGAGTACAGGAAGTTCACATCCAATATGGACTCCCTGTCCAAACACTGTTTATCGTTCTAGCCACCACTATCGAATTATATTTCTTGAGAGTAAGGCAGCTCAATTCCTGCATATTACTTTCTAAAATTCATCCATCAAATCCATTAATACAGTATAAACAAGAGTTGTTCATGTTTAAGTGCAGTTCAAATATCAGGTATAAAGAACCCCCAGTAAGAAAAAGAATCCTATATCTCTTGCCAGAATGTGGTCAGCTCTGGGGTGCTCTGCTAGCTGAAAGACACATTCATTATTAAGAGGATAGAGGCTGTTTAAGAGGGAGGAGAGCCAAAAAATTTTAACTACATATATGTGTTAAGAACAGTGCTAGGTTATCTCATGTTCTATATCAGTCAAGGCTCACCATTTTACATACGTGGAAAGCAAAGTTAAAAGTGTATTCGTAGGGCTTCCCTGTTGGCGCAGTGGTTAAGGATCCACCTGCCAGTGCAGGGGACACGCGTTTGAGCCCTGGTCCGGGAAGATCCCACATGCCACGGAGCAACTAAGACCATGTGCCACAACTACTGAGCCTGCGTGCTAGAGCCCGTGAACCACAACTACTGAAGCCCACGCACCTAGACCCCGTGCTCAGCAACAACGAGAAGCCACCACAATGAGAAGCCCGCGTACTGCAACAAAGAGTAGCCCCCGCTCACCGCAACTAGAGAAAGCCCGCGCACAGCAACGAAGAGCCTAGGCAGCCAAAGATAAATAAATAAATACGTCTATTTAAAAAAAAGTGTTTTAGTAACTTACTAAAAGGCACGCAATCAGTAAACGTGAGCAAGGATTCAATCCCAAATCTGTCACACTGAAGTTTAAGCTAATACTTGAAATTAATAAAAAGAGCACTAAATTAAAAGTTCAGAGATATTTTTTATTTCATACTTTCACTAATGCTCTTTGGAGATAAATCATTTCATTTATATGGGCCTTAGTTTTCACAACTATAAGAGTTGGAAGCTTGACTAGATGATCTGTATGTAGTCTTCCAATTCTAAAATGTTCCACTAATTTGGATTCCTACAATAATTGCCCTTGCAATACACGCATGCTGCCACCAAGTAGCAGTAGAGACTACTAGTTCCTTTTTTATCCCTAGTGGGGGTGCATTTTGACAGCAGACTTATCCGTCAATAGTACAACCTGTTAGTATAACTATAAGATAACAAAATAATCTGGTATTCTTTCCTGTAAAGGAGAAGCTTTACATTGTGTCTGTGAATCGTACCAGAATCACCTGTAGGTTTATAAATATAGAGGAAATCCTGAACCCATTGAATGAGAATCTTCAGAGACAGGACTCGGGCATCTGGAATTTGGGGCTCCCATCATTTGTATATTTTATTTCATTTTACTTTTGCCTATGTACAATACTTGTCACATCCTTTTGAATCTTTAAAAGGTTCTTTCTGTTTTAAATTTTAGAATATCCCATAATCTTCACCTACTTTTCATAAGGTGTTATCTGTTATGTTTATTCGATCTTGTGCTTCTCCTGGTTAAGGCTTCTTTCTTTCCTTTTTTTTTTTTCGTGGCCCTGCCTCATGTCTTGCAGGATCTTAGTTCCCTGACCTGGGATTGGACCCCAGGGCCCCAGCAGTGAAAGCGCCATGTTCTAAACACTGGACCACCAGGGAAGTCCCAAGATTTCAGTTTTAAATGACTTTTTTCCCACTCTAATTCATTCCTGGGATCAGTTTCATGTTTGGACATTAAAGCAACCTTGCATTGCCAGAATAAAGCTACTTTGATTCTGATATATGATTGTTTTACATACCATGGATATAGGTTGTGCTTCTCTTTACACATTGTGCATGCATGTTCAAAGGAGAAACTGGCCTGTGATTCTATTCTTGTAATATTCTTTATAGATTTGTTTTAAGAGTCTATACTTTATATTTTATTTATTTATTTTTGGCTGCATTGGGTCTTCATTGCTGCATGCGAGCTTTCTCTAGTTTCGGCGAGCGGGGGTCTATTCTTTGTTGCGGCGAGTAGGCTTCTCATTGCAGCCTTCTGACCCCATGGGCTTCTGACCCCATCCGTCGGTGCTACTTCAGTTCCTTACCCCTTCCCTTCTGACCCTGGGCGGTGAAATCCTCTTTCTGCGGCTGGCCTGCGGCAGAAAGTCAATGAGGCAAGAGTAGGCTTGGAGTATCCAAGGAGCAGAAAGGATGTCAGCGTGTGGAAAACAGAGCGAGCAAATTGGAGAGGAGAAGGAAACAGTCAGAGAGGAAACAGAGGCCCAGATTTCTAGGTCTGTGGAGGCACTCTGAGGACTTTGCATTTTCTGTGAAGAAGCCACCGAAGAAATTTGAGTGACATGATCTGACTTATGTTTTAACAAGATCTCTCTGGATGCCACGTTGATTAGAGACTGTAGGAGAGCAAGGACAAGCCCCAGAAGACCAACAGTTGATTCAAAGAAGTGATTACTCAAACACGGTCCCCCTCCTCAGTGAAGACGCAGAGCAGGAATTGGCAAATAATGGCCACAAATCAAATCAGGCTCTCAGCCTGGATCTGTGGGACTGTGAGCTAATAATGGTTCTCACGTTCAGAAAGCTTGTTGAAGAAGAAAGAGGAGGAGAAGCTACAGAAACTGTATATGGCCCACAAAGCCTAAGATATTTAAAATCCAGAAGATGCTTTCCAACACCTGATGTAAAGCATGTGGCTGGTAGGAGGTCCTCAGCAAAATTTGGAAGAGGAATACATGAGTCAGTTTGTTCCTGAAAACACTGTAAAGTGATAGGGGTCAAGAAACATTTACCCCTTCACCCTTAACCTTCACAAATGATGCCAGTTCCATTGAGCTATGGAAAAATACTTTCTGGCTTTCAAAAGAATAACCCAGAGGGCATTTTCTCACATAGGCAAGGTCATAAACAACTGTCAAGTGTAGTTGAAATAGCAACAAATCAAATAATAACAGAAAACATTTTTACAGATTTTTAAATCTTACAAAGCATTTTCATGTTCATTATCTAATTTAATCCTCAAATCAACGTCATGAGATAGTTAGTATTTCCCCATTAGAAATGACCACATATGAAATCCTTAGTGATGGCTCAAGAAAAGCTGAAATCTTGAGTATTACATCTATTAATGCCATGGTTGGGTGTTTTCCCATGGGAACACTGGATGCTAAAATCCACAGGGATTTTCAGCTCAAGATGGCAGACTAGGAAATATATTTACTTTCTGTTCCTCCTGAAACCATATCTAAATAAAACTGCAGAAATACCAAAATTAATCAACCAATAAAAGCCAAGATATTTTGCAAGTCATCAACCACAGAAAGATTTCAACACATTTCGAGAAGGCAAACAATGAAATGGAGGAGCCATGAATAAAAGAATGAAGAAAAAAAGGCTGACCCTAAGTAAGGTCTGCACAAAGCCACTCAGCTTTTGCTGAGCTCTGGTTACAGTAAAGGGCACAGGAAAGAAGAGGGGCTGAAAACAAGGAGGCAAACGTCATTTAAGGAAAAACAGTTCATTTAATGAGCTCCAGGGAACACTCAGCCTGCTGCCATACTAACTCATGAATTACAATGGATAGTTGGTAAGCAAGACAAGAAAACAGGGAAGAAACAAAAGAAACAAAAATCAAGACACTGTTTCTAACTGAACTCTTCTCAAATGAGATCGAGGAATTATGGTTCAATGCCACAGCTGTGAATCATTTCTGCTCTTGGAGAGGTTACGAAGGGCTTATAATATTTCCCTTATTTTCAGACAGAATTTAGGTCTGAGCAAAAGCTTTTGTGTCCTCCAACCCCAAAATTTATTGGGGATGGAAGCCCAGATTTGCTGGGACATACCATAAAAAGAATCTCATGAGCAGAGGGTCAAACTGATTTTGGAATATATGAATTATGCCCAGTGTGACTTTCAATCGGTATATATATATATATATACACATTTCTACTGATCTATATGATTTTGGGTTCTGAAACTCCTACATGTCACATGCGTGATACATAACAATGTCAGCCCCAGGAGGGAGAAAACACTCCAATGAAGCAAGCCAAAGAAACAAGTTTTGAGCAAGGTCAAGTGATGAGTAGACCAGGATTGTTCAATTCCTACCTGTCATGCTGAAGCTTCCAGCTCCTGAATAACAACACATGCTTCCCTTGTCCTACACACCCAAGAGTACGTCTCCTCTCTTGGCCATAAGAATCTCTAGAGTTACATATGTGTAATAAAGAGTGGACCCGGCTGGCATACTCACAATGACCAAATTGTGTTGATCCTACTTTATACCAATACATCGCTCCACGCTGAAGTTGCAATAAATGATATATTTGCTTTCTAGACATGAATGAGACGCCTTACTGGATATAATCCAGGAAGGCCAGAGAAGCTGGCTTCTAATCCATACGGAACAATTCACTGCTGAATTTCTTTCAGGATAGCCCATGATTTATCTAGAATATCATCTTTACATATCTGGATCCTTCAAACTAGACAAAGGGAAAATACGGGCTTAAGCCTCGATTAGAAATATGGAATGGTGCCATGCTGACAACTGGTGGTCCCTGACCAGTATCTTCTGAGATTAGAACACAGTGTGGTGGATGACCAATTCATGCGTTGAACAAAAGAAGACCTCCTACAGGGCAGTGTAGCTGTTCGTTACAGGTATGGCACTTAGGGCTAAGTACCATAAGGACTACAAGGAAAAACGAAAAACAAGTAACACATGAAGCATATACGATAAGGAGGCGCCACAGTCCGGAGCACGAGCTCTGGAATCACACAGGCTTGGATCGAATCCCGGCTGAGCCACTACCGTCTATATACCCTGAAGGACAGGCCAAGGTTTAAATGTTGTTTTACCACATTTCAAAAAAGAAGTGAAGAAAGAACCTATCTGCCAGGAAGGGACATCGTGGGGTGCAGCATCCAGTCGGATCAGGGCCCTGCATCTCCTGCTCAGAAACCTCGGCCACCTGGCTCGTGGTGATGCTGGCAGCTGAGCAGCCCTGGAGAAGGCGATCCTGTCTCCAGGTCTCGCAGAGAAGCTGGGGAGGTCTCCGGACGAGGTGGCCCACACCCTGGTAAGCTCTGGCTGCCTCCTGCCCTCAGGTCTCAGCAGGCTCTCGCCTCTGGGCCCCGTGGTGGGGAAGGCCTGGCCGATACATACGCAGGGCTGAGGGGCCTGCAGAGCCAGTCCCCAGGCAGGGTGAGCTCTGGAGGAGGCTTCCACAGTCCCCAACAGTCTCCGCATGGTGGCCCATCTGGTGCCAAACACCTGCCACCCACAGCGAGAAGTCCCAGCCACTAGAAAGTCCAGAAGGGGCCCCGCCCTTTGCCTTTGGGCCGGGGTTAAGCCACCAGCTGGGCTTGCATGTGACCCCTGCCACGCCCCCTGCCCCGCCCACCCTTTCTCTGTGACACGTACAATGGATATGTCATAAAGCCAGGCTGAGCCAGTGCTATAAATTCGGAGGAGTTAGAATCTAGGAAGAAGCTCTCCCACTTTCACTCTCTGCTCTCAGATCAGGCAGGCAGTACCTCTAATATGGAAGCTATGGACACCACACCTCCCTCCCAGGCTGTCCTCTTCCATTCTGCTCATGTTTTCCCCAGCACCCCACTGACGGCTTTGGCGGGTATCGGTGCTTCAGCAGGCAGCACGTCTCACCCCGAACCTATGGACACCACACCTCCTTCTCACGCTGCCATCTTCCATTCTGCTCCTGTTTTCCCCAGCACCCAATCTATGGCTTTGGCGGGCATTGGTGCTTCAGCAGGCAGCACCTCAGACCCCGAACCTATGGACACCACACCTCCTTCACACGCTGTCATCTTCCATTCTGCTCCTGTTTTCCCCAGCACCCCACTGACGGCTTTGCCGGGCATCGGTGCTTCAGCAGGAAGCACGTCAGACCCCGAACCTATGGACACCACACCTCCTTCACACGCTGTCATCTTCCATTCTGCTCCTGTTTTCCCCAGCACCCCATTGACGGCTTTGGCGGGCATCGGTGCTTCAGCAGGAAGCACGTCAGACCCCGAACCTATGGACACCACACCTCCTTCATACGCTGTCATCTTCCATTCTGCTCCTGTTTTCCCCAGCACCCCATTGACGGCTTTGGCGGGCATCGGTGCTTCAGCAGGAAGCACATCAGACCCCGAACCTATGGACAGCACACCTCCTTCACACGCTGTCATCTTCCATTCTGCTCCTGTTTTCCCCAGCACCCCATTGACGGCTTTGGCGGGCATCGGTGCTTCAGCAGGAAGCACGTCAGGCCCCGAACCTATGGACACCACACCTCCTTCACACGCTGTCATCTTCCATTCTGCTCCCGTTTTCCCCAACTCCAGCCTCAGAATGCGCTGAGGCCTGTAGCCTAGTTACGCCAGCTCAGAACAATGATGAGCACACCTTTTTCCAATCACCTGTCCTCATGCTCCCCATGCCTCATACTGCCCTGCTTCTTTATTCTTTATGCCACAGATACCCAAAGCCCCTTGCATTTGGGGAGGCGGATTTGAGACCTATTGTCAGGTCACGTCCTCGCTTGGCTGCCCTGTGAATAAACCTCCTCTTTGCTGCAAACCTCAGCATTTCAGTGTTTTGGCTTGCTGCGCCTCAGACAGAATGGTTGGGAGCAGTGGTACAGGTCCCTTGCCTGTGAGGGAAGCTGCTTCCTAGTGGTCACGTTGTGGATGTTTTCTCCTCTCGGGGTGGGGGCGGGGCAGACATCCTGCTCTTCAGGAAAGGGAGAAACGCAGGTGCCAAACCCTTGCCCTCAGCGTCACCGTCACCTAGGAACTTGTTAGAAGCACAGAATCCAGGCCCCACCCAGAACTACTGAATACCAGCCTGCATTTAACAAGATCCACAAGAGAGGCATACGCATATTAAAGTTGGAGAGGCACCAAGCTGTCATCGTCTTCTCCACGGCTAATGAAAACGAAGCAAAGGTTCATCCCGAGCCGACTCTGCCTCAGTCACCTGGATATCACATGAGCTCATTTCATCCTCCCCAGAACCTGCAAATGAGACTGAGGGTCAGAGTGGTCTAGCACCCAAGGTTCCATAAAAGAACATGACCAAGGCTCACTGGAGCCCAGACTTCCAAAAAAGAAGGCCCCTGAGCACAGCATGGCACCACTGCAGCCCAAACCGTGGGCCTGGAGGGTAGGCCAGGCTCCCCACGCAGAGTTCACACCATTCGACAGATGCCCACAGCAGACCGCAAGGTGATATGAGAAGTAAGTTCTGATTGTGGAATCTCTGAATTTTGAGATTTAAAGAAAAAAATCTGTTTTCGGGGGATGGTTAGAACAGTTCTACCAAGGAGTAAAGAGAGGGCATCTCAAGGCCCCTTCTGGACTTAGAATTTAATGCCTACTTATTGAGAAATGCTCCGTGCATTTGCTCAGCCCTACGTCGAGATGAAGTTCTCTCTCTGTGCCGTAGAAGCTTAGGTTCTAAAAAGGCCACAGAAATGGGTGAGACCTAAAAAATGCCAGAACAATGCAACGGCCTTAATCGGACTGTCTTTTTTGCCTTGCTTACAAGTCACTGACTTTAAACTGAATATGGTGTCATGTCTTTATGTTTCTTGAAGCTTTTTTTACAAAAGATCATATAAAGATTTTCTTCCATGGTAAGACTTTTATATTGTATTTTTCTTAAACTGGAGTGTGGTACATTTACCCTCCATCAGATGATTGCTTATAGCTCACCTTGCTTTATTAAGGATACCGCTAGAGGCTTCTATGTCCCTACTAACAAGAATACATTTTCACGCCCATGCAAACCAATGAAAATCCAAGATTTCAGAGCACAAGATAATGAAAATTCTCTCTATCCGCATCTTTTACTACTTTTAATCTGGTAACAGTCCCTAAGTGTGTCAGATGAAAGGTACTGTCGTGGGAATTGACGTCGTTAACATCATTGCATACAGGTAAGTCTTGATTGTTCCAATTTCTCAAAAAGTTGGACACATTTACTGCCTCTATGACATCTCTAGGGTGTGTGGAAGAAATTAAAAAGAGGCCTGTACAATGTATTTCTCAAAATATACACACATAGAGTTTGCACATACAAACAGGGAAACCTTATAAATAATGTATGGGGAGCAAAGCATTGTCGGTAAGGGAACTAATCATTTCGAAAGCCAACACTGTCACCAAGTGTCCACGCACCAAAACTGACTGGGAATTTTCACGGGCCACCAAACCAGAGGTGGAGATTTTTAGGCACATTCTTGCCAGAAAAGAGAGCCTAGGGCATAAACCACTCAACTGGTTGGCACGAATGCCAGGGCAACCCAAGCAAGTGGATATACAAGCCTACGTAACGCTTGGAAGTAGGAAGCTTTGGGGAACTACACCTGGGCTGGTACTGGCCTCCCTCCCCAAAGGGACAAGGAGAGCAGGTACCTGGATGGAGTCAAGAGAGAGAAAAAAGAAAGGCAAGGCTGGGTGTGGAGCAACGTGTGGATCCAGGAGCATGTGTCTCAGAACTGCCGGGGCTCTGCAGACCAGCTGCATCCCCATTCTCCTTGACCCTCATTGGTATAATGAACTCAGGGTGGGCGCATCCCGGCTGCCAAGTCACTTCCACCTGTCCATGGAGTTGACGGTTACTTGCTCACAGTGAACCAGCCTCTCTGGACCTAACAGCTACTGCAGGAGGCGGTAGTGGAGATCAAGCTGAAGACAACGACCAGATGCGAAGGAGGAAGGGACGTTCAGCGGACCGACTGGGTGGACTGATGGTGTGGGGTTAAGTCTGCAGAGCTAAAGGGGCCAGATGTAGAAAAGGGAAGGGGAACCATGAGGATATGGTCAAGCCCCATCGTATGGATATTTCATCCATATGTTGTATACAAATTCCATTCAATTTGCTCCGAGTGAAAAAGAGAGAACAAAATTATCCTTTCAACCATGTCAGTGACTTTATTTACCATCTCATTTGATGAGCTCATAGCCCAGGGTCAGAGGGAAATGGGAGCTGTGAGCCTGCCATCTCTCAGGAAGTCTCAGGCCTCAGAGGCCCCTCATAGCCAAACTACCTCACCTTTTGCACTTTTCAAGCAACGTTATTCCTAAGTGCGAGTCACCCTCTTCATCAGGTTCGCCAAGAAACAGCAATCTCTCCCAATGAGAGAGGAAAGATGGGCTACTTTGGCTTTCTGAGGCACAATATGTAGTTCTCCAAAATGGTACCTGCCTGGGGGATTTTTCAAGAAAATTAAGCATCAGTGGTGATCTGTTTGTCTTCACATAACGTATGACCCAGATGTGCTGAGAAATAAGAAAAGGACGAACGAATCAAGGGCAGCTGATCCAAGGAGGCAAGGGGCAACTTCCACAGCCTACGTGGAAAGCTAGAGGAAGGGAACATCCAGCTGGTGGGAGCTGAAGACAGGGGCCAGTCCTCCTTGGGCTCGGGATGCCACCCCCTCTTCCTACATCTTCACGCTCCCCTTCTCTGTTGGCCCCTCCCAGCCATATTAAAGAGTCACAAGGAAATGCTCTCCTCCACTCCATTCTCCTGTCCTCCTATCCATCCCTCCCTTCTTTCCCTTTGCCATCAATTTCTTCACTTGCGCCCCAGTTCTCCCCTCCCATCTCCACTGCGATCTGGTTTCTGCCCCACTACTCTCGGAAACTGATCTCCTCGAAGCCCCCAATGATTTCTCCGTTGACAAGTCCAGGGGACTACTTCTCAATCCTTATCTTTGTGACCGCCAAGCCGAGTTAGATCTTAAACAACGTCTCCGTCTTGCAAATCTCTTCCCTTGACTTCTGCGCCACCTTTCCTTTTCTTTTCATGAGACTGATCACAACCAGTGCTGCAGATTCCATCGAATTAAGGAATGCTGTTGCCTACACGTGTGAATGAGCTGTGAGTAAAGTACTGAAGTAGAGGACACCAGAAGTGAAACGTCTTCATGAATGTCCACGTGGCTGAGCAGCAAGTTAACCTTTCATACGTGTGCTAGAGAAGAAGAGTTGGGTTTTATTTTATTTACTTTTCCCTGGACGGTGTTGAATGACTACCATGTACAAGTTCAGGCTACCTTTTGCTGAGGAGAGCTGAGAGAAAACTGAACAAGAGAGCTGTCTTTTTCTTGACCAGTTCACCTTAGTTTCCCAAACTCTAAGTCTTTCCCTAATTCTTTCTCCTTTTTATTCTAGTAAAATGAACATAACACAAAATTCACCATTTGGATCATCTTACAATTCACTGTACCATTCAGTGGAATTTACTACAGTCAAAATGTTGTGCAACTATCACCACTGCCTAGCTGCAAAACATTTTCATCAACCAAGAGGAAACCTACACCCATTTTAAGGAGCCATTCCCTATCTCCCTCTCTTCCAAACCCCTGGCAACCACTAATGTATAATCTTTTCTGTGTGTATGGATTTGCCACTGCTAGACATTTCATATAAATGGAACCATACAATATGTAGCCTTTCATGCCTGACTTCTTTCACTTAGTTGCATCCATCATGTAACATGTATCAGAAATCCACTCACTCTTATGGCTGAATCCTTCATACTGTTTGAATACAAAATTAAAAATACGTTGAGAGTGAAGCTCTGTTTTAATGGCACATCTATTAGGCCAATTCATTGAAAGAAGCTGAAGATGGAGATATTGTGAAATGATAATCGTTGAGAAGCCTCAGCCAATTGGATAATGAAAAGTTTGGGAAATGTTGCAAAAAATTATCTGCTTTATATTAAAAGCCTATTAAACAAGGATTCAGGAGATTGTCTTTTTCTTGCAGGTAACTTAAATGAGGCAGAAAGACATAACTGCCCTTTAAAACACATTTTGAAGGGATTCTATTTATCCTTAATAGACGAATGGGAGTACAGGAAGTTCACATCCAATATGGACTCCCTGTCCAAACACTGTTTATCGTTCTAGCCACCACTATCGAATTATATTTCTTGAGAGTAAGGCAGCTCAATTCCTGCATATTACTTTCTAAACTTCATCCATCAAATCCATTAATACAGTATAAACAAGAGTTGTTCATGTTTAAGTGCAGTTCAAATATCAGGTATAAAGAACCCCCAGTAAGAAAAAGAATCCTATATCTCTTGCCAGAATGTGGTCAGCTCTGGGGTGCTCTGCTAGCTGAAAGACACATTCATTATTAAGAGGATAGAGGCTGTTTAAGAGGGAGGAGAGCCAAAAAATTTTAACTACATATATGTGTTAAGAACAGTGCTAGGTTATCTCATGTTCTATATCAGTCAAGGCTCACCATTTTACATACGTGGAAAGCAAAGTTAAAAGTGTATTCGTAGGGCTTCCCTGTTGGCGCAGTGGTTAAGGATCCACCTGCCAGTGCAGGGGACACGCGTTTGAGCCCTGGTCCGGGAAGATCCCACATGCCACGGAGCAACTAAGACCATGTGCCACAACTACTGAGCCTGCGTGCTAGAGCCCGTGAACCACAACTACTGAAGCCCACGCACCTAGACCCCGTGCTCAGCAACAACGAGAAGCCACCACAATGAGAAGCCCACGTACTGCAACAAAGAGTAGCCCCCGCTCACCGCAACTAGAGAAAGCCCGCGCACAGCAACGAAGAGCCTAGGCAGCCAAAGATAAATAAATAAATACGTCTATTTAAAAAAAAGTGTTTTAGTAACTTACTAAAAGGCACGCAATCAGTAAACGTGAGCAAGGATTCAATCCCAAATCTGTCACACTGAAGTTTAAGCTAATACTTGAAATTAATAAAAAGAGCACTAAATTAAAAGTTCAGAGATATTTTTTATTTCATACTTTCACTAATGCTCTTTGGAGATAAATCATTTCATTTATATGGGCCTTAGTTTTCACAACTATAAGAGTTGGAAGCTTGACTAGATGATCTGTATGTAGTCTTCCAATTCTAAAATGTTCCACTAATTTGGATTCCTACAATAATTGCCCTTGCAATACACGCATGCTGCCACCAAGTAGCAGTAGAGACTACTAGTTCCTTTTTTATCCCTAGTGGGGGTGCATTTTGACAGCAGACTTATCCGTCAATAGTACAACCTGTTAGTATAACTATAAGATAACAAAATAATCTGGTATTCTTTCCTGTAAAGGAGAAGCTTTACATTGTGTCTGTGAATCGTACCAGAATCACCTGTAGGTTTATAAATATAGAGGAAATCCTGAACCCATTGAATGAGAATCTTCAGAGACAGGACTCGGGCATCTGGAATTTGGGGCTCCCATCATTTGTATATTTTATTTCATTTTACTTTTGCCTATGTACAATACTTGTCACATCCTTTTGAATCTTTAAAAGGTTCTTTCTGTTTTAAATTTTAGAATATCCCATAATCTTCACCTACTTTTCATAAGGTGTTATCTGTTATGTTTATTCGATCTTGTGCTTCTCCTGGTTAAGGCTTCTTTCTTTCCTTTTTTTTTTTTCGTGGCCCTGCCTCATGTCTTGCAGGATCTTAGTTCCCTGACCTGGGATTGGACCCCAGGGCCCCAGCAGTGAAAGCGCCATGTTCTAAACACTGGACCACCAGGGAAGTCCCAAGATTTCAGTTTTAAATGACTTTTTTCCCACTCTAATTCATTCCTGGGATCAGTTTCATGTTTGGACATTAAAGCAACCTTGCATTGCCAGAATAAAGCTACTTTGATTCTGATATATGATTGTTTTACATACCATGGATATAGGTTGTGCTTCTCTTTACACATTGTGCATGCATGTTCAAAGGAGAAACTGGCCTGTGATTCTATTCTTGTAATATTCTTTATAGATTTGTTTTAAGAGTCTATACTTTATATTTTATTTATTTATTTTTGGCTGCATTGGGTCTTCATTGCTGCATGCGAGCTTTCTCTAGTTTCGGCGAGCGGGGGTCTATTCTTCGTTGCGGCGAGTAGGCTTCTCATTGCAGCCTTCTGACCCCATGGGCTTCTGACCCCATCCGTCGGTGCTACTTCAGTTCCTTACCCCTTCCCTTCTGACCCTGGGCGGTGAAATCCTCTTTCTGCGGCTGGCCTGCGGCAGAAAGTCAATGAGGCAAGAGTAGGCTTGGAGTATCCAAGGAGCAGAAAGGATGTCAGCGTGTGGAAAACAGAGCGAGCAAATTGGAGAGGAGAAGGAAACAGTCAGAGAGGAAACAGAGGCCCAGATTTCTAGGTCTGTGGAGGCACTCTGAGGACTTTGCATTTTCTGTGAAGAAGCCACCGAAGAAATTTGAGTGACATGATCTGACTTATGTTTTAACAAGATCTCTCTGGATGCCACGTTGATTAGAGACTGTAGGAGAGCAAGGACAAGCCCCAGAAGACCAACAGTTGATTCAAAGAAGTGATTACTCAAACACGGTCCCCCTCCTCAGTGAAGACGCAGAGCAGGAATTGGCAAATAATGGCCACAAATCAAATCAGGCTCTCAGCCTGGATCTGTGGGACTGTGAGCTAATAATGGTTCTCACGTTCAGAAAGCTTGTTGAAGAAGAAAGAGGAGGAGAAGCTACAGAAACTGTATATGGCCCACAAAGCCTAAGATATTTAAAATCCAGAAGATGCTTTCCAACACCTGATGTAAAGCATGTGGCTGGTAGGAGGTCCTCAGCAAAATTTGGAAGAGGAATACATGAGTCAGTTTGTTCCTGAAAACACTGTAAAGTGATAGGGGTCAAGAAACATTTACCCCTTCACCCTTAACCTTCACAAATGATGCCAGTTCCATTGAGCTATGGAAAAATACTTTCTGGCTTTCAAAAGAATAACCCAGAGGGCATTTTCTCACATAGGCAAGGTCATAAACAACTGTCAAGTGTAGTTGAAATAGCAACAAATCAAATAATAACAGAAAACATTTTTACAGATTTTTAAATCTTACAAAGCATTTTCATGTTCATTATCTAATTTAATCCTCAAATCAACGTCATGAGATAGTTAGTATTTCCCCATTAGAAATGACCACATATGAAATCCTTAGTGATTGGTCAAGAAAACCTGAAATCTTGAGTATTACATCTATTAATGCCATGGTTGGGTGTTTTCCCATGGGAACACTGGATGCTAAAATCCACAGGGATTTTCAGCTCAAGATGGCAGACTAGGAAATATATTTACTTTCTGTTCCTCCTGAAACCATATCTAAATAAAACTGCAGAAATACCAAAATTAATCAACCAATAAAAGCCAAGATATTTTGCAAGTCATCAACCACAGAAAGATTTCAACACATTTCGAGAAGGCAAACAATGAAATGGAGGAGCCATGAATAAAAGAATGAAGAAAAAAAGGCTGACCCTAAGTAAGGTCTGCACAAAGCCACTCAGCTTTTGCTGAGCTCTGGTTACAGTAAAGGGCACAGGAAAGAAGAGGGGCTGAAAACAAGGAGGCAAACGTCATTTAAGGAAAAACAGTTCATTTAATGAGCTCCAGGGAACACTCAGCCTGCTGCCATACTAACTCATGAATTACAATGGATAGTTGGTAAGCAAGACAAGAAAACAGGGAAGAAACAAAAGAAACAAAAATCAAGACACTGTTTCTAACTGAACTCTTCTCAAATGAGATCGAGGAATTATGGTTCAATGCCACAGCTGTGAATCATTTCTGCTCTTGGAGAGGTTACGAAGGGCTTATAATATTTCCCTTATTTTCAGACAGAATTTAGGTCTGAGCAAAAGCTTTTGTGTCCTCCAACCCCAAAATTTATTGGGGATGGAAGCCCAGATTTGCTGGGACATACCATAAAAAGAATCTCATGAGCAGAGGGTCAAACTGATTTTGGAATATATGAATTATGCCCAGTGTGACTTTCAATCGGTATATATATATATATATATATATATATATATATACACATTTCTACTGATCTATATGATTTTGGGTTCTGAAACTCCTACATGTCACATGCGTGATACATAACAGACAATGTCAGCCCCAGGAGGGAGAAAACACTCCAATGAAGCAAGCCAAAGAAACAAGTTTTGAGCAAGGTCAAGTGATGAGTAGACCAGGATTGTTCAATTCCTACCTGTCATGCTGAAGCTTCCAGCTCCTGAATAACAACACATGCTTCCCTTGTCCTACACACCCAAGAGTACGTCTCCTCTCTTGGCCATAAGAATCTCTAGAGTTACATATGTGTAATAAAGAGTGGACCCGGCTGGCATACTCACAATGACCAAATTGTGTTGATCCTACTTTATACCAATACATCGCTCCACGCTGAAGTTGCAATAAATGATATATTTGCTTTCTAGACATGAATGAGACGCCTTACTGGATATAATCCAGGAAGGCCAGAGAAGCTGGCTTCTAATCCATACGGAACAATTCACTGCTGAATTTCTTTCAGGATAGCCCATGATTTATCTAGAATATCATCTTTACATATCTGGATCCTTCAAACTAGACAAAGGGAAAATACGGGCTTAAGCCTCGATTAGAAATATGGAATGGTGCCATGCTGACAACTGGTGGTCCCTGACCAGTATCTTCTGAGATTAGAACACAGTGTGGTGGATGACCAATTCATGCGTTGAACAAAAGAAGACCTCCTACAGGGCAGTGTAGCTGTTCGTTACAGGTATGGCACTTAGGGCTAAGTACCATAAGGACTACAAGGAAAAACGAAAAACAAGTAACACATGAAGCATATACGATAAGGAGGCGCCACAGTCCAGAGCACGAGCTCTGGAATCACACAGGCTTGGATCGAATCCCGGCTGAGCCACTACCGTCTATATACCCTGAAGGACAGGCCAAGGTTTAAATGTTGTTTTACCACATTTCAAAAAAGAAGTGAAGAAAGAACCTATCTGCCAGGAAGGGACATCGTGGGGTGCAGCATCCAGTCGGATCAGGGCCCTGCATCTCCTGCTCAGAAACCTTGGCCACCTGGCTCGTGGTGATGCTGGCAGCTGAGCAGCCCTGGAGAAGGCGATCCTGTCTCCAGGTCTCGCAGAGAAGCTGGGGAGGTCTCCGGACGAGGTGGCCCACACCCTGGTAAGCTCTGGCTGCCTCCTGCCCTCAGGTCTCAGCAGGCTCTGGCCTCTGGGCCCCGTGGTGGGGAAGGCCTGGCCGATACATACGCAGGGCTGAGGGGCCTGCAGAGCCAGTCCCCAGGCAGGGTGAGCTCTGGAGGAGGCTTCCACAGTCCCCAACAGTCTCCGCATGGTGGCCCATCTGGTGCCAAACACCTGCCACCCACAGCGAGAAGTCCCAGCCACTAGAAAGTCCAGAAGGGGCCCCGCCCTTTGCCTTTGGGCCGGGGTTAAGCCACCAGCTGGGCTTGCATGTGACCCCTGCCACGCCCCCTGCCCCGCCCACCCTTTCTCTGTGACACGTACAATGGATATGTCATAAAGCCAGGCTGAGCCAGTGCTATAAATTCGGAGGAGTTAGAAGCTAGGAAGAAGCTCTCCCACTTTCACTCTCTGCTCTCAGATCAGGCAGGCAGTACCTCTAATATGGAAGCTATGGACACCACACCACCCTCCCAGGCTGTCCTCTTCCATTCTGCTCATGTTTTCCCCAGCACCCCACTGACGGCTTTGGCGGGTATCGGTGCTTCAGCAGGCAGCACGTCTCACCCCGAACCTATGGACACCACGCCTCCTTCTCACGCTGCCATCTTCCATTCTGCTCCTGTTTTCCCCAGCACCCAATCTATGGCTTTGGCGGGCATCGGTGCTTCAGCAGGCAGCACCTCAGACCCCGAACCTATGGACACCACACCTCCTTCACACGCTGTCATCTTCCATTCTGCTCCTGTTTTCCCCAGCACCCCACTGACGGCTTTGGCGGGCATCGGTGCTTCAGCAGGAAGCACGTCAGACCCCGAACCTATGGACACCACACCTCCTTCACACGCTGTCATCTTCCATTCTGCTCCTGTTTTCCCCAGCACCCCATTGACGGCTTTGGCGGGCATCGGTGCTTCAGCAGGAAGCACGTCAGACCCCGAACCTATGGACACCACACCTCCTTCATACGCTGTCATCTTCCATTCTGCTCCTGTTTTCCCCAGCACCCCATTGACGGCTTTGGCGGGCATCGGTGCTTCAGCAGGAAGCACATCAGACCCCGAACCTATGGACAGCACACCTCCTTCACACGCTGTCATCTTCCATTCTGCTCCTGTTTTCCCCAGCACCCCATTGACGGCTTTGGCGGGCATCGGTGCTTCAGCAGGAAGCACGTCAGGCCCCGAACCTATGGACACCACACCTCCTTCACACGCTGTCATCTTCCATTCTGCTCCCGTTTTCCCCAACTCCAGCCTCAGAATGCGCTGAGGCCTGTAGCCTAGTTACGCCAGCTCAGAACAATGATGAGCACACCTTTTTCCAATCACCTGTCCTCATGCTCCCCATGCCTCATACTGCCCTGCTTCTTTATTCTTTATGCCACAGATACCCAAAGCCCCTTGCATTTGGGGAGGCGGATTTGAGACCTATTGTCAGGTCACGTCCTCGCTTGGCTGCCCTGTGAATAAACCTCCTCTTTGCTGCAAACCTCAGCATTTCAGTGTTTTGGCTTGCTGCGCCTCAGACAGAATGGTTGGGAGCAGTGGTACAGGTCCCTTGCCTGTGAGGGAAGCTGCTTCCTAGTGGTCACGTTGTGGATGTTTTCTCCTCTCGGGGTGGGGGCGGGGCAGACATCCTGCTCTTCAGGAAAGGGAGAAACGCAGGTGCCAAACCCTTGCCCTCAGCGTCACCGTCACCTAGGAACTTGTTAGAAGCACAGAATCCAGGCCCCACCCAGAACTACTGAATACCAGCCTGCATTTAACAAGATCCACAAGAGAGGCATACGCATATTAAAGTTGGAGAGGCACCAAGCTGTCATCGTCTTCTCCACGGCTAATGAAAACGAAGCAAAGGTTCATCCCGAGCCGACTCTGCCTCAGTCACCTGGATATCACATGAGCTCATTTCATCCTCCCCAGAACCTGCAAATGAGACTGAGGGTCAGAGTGGTCTAGCACCCAAGGTTCCATAAAAGAACATGACCAAGGCTCACTGGAGCCCAGACTTCCAAAAAAGAAGGCCCCTGAGCACAGCATGGCACCACTGCAGCCCAAACCGTGGGCCTGGAGGGTAGGCCAGGCTCCCCACGCAGAGTTCACACCATTCGACAGATGCCCACAGCAGACCGCAAGGTGATATGAGAAGTAAGTTCTGATTGTGGAATCTCTGAATTTTGAGATTTAAAGAAAAAAATCTGTTTTCGGGGGATGGTTAGAACAGTTCTACCAAGGAGTAAAGAGAGGGCATCTCAAGGCCCCTTCTGGACTTAGAATTTAATGCCTACTTATTGAGAAATGCTCCGTGCATTTGCTCAGCCCTACGTCGAGATGAAGTTCTCTCTCTGTGCCGTAGAAGCTTAGGTTCTAAAAAGGCCACAGAAATGGGTGAGACCTAAAAAATGCCAGAACAATGCAACGGCCTTAATCGGACTGTCTTTGCTTTGCCTTGCTTACAAGTCACTGACTTTAAACTGAATATGGTGTCATGTCTTTATGTTTCTTGAAGCTTTTTTTACAAAAGATCATATAAAGATTTTCTTCCATGGTAAGACTTTTATATTGTATTTTTCTTAAACTGGAGTGTGGTACATTTACCCTCCATCAGATGATTGCTTATAGCTCACCTTGCTTTATTAAGGATACCGCTAGAGGTTTCTATGTCCCTACTAACAAGAATACATTTTCACGCCCATGCAAACCAATGAAAATCCAAGATTTCAGAGCACAAGATAATGAAAATTCTCTCTATCCGCATCTTTTACTACTTTTAATCTGGTAACAGTCCCTAAGTGTGTCAGATGAAAGGTACTGTCGTGGGAATTGACGTCGTTAACATCATTGCATACAGGTAAGTCTTGATTGTTCCAATTTCTCAAAAAGTTGGACACATTTACTGCCTCTATGACATCTCTAGGGTGTGTGGAAGAAATTAAAAAGAGGCCTGTACAATGTATTTCTCAAAATATACACACATAGAGTTTGCACATACAAACAGGGAAACCTTATAAATAATGTATGGGGAGCAAAGCATTGTCGGTAAGGGAACTAATCATTTCGAAAGCCAACACTGTCACCAAGTGTCCACGCACCAAAACTGACTGGGAATTTTCACGGGCCACCAAACCAGAGGTGGAGATTTTTAGGCACATTCTTGCCAGAAAAGAGAGCCTAGGGCATAAACCACTCAACTGGTTGGCACGAATGCCAGGGCAACCCAAGCAAGTGGATATACAAGCCTACGTAACGCTTGGAAGTAGGAAGCTTTGGGGAACTACACCTGGGCTGGTACTGGCCTCCCTCCCCAAAGGGACAAGGAGAGCAGGTACCTGGATGGAGTCAAGAGAGAGAAAAAAGAAAGGCAAGGCTGGGTGTGGAGCAACGTGTGGATCCAGGAGCATGTGTCTCAGAACTGCCGGGGCTCTGCAGACCAGCTGCATCCCCATTCTCCTTGACCCTCATTGGTATAATGAACTCAGGGTGGGCGCATCCCGGCTGCCAAGTCACTTCCACCTGTCCATGGAGTTGACGGTTACTTGCTCACAGTGAACCAGCCTCTCTGGACCTAACAGCTACTGCAGGAGGCGGTAGTGGAGATCAAGCTGAAGACAACGACCAGATGCGAAGGAGGAAGGGACGTTCAGCGGACCGACTGGGTGGACTGATGGTGTGGGGTTAAGTCTGCAGAGCTAAAGGGGCCAGATGTAGAAAAGGGAAGGGGAACCATGAGGATATGGTCAAGCCCCATCGTATGGATATTTCATCCATATGTTGTATACAAATTCCATTCAATTTGCTCCGAGTGAAAAAGAGAGAACAAAATTATCCTTTCAACCATGTCAGTGACTTTATTTACCATCTCATTTGATGAGCTCATAGCCCAGGGTCAGAGGGAAATGGGAGCTGTGAGCCTGCCATCTCTCAGGAAGTCTCAGGCCTCAGAGGCCCCTCATAGCCAAACTACCTCACCTTTTGCACTTTTCAAGCAACGTTATTCCTAAGTGCGAGTCACCCTCTTCATCAGGTTCGCCAAGAAACAGCAATCTCTCCCAATGAGAGAGGAAAGATGGGCTACTTTGGCTTTCTGAGGCACAATATGTAGTTCTCCAAAATGGTACCTGCCTGGGGGATTTTTCAAGAAAATTAAGCATCAGTGGTGATCTGTTTGTCTTCACATAACGTATGACCCAGATGTGCTGAGAAATAAGAAAAGGACGAACGAATCAAGGGCAGCTGATCCAAGGAGGCAAGGGGCAACTTCCACAGCCTACGTGGAAAGCTAGAGGAAGGGAACATCCAGCTGGTGGGAGCTGAAGACAGGGGCCAGTCCTCCTTGGGCTCGGGATGCCACCCCCTCTTCCTACATCTTCACGCTCCCCTTCTCTGTTGGCCCCTCCCAGCCATATTAAAGAGTCACAAGGAAATGCTCTCCTCCACTCCATTCTCCTGTCCTCCTATCCATCCCTCCCTTCTTTCCCTTTGCCATCAATTTCTTCACTTGCGCCCCAGTTCTCCCCTCCCATCTCCACTGCGATCTGGTTTCTGCCCCACTACTCTCGGAAACTGATCTCCTCGAAGCCCCCAATGATTTCTCCGTTGACAAGTCCAGGGGACTACTTCTCAATCCTTATCTTTGTGACCCCCAAGCCGAGTTAGATCTTAAACAACGTCTCTGTCTTGAAAATCTCTTCCCTTGACTTCTGCGCCACCTTTCCTTTTCTTTTCATGAGACTGATCACAACCAGTGCTGCAGATTCCATCGAATTAAGGAATGCTGTTGCCTACACGTGTGAATGAGCTGTGAGTAAAGTACTGAAGTAGAGGACACCAGAAGTGAAACGTCTTCATGAATGTCCACGTGGCTGAGCAGCAAGTTAACCTTTCATACGTGTGCTAGAGAAGAAGAGTTGGGTTTTATTTTATTTACTTTTCCCTGGACGGTGTTGAATGACTACCATGTACAAGTTCAGGCTACCTTTTGCTGAGGAGAGCTGAGAGAAAACTGAACAAGAGAGCTGTCTTTTTCTTGACCAGTTCACCTTAGTTTCCCAAACTCTAAGTCTTTCCCTAATTCTTTCTCCTTTTTATTCTAGTAAAATGAACATAACACAAAATTCACCATTTGGATCATCTTACAATTCACTGTACCATTCAGTGGAATTTACTACAGTCAAAATGTTGTGCAACTATCACCACTGCCTAGCTGCAAAACATTTTCATCAACCAAGAGGAAACCTACACCCATTTTAAGGAGTCATTCCCTATCTCCCTCTCTTCCAAACCCCTGGCAACCACTAATGTATAATCTTTTCTGTGTGTATGGATTTGCCACTGCTAGACATTTCATATAAATGGAACCATACAATATGTAGCCTTTCATGCCTGACTTCTTTCACTTAGTTGCATCCATCATGTAGCATGTATCAGAAATCCACTCACTCTTATGGCTGAATCCTTCATACTGTTTGAATACAAAATTAAAAATACGTTGAGAGTGAAGCTCTGTTTTAATGGCACATCTATTAGGCCAATTCATTGAAAGAAGCTGAAGATGGAGATATTGTGAAATGATAATCGTTGAGAAGCCTCAGCCAATTGGATAATGAAAAGTTTGGGAAATGTTGCAAAAAATTATCTGCTTTATATTAAAAGCCTATTAAACAAGGATTCAGGAGATTGTCTTTTTCTTGCAGGTAACTTAAATGAGGCAGAAAGACATAACTGCCCTTTAAAACACATTTTGAAGGGATTCTATTTATCCTTAATAGACGAATGGGAGTACAGGAAGTTCACATCCAATATGGACTCCCTGTCCAAACACTGTTTATCGTTCTAGCCACCACTATCGAATTATATTTCTTGAGAGTAAGGCAGCTCAATTCCTGCATATTACTTTCTAAAATTCATCCATCAAATCCATTAATACAGTATAAACAAGAGTTGTTCATGTTTAAGTGCAGTTCAAATATCAGGTATAAAGAAGCCCCAGTAAGAAAAAGAATCCTATATCTCTTGCCAGAATGTGGTCAGCTCTGGGGTGCTCTGCTAGCTGAAAGACACATTCATTATTAAGAGGATAGAGGCTGTTTAAGAGGGATGAGAGCCAAAAAATTTTAACTACATATACGTGTTAAGAACAGTGCTAGGTTATCTCATGTTCTATATCAGTCAAGGCTCACCATTTTACATACGTGGAAAGCAAAGTTAAAAGTGTATTCGTAGGGCTTCCCTGTTGGCGCAGTGGTTAAGGATCCACCTGCCAGTGCAGGGGACACGCGTTTGAGCCCTGGTCCGGGAAGATCCCACATGCCACGGAGCAACTAAGACCATGTGCCACAACTACTGAGCCTGCGTGCTAGAGCCAGTGAACCACAACTACTGAAGCCCACGCACCTAGACCCCGTGCTCAGCAACAACGAGAAGCCACCACAATGAGAAGCCCGCGTACTGCAACAAAGAGTAGCCCCCGCTCACCGCAACTAGAGAAAGCCCGCGCACAGCAACGAAGAGCCTAGGCAGCCAAAGATAAATAAATAAATACGTCTATTTAAAAAAAAAAGTGTTTTACTAACTTACTAAAAGGCACGCAATCAGTAAACGTGAGCAAGGATTCAATCCCAAATCTGTCACACTGAAGTTTAAGCTAATACTTGAAATTAATAAAAAGAGCACTAAATTAAAAGTTCAGAGATATTTTTTATTTCATACTTTCACTAATGCTCTTTGGAGATAAATCATTTCATTTATATGGGCCTTAGTTTTCACAACTATAAGAGTTGGAAGCTTGACTAGATGATCTGTATGTAGTCTTCCAATTCTAAAATGTTCCACTAATTTGGATTCCTACAATAATTGCCCTTGCAATACACGCATGCTGCCACCAAGTAGCAGTAGAGACTACTAGTTCCTTTTTTATCCCTAGTGGGGGTGCATTTTGACAGCAGACTTATCCGTCAATAGTACAACCTGTTAGTATAACTATAAGATAACAAAATAATCTGGTATTCTTTCCTGTAAAAGAGAAGCTTTACATTGTGTCTGTGAATCGTACCAGAATCACCTGTAGGTTTATAAATATAGAGGAAATCCTGAACCCATTGAATGAGAATCTTCAGAGACAGGACTCGGGCATCTGGAATTTGGGGCTCCCATCATTTGTATATTTTATTTCATTTTATTTTTGCCTATGTACAATATTTGTCACATCCTTTTGAATCTTTAAAAGGTTCTTTCTGTTTTAAATTTTAGAATATCCCATAATCTTCACCTACTTTTCATAAGGTGTTATCTGTTATGTTTATTCGATCTTGTGCTTCTCCTGGTTAAGGCTTCTTTCTTTCCTTTTTTTTTTTTTTCGTGGCCCTGCCTCATGTCTTGCAGGATCTTAGTTCCCTGACCTGGGATTGGACCCCAGGGCCCCAGCAGTGAAAGCGCCATGTTCTAAACACTGGACCACCAGGGAAGTCCCAAGATTTCAGTTTTAAATGACATTTTTCCCACTCTAATTCATTCCTGGGATCAGTTTCATGTTTGGACATTAAAGCAACCTTGCATTGCCAGAATAAAGCTACTTTGATTCTGATATATGATTGTTTTACATACCATGGATATAGGTTGTGCTTCTCTTTACACATTGTGCATGCATGTTCAAAGGAGAAACTGGCCTGTGATTCTATTCTTGTAATATTCTTTATAGATTTGTTTTAAGAGTCTATACTTTATATTTTATTTATTTATTTTTGGCTGCATTGGGTCTTCATTGCTGCATGCGAGCTTTCTCTAGGTTCGGCGAGCGGGGGTCTATTCTTCGTTGCGGCGAGTAGGCTTCTCATTGCAGCCTTCTGACCCCATGGGCTTCTGACCCCATTCGTCGGTGCTACTTCAGTTCCTTACCCCTTCCCTTCTGACCCTGGGCGGTGAAATCCTCTTTCTGCGGCTGGCCTGCGGCAGAAAGTCAATGAGGCAAGAGTAGGCTTGGAGTATCCAAGGAGCAGAAAGGATGTCAGCGTGTGGAAAACAGAGCAAGCAAATTGGAGAGGAGAAGGAAACAGTCAGAGAGGAAACAGAGGCCCAGATTTCTAGGTCTGTGGAGGCACTCTGAGGACTTTGCATTTTCTGTGAAGAAGCCACCGAAGAAATTTGAGTGACATGATCTGACTTATGTTTTAACAAGATCTCTCTGGATGCCACGTTGATTAGAGACTGTAGGAGAGCAAGGACAAGCCCCAGAAGACCAACAGTTGATTCAAAGAAGTGATTACTCAAACACGGTCCCCCTCCTCAGTGAAGACGCAGAGCAGGAATTGGCAAATAATGGCCACAAATCAAATCAGGCTCTCAGCCTGGATCTGTGGGACTGTGAGCTAATAATGGTTCTCACGTTCAGAAAGCTTGTTGAAGAAGAAAGAGGAGGAGAAGCTACAGAAACTGTATATGGCCCACAAAGCCTAAGATATTTAAAATCCAGAAGATGCTTTCCAACACCTGATGTAAAGCATGTGGCTGGTAGGAGGTTCTCAACAAAATTTGGAAGAGGAATACATGAGTCAGTTCGTTCCTGAAAACACTGTAAAGTGATAGGGGTCAAGAAACATTTACCCCTTCACCCTTAACCTTCACAAATGATGCCAGTTCCATTGAGCTATGGAAAAATACATTCTGGCTTTCAAAAGAATAACCCAGAGGGCATTTTCTCACATAGGCAAGGTCATAAACAACTGTCAAGTGAAGTTGAAATAACAACAAATCAAATAATAACAGAAAACATTTTTACAGATTTTTAAATCTTACAAAGCATTTTCATGTTCATTATCTAATTTAATCCTCAAATCAACGTCATGAGATAGTTAGTATTTCCCCATTAGAAATGACCACATATGAAATCCTTAGTGATTGCTCAAGAAAACCTGAAATCTTGAGTATTACATCTATTAATGCCATGGTTGGGTGTTTTCCCATGGGAACACTGGATGCTAAAATCCACAGGGATTTTCAGCTCAAGATGGCAGACTAGGAAATATATTTAATTTCTGTTCCTCCTGAAACCATATCTAAATAAAACTGCAGAAATACCAAAATTAATCAACCAATAAAAGCCAAGATATTTTGCAAGTCATCAACCACAGAAAGATTTCAACACATTTCGAGAAGGCAAACAATGAAATGGAGGAGCCATGAATAAAAGAATGAAGAAAAAAAGGCTGACCCTAAGTAAGGTCTGCACAAAGCCACTCAGCTTTTGCTGAGCTCTGGTTACAGTAAAGGGCACAGGAAAGAAGAGGGGCTGAAAACAAGGAGGCAAACGTCATTTAAGGAAAAACAGTTCATTTAATGAGCTCCAGGGAACACTCAGCCTGCTGCCATACTAACTCATGAATTACAATGGATAGTTGGTAAGCAAGACAAGAAAACAGGGAAGAAACAAAAGAAACAAAAATCAAGACACTGTTTCTAACTGAACTCTTCTCAAATGAGATCGAGGAATTATGGTTCAATGCCACAGCTGTGAATCATTTCTGCTCTTGGAGAGGTTACAAAGGGCTTATAATATTTCCCTTATTTTCAGACAGAATTTAGGTCTTAGCAAAAGCTTTTGTGTCCTCCAACCCCAAAATTTATTGGGGATGGAAGCCCAGATTTGCTGGGACATACCATAAAAAGAATCTCATGAGCAGAGGGTCAAACTGATTTTGGAATATATGAATTATGCCCAGTGTGAGTTTCAATCGGTATATATATATATATATATATATATATATATATATATATATACACATTTCTACTGATCTATATGATTTTGGGTTCTGAAACTCCTACATGTCGCATGCGTGATACATAACAATGTCAGCCCCAGGAGGGAGAAAACACTCCAATGAAGCAAGCCAAAGAAACAAGTTTTGAGCAAGGTCAAGTGATGAGTAGACCAGGATTGTTCAATTCCTACCTGTCATGCTGAAGCTTCCAGCTCCTGAATAACAACACATGCTTCCCTTGTCCTACACACCCAAGAGTACGTCTCCTCTCTTGGCCATAAGAATCTCTAGAGTTACATATGTGTAATAAAGAGTGGACCCGGCTGGCATACTCACAATGACCAAATTGTGTTGATCCTACTTTATACCAATACATCGCTCCACGCTGAAGTTGCAATAAATGATATATTTGCTTTCTAGACATGAATGAGACGCCTTACTGGATATAATCCAGGAAGGCCAGAGAAGCTGGCTTCTAATCCATACGGAACAATTCACTGCTGAATTTCTTTCAGGATAGCCCATGATTTATCTAGAATATCATCTTTACATATCTGGATCCTTCAAACTAGACAAAGGGAAAATACGGGCTTAAGCCTCGATTAGAAATATGGAATGGTGCCATGCTGACAACTGGTGGTCCCTGACCAGTATCTTCTGAGATTAGAACACAGTGTGGTGGATGACCAATTCATGCGTTGAACAAAAGAAGACCTCCTACAGGGCAGTGTAGCTGTTCGTTACAGGTATGGCACTTAGGGCTAAGTACCATAAGGACTACAAGGAAAAACGAAAAACAAGTAACACATGAAGCATATACGATAAGGAGGCGCCACAGTCCAGAGCACGAGCTCTGGAATCACACAGGCTTGGATCGAATCCCGGCTGAGCCACTACCGTCTATATACCCTGAAGGACAGGCCAAGGTTTAAATGTTGTTTTACCACATTTCAAAAAAGAAGTGAAGAAAGAACCTATCTGCCAGGAAGGGACATCGTGGGGTGCAGCATCCAGTCGGATCAGGGCCCTGCATCTCCTGCTCAGAAACCTTGGCCACCTGGCTCGTGGTGATGCTGGCAGCTGAGCAGCCCTGGAGAAGGCGATCCTGTCTCCAGGTCTCGCAGAGAAGCTGGGGAGGTCTCCGGACGAGGTGGCCCACACCCTGGTAAGCTCTGGCTGCCTCCTGCCCTCAGGTCTCAGCAGGCTCTGGCCTCTGGGCCCCGTGGTGGGGAAGGCCTGGCCGATACATACGCAGGGCTGAGGGGCCTGCAGAGCCAGTCCCCAGGCAGGGTGAGCTCTGGAGGAGGCTTCCACAGTCCCCAACAGTCTCCGCATGGTGGCCCATCTGGTGCCAAACACCTGCCACCCACAGCGAGAAGTCCCAGCCACTAGAAAGTCCAGAAGGGGCCCCGCCCTTTGCCTTTGGGCCGGGGTTAAGCCACCAGCTGGGCTTGCATGTGACCCCTGCCACGCCCCCTGCCCCGCCCACCCTTTCTCTGTGACACGTACAATGGATATGTCATAAAGCCAGGCTGAGCCAGTGCTATAAATTCGGAGGAGTTAGAAGCTAGGAAGAAGCTCTCCCACTTTCACTCTCTGCTCTCAGATCAGGCAGGCAGTACCTCTAATATGGAAGCTATGGACACCACACCACCCTCCCAGGCTGTCCTCTTCCATTCTGCTCATGTTTTCCCCAGCACCCCACTGACGGCTTTGGCGGGTATCGGTGCTTCAGCAGGCAGCACGTCTCACCCCGAACCTATGGACACCACGCCTCCTTCTCACGCTGCCATCTTCCATTCTGCTCCTGTTTTCCCCAGCACCCAATCTATGGCTTTGGCGGGCATCGGTGCTTCAGCAGGCAGCACCTCAGACCCCGAACCTATGGACACCACACCTCCTTCACACGCTGTCATCTTCCATTCTGCTCCTGTTTTCCCCAGCACCCCACTGACGGCTTTGGCGGGCATCGGTGCTTCAGCAGGAAGCACGTCAGACCCCGAACCTATGGACACCACACCTCCTTCACACGCTGTCATCTTCCATTCTACTCCTGTTTTCCCCAGCACCCCATTGACGGCTTTGGCGGGCATCGGTGCTTCAGCAGGAAGCACGTCAGACCCCGAACCTATGGACACCACACCTCCTTCATACGCTGTCATCTTCCATTCTGCTCCTGTTTTCCCCAGCACCCCATTGACGGCTTTGGCGGGCATCGGTGCTTCAGCAGGAAGCACATCAGACCCCGAACCTATGGACAGCACACCTCCTTCACACGCTGTCATCTTCCATTCTGCTCCTGTTTTCCCCAGCACCCCATTGACGGCTTTGGCGGGCATCGGTGCTTCAGCAGGAAGCACGTCAGGCCCCGAACCTATGGACACCACACCTCCTTCACACGCTGTCATCTTCCATTCTGCTCCCGTTTTCCCCAACTCCAGCCTCAGAATGCGCTGAGGCCTGTAGCCTAGTTACGCCAGCTCAGAACAATGATGAGCACACCTTTTTCCAATCACCTGTCCTCATGCTCCCCATGCCTCATACTGCCCTGCTTCTTTATTCTTTATGCCACAGATACCCAAAGCCCCTTGCATTTGGGGAGGCGGATTTGAGACCTATTGTCAGGTCACGTCCTCGCTTGGCTGCCCTGTGAATAAACCTCCTCTTTGCTGCAAACCTCAGCATTTCAGTGTTTTGGCTTGCTGCGCCTCAGACAGAATGGTTGGGAGCAGTGGTACAGGTCCCTTGCCTGTGAGGGAAGCTGCTTCCTAGTGGTCACGTTGTGGATGTTTTCTCCTCTCGGGGTGGGGGCGGGGCAGACATCCTGCTCTTCAGGAAAGGGAGAAACGCAGGTGCCAAACCCTTGCCCTCAGCGTCACCGTCACCTAGGAACTTGTTAGAAGCACAGAATCCAGGCCCCACCCAGAACTACTGAATACCAGCCTGCATTTAACAAGATCCACAAGAGAGGCATACGCATATTAAAGTTGGAGAGGCACCAAGCTGTCATCGTCTTCTCCACGGCTAATGAAAACGAAGCAAAGGTTCATCCCGAGCCGACTCTGCCTCAGTCACCTGGATATCACATGAGCTCATTTCATCCTCCCCAGAACCTGCAAATGAGACTGAGGGTCAGAGTGGTCTAGCACCCAAGGTTCCATAAAAGAACATGACCAAGGCTCACTGGAGCCCAGACTTCCAAAAAAGAAGGCCCCTGAGCACAGCATGGCACCACTGCAGCCCAAACCGTGGGCCTGGAGGGTAGGCCAGGCTCCCCACGCAGAGTTCACACCATTCGACAGATGCCCACAGCAGACCGCAAGGTGATATGAGAAGTAAGTTCTGATTGTGGAATCTCTGAATTTTGAGATTTAAAGAAAAAAATCTGTTTTCGGGGGATGGTTAGAACAGTTCTACCAAGGAGTAAAGAGAGGGCATCTCAAGGCCCCTTCTGGACTTAGAATTTAATGCCTACTTATTGAGAAATGCTCCGTGCATTTGCTCAGCCCTACGTCGAGATGAAGTTCTCTCTCTGTGCCGTAGAAGCTTAGGTTCTAAAAAGGCCACAGAAATGGGTGAGACCTAAAAAATGCCAGAACAATGCAACGGCCTTAATCAGACTGTCTTTGCTTTGCCTTGCTTACAAGTCACTGACTTTAAACTGAATATGGTGTCATGTCTTTATGTTTCTTGAAGCTTTTTTTACAAAAGATCATATAAAGATTTTCTTCCATGGTAAGACTTTTATATTGTATTTTTCTTAAACTGGAGTGTGGTACATTTACCCTCCATCAGATGATTGCTTATAGCTCACCTTGCTTTATTAAGGATACCGCTAGAGGCTTCTATGTCCCTACTAACAAGAATACATTTTCACGCCCATGCAAACCAATGAAAATCCAAGATTTCAGAGCACAAGATAATGAAAATTCTCTCTATCCGCATCTTTTACTACTTTTAATCTGGTAACAGTCCCTAAGTGTGTCAGATGAAAGGTACTGTCGTGGGAATTGACATCGTTAACATCATTGCATACAGGTAAGTCTTGATTGTTCCAATTTCTCAAAAAGTTGGACACATTTACTGCCTCTATGACATCTCTAGGGTGTGTGGAAGAAATTAAAAAGAGGCCTGTACAATGTATTTCTCAAAATATACACACATAGAGTTTGCACATACAAACAGGGAAACCTTATAAATAATGTATGGGGAGCAAAGCATTGTCGGTAAGGGAACTAATCATTTCGAAAGCCAACACTGTCACCAAGTGTCCACGCACCAAAACTGACTGGGAATTTTCACGGGCCACCAAACCAGAGGTGGAGATTTTTAGGCACATTCTTGCCAGAAAAGAGAGCCTAGGGCATAAACCACTCAACTGGTTGGCACGAATGCCAGGGCAACCCAAGCAAGTGGATATACAAGCCTACGTAACGCTTGGAAGTAGGAAGCTTTGGGGAACTACACCTGGGCTGGTACTGGCCTCCCTCCCCAAAGGGACAAGGAGAGCAGGTACCTGGATGGAGTCAAGAGAGAGAAAAAAGAAAGGCAAGGCTGGGTGTGGAGCAACGTGTGGATCCAGGAGCATGTGTCTCAGAACTGCCGGGGCTCTGCAGACCAGCTGCATCCCCATTCTCCTTGACCCTCATTGGTATAATGAACTCAGGGTGGGCGCATCCCGGCTGCCAAGTCACTTCCACCTGTCCATGGAGTTGACGGTTACTTGCTCACAGTGAACCAGCCTCTCTGGACCTAACAGCTACTGCAGGAGGCGGTAGTGGAGATCAAGCTGAAGACAACGACCAGATGCGAAGGAGGAAGGGACGTTCAGCGGACCGACTGGGTGGACTGATGGTGTGGGGTTAAGTCTGCAGAGCTAAAGGGGCCAGATGTAGAAAAGGGAAGGGGAACCATGAGGATATGGTCAAGCCCCATCGTATGGATATTTCATCCATATGTTGTATACAAATTCCATTCAATTTGCTCCGAGTGAAAAAGAGAGAACAAAATTATCCTTTCAACCATGTCAGTGACTTTATTTACCATCTCATTTGATGAGCTCATAGCCCAGGGTCAGAGGGAAATGGGAGCTGTGAGCCTGCCATCTCTCAGGAAGTCTCAGGCCTCAGAGGCCCCTCATAGCCAAACTACCTCACCTTTTGCACTTTTCAAGCAACGTTATTCCTAAGTGCGAGTCACCCTCTTCATCAGGTTCGCCAAGAAACAGCAATCTCTCCCAATGAGAGAGGAAAGATGGGCTACTTTGGCTTTCTGAGGCACAATATGTAGTTCTCCAAAATGGTACCTGCCTGGGGGATTTTTCAAGAAAATTAAGCATCAGTGGTGATCTGTTTGTCTTCACATAACGTATGACCCAGATGTGCTGAGAAATAAGAAAAGGACGAACGAATCAAGGGCAGCTGATCCAAGGAGGCAAGGGGCAACTTCCACAGCCTACGTGGAAAGCTAGAGGAAGGGAACATCCAGCTGGTGGGAGCTGAAGACAGGGGCCAGTCCTCCTTGGGCTCGGGATGCCACCCCCTCTTCCTACATCTTCACGCTCCCCTTCTCTGTTGGCCCCTCCCAGCCATATTAAAGAGTCACAAGGAAATGCTCTCCTCCACTCCATTCTCCTGTCCTCCTATCCATCCCTCCCTTCTTTCCCTTTGCCATCAATTTCTTCACTTGCGCCCCAGTTCTCCCCTCCCATCTCCACTGCGATCTGGTTTCTGCCCCACTACTCTCGGAAACTGATCTCCTCGAAGCCCCCAATGATTTCTCCGTTGACAAGTCCAGGGGACTACTTCTCAATCCTTATCTTTGTGACCGCCAAGCCGAGTTAGATCTTAAACAACGTCTCCGTCTTGCAAATCTCTTCCCTTGACTTCTGCGCCACCTTTCCTTTTCTTTTCATGAGACTGATCACAACCAGTGCTGCAGATTCCATCGAATTAAGGAATGCTGTTGCCTACACGTGTGAATGAGCTGTGAGTAAAGTACTGAAGTAGAGGACACCAGAAGTGAAACGTCTTCATGAATGTCCACGTGGCTGAGCAGCAAGTTAACCTTTCATACGTGTGCTAGAGAAGAAGAGTTGGGTTTTATTTTATTTACTTTTCCCTGGACGGTGTTGAATGACTACCATGTACAAGTTCAGGCTACCTTTTGCTGAGGAGAGCTGAGAGAAAACTGAACAAGAGAGCTGTCTTTTTCTTGACCAGTTCACCTTAGTTTCCCAAACTCTAAGTCTTTCCCTAATTCTTTCTCCTTTTTATTCTAGTAAAATGAACATAACACAAAATTCACCATTTGGATCATCTTACAATTCACTGTACCATTCAGTGGAATTTACTACAGTCAAAATGTTGTGCAACTATCACCACTGCCTAGCTGCAAAACATTTTCATCAACCAAGAGGAAACCTACACCCATTTTAAGGAGTCATTCCCTATCTCCCTCTCTTCCAAACCCCTGGCAACCACTAATGTATAATCTTTTCTGTGTGTATGGATTTGCCACTGCTAGACATTTCATATAAATGGAACCATACAATATGTAGCCTTTCATGCCTGACTTCTTTCACTTAGTTGCATCCATCATGTAACATGTATCAGAAATCCACTCACTCTTATGGCTGAATCCTTCATACTGTTTGAATACAAAATTAAAAATACGTTGAGAGTGAAGCTCTGTTTTAATGGCACATCTATTAGGCCAATTCATTGAAAGAAGCTGAAGATGGAGATATTGTGAAATGATAATCGTTGAGAAGCCTCAGCCAATTGGATAATGAAAAGTTTGGGAAATGTTGCAAAAAATTATCTGCTTTATATTAAAAGCCTATTAAACAAGGATTCAGGAGATTGTCTTTTTCTTGCAGGTAACTTAAAGGAGGCAGAAAGACATAACTGCCCTTTAAAACACATTTTGAAGGGATTCTATTTATCCTTAATAGACGAATGGGAGTACAGGAAGTTCACATCCAATATGGACTCCCTGTCCAAACACTGTTTATCGTTCTAGCCACCACTATCGAATTATATTTCTTGAGAGTAAGGCAGCTCAATTCCTGCATATTACTTTCTAAAATTCATCCATCAAATCCATTAATACAGTATAAACAAGAGTTGTTCATGTTTAAGTGCAGTTCAAATATCAGGTATAAAGAACCCCCAGTAAGAAAAAGAATCCTATATCTCTTGCCAGAATGTGGTCAGCTCTGGGGTGCTCTGCTAGCTGAAAGACACATTCATTATTAAGAGGATAGAGGCTGTTTAAGAGGGAGGAGAGCCAAAAAATTTTAACTACATATATGTGTTAAGAACAGTGCTAGGTTATCTCATGTTCTATATCAGTCAAGGCTCACCATTTTACATACGTGGAAAGCAAAGTTAAAAGTGTATTCGTAGGGCTTCCCTGTTGGCGCAGTGGTTAAGGATCCACCTGCCAGTGCAGGGGACACGCGTTTGAGCCCTGGTCCGGGAAGATCCCACATGCCACGGAGCAACTAAGACCATGTGCCACAACTACTGAGCCTGCGTGCTAGAGCCCGTGAACCACAACTACTGAAGCCCACGCACCTAGACCCCGTGCTCAGCAACAACGAGAAGCCACCACAATGAGAAGCCCGCGTACTGCAACAAAGAGTAGCCCCCGCTCACCGCAACTAGAGAAAGCCCGCGCACAGCAACGAAGAGCCTAGGCAGCCAAAGATAAATAAATAAATACGTCTATTTAAAAAAAAGTGTTTTAGTAACTTACTAAAAGGCACGCAATCAGTAAACGTGAGCAAGGATTCAATCCCAAATCTGTCACACTGAAGTTTAAGCTAATACTTGAAATTAATAAAAAGAGCACTAAATTAAAAGTTCAGAGATATTTTTTATTTCATACTTTCACTAATGCTCTTTGGAGATAAATCATTTCATTTATATGGGCCTTAGTTTTCACAACTATAAGAGTTGGAAGCTTGACTAGATGATCTGTATGTAGTCTTCCAATTCTAAAATGTTCCACTAATTTGGATTCCTACAATAATTGCCCTTGCAATACACGCATGCTGCCACCAAGTAGCAGTAGAGACTACTAGTTCCTTTTTTATCCCTAGTGGGGGTGCATTTTGACAGCAGACTTATCCGTCAATAGTACAACCTGTTAGTATAACTATAAGATAACAAAATAATCTGGTATTCTTTCCTGTAAAGGAGAAGCTTTACATTGTGTCTGTGAATCGTACCAGAATCACCTGTAGGTTTATAAATATAGAGGAAATCCTGAACCCATTGAATGAGAATCTTCAGAGACAGGACTCGGGCATCTGGAATTTGGGGCTCCCATCATTTGTATATTTTATTTCATTTTACTTTTGCCTATGTACAATACTTGTCACATCCTTTTGAATCTTTAAAAGGTTCTTTCTGTTTTAAATTTTAGAATATCCCATAATCTTCACCTACTTTTCATAAGGTGTTATCTGTTATGTTTATTCGATCTTGTGCTTCTCCTGGTTAAGGCTTCTTTCTTTCCTTTTTTTTTTTTCGTGGCCCTGCCTCATGTCTTGCAGGATCTTAGTTCCCTGACCTGGGATTGGACCCCAGGGCCCCAGCAGTGAAAGCGCCATGTTCTAAACACTGGACCACCAGGGAAGTCCCAAGATTTCAGTTTTAAATGACTTTTTTCCCACTCTAATTCATTCCTGGGATCAGTTTCATGTTTGGACATTAAAGCAACCTTGCATTGCCAGAATAAAGCTACTTTGATTCTGATATATGATTGTTTTACATACCATGGATATAGGTTGTGCTTCTCTTTACACATTGTGCATGCATGTTCAAAGGAGAAACTGGCCTGTGATTCTATTCTTGTAATATTCTTTATAGATTTGTTTTAAGAGTCTATACTTTATATTTTATTTATTTATTTTTGGCTGCATTGGGTCTTCATTGCTGCATGCGAGCTTTCTCTAGTTTCGGCGAGCGGGGGTCTATTCTTCGTTGCGGCGAGTAGGCTTCTCATTGCAGCCTTCTGACCCCATGGGCTTCTGACCCCATCCGTCGGTGCTACTTCAGTTCCTTACCCCTTCCCTTCTGACCCTGGGCGGTGAAATCCTCTTTCTGCGGCTGGCCTGCGGCAGAAAGTCAATGAGGCAAGAGTAGGCTTGGAGTATCCAAGGAGCAGAAAGGATGTCAGCGTGTGGAAAACAGAGCGAGCAAATTGGAGAGGAGAAGGAAACAGTCAGAGAGGAAACAGAGGCCCAGATTTCTAGGTCTGTGGAGGCACTCTGAGGACTTTGCATTTTCTGTGAAGAAGCCACCGAAGAAATTTGAGTGACATGATCTGACTTATGTTTTAACAAGATCTCTCTGGATGCCACGTTGATTAGAGACTGTAGGAGAGCAAGGACAAGCCCCAGAAGACCAACAGTTGATTCAAAGAAGTGATTACTCAAACACGGTCCCCCTCCTCAGTGAAGACGCAGAGCAGGAATTGGCAAATAATGGCCACAAATCAAATCAGGCTCTCAGCCTGGATCTGTGGGACTGTGAGCTAATAATGGTTCTCACGTTCAGAAAGCTTGTTGAAGAAGAAAGAGGAGGAGAAGCTACAGAAACTGTATATGGCCCACAAAGCCTAAGATATTTAAAATCCAGAAGATGCTTTCCAACACCTGATGTAAAGCATGTGGCTGGTAGGAGGTCCTCAGCAAAATTTGGAAGAGGAATACATGAGTCAGTTTGTTCCTGAAAACACTGTAAAGTGATAGGGGTCAAGAAACATTTACCCCTTCACCCTTAACCTTCACAAATGATGCCAGTTCCATTGAGCTATGGAAAAATACTTTCTGGCTTTCAAAAGAATAACCCAGAGGGCATTTTCTCACATAGGCAAGGTCATAAACAACTGTCAAGTGTAGTTGAAATAGCAACAAATCAAATAATAACAGAAAACATTTTTACAGATTTTTAAATCTTACAAAGCATTTTCATGTTCATTATCTAATTTAATCCTCAAATCAACGTCATGAGATAGTTAGTATTTCCCCATTAGAAATGACCACATATGAAATCCTTAGTGATGGCTCAAGAAAAGCTGAAATCTTGAGTATTACATCTATTAATGCCATGGTTGGGTGTTTTCCCATGGGAACACTGGATGCTAAAATCCACAGGGATTTTCAGCTCAAGATGGCAGACTAGGAAATATATTTACTTTCTGTTCCTCCTGAAACCATATCTAAATAAAACTGCAGAAATACCAAAATTAATCAACCAATAAAAGCCAAGATATTTTGCAAGTCATCAACCACAGAAAGATTTCAACACATTTCGAGAAGGCAAACAATGAAATGGAGGAGCCATGAATAAAAGAATGAAGAAAAAAAGGCTGACCCTAAGTAAGGTCTGCACAAAGCCACTCAGCTTTTGCTGAGCTCTGGTTACAGTAAAGGGCACAGGAAAGAAGAGGGGCTGAAAACAAGGAGGCAAACGTCATTTAAGGAAAAACAGTTCATTTAATGAGCTCCAGGGAACACTCAGCCTGCTGCCATACTAACTCATGAATTACAATGGATAGTTGGTAAGCAAGACAAGAAAACAGGGAAGAAACAAAAGAAACAAAAATCAAGACACTGTTTCTAACTGAACTCTTCTCAAATGAGATCGAGGAATTATGGTTCAATGCCACAGCTGTGAATCATTTCTGCTCTTGGAGAGGTTACGAAGGGCTTATAATATTTCCCTTATTTTCAGACAGAATTTAGGTCTGAGCAAAAGCTTTTGTGTCCTCCAACCCCAAAATTTATTGGGGATGGAAGCCCAGATTTGCTGGGACATACCATAAAAAGAATCTCATGAGCAGAGGGTCAAACTGATTTTGGAATATATGAATTATGCCCAGTGTGACTTTCAATCGGTATATATATATATATATACACATTTCTACTGATCTATATGATTTTGGGTTCTGAAACTCCTACATGTCACATGCGTGATACATAACAATGTCAGCCCCAGGAGGGAGAAAACACTCCAATGAAGCAAGCCAAAGAAACAAGTTTTGAGCAAGGTCAAGTGATGAGTAGACCAGGATTGTTCAATTCCTACCTGTCATGCTGAAGCTTCCAGCTCCTGAATAACAACACATGCTTCCCTTGTCCTACACACCCAAGAGTACGTCTCCTCTCTTGGCCATAAGAATCTCTAGAGTTACATATGTGTAATAAAGAGTGGACCCGGCTGGCATACTCACAATGACCAAATTGTGTTGATCCTACTTTATACCAATACATCGCTCCACGCTGAAGTTGCAATAAATGATATATTTGCTTTCTAGACATGAATGAGACGCCTTACTGGATATAATCCAGGAAGGCCAGAGAAGCTGGCTTCTAATCCATACGGAACAATTCACTGCTGAATTTCTTTCAGGATAGCCCATGATTTATCTAGAATATCATCTTTACATATCTGGATCCTTCAAACTAGACAAAGGGAAAATACGGGCTTAAGCCTCGATTAGAAATATGGAATGGTGCCATGCTGACAACTGGTGGTCCCTGACCAGTATCTTCTGAGATTAGAACACAGTGTGGTGGATGACCAATTCATGCGTTGAACAAAAGAAGACCTCCTACAGGGCAGTGTAGCTGTTCGTTACAGGTATGGCACTTAGGGCTAAGTACCATAAGGACTACAAGGAAAAACGAAAAACAAGTAACACATGAAGCATATACGATAAGGAGGCGCCACAGTCCGGAGCACGAGCTCTGGAATCACACAGGCTTGGATCGAATCCCGGCTGAGCCACTACCGTCTATATACCCTGAAGGACAGGCCAAGGTTTAAATGTTGTTTTACCACATTTCAAAAAAGAAGTGAAGAAAGAACCTATCTGCCAGGAAGGGACATCGTGGGGTGCAGCATCCAGTCGGATCAGGGCCCTGCATCTCCTGCTCAGAAACCTTGGCCACCTGGCTCGTGGTGATGCTGGCAGCTGAGCAGCCCTGGAGAAGGCGATCCTGTCTCCAGGTCTCGCAGAGAAGCTGGGGAGGTCTCCGGACGAGGTGGCCCACACCCTGGTAAGCTCTGGCTGCCTCCTGCCCTCAGGTCTCAGCAGGCTCTCGCCTCTGGGCCCCGTGGTGGGGAAGGCCTGGCCGATACATACGCAGGGCTGAGGGGCCTGCAGAGCCAGTCCCCAGGCAGGGTGAGCTCTGGAGGAGGCTTCCACAGTCCCCAACAGTCTCCGCATGGTGGCCCATCTGGTGCCAAACACCTGCCACCCACAGCGAGAAGTCCCAGCCACTAGAAAGTCCAGAAGGGGCCCCGCCCTTTGCCTTTGGGCCGGGGTTAAGCCACCAGCTGGGCTTGCATGTGACCCCTGCCACGCCCCCTGCCCCGCCCACCCTTTCTCTGTGACACGTACAATGGATATGTCATAAAGCCAGGCTGAGCCAGTGCTATAAATTCGGAGGAGTTAGAATCTAGGAAGAAGCTCTCCCACTTTCACTCTCTGCTCTCAGATCAGGCAGGCAGTACCTCTAATATGGAAGCTATGGACACCACACCTCCCTCCCAGGCTGTCCTCTTCCATTCTGCTCATGTTTTCCCCAGCACCCCACTGACGGCTTTGGCGGGTATCGGTGCTTCAGCAGGCAGCACGTCTCACCCCGAACCTATGGACACCACACCTCCTTCTCACGCTGCCATCTTCCATTCTGCTCCTGTTTTCCCCAGCACCCAATCTATGGCTTTGGCGGGCATTGGTGCTTCAGCAGGCAGCACCTCAGACCCCGAACCTATGGACACCACACCTCCTTCACACGCTGTCATCTTCCATTCTGCTCCTGTTTTCCCCAGCACCCCACTGACGGCTTTGCCGGGCATCGGTGCTTCAGCAGGAAGCACGTCAGACCCCGAACCTATGGACACCACACCTCCTTCACACGCTGTTATCTTCCATTCTGCTCCTGTTTTCCCCAGCACCCCATTGACGGCTTTGGCGGGCATCGGTGCTTCAGCAGGAAGCACGTCAGACCCCGAACCTATGGACACCACACCTCCTTCATACGCTGTCATCTTCCATTCTGCTCCTGTTTTCCCCAGCACCCCATTGACGGCTTTGGCGGGCATCAGTGCTTCAGCAGGAAGCACGTCAGACCCCGAACCTATGGACACCACACCTCCTTCACACGCTGTCATCTTCCATTCTGCTCCTGTTTTCCCCAGCACCCCATTGACGGCTTTGGCGGGCATCGGTGCTTCAGCAGGAAGCACGTCAGGCCCCGAACCTATGGACACCACACCTCCTTCACACGCTGTCATCTTCCATTCTGCTCCCGTTTTCCCCAACTCCAGCCTCAGAATGCGCTGAGGCCTGTAGCCTAGTTACGCCAGCTCAGAACAATGATGAGCACACCTTTTTCCAATCACCTTTCCTCATGCTCCCCATGCCTCATACTGCCCTGCTTCTTTATTCTTTATGCCACAGATACCCAAAGTCCCTTGCATTTGGGGAGGCGGATTTGAGACCTATTGTCAGGTCATGTCCTCGCTTGGCTGCCGTGTGAATAAACCTCCTCTTTGCTGCAAACCTCAGCATTTCAGTGTTTTGGCTTGCTGCGCCTCAGACAGAATGGTTGGGAGCAGTGGTACAGGTCCCTTGCCTGTGAGGGAAGCTGCTTCCTAGTAGTCACGTTGTGGATGTTTTCTCCTCTCGGGGTGGGGGATGGGCAGACATCCTGCTCTTCAGGAAAGGGAGAAACGCAGGTGCCAAACCCTTGCCCTCAGCGTCACCGTCACCTAGGAACTTGTTAGAAGCACAGAATCCAGGCCCCACCCAGAACTACTGAATACCAGCCTGCATTTAACAAGATCCACAAGAGAGGCATACCCATATTAAAGTTGGAGAGGCACCAAGCTGTCATCGTCTTCTCCATGGCTAATGAAAACGAAGCAAAGATTCATCCCGAGCCGACTCTGCCTCAGTCACCTGGATATCACATGAGCTCATTTCATCCTCCCCAGAACCTGCAAATGAGACTGAGGGTCAGAGTGGTCTAGCACCCAAGGTTCCATAAAAGAACATGACCAAGGCTCACTGGAGCCCAGACTTCCAAAAAAGAAGGCCCCTGAGCACAGCATGGCACCACCGCAGCCCAAACCGTGGGCCTGGAGGGTAGGCCAGGCTCCCCACGCAGAGTTCACACCATTCGACAGATGCCAACAGCAGACCGCAAGGCGATATGAGAAGTAAGTTCTGATTGTGGAATCTCTGAATTTTGAGATTTAAAGAAAAGAATCTGTTTTCGGGGGATGGTTAAAACAGTTCTACCAAGGAGCAAAGAGAGGGCATCTCAAGGCCCCTTCTGGACTTAGAATTTAATGCCTACTTATTGAGAAATGCTCCGTGCATTTGCTCAGCCCTACGTCGAGATGAAGTTCTCTCTCTGTGCCGTAGAAGCTTAGGTTCTAAAAAGGCCACAGAAATGGGTGAGACCTAAAAACTGCCAGAACAATGCAACAGCCTTAATCAGACTGTCTTTGCTTTGCCTTGCTTACAAGTCACTGACTTTAAACTGAATATGGTGTCATGTCTTTATGTTTCTTGAAGCTTTTTTTACAAAAGATCATATAAAGATTTTCTTCCATGGTAAGACTTTTATATTGTATTTTTCTTAAACTGGAGTGTGGTACATTTACCCTCCATCAGATGATTGCTTATAACTCACCTTGCTTTATTAAGGATACCGCTAGAGGCTTCTATGTCCCTACTAACAAGAATACATTTTCAGGCCCATGCAAACCAATGAAAATCCAAGATTTCAGAGCACAAGATAATGAAAATTCTCTCTATCCGCATCTTTTACTACTTTTAATCTGGTAACAGTCCCTAAGTGTGTCAGATGAAAGGTACTGTCGTGGGAACTGACGTCATTAACAGCATTGCATACAGGTAAGTCTTGATTGTTCCAATTTCTCAAAAAGTTGGACACATTTACTGCCTCTATGACATCTCTAGGGTGTGTGGAAGAAATAAAAAAGAGGCCTGTACAATGTATTTCTCAAAATATACACACATAGAGTTTGCACATACAAACAGGGAAACCTTATAAATAATGTATGGGGAGCAAAGCATTGTCGGTAAGGGAACTAATCATTTCGAAAGCCAACACTGTCACCAAGTGTCCACGCACCAAAACTGACTGGGAATTTTCACGGGCCACCAAACCAGAGGTGGAGATTTTTAGGCACATTCTTGCCAGAAAAGAGAGCCTAGGGCATAAACCACTCAACTGGTTGGCACGAATGCCAGGGCAACCCAAGCAAGTGGATATACAAGCCTACGTAACGCTTGGAAGTAGGAAGCTTTGGGGAACTACACCTGGGCTGGTACTGGCCTCCCTCCCCAAAGGGACAAGGAGAGCAGGTACCTGGATGGAGTCAAGAGAGAGAAAAAAGAAAGGCAAGGCTGGGTGTGGAGCAACGTGTGGATCCAGGAGCATGTGTCTCAGAACTGCCGGGGCTCTGCAGACCAGCTGCATCCCCATTCTCCTTGACCCTCATTGGTATAATGAACTCAGGGTGGGCGCATCCCGGCTGCCAAGTCACTTCCACCTGTCCATGGAGTTGACGGTTACTTGCTCACAGTGAACCAGCCTCTCTGGACCTAACAGCTACTGCAGGAGGCGGTAGTGGAGATCAAGCTGAAGACAACGACCAGATGCGAAGGAGGAAGGGACGTTCAGCGGACTGACTGGGTGGACTGATGGTGTGGGGTTAAGTCTGCAGAGCTAAAGGGGCCAGATGTAGAAAAGGGAAGGGGAACCATAAGGATATGGTCAAGCCCCATCGTATGGATATTTCATCCATATGTTGTATACAAATTCCATTCAATTTGCTCCGAGTGAAAAAGAGAGAACAAAATTATCCTTTCAACCATGTCAGTGACTTTATTTACCATCTCATTTGATGAGTTCATAGCCCAGGGTCAGAGGGAAATGGGAGCTGTGAGCCTGCCATCTCTCAGGAAGTCTCAGGCCTCACAGGCCCCTCATAGCCAAACTACCTCACCTTTTGCACTTTTCAAGCAACGTTATTCCTAAGTGCGAGTCACCCTCTTCATCAGGTTCGCCAAGAAACAGCAATCTCTCCCAATGAGAGAGGAAAGATGGGCTACTTTGGCTTTCTGAGGCACAATATGTAGTTCTCCAAAATGGTACCTGCCTGGGGGATTTTTCAAGAAAATTAAGCATCAGTGGTGATCTGTTTGTCTTCACATAACGTATGACCCAGATGTGCTGAGAAATAAGAAAAGGACGAACGAATCAAGGGCAGCTGATCCAAGGAGGCAAGGGGCAACTTCCACAGCCTACGTGGAAAGCTAGAGGAAGGGAACATCCAGCTGGTGGGAGCTGAAGACAGGGGCCAGTCCTCCTTGGGCTCGGGATGCCACCCCCTCTTCCTACATCTTCACGCTCCCCTTCTCTGTTGGCCCCTCCCAGCCATATTAAAGAGTCACAAGGAAATGCTCTCCTCCACTCCATTCTCCTGTCCTCCTATCCATCCCTCCCTTCTTTCCCTTTGCCATCAATTTCTTCACTTGCGCCCCAGTTCTCCCCTCCCATCTCCACTGCGATCTGGTTTCTGCCCCACTACTCTCGGAAACTGATCTCCTCGAAGCCCCCAGTGATTTCTCCGTTGACAAGTCCAGGGGACTACTTCTCAATCCTTATCTTTGTGACCGCCAAGCCGAGTTAGATCTTAAACAACGTGTCTGTCTTGAAAATCTCTTCCCTTGACTTCTGCGCCACCTTTCCTTTTCTTTTCATGAGACTGATCACAACCAGTGCTGCAGATTCCATCGAATTAAGGAATGCTGTTGCCTACACGTGTGAATGAGCTGTGAGTAAAGTACTGAAGTAGAGGACACCAGAAGTGAAACGTCTTCATGAATGTCCACGTGGCTGAGCAGCAAGTTAACCTTTCATACGTGTGCTAGAGAAGAAGAGTTGGGTTTTATTTTATTTACTTTTCCCTGGACGGTGTTGAATGACTACCATGTACAAGTTCAGGCTACCTTTTGCTGAGGAGAGCTGAGAGAAAACTGAACAATAGAGCTGTCTTTTTCTTGACCAGTTCACCTTAGCTTCCCAAACTCTAAGTCTTTCCCTAATTCTTTCTCCTTTTTATTCTAGTAAAATGAACATAACACAAAATTCACCATTTGGATCACCTTACAATTCACTGTACCATTCAGTGGAATTTACTACTGTCAAAATGTTGTGCAACTATCACCACTGCCTAGCTGCAAAACATTTTCATCAACCAAGAGGAAACCTACACCCATTTTAAGGAGTCATTCCCTATCTCCCTCTCTTCCAAACCCCTGGCAACCACTAATGTATAATCTTTTCTGTGTGTATGGATTTGCCACTGCTGGACATTTCATATAAATGGAACCATACAATATGTAGCCTTTCATGCCTGACTTCTTTCACTTAGTTGCATCCATCATGTAGCATGTATCAGAAATCCACTCACTCTTATGGCTGAATCCTTCATACTGTTTGAATACAAAATTAAAAATACGTTGAGAGTGAAGCTCTGTTTTAATGGCACATCTATTAGGCCAATTCATTGAAAGAAGCTGAAGATGGAGATATTGTGAAATGATAATCGTTGAGAAGCCTCAGCCAATTGGATAATGAAAAGTTTCGGAAATGTTGCAAAAAATTATCTGCTTTATATTAAAAGCCTATTAAACAAGGATTCAGGAGATTGTCTTTTTCTTGCAGGTAACTTAAATGAGGCAGAAAGACATAACTGCCCTTTAAAACACATTTTAAAGGGATTCTATTTATCCTTAATAGACGAATGGGAGTACAGGAAGTTCACATCCAATATGGACTCCCTGTCCAAACACTGTTTATCGTTCTAGCCACCACTATCGAATTATATTTCTTGAGAGTAAGGCAGCTCAATTCCTGCATATTACTTTCTAAACTTCATCCATCAAATCCATTAATACAGTATAAACAAGAGTTGTTCATGTTTAAGTGCAGTTCAAATATCAGGTATAAAGAACCCCCAGTAAGAAAAAGAATCCTATATCTCTTGCCAGAATGTGGTCAGCTCTGGGGTGCTCTGCTAGCTGAAAGACACATTCATTATTAAGAGGATAGAGGCTGTTTAAGAGGGAGGAGAGCCAAAAAATTTTAACTACATATATGTGTTAAGAACAGTGCTAGGTTATCTCATGTTCTATATCAGTCAAGGCTCACCATTTTACATACGTGGAAAGCAAAGTTAAAAGTGTATTCGTAGGGCTTCCCTGTTGGCGCAGTGGTTAAGGATCCACCTGCCAGTGCAGGGGACACGCGTTTGAGCCCTGGTCCCGGAAGATCCCACATGCCACGGAGCAACTAAGACCATGTGCCACAACTACTGAGCCTGCGTGCTAGAGCCCGTGAACCACAACTACTGAAGCCCACGCACCTAGACCCCGTGCTCAGCAACAACGAGAAGCCACCACAATGAGAAGCCCGCGTACTGCAACAAAGAGTAGCCCCCGCTCACCGCAACTAGAGAAAGCCCGCGCACAGCAACGAAGAGCCTAGGCAGCCAAAGATAAATAAATAAATACGTCTATTTAAAAAAAAAAGTGTTTTACTAACTTACTAAAAGGCACGCAATCAGTAAACGTGAGCAAGGATTCAATCCCAAATCTGTCACACTGAAGTTTAAGCTAATACTTGAAATTAATAAAAAGAGCACTAAATTAAAAGTTCAGAGATATTTTTTATTTCATACTTTCACTAATGCTCTTTGGAGATAAATCATTTCATTTATATGGGCCTTAGTTTTCACAACTATAAGAGTTGGAAGCTTGACTAGATGATCTGTATGTAGTCTTCCAATTCTAAAATGTTCCACTAATTTGGATTCCTACAATAATTGCCCTTGCAATACACGCATGCTGCCACCAAGTAGCAGTAGAGACTACTAGTTCCTTTTTTATCCCTAGTGGGGGTGCATTTTGACAGCAGACTTATCCGTCAATAGTACAACCTGTTAGTATAACTATAAGATAACAAAATAATCTGGTATTCTTTCCTGTAAAGGAGAAGCTTTACATTGTGTCTGTGAATCGTACCAGAATCACCTGTAGGTTTATAAATATAGAGGAAATCCTGAACCCATTGAATGAGAATCTTCAGAGACAGGACTCGGGCATCTGGAATTTGGGGCTCCCATCATTTGTATATTTTATTTCATTTTACTTTTGCCTATGTACAATATTTGTCACATCCTTTTGAATCTTTAAAAGGTTCTTTCTGTTTTAAATTTTAGAATATCCCATAATCTTCACCTACTTTTCATAAGGTGTTATCTGTTATGTTTATTCGATCTTGTGCTTCTCCTGGTTAAGGCTTCTTTCTTTCCTTTTTTTTTTTTTCGTGGCCCTGCCTCATGTCTTGCAGGATCTTAGTTCCCTGACCTGGGATTGGACCCCAGGGCCCCAGCAGTGAAAGCGCCATGTTCTAAACACTGGACCACCAGGGAAGTCCCAAGATTTCAGTTTTAAATGACTTTTTTCCCACTCTAATTCATTCCTGGGATCAGTTTCATGTTTGGACATTAAAGCAACCTTGCATTGCCAGAATAAAGCTACTTTGATTCTGATATATGATTGTTTTACATACCATGGATATAGGTTGTGCTTCTCTTTACACATTGTGCATGCATGTTCAAAGGAGAAACTGGCCTGTGATTCTATTCTTGTAATATTCTTTATAGATTTGTTTTAAGAGTCTATACTTTATATTTTATTTATTTATTTTTGGCTGCATTGGGTCTTCATTGCTGCATGCGAGCTTTCTCTAGTTTCGGCGAGCGGGGGTCTATTCTTCGTTGCGGCGAGTAGGCTTCTCATTGCAGCCTTCTGACCCCATGGGCTTCTGACCCCATTCGTCGGTGCTACTTCAGTTCCTTACCCCTTCCCTTCTGACCCTGGGCGGTGAAATCCTCTTTCTGCGGCTGGCCTGCGGCAGAAAGTCAATGAGGCAAGAGTAGGCTTGGAGTATCCAAGGAGCAGAAAGGATGTCAGCGTGTGGAAAACAGAGCGAGCAAATTGGAGAGGAGAAGGAAACAGTCAGAGAGGAAACAGAGGCCCAGATTTCTAGGTCTGTGGAGGCACTCTGAGGACTTTGCATTTTCTGTGAAGAAGCCACCGAAGAAATTTGAGTGACATGATCTGACTTATGTTTTAACAAGATCTCTCTGGATGCCACGTTGATTAGAGACTGTAGGAGAGCAAGGACAAGCCCCAGAAGACCAACAGTTGATTCAAAGAAGTGATTACTCAAACACGGTCCCCCTCCTCAGTGAAGACGCAGAGCAGGAATTGGCAAATAATGGCCACAAATCAAATCAGGCTCTCAGCCTGGATCTGTGGGACTGTGAGCTAATAATGGTTCTCACGTTCAGAAAGCTTGTTGAAGAAGAAAGAGGAGGAGAAGCTACAGAAACTGTATATGGCCCACAAAGCCTAAGATATTTAAAATCCAGAAGATGCTTTCCAACACCTGATGTAAAGCATGTGGCTGGTAGGAGGTCCTCAGCAAAATTTGGAAGAGGAATACATGAGTCAGTTTGTTCCTGAAAACACTGTAAAGTGATAGGGGTCAAGAAACATTTACCCCTTCACCCTTAACCTTCACAAATGATGCCAGTTCCATTGAGCTATGGAAAAATACTTTCTGGCTTTCAAAAGAATAACCCAGAGGGCATTTTCTCACATAGGCAAGGTCATAAACAACTGTCAAGTGTAGTTGAAATAGCAACAAATCAAATAATAACAGAAAACATTTTTACAGATTTTTAAATCTTACAAAGCATTTTCATGTTCATTATCTAATTTAATCCTCAAATCAACGTCATGAGATAGTTAGTATTTCCCCATTAGAAATGACCACATATGAAATCCTTAGTGATTGCTCAAGAAAACCTGAAATCTTGAGTATTACATCTATTAATGCCATGGTTGGGTGTTTTCCCATGGGAACACTGGATGCTAAAATCCACAGGGATTTTCAGCTCAAGATGGCAGACTAGGAAATATATTTACTTTCTGTTCCTCCTGAAACCATATCTAAATAAAACTGCAGAAATACCAAAATTAATCAACCAATAAAAGCCAAGATATTTTGCAAGTCATCAACCACAGAAAGATTTCAACACATTTCGAGAAGGCAAACAATGAAATGGAGGAGCCATGAATAAAAGAATGAAGAAAAAAAGGCTGACCCTAAGTAAGGTCTGCACAAAGCCACTCAGCTTTTGCTGAGCTCTGGTTACAGTAAAGGGCACAGGAAAGAAGAGGGGCTGAAAACAAGGAGGCAAACGTCATTTAAGGAAAAACAGTTCATTTAATGAGCTCCACAGAACACTCAGCCTGCTGCCATACTAACTCATGAATTACAATGGATAGTTGGTAAGCAAGACAAGAAAACAGGGAAGAAACAAAAGAAACAAAAATCAAGACACTGTTTCTAACTGAACTCTTCTCAAATGAGATCGAGGAATTATGGTTCAATGCCACAGCTGTGAATCATTTCTGCTCTTGGAGAGGTTACGAAGGGCTTATAATATTTCCCTTATTTTCAGACAGAATTTAGGTCTGAGCAAAAGCTTTTGTGTCCTCCAACCCCAAAATTTATTGGGGATGGAAGCCCAGATTTGCTGGGACATACCATAAAAAGAATCTCATGAGCAGAGGGTCAAACTGATTTTGGAATATATGAATTATGCCCAGTGTGACTTTCAATCGGTATATATATATATATATATACACATTTCTACTGATCTATATGATTTTGGGTTCTGAAACTCCTACATGTCACATGCGTGATACATAACAATGTCAGCCCCAGGAGGGAGAAAACACTCCAATGAAGCAAGCCAAAGAAACAAGTTTTGAGCAAGGTCAAGTGATGAGTAGACCAGGATTGTTCAATTCCTACCTGTCATGCTGAAGCTTCCAGCTCCTGAATAACAACACATGCTTCCCTTGTCCTACACACCCAAGAGTACGTCTCCTCTCTTGGCCATAAGAATCTCTAGAGTTACATATGTGTAATAAAGAGTGGACCCGGCTGGCATACTCACAATGACCAAATTGTGTTGATCCTACTTTATACCAATACATCGCTCCACGCTGAAGTTGCAATAAATGATATATTTGCTTTCTAGACATGAATGAGACGCCTTACTGGATATAATCCAGGAAGGCCAGAGAAGCTGGCTTCTAATCCATACGGAACAATTCACTGCTGAATTTCTTTCAGGATAGCCCATGATTTATCTAGAATATCATCTTTACATATCTGGATCCTTCAAACTAGACAAAGGGAAAATACGGGCTTAAGCCTCGATTAGAAATATGGAATGGTGCCATGCTGACAACTGGTGGTCCCTGACCAGTATCTTCTGAGATTAGAACACAGTGTGGTGGATGACCAATTCATGCGTTGAACAAAAGAAGACCTCCTACAGGGCAGTGTAGCTGTTCGTTACAGGTATGGCACTTAGGGCTAAGTACCATAAGGACTACAAGGAAAAACGAAAAACAAGTAACACATGAAGCATATACGATAAGGAGGCGCCACAGTCCAGAGCACGAGCTCTGGAATCACACAGGCTTGGATCGAATCCCGGCTGAGCCACTACCGTCTATATACCCTGAAGGACAGGCCAAGGTTTAAATGTTGTTTTACCACATTTCAAAAAAGAAGTGAAGAAAGAACCTATCTGCCAGGAAGGGACATCGTGGGGTGCAGCATCCAGTCGGATCAGGGCCCTGCATCTCCTGCTCAGAAACCTTGGCCACCTGGCTCGTGGTGATGCTGGCAGCTGAGCAGCCCTGGAGAAGGCGATCCTGTCTCCAGGTCTCGCAGAGAAGCTGGGGAGGTCTCCGGACGAGGTGGCCCACACCCTGGTAAGCTCTGGCTGCCTCCTGCCCTCAGGTCTCAGCAGGCTCTGGCCTCTGGGCCCCGTGGTGGGGAAGGCCTGGCCGATACATACGCAGGGCTGAGGGGCCTGCAGAGCCAGTCCCCAGGCAGGGTGAGCTCTGGAGGAGGCTTCCACAGTCCCCAACAGTCTCCGCATGGTGGCCCATCTGGTGCCAAACACCTGCCACCCACAGCGAGAAGTCCCAGCCACTAGAAAGTCCAGAAGGGGCCCCGCCCTTTGCCTTTGGGCCGGGGTTAAGCCACCAGCTGGGCTTGCATGTGACCCCTGCCACGCCCCCTGCCCCGCCCACCCTTTCTCTGTGACACGTACAATGGATATGTCATAAAGCCAGGCTGAGCCAGTGCTATAAATTCGGAGGAGTTAGAAGCTAGGAAGAAGCTCTCCCACTTTCACTCTCTGCTCTCAGATCAGGCAGGCAGTACCTCTAATATGGAAGCTATGGACACCACACCACCCTCCCAGGCTGTCCTCTTCCATTCTGCTCATGTTTTCCCCAGCACCCCACTGACGGCTTTGGCGGGTATCGGTGCTTCAGCAGGCAGCACGTCTCACCCCGAACCTATGGACACCACGCCTCCTTCTCACGCTGCCATCTTCCATTCTGCTCCTGTTTTCCCCAGCACCCAATCTATGGCTTTGGCGGGCATCGGTGCTTCAGCAGGCAGCACCTCAGACCCCGAACCTATGGACACCACACCTCCTTCACATGCTGTCATCTTCCATTCTGCTCCTGTTTTCCCCAGCACCCCACTGACGGCTTTGGCGGGCATCGGTGCTTCAGCAGGAAGCACGTCAGACCCCGAACCTATGGACACCACACCTCTTCACACGCTGTCATCTTCCATTCTGCTCCTGTTTTCCCCAGCACCCCATTGACGGCTTTGGCGGGCATCGGTGCTTCAGCAGGAAGCACGTCAGACCCCGAACCTATGGACACCACACCTCCTTCATACGCTGTCATCTTCCATTCTGCTCCTGTTTTCCCCAGCACCCCATTGACGGCTTTGGCGGGCATCGGTGCTTCAGCAGGAAGCACATCAGACCCCGAACCTATGGACAGCACACCTCCTTCACACGCTGTCATCTTCCATTCTGCTCCTGTTTTCCCCAGCACCCCATTGACGGCTTTGGCGGGCATCGGTGCTTCAGCAGGAAGCACGTCAGGCCCCGAACCTATGGACACCACACCTCCTTCACACGCTGTCATCTTCCATTCTGCTCCCGTTTTCCCCAACTCCAGCCTCAGAATGCGCTGAGGCCTGTAGCCTAGTTACGCCAGCTCAGAACAATGATGAGCACACCTTTTTCCAATCACCTGTCCTCATGCTCCCCATGCCTCATACTGCCCTGCTTCTTTATTCTTTATGCCACAGATACCCAAAGCCCCTTGCATTTGGGGAGGCGGATTTGAGACCTATTGTCAGGTCACGTCCTCGCTTGGCTGCCCTGTGAATAAACCTCCTCTTTGCTGCAAACCTCAGCATTTCAGTGTTTTGGCTTGCTGCGCCTCAGACAGAATGGTTGGGAGCAGTGGTACAGGTCCCTTGCCTGTGAGGGAAGCTGCTTCCTAGTGGTCACGTTGTGGATGTTTTCTCCTCTCGGGGTGGGGGCGGGGCAGACATCCTGCTCTTCAGGAAAGGGAGAAACGCAGGTGCCAAACCCTTGCCCTCAGCGTCACCGTCACCTAGGAACTTGTTAGAAGCACAGAATCCAGGCCCCACCCAGAACTACTGAATACCAGCCTGCATTTAACAAGATCCACAAGAGAGGCATACGCATATTAAAGTTGGAGAGGCACCAAGCTGTCATCGTCTTCTCCACGGCTAATGAAAACGAAGCAAAGGTTCATCCCGAGCCGACTCTGCCTCAGTCACCTGGATATCACATGAGCTCATTTCATCCTCCCCAGAACCTGCAAATGAGACTGAGGGTCAGAGTGGTCTAGCACCCAAGGTTCCATAAAAGAACATGACCAAGGCTCACTGGAGCCCAGACTTCCAAAAAAGAAGGCCCCTGAGCACAGCATGGCACCACTGCAGCCCAAACCGTGGGCCTGGAGGGTAGGCCAGGCTCCCCACGCAGAGTTCACACCATTCGACAGATGCCCACAGCAGACCGCAAGGTGATATGAGAAGTAAGTTCTGATTGTGGAATCTCTGAATTTTGAGATTTAAAGAAAAAAATCTGTTTTCGGGGGATGGTTAGAACAGTTCTACCAAGGAGTAAAGAGAGGGCATCTCAAGGCCCCTTCTGGACTTAGAATTTAATGCCTACTTATTGAGAAATGCTCCGTGCATTTGCTCAGCCCTACGTCGAGATGAAGTTCTCTCTCTGTGCCGTAGAAGCTTAGGTTCTAAAAAGGCCACAGAAATGGGTGAGACCTAAAAAATGCCAGAACAATGCAACGGCCTTAATCAGACTGTCTTTGCTTTGCCTTGCTTACAAGTCACTGACTTTAAACTGAATATGGTGTCATGTCTTTATGTTTCTTGAAGCTTTTTTTACAAAAGATCATATAAAGATTTTCTTCCATGGTAAGACTTTTATATTGTATTTTTCTTAAACTGGAGTGTGGTACATTTACCCTCCATCAGATGATTGCTTATAGCTCACCTTGCTTTATTAAGGATACCGCTAGAGGCTTCTATGTCCCTACTAACAAGAATACATTTTCACGCCCATGCAAACCAATGAAAATCCAAGATTTCAGAGCACAAGATAATGAAAATTCTCTCTATCCGCATCTTTTACTACTTTTAATCTGGTAACAGTCCCTAAGTGTGTCAGATGAAAGGTACTGTCGTGGGAACTGACGTCGTTAACATCATTGCATACAGGTAAGTCTTGATTGTTCCAATTTCTCAAAAAGTTGGACACATTTACTGCCTCTATGACATCTCTAGGGTGTGTGGAAGAAATTAAAAAGAGGCCTGTACAATGTATTTCTCAAAATATACACACATAGAGTTTGCACATACAAACAGGGAAACCTTATAAATAATGTATGGGGAGCAAAGCATTGTCGGTAAGGGAACTAATCATTTCGAAAGCCAACACTGTCACCAAGTGTCCACGCACCAAAACTGACTGGGAATTTTCACGGGCCACCAAACCAGAGGTGGAGATTTTTAGGCACATTCTTGCCAGAAAAGAGAGCCTAGGGCATAAACCACTCAACTGGTTGGCACGAATGCCAGGGCAACCCAAGCAAGTGGATATACAAGCCTACGTAACGCTTGGAAGTAGGAAGCTTTGGGGAACTACACCTGGGCTGGTACTGGCCTCCCTCCCCAAAGGGACAAGGAGAGCAGGTACCTGGATGGAGTCAAGAGAGAGAAAAAAGAAAGGCAAGGCTGGGTGTGGAGCAACGTGTGGATCCAGGAGCATGTGTCTCAGAACTGCCGGGGCTCTGCAGACCAGCTGCATCCCCATTCTCCTTGACCCTCATTGGTATAATGAACTCAGGGTGGGCGCATCCCGGCTGCCAAGTCACTTCCACCTGTCCATGGAGTTGACGGTTACTTGCTCACAGTGAACCAGCCTCTCTGGACCTAACAGCTACTGCAGGAGGCGGTAGTGGAGATCAAGCTGAAGACAACGACCAGATGCGAAGGAGGAAGGGACGTTCAGCGGACCGACTGGGTGGACTGATGGTGTGGGGTTAAGTCTGCAGAGCTAAAGGGGCCAGATGTAGAAAAGGGAAGGGGAACCATGAGGATATGGTCAAGCCCTATCGTATGGATGTTTCATCCATATGTTGTATACAAATTCCATTCAATTTGCTCCGAGTGAAAAAGAGAGAACAAAATTATCCTTTCAACCATGTCAGTGACTTTATTTACCATCTCATTTGATGAGCTCATAGCCCAGGGTCAGAGGGAAATGGGAGCTGTGAGCCTGCCATCTCTCAGGAAGTCTCAGGCCTCAGAGGCCCCTCATAGCCAAACTACCTCACCTTTTGCACTTTTCAAGCAACGTTATTCCTAAGTGCGAGTCACCCTCTTCATCAGGTTCGCCAAGAAACAGCAATCTCTCCCAATGAGAGAGGAAAGATGGGCTACTTTGGCTTTCTGAGGCACAATATGTAGTTCTCCAAAATGGTACCTGCCTGGGGGATTTTTCAAGAAAATTAAGCATCAGTGGTGATCTGTTTGTCTTCACATAACGTATGACCCAGATGTGCTGAGAAATAAGAAAAGGACGAACGAATCAAGGGCAGCTGATCCAAGGAGGCAAGGGGCAACTTCCACAGCCTACGTGGAAAGCTAGAGGAAGGGAACATCCAGCTGGTGGGAGCTGAAGACAGGGGCCAGTCCTCCTTGGGCTCGGGATGCCACCCCCTCTTCCTACATCTTCACGCTCCCCTTCTCTGTTGGCCCCTCCCAGCCATATTAAAGAGTCACAAGGAAATGCTCTCCTCCACTCCATTCTCCTGTCCTCCTATCCATCCCTCCCTTCTTTCCCTTTGCCATCAATTTCTTCACTTGCGCCCCAGTTCTCCCCTCCCATCTCCACTGCGATCTGGTTTCTGCCCCACTACTCTCGGAAACTGATCTCCTCGAAGCCCCCAATGATTTCTCCGTTGACAAGTCCAGGGGACTACTTCTCAATCCTTATCTTTGTGACCACCAAGCCGAGTTAGATCTTAAACAACGTCTCTGTCTTGAAAATCTCTTCCCTTGACTTCTGCGCCACCTTTCCTTTTCTTTTCATGAGACTGATCACAACCAGTGCTGCAGATTCCATCGAATTAAGGAATGCTGTTGCCTACACGTGTGAATGAGCTGTGAGTAAAGTACTGAAGTAGAGGACACCAGAAGTGAAACGTCTTCATGAATGTCCACGTGGCTGAGCAGCAAGTTAACCTTTCATACGTGTGCAAGAGAAGAAGAGTTGGGTTTTATTTTATTTACTTTTCCCTGGACGGTGTTGAATGACTACCATGTACAAGTTCAGGCTACCTTTTGCTGAGGAGAGCTGAGAGAAAACTGAACAAGAGAGCTGTCTTTTTCTTGACCAGTTCACCTTAGTTTCCCAAACTCTAAGTCTTTCCCTAATTCTTTCTCCTTTTTATTCTAGTAAAATGAACATAACACAAAATTCACCATTTGGATCATCTTACAATTCACTGTACCATTCAGTGGAATTTACTACAGTCAAAATGTTGTGCAACTATCACCACTGCCTAGCTGCAAAACATTTTCATCAACCAAGAGGAAACCTACACCCATTTTAAGGAGTCATTCCCTATCTCCCTCTCTTCCAAACCCCTGGCAAACACTAATGTATAATCTTTTCTGTGTGTATGGATTTGCCACTGCTAGACATTTCATATAAATGGAACCATACAATATGTAGCCTTTCATGCCTGACTTCTTTCACTTAGTTGCATCCATCATGTAGCATGTATCAGAAATCCACTCACTCTTATGGCTGAATCGTTCATACTGTTTGAATACAAAATTAAAAATACGTTGAGAGTGAAGCTCTGTTTTAATGGCACATCTATTAGGCCAATTCATTGAAAGAAGCTGAAGATGGAGATATTGTGAAATGATAATCGTTGAGAAGCCTCAGCCAATTGGATAATGAAAAGTTTGGGAAATGTTGCAAAAAATTATCTGCTTTATATTAAAAGCCTATTAAACAAGGATTCAGGAGATTGTCTTTTTCTTGCAGGTAACTTAAAGGAGGCAGAAAGACATAACTGCCCTTTAAAACACATTTTGAAGGGATTCTATTTATCCTTAATAGACGAATGGGAGTACAGGAAGTTCACATCCAATATGGACTCCCTGTCCAAACACTGTTTATCGTTCTAGCCACCACTATCGAATTATATTTCTTGAGAGTAAGGCAGCTCAATTCCTGCATATTACTTTCTAAAATTCATCCATCAAATCCATTAATACAGTATAAACAAGAGTTGTTCATGTTTAAGTGCAGTTCAAATATCAGGTATAAAGAACCCCCAGTAAGAAAAAGAATCCTATATCTCTTGCCAGAATGTGGTCAGCTCTGGGGTGCTCTGCTAGCTGAAAGACACATTCATTATTAAGAGGATAGAGGCTGTTTAAGAGGGATGAGAGCCAAAAAATTTTAACTACATATACGTGTTAAGAACAGTGCTAGGTTATCTCATGTTCTATATCAGTCAAGGCTCACCATTTTACATACGTGGAAAGCAAAGTTAAAAGTGTATTCGTAGGGCTTCCCTGTTGGCGCAGTGGTTAAGGATCCACCTGCCAGTGCAGGGGACACGCGTTTGAGCCCTGGTCCGGGAAGATCCCACATGCCACGGATCAACTAAGACCATGTGCCACAACTACTGAGCCTGCGTGCTAGAGCCCGTGAACCACAACTACTGAAGCCCACGCACCTAGACCCCGTGCTCAGCAACAACGAGAAGCCACCACAATGAGAAGCCCGCGTACTGCAACAAAGAGTAGCCCCCGCTCACCGCAACTAGAGAAAGCCCGCGCACAGCAACGAAGAGCCTAGGCAGCCAAAGATAAATAAATAAATACGTCTATTTAAAAAAAAAGTGTTTTACTAACTTACTAAAAGGCACGCAATCAGTAAACGTGAGCAAGGATTCAATCCCAAATCTGTCACACTGAAGTTTAAGCTAATACTTGAAATTAATAAAAAGAGCACTAAATTAAAAGTTCAGAGATATTTTTTATTTCATACTTTCACTAATGCTCTTTGGAGATAAATCATTTCATTTATATGGGCCTTAGTTTTCACAACTATAAGAGTTGGAAGCTTGACTAGATGATCTGTATGTAGTCTTCCAATTCTAAAATGTTCCACTAATTTGGATTCCTACAATAATTGCCCTTGCAATACTCGCATGCTGCCACCAAGTAGCAGTAGAGACTACTAGTTCCTTTTTTATCCCTAGTGGGGGTGCATTTTGACAGCAGACTTATCCGTCAATAGTACAACCTGTTAGTATAACTATAAGATAACAAAATAATCTGGTATTCTTTCCTGTAAAAGAGAAGCTTTACATTGTGTCTGTGAATCGTACCAGAATCACCTGTAGGTTTATAAATATAGAGGAAATCCTGAACCCATTGAATGAGAATCTTCAGAGACAGGACTTGGGCATCTGGAATTTTGGGCTCCCATCATTTGTATATTTTATTTCATTTTATTTTTGCCTATGTACAATATTTGTCACATCCTTTTGAATCTTTAAAAGGTTCTTTCTGTTTTAAATTTTAGAATATCCCATAATCTTCACCTACTTTTCATAAGGTGTTATCTGTTATGTTTATTCGATCTTGTGCTTCTCCTGGTTAAGGCTTCTTTCTTTCCTTTTTTTTTTTTTCGTGGCCCTGCCTCATGTCTTGCAGGATCTTAGTTCCCTGACCTGGGATTGGACCCCAGGGCCCCAGCAGTGAAAGCGCCATGTTCTAAACACTGGACCACCAGGGAAGTCCCAAGATTTCAGTTTTAAATGACTTTTTTCCCACTCTAATTCATTCCTGGGATCAGTTTCATGTTTGGACATTAAAGCAACCTTGCATTGCCAGAATAAAGCTACTTTGATTCTGATATATGATTGTTTTACATACCATGGATATAGGTTGTGCTTCTCTTTACACATTGTGCATGCATGTTCAAAGGAGAAACTGGCCTGTGATTCTATTCTTGTAATATTCTTTATAGATTTGTTTTAAGAGTCTATACTTTATATTTTATTTATTTATTTTTGGCTGCATTGGGTCTTCATTGCTGCATGCGAGCTTTCTCTAGTTTCGGCGAGCGGGGGTCTATTCTTCGTTGCGGCGAGTAGGCTTCTCATTGCAGCCTTCTGACCCCATGGGCTTCTGACCCCATTCGTCGGTGCTACTTCAGTTCCTTACCCCTTCCCTTCTGACCCTGGGCGGTGAAATCCTCTTTCTGCGGCTGGCCTGCGGCAGAAAGTCAATGAGGCAAGAGTAGGCTTGGAGTATCCAAGGAGCAGAAAGGATGTCAGCGTGTGGAAAACAGAGCGAGCAAATTGGAGAGGAGAAGGAAACAGTCAGAGAGGAAACAGAGGCCCAGATTTCTAGGTCTGTGGAGGCACTCTGAGGACTTTGCATTTTCTGTGAAGAAGCCACCGAAGAAATTTGAGTGACATGATCTGACTTATGTTTTAACAAGATCTCTCTGGATGCCACGTTGATTAGAGACTGTAGGAGAGCAAGGACAAGCCCCAGAAGACCAACAGTTGATTCAAAGAAGTGATTACTCAAACACGGTCCCCCTCCTCAGTGAAGACGCAGAGCAGGAATTGGCAAATAATGGCCACAAATCAAATCAGGCTCTCAGCCTGGATCTGTGGGACTGTGAGCTAATAATGGTTCTCACGTTCAGAAAGCTTGTTGAAGAAGAAAGAGGAGGAGAAGCTACAGAAACTGTATATGGCCCACAAAGCCTAAGATATTTAAAATCCAGAAGATGCTTTCCAACACCTGATGTAAAGCATGTGGCTGGTAGGAGGTTCTCAACAAAATTTGGAAGAGGAATACATGAGTCAGTTCGTTCCTGAAAACACTGTAAAGTGATAGGGGTCAAGAAACATTTACCCCTTCACCCTTAACCTTCACAAATGATGCCAGTTCCATTGAGCTATGGAAAAATACATTCTGGCTTTCAAAAGAATAACCCAGAGGGCATTTTCTCACATAGGCAAGGTCATAAACAACTGTCAAGTGAAGTTGAAATAACAACAAATCAAATAATAACAGAAAACATTTTTACAGATTTTTAAATCTTACAAAGCATTTTCATGTTCATTATCTAATTTAATCCTCAAATCAACGTCATGAGATAGTTAGTATTTCCCCATTAGAAATGACCACATATGAAATCCTTAGTGATTGCTCAAGAAAACCTGAAATCTTGAGTATTACATCTATTAATGCCATGGTTGGGTGTTTTCCCATGGGAACACTGGATGCTAAAATCCACAGGGATTTTCAGCTCAAGATGGCAGACTAGGAAATATATTTAATTTCTGTTCCTCCTGAAACCATATCTAAATAAAACTGCAGAAATACCAAAATTAATCAACCAATAAAAGCCAAGATATTTTGCAAGTCATCAACCACAGAAAGATTTCAACACATTTCGAGAAGGCAAACAATGAAATGGAGGAGCCATGAATAAAAGAATGAAGAAAAAAAGGCTGACCCTAAGTAAGGTCTGCACAAAGCCACTCAGCTTTTGCTGAGCTCTGGTTACAGTAAAGGGCACAGGAAAGAAGAGGGGCTGAAAACAAGGAGGCAAACGTCATTTAAGGAAAAACAGTTCATTTAATGAGCTCCACGGAACACTCAGCCTGCTGCCATACTAACTCATGAATTACAATGGATAGTTGGTAAGCAAGACAAGAAAACAGGGAAGAAACAAAAGAAACAAAAATCAAGACACTGTTTCTAACTGAACTCTTCTCAAATGAGATCGAGGAATTATGGTTCAATGCCACAGCTGTGAATCATTTCTGCTCTTGGATAGGTTACAAAGGGCTTATAATATTTCCCTTATTTTCAGACAGAATTTAGGTCTGAGCAAAAGCTTTTGTGTCCTCCAACCCCAAAATTTATTGGGGATGGAAGCCCAGATTTGCTGGGACATACCATAAAAAGAATCTCATGAGCAGAGGGTCAAACTGATTTTGGAATATATGAATTATGCCCAGTGTGAGTTTCAATCAGTATATATATATATATATATATATATATACACATTTCTACTGATCTATATGATTTTGGGTTCTGAAACTCCTACATGTCACATGCGTGATACATAACAGACAATGTCAGCCCCAGGAGGGAGAAAACACTCCAATGAAGCAAGCCAAAGAAACAAGTTTTGAGCAAGGTCAAGTGATGAGTAGACCAGGATTGTTCAATTCCTACCTGTCATGCTGAAGCTTCCAGCTCCTGAATAACAACACATGCTTCCCTTGTCCTACACACCCAAGAGTACGTCTCCTCTCTTGGCCATAAGAATCTCTAGAGTTACATATGTGTAATAAAGAGTGGACCCGGCTGGCATACTCACAATGACCAAATTGTGTTGATCCTACTTTATACCAATACATCGCTCCACGCTGAAGTTGCAATAAATGATATATTTGCTTTCTAGACATGAATGAGACGCCTTACTGGATATAATCCAGGAAGGCCAGAGAAGCTGGCTTCTAATCCATACGGAACAATTCACTGCTGAATTTCTTTCAGGATAGCCCATGATTTATCTAGAATATCATCTTTACATATCTGGATCCTTCAAACTAGACAAAGGGAAAATACGGGCTTAAGCCTCGATTAGAAATATGGAATGGTGCCATGCTGACAACTGGTGGTCCCTGACCAGTATCTTCTGAGATTAGAACACAGTGTGGTGGATGACCAATTCATGCGTTGAACAAAAGAAGACCTCCTACAGGGCAGTGTAGCTGTTCGTTACAGGTATGGCACTTAGGGCTAAGTACCATAAGGACTACAAGGAAAAACGAAAAACAAGTAACACATGAAGCATATACGATAAGGAGGCGCCACAGTCCAGAGCACGAGCTCTGGAATCACACAGGCTTGGATCGAATCCCGGCTGAGCCACTACCGTCTATATACCCTGAAGGACAGGCCAAGGTTTAAATGTTGTTTTACCACATTTCAAAAAAGAAGTGAAGAAAGAACCTATCTGCCAGGAAGGGACATCGTGGGGTGCAGCATCCAGTCGGATCAGGGCCCTGCATCTCCTGCTCAGAAACCTTGGCCACCTGGCTCGTGGTGATGCTGGCAGCTGAGCAGCCCTGGAGAAGGCGATCCTGTCTCCAGGTCTCGCAGAGAAGCTGGGGAGGTCTCCGGACGAGGTGGCCCACACCCTGGTAAGCTCTGGCTGCCTCCTGCCCTCAGGTCTCAGCAGGCTCTGGCCTCTGGGCCCCGTGGTGGGGAAGGCCTGGCCGATACATACGCAGGGCTGAGGGGCCTGCAGAGCCAGTCCCCAGGCAGGGTGAGCTCTGGAGGAGGCTTCCACAGTCCCCAACAGTCTCCGCATGGTGGCCCATCTGGTGCCAAACACCTGCCACCCACAGCGAGAAGTCCCAGCCACTAGAAAGTCCAGAAGGGGCCCCGCCCTTTGCCTTTGGGCCGGGGTTAAGCCACCAGCTGGGCTTGCGTGTGACCCCTGCCACGCCCCCTGCCCCGCCCACCCTTTCTCTGTGACACGTACAATGGATATGTCATAAAGCCAGGCTGAGCCAGTGCTATAAATTCGGAGGAGTTAGAATCTAGGAAGAAGCTCTCCCACTTTCACTCTCTGCTCTCAGATCAGGCAGGCAGTACCTCTAATATGGAAGCTATGGACACCACACCTCCCTCCCAGGCTGTCCTCTTCCATTCTGCTCATGTTTTCCCCAGCACCCCACTGACGGCTTTGGCGGGTATCGGTGCTTCAGCAGGCAGCACGTCTCACCCCGAACCTATGGACACCACACCTCCTTCTCACGCTGCCATCTTCCATTCTGCTCCTGTTTTCCCCAGCACCCAATCTATGGCTTTGGCGGGCATTGGTGCTTCAGCAGGCAGCACCTCAGACCCCGAACCTATGGACACCACACCTCCTTCACACGCTGTCATCTTCCATTCTGCTCCTGTTTTCCCCAGCACCCCACTGACGGCTTTGCCGGGCATCGGTGCTTCAGCAGGAAGCACGTCAGACCCCGAACCTATGGACACCACACCTCCTTCACACGCTGTTATCTTCCATTCTGCTCCTGTTTTCCCCAGCACCCCATTGACGGCTTTGGCGGGCATCGGTGCTTCAGCAGGAAGCACGTCAGACCCCGAACCTATGGACACCACACCTCCTTCATACGCTGTCATCTTCCATTCTGCTCCTGTTTTCCCCAGCACCCCATTGACGGCTTTGGCGGGCATCAGTGCTTCAGCAGGAAGCACGTCAGACCCCGAACCTATGGACACCACACCTCCTTCACACGCTGTCATCTTCCATTCTGCTCCTGTTTTCCCCAGCACCCCATTTACGGCTTTGGCGGGCATCGGTGCTTCAGCAGGAAGCACGTCAGGCCCCGAACCTATGGACACCACACCTCCTTCACACGCTGTCATCTTCCATTCTGCTCCCGTTTTCCCCAACTCCAGCCTCAGAATGCGCTGAGGCCTGTAGCCTAGTTACGCCAGCTCAGAACAATGATGAGCACACCTTTTTCCAATCACCTGTCCTCATGCTCCCCATGCCTCATACTGCCCTGCTTCTTTATTCTTTATGCCACAGATACCCAAAGTCCCTTGCATTTGGGGAGGCGGATTTGAGACCTATTGTCAGGTCATGTCCTCGCTTGGCTGCCGTGTGAATAAACCTCCTCTTTGCTGCAAACCTCAGCATTTCAGTGTTTTGGCTTGCTGCGCCTCAGACAGAATGGTTGGGAGCAGTGGTACAGGTCCCTTGCCTGTGAGGGAAGCTGCTTCCTAGTAGTCACGTTGTGGATGTTTTCTCCTCTCGGGGTGGGGGATGGGCAGACATCCTGCTCTTCAGGAAAGGGAGAAACGCAGGTGCCAAACCCTTGCCCTCAGCGTCACCGTCACCTAGGAACTTGTTAGAAGCACAGAATCCAGGCCCCACCCAGAACTACTGAATACCAGCCTGCATTTAACAAGATCCACAAGAGAGGCATACCCATATTAAAGTTGGAGAGGCACCAAGCTGTCATCGTCTTCTCCATGGCTAATGAAAACGAAGCAAAGATTCATCCCGAGCCGACTCTGCCTCAGTCACCTGGATATCACATGAGCTCATTTCATCCTCTCCAGAACCTGCAAATGAGACTGAGGGTCAGAGTGGTCTAGCACCCAAGGTTCCATAAAAGAACATGACCAAGGCTCACTGGAGCCCAGACTTCCAAAAAAGAAGGCCCCTGAGCACAGCATGGCACCACCGCAGCCCAAACCGTGGGCCTGGAGGGTAGGCCAGGCTCCCCACGCAGAGTTCACACCATTCGACAGATGCCAACAGCAGACCGCAAGGCGATATGAGAAGTAAGTTCTGATTGTGGAATCTCTGAATTTTGAGATTTAAAGAAAAGAATCTGTTTTCGGGGGATGGTTAAAACAGTTCTACCAAGGAGCAAAGAGAGGGCATCTCAAGGCCCCTTCTGGACTTAGAATTTAATGCCTACTTATTGAGAAATGCTCCGTGCATTTGCTCAGCCCTACGTCGAGATGAAGTTCTCTCTCTGTGCCGTAGAAGCTTAGGTTCTAAAAAGGCCACAGAAATGGGTGAGACCTAAAAACTGCCAGAACAATGCAACAGCCTTAATCAGACTGTCTTTGCTTTGCCTTGCTTACAAGTCACTGACTTTAAACTGAATATGGTGTCATGTCTTTATGTTTCTTGAAGCTTTTTTTACAAAAGATCATATAAAGATTTTCTTCCATGGTAAGACTTTTATATTGTATTTTTCTTAAACTGGAGTGTGGTACATTTACCCTCCATCAGATGATTGCTTATAACTCACCTTGCTTTATTAAGGATACCGCTAGAGGCTTCTATGTCCCTACTAACAAGAATACATTTTCAGGCCCATGCAAACCAATGAAAATCCAAGATTTCAGAGCACAAGATAATGAAAATTCTCTCTATCCGCATCTTTTACTACTTTTAATCTGGTAACAGTCCCTAAGTGTGTCAGATGAAAGGTACTGTCGTGGGAACTGACGTCGTTAACAGCATTGCATACAGGTAAGTCTTGATTGTTCCAATTTCTCAAAAAGTTGGACACATTTACTGCCTCTATGACATCTCTAGGGTGTGTGGAAGAAATAAAAAAGAGGCCTGTACAATGTATTTCTCAAAATATACACACATAGAGTTTGCACATACAAACAGGGAAACCTTATAAATAATGTATGGGGAGCAAAGCATTGTCGGTAAGGGAACTAATCATTTCGAAAGCCAACACTGTCACCAAGTGTCCACGCACCAAAACTGACTGGGAATTTTCACGGGCCACCAAACCAGAGGTGGAGATTTTTAGGCACATTCTTGCCAGAAAAGAGAGCCTAGGGCATAAACCACTCAACTGGTTGGCACGAATGCCAGGGCAACCCAAGCAAGTGGATATACAAGCCTACGTAACGCTTGGAAGTAGGAAGCTTTGGGGAACTACACCTGGGCTGGTACTGGCCTCCCTCCCCAAAGGGACAAGGAGAGCAGATACCTGGATGGAGTCAAGAGAGAGAAAAAAGAAAGGCAAGGCTGGGTGTGGAGCAACGTGTGGATCCAGGAGCATGTGTCTCAGAACTTCCGGGGCTCTGCAGACCAGCTGCATCCCCATTCTCCTTGACCCTCATTGGTATAATGAACTCAGGGTGGGCGCATCCCGGCTGCCAAGTCACTTCCACCTGTCCATGGAGTTGACGGTTACTTGCTCACAGTGAACCAGCCTCTCTGGACCTAACAGCTACTGCAGGAGGCGGTAGTGGAGATCAAGCTGAAGACAACGACCAGATGCGAAGGAGGAAGGGACGTTCAGCGGACCGACTGGGTGGACTGATGGTGTGGGGTTAAGTCTGCAGAGCTAAAGGGGCCAGATGTAGAAAAGGGAAGGGGAACCATGAGGATATGGTCAAGCCCCATCGTATGGATATTTCATCCATATGTTGTATACAAATTCCATTCAATTTGCTCCGAGTGAAAAAGAGAGAACAAAATTATCCTTTCAACCATGTCAGTGACTTTATTTACCATCTCATTTGATGAGCTCATAGCCCTGGGTCAGAGGGAAATGGGAGCTGTGAGCCTGCCATCTCTCAGGAAGTCTCAGGCCTCAGAGGCCCCTCATAGCCAAACTACCTCACCTTTTGCACTTTTCAAGCAACGTTATTCCTAAGTGCGAGTCACCCTCTTCATCAGGTTCGCCAAGAGACAGCAATCTCTCCCAATGAGAGAGGAAAGATGGGCTACTTTGGCTTTCTGAGGCACAATATGTAGTTCTCCAAAATGGTACCTGCCTGGGGGATTTTTCAAGAAAATTAAGCATCAGTGGTGATCTGTTTGTCTTCACATAACGTATGACCCAGATGTGCTGAGAAATAAGAAAAGGACGAACGAATCAAGGGCAGCTGATCCAAGGAGGCAAGGGGCAACTTCCACTGCCTACGTGGAAAGCTAGAGGAAGGGAACATCCAGCTGGTGGGAGCTGAAGACAGGGGCCAGTCCTCCTTGGGCTCGGGATGCCACCCCCTCTTCCTACATCTTCACGCTCCCCTTCTCTGTTGGCCCCTCCCAGCCATATTAAAGAGTCACAAGGAAATGCTCTCCTCCACTCCATTCTCCTGTCCTCCTATCCATCCCTCCCTTCTTTCCCTTTGCCATCAATTTCTTCACTTGCGCCCCAGTTCTCCCCTCCCATCTCCACTGCGATCTGGTTTCTGCCCCACTACTCTCGGAAACTGATCTCCTCGAAGCCCCCAATGATTTCTCCGTTGACAAGTCCAGGGGACTACTTCTCAATCCTTATCTTTGTGACCGCCAAGCCGAGTTAGATCTTAAACAACGTCTCCGTCTTGCAAATCTCTTCCCTTGACTTCTGCGCCACCTTTCCTTTTCTTTTCATGAGACTGATCACAACCAGTGCTGCAGATTCCATCGAATTAAGGAATGCTGTTGCCTACACGTGTGAATGAGCTGTGAGTAAAGTACTGAAGTAGAGGACACCAGAAGTGAAACGTCTTCATGAATGTCCACGTGGCTGAGCAGCAAGTTAACCTTTCATACGTGTGCTAGAGAAGAAGAGTTGGGTTTTATTTTATTTACTTTTCCCTGGACGGTGTTGAATGACTACCATGTACAAGTTCAGGCTACCTTTTGCTGAGGAGAGCTGAGAGAAAACTGAACAAGAGAGCTGTCTTTTTCTTGACCAGTTCACCTTAGTTTCCCAAACTCTAAGTCTTTCCCTAATTCTTTCTCCTTTTTATTCTAGTAAAATGAACATAACACAAAATTCACCATTTGGATCACCTTACAATTCACTGTACCATTCAGTGGAATTTACTACTGTCAAAATGTTGTGCAACTATCACCACTGCCTAGCTGCAAAACATTTTCATCAACCAAGAGGAAACCTACACCCATTTTAAGGAGTCATTCCCTATTTCCCTCTCTTCCAAACCCCTGGCAACCACTAATGTATAATCTTTTCTGTGTGTATGGATTTGCCACTGCTGGACATTTCATATAAATGGAACCATACAATATGTAGCCTTTCATGCCTGACTTCTTTCACTTAGTTGCATCCATCATGTAGCATGTATCAGAAATCCACTCACTGTTACGGCTGAATCCTTCATACTGTTTGAATACAAAATTAAAAATACGTTGAGAGTGAAGCTCTGTTTTAATGGCACATCTATTAGGCCAATTCATTGAAAGAAGCTGAAGATGGAGATATTGTGAAATGATAATCGTTGAGAAGCCTCAGCCAATTGGATAATGAAAAGTTTGGGAAATGTTGCAAAAAATTATCTGCTTTATATTAAAAGCCTATTAAACAAGGATTCAGGAGATTGTCTTTTTCTTGCAGGTAACTTAAAGGAGGCAGAAAGACATAACTGCCCTTTAAAACACATTTTGAAGGGATTCTATTTATCCTTAATAGACGAATGGGAGTACAGGAAGTTCACATCCAATATGGACTCCCTGTCCAAACACTGTTTATCGTTCTAGCCACCACTATCGAATTATATTTCTTGAGAGTAAGGCAGCTCAATTCCTGCATATTACTTTCTAAACTTCATCCATCAAATCCATTAATACAGTATAAACAAGAGTTGTTCATGTTTAAGTGCAGTTCAAATATCAGGTATAAAGAACCCTCAGTAAGAAAAAGAATCCTATATCTCTTGCCAGAATGTGGTCAGCTCTGGGGTGCTCTGCTAGCTGAAAGACACATTCATTATTAAGAGGATAGAGGCTGTTTAAGAGGGATGAGAGCCAAAAAATTTTAACTACATATATGTGTTAAGAACAGTGCTAGGTTATCTCATGTTCTATATCAGTCAAGGCTCACCATTTTACATACGTGGAAAGCAAAGTTAAAAGTGTATTCGTAGGGCTTCCCTGTTGGCGCAGTGGTTAAGGATCCACCTGCCAGTGCAGGGGACACGCGTTTGAGCCCTGGTCCGGGAAGATCCCACATGCCACGGAGCAACTAAGACCATGTGCCACAACTACTGAGCCTGCGTGCTAGAGCCCGTGAACCACAACTACTGAAGCCCACGCACCTAGACCCCGTGCTCAGCAACAACGAGAAGCCACCACAATGAGAAGCCCGCGTACTGCAACAAAGAGTAGCCCCCGCTCACCGCAACTAGAGAAAGCCCGCGCACAGCAACGAAGAGCCTAGGCAGCCAAAGATAAATAAATAAATACGTCTATTTAAAAAAAAAAGTGTTTTACTAACTTACTAAAAGGCACGCAATCAGTAAACGTGAGCAAGGATTCAATCCCAAATCTGTCACACTGAAGTTTAAGCTAATACTTGAAATTAATAAAAAGAGCACTAAATTAAAAGTTCAGAGATATTTTTTATTTCATACTTTCACTAATGCTCTTTGGAGATAAATCATTTCATTTATATGGGCCTTAGTTTTCACAACTATAAGAGTTGGAAGCTTGACTAGATGATCTGTATGTAGTCTTCCAATTCTAAAATGTTCCACTAATTTGGATTCCTACAATAATTGCCCTTGCAATACACGCATGCTGCCACCAAGTAGCAGTAGAGACTACTAGTTCCTTTTTTATCCCTAGTGGGGGTGCATTTTGACAGCAGACTTATCCGTCAATAGTACAACCTGTTAGTATAACTATAAGATAACAAAATAATCTGGTATTCTTTCCTGTAAAGGAGAAGCTTTACATTGTGTCTGTGAATCGTACCAGAATCACCTGTAGGTTTATAAATATAGAGGAAATCCTGAACCCATTGAATGAGAATCTTCAGAGACAGGACTCGGGCATCTGGAATTTGGGGCTCCCATCATTTGTATATTTTATTTCATTTTACTTTTGCCTATGTACAATACTTGTCACATCCTTTTGAATCTTTAAAAGGTTCTTTCTGTTTTAAATTTTAGAATATCCCATAATCTTCACCTACTTTTCATAAGGTGTTATCTGTTATGTTTATTCGATCTTGTGCTTCTCCTGGTTAAGGCTTCTTTCTTTCCTTTTTTTTTTTTCGTGGCCCTGCCTCATGTCTTGCAGGATCTTAGTTCCCTGACCTGGGATTGGACCCCAGGGCCCCAGCAGTGAAAGTGCCATGTTCTAAACACTGGACCACCAGGGAAGTCCCAAGATTTCAGTTTTAAATGACTTTTTTCCCACTCTAATTCATTCCTGGGATCAGTTTCATGTTTGGACATTAAAGCAACCTTGCATTGCCAGAATAAAGCTACTTTGATTCTGATATATGATTGTTTTACATACCATGGATATAGGTTGTGCTCCTCTTTACACATTGTGCATGCATGTTCAAAGGAGAAACTGGCCTGTGATTCTATTCTTGTAATATTCTTTATAGATTTGTTTTAAGAGTCTATACTTTATATTTTATTTATTTATTTTTGGCTGCATTGGGTCTTCATTGCTGCATGCGAGCTTTCTCTAGTTTCGGCGAGCGGGGGTCTATTCTTCGTTGCGGCGAGTAGGCTTCTCATTGCAGCCTTCTGACCCCATGGGCTTCTGACCCCATTCGTCGGTGCTACTTCAGTTCCTTACCCCTTCCCTTCTGACCCTGGGCGGTGAAATCCTCTTTCTGCGGCTGGCCTGCGGCAGAAAGTCAATGAGGCAAGAGTAGGCTTGGAGTATCCAAGGAGCAGAAAGGATGTCAGCGTGTGGAAAACAGAGCGAGCAAATTGGAGAGGAGAAGGAAACAGTCAGAGAGGAAACAGAGGCCCAGATTTCTAGGTCTGTGGAGGCACTCTGAGGACTTTGCATTTTCTGTGAAGAAGCCACCGAAGAAATTTGAGTGACATGATCTGACTTATGTTTTAACAAGATCTCTCTGGATGCCACGTTGATTAGAGACTGTAGGAGAGCAAGGACAAGCCCCAGAAGACCAACAGTTGATTCAAAGAAGTGATTACTCAAACACGGTCCCCCTCCTCAGTGAAGACGCAGAGCAGGAATTGGCAAATAATGGCCACAAATCAAATCAGGCTCTCAGCCTGGATCTGTGGGACTGTGAGCTAATAATGGTTCTCACGTTCAGAAAGCTTGTTGAAGAAGAAAGAGGAGGAGAAGCTACAGAAACTGTATATGGCCCACAAAGCCTAAGATATTTAAAATCCAGAAGATGCTTTCCAACACCTGATGTAAAGCATGTGGCTGGTAGGAGGTCCTCAACAAAATTTGGAAGAGGAATACATGAGTCAGTTTGTTCCTGAAAACACTGTAAAGTGATAGGGGTCAAGAAACATTTACCCCTTCACCCTTAACCTTCACAAATGATGCCAGTTCCATTGAGCTATGGAAAAATACTTTCTGGCTTTCAAAAGAATAACCCAGAGGGCATTTTCTCACATAGGCAAGGTCATAAACAACTGTCAAGTGAAGTTGAAATAGCAACAAATCAAATAATAACAGAAAACATTTTTACAGATTTTTAAATCTTACAAAGCATTTTCATGTTCATTATCTAATTTAATCCTCAAATCAACGTCATGAGATAGTTAGTATTTCCCCATTAGAAATGACCACATATGAAATCCTTAGTGATTGCTCAAGAAAAGCTGAAATCTTGAGTATTACATCTATTAATGCCATGGTTGGGTGTTTTCCCATGGGAACACTGGATGCTAAAATCCACAGGGATTTTCAGCTCAAGATGGCAGACTAGGAAATATATTTACTTTCTGTTCCTCCTGAAACCATATCTAAATAAAACTGCAGAAATACCAAAATTAATCAACCAATAAAAGCCAAGATATTTTGCAAGTCATCAACCACAGAAAGATTTCAACACATTTCGAGAAGGCAAACAATGAAATGGAGGAGCCATGAATAAAAGAATGAAGAAAAAAAGGCTGACCCTAAGTAAGGTCTGCACAAAGCCACTCAGCTTTTGCTGAGCTCTGGTTACAGTAAAGGGCACAGGAAAGAAGAGGGGCTGAAAACAAGGAGGCAAACGTCATTTAAGGAAAAACAGTTCATTTAATGAGCTCCAGGGAACACTCAGCCTGCTGCCATACTAACTCATGAATTACAATGGATAGTTGGTAAGCAAGACAAGAAAACAGGGAAGAAACAAAAGAAACAAAAATCAAGACACTGTTTCTAACTGAACTCTTCTCAAATGAGATCGAGGAATTATGGTTCAATGCCACAGCTGTGAATCATTTCTGCTCTTGGAGAGGTTACGAAGGGCTTATAATATTTCCCTTATTTTCAGACAGAATTTAGGTCTGAGCAAAAGCTTTTGTGTCCTCCAACCCCAAAATTTATTGGGGATGGAAGCCCAGATTTGCTGGGACATACCATAAAAAGAATCTCATGAGCAGAGGGTCAAACTGATTTTGGAATATATGAATTATGCCCAGTGTGACTTTCAATCGGTATATATATATATATATATATACACATTTCTACTGATCTATATGATTTTGGGTTCTGAAACTCCTACATGTCACATGCGTGATACATAACAATGTCAGCCCCAGGAGGGAGAAAACACTCCAATGAAGCAAGCCAAAGAAACAAGTTTTGAGCAAGGTCAAGTGATGAGTAGACCAGGATTGTTCAATTCCTACCTGTCATGCTGAAGCTTCCAGCTCCTGAATAACAACACATGCTTCCCTTGTCCTACACACCCAAGAGTACGTCTCCTCTCTTGGCCATAAGAATCTCTAGAGTTACATATGTGTAATAAAGAGTGGACCCGGCTGGCATACTCACAATGACCAAATTGTGTTGATCCTACTTTATACCAATACATCGCTCCACGCTGAAGTTGCAATAAATGATATATTTGCTCTCTAGACATGAATGAGACGCCTTACTGGATATAATCCAGGAAGGCCAGAGAAGCTGGCTTCTAATCCATACGGAACAATTCACTGCTGAATTTCTTTCAGGATAGCCCATGATTTATCTAGAATATCATCTTTACATATCTGGATCCTTCAAACTAGACAAAGGGAAAATACGGGCTTAAGCCTCGATTAGAAATATGGAATGGTGCCATGCTGACAACTGGTGGTCCCTGACCAGTATCTTCTGAGATTAGAACACAGTGTGGTGGATGACCAATTCATGCGTTGAACAAAAGAAGACCTCCTACAGGGCAGTGTAGCTGTTCGTTACAGGTATGGCACTTAGGGCTAAGTACCATAAGGACTACAAGGAAAAACGAAAAACAAGTAACACATGAAGCATATACGATAAGGAGGCGCCACAGTCCAGAGCACGAGCTCTGGAATCACACAGGCTTGGATCGAATCCCGGCTGAGCCACTACCGTCTATATACCCTGAAGGACAGGCCAAGGTTTAAATGTTGTTTTACCACATTTCAAAAAAGAAGTGAAGAAAGAACCTATCTGCCAGGAAGGGACATCGTGGGGTGCAGCATCCAGTCGGATCAGGGCCCTGCATCTCCTGCTCAGAAACCTTGGCCACCTGGCTCGTGGTGATGCTGGCAGCTGAGCAGCCCTGGAGAAGGCGATCCTGTCTCCAGGTCTCGCAGAGAAGCTGGGGAGGTCTCCGGACGAGGTGGCCCACACCCTGGTAAGCTCTGGCTGCCTCCTGCCCTCAGGTCTCAGCAGGCTCTCGCCTCTGGGCCCCGTGGTGGGGAAGGCCTGGCCGATACATACGCAGGGCTGAGGGGCCTGCAGAGCCAGTCCCCAGGCAGGGTGAGCTCTGGAGGAGGCTTCCACAGTCCCCAACAGTCTCCGCATGGTGGCCCATCTGGTGCCAAACACCTGCCACCCACAGCGAGAAGTCCCAGCCACTAGAAAGTCCAGAAGGGGCCCCGCCCTTTGCCTTTGGGCCGGGGTTAAGCCACCAGCTGGGCTTGCATGTGACCCCTGCCACGCCCCCTGCCCCGCCCACCCTTTCTCTGTGACACGTACAATGGATATGTCATAAAGCCAGGCTGAGCCAGTGCTATAAATTCGGAGGAGTTAGAATCTAGGAAGAAGCTCTCCCACTTTCACTCTCTGCTCTCAGATCAGGCAGGCAGTACCTCTAATATGGAAGCTATGGACACCACACCTCCCTCCCAGGCTGTCCTCTTCCATTCTGCTCCTGTTTTCCCCAGCACCCCACTGACGGCTTTGGCGGGTATCGGTGCTTCAGCAGGCAGCACGTCTCACCCCGAACCTATGGACACCACACCTCCTTCTCACGCTGCCATCTTCCATTCTGCTCCTGTTTTCCCCAGCACCCAATCTATGGCTTTGGCGGGCATTGGTGCTTCAGCAGGCAGCACCTCAGACCCCGAACCTATGGACACCACACCTCCTTCACACGCTGTCATCTTCCATTCTGCTCCTGTTTTCCCCAGCACCCCACTGACGGCTTTGCCGGGCATCGGTGCTTCAGCAGGAAGCACGTCAGACCCCGAACCTATGGACACCACACCTCCTTCACACGCTGTTATCTTCCATTCTGCTCCTGTTTTCCCCAGCACCCCATTGACGGCTTTGGCGGGCATCGGTGCTTCAGCAGGAAGCACGTCAGACCCCGAACCTATGGACACCACACCTCCTTCATACGCTGTCATCTTCCATTCTGCTCCTGTTTTCCCCAGCACCCCATTGACGGCTTTGGCGGGCATCAGTGCTTCAGCAGGAAGCACGTCAGACCCCGAACCTATGGACACCACACCTCCTTCACACGCTGTCATCTTCCATTCTGCTCCTGTTTTCCCCAGCACCCCATTTACGGCTTTGGCGGGCATCGGTGCTTCAGCAGGAAGCACGTCAGGCCCCGAACCTATGGACACCACACCTCCTTCACACGCTGTCATCTTCCATTCTGCTCCCGTTTTCCCCAACTCCAGCCTCAGAATGCGCTGAGGCCTGTAGCCTAGTTACGCCAGCTCAGAACAATGATGAGCACACCTTTTTCCAATCACCTGTCCTCATGCTCCCCATGCCTCATACTGCCCTGCTTCTTTATTCTTTATGCCACAGATACCCAAAGTCCCTTGCATTTGGGGAGGCGGATTTGAGACCTATTGTCAGGTCATGTCCTCGCTTGGCTGCCGTGTGAATAAACCTCCTCTTTGCTGCAAACCTCAGCATTTCAGTGTTTTGGCTTGCTGCGCCTCAGACAGAATGGTTGGGAGCAGTGGTACAGGTCCCTTGCCTGTGAGGGAAGCTGCTTCCTAGTAGTCACGTTGTGGATGTTTTCTCCTCTCGGGGTGGGGGATGGGCAGACATCCTGCTCTTCAGGAAAGGGAGAAACGCAGGTGCCAAACCCTTGCCCTCAGCGTCACCGTCACCTAGGAACTTGTTAGAAGCACAGAATCCAGGCCCCACCCAGAACTACTGAATACCAGCCTGCATTTAACAAGATCCACAAGAGAGGCATACCCATATTAAAGTTGGAGAGGCACCAAGCTGTCATCGTCTTCTCCACGGCTAATGAAAACGAAGCAAAGATTCATCCCGAGCCGACTCTGCCTCAGTCACCTGGATATCACATGAGCTCATTTCATCCTCTCCAGAACCTGCAAATGAGACTGAGGGTCAGAGTGGTCTAGCACCCAAGGTTCCATAAAAGAACATGACCAAGGCTCACTGGAGCCCAGACTTCCAAAAAAGAAGGCCCCTGAGCACAGCATGGCACCACCGCAGCCCAAACCGTGGGCCTGGAGGGTAGGCCAGGCTCCCCACGCAGAGTTCACACCATTCGACAGATGCCAACAGCAGACCGCAAGGCGATATGAGAAGTAAGTTCTGATTGTGGAATCTCTGAATTTTGAGATTTAAAGAAAAGAATCTGTTTTCGGGGGATGGTTAAAACAGTTCTACCAAGGAGCAAAGAGAGGGCATCTCAAGGCCCCTTCTGGACTTAGAATTTAATGCCTACTTATTGAGAAATGCTCCGTGCATTTGCTCAGCCCTACGTCGAGATGAAGTTCTCTCTCTGTGCCGTAGAAGCTTAGGTTCTAAAAAGGCCACAGAAATGGGTGAGACCTAAAAACTGCCAGAACAATGCAACAGCCTTAATCAGACTGTCTTTGCTTTGCCTTGCTTACAAGTCACTGACTTTAAACTGAATATGGTGTCATGTCTTTATGTTTCTTGAAGCTTTTTTTACAAAAGATCATATAAAGATTTTCTTCCATGGTAAGACTTTTATATTGTATTTTTCTTAAACTGGAGTGTGGTACATTTACCCTCCATCAGATGATTGCTTATAACTCACCTTGCTTTATTAAGGATACCGCTAGAGGCTTCTATGTCCCTACTAACAAGAATACATTTTCAGGCCCATGCAAACCAATGAAAATCCAAGATTTCAGAGCACAAGATAATGAAAATTCTCTCTATCCGCATCTTTTACTACTTTTAATCTGGTAACAGTCCCTAAGTGTGTCAGATGAAAGGTACTGTCGTGGGAACTGACGTCGTTAACAGCATTGCATACAGGTAAGTCTTGATTGTTCCAATTTCTCAAAAAGTTGGACACATTTACTGCCTCTATGACATCTCTAGGGTGTGTGGAAGAAATAAAAAAGAGGCCTGTACAATGTATTTCTCAAAATATACACACATAGAGTTTGCACATACAAACAGGGAAACCTTATAAATAATGTATGGGGAGCAAAGCATTGTCGGTAAGGGAACTAATCATTTCGAAAGCCAACACTGTCACCAAGTGTCCACGCACCAAAACTGACTGGGAATTTTCACGGGCCACCAAACCAGAGGTGGAGATTTTTAGGCACATTCTTGCCAGAAAAGAGAGCCTAGGGCATAAACCACTCAACTGGTTGGCACGAATGCCAGGGCAACCCAAGCAAGTGGATATACAAGCCTACGTAACGCTTGGAAGTAGGAAGCTTTGGGGAACTACACCTGGGCTGGTACTGGCCTCCCTCCCCAAAGGGACAAGGAGAGCAGATACCTGGATGGAGTCAAGAGAGAGAAAAAAGAAAGGCAAGGCTGGGTGTGGAGCAACGTGTGGATCCAGGAGCATGTGTCTCAGAACTTCCGGGGCTCTGCAGACCAGCTGCATCCCCATTCTCCTTGACCCTCATTGGTATAATGAACTCAGGGTGGGCGCATCCCGGCTGCCAAGTCACTTCCACCTGTCCATGGAGTTGACGGTTACTTGCTCACAGTGAACCAGCCTCTCTGGACCTAACAGCTACTGCAGGAGGCGGTAGTGGAGATCAAGCTGAAGACAACGACCAGATGCGAAGGAGGAAGGGACGTTCAGCGGACCGACTGGGTGGACTGATGGTGTGGGGTTAAGTCTGCAGAGCTAAAGGGGCCAGATGTAGAAAAGGGAAGGGGAACCATGAGGATATGGTCAAGCCCCATCGTATGGATATTTCATCCATATGTTGTATACAAATTCCATTCAATTTGCTCCGAGTGAAAAAGAGAGAACAAAATTATCCTTTCAACCATGTCAGTGACTTTATTTACCATCTCATTTGATGAGCTCATAGCCCTGGGTCAGAGGGAAATGGGAGCTGTGAGCCTGCCATCTCTCAGGAAGTCTCAGGCCTCAGAGGCCCCTCATAGCCAAACTACCTCACCTTTTGCACTTTTCAAGCAACGTTATTCCTAAGTGCGAGTCACCCTCTTCATCAGGTTCGCCAAGAGACAGCAATCTCTCCCAATGAGAGAGGAAAGATGGGCTACTTTGGCTTTCTGAGGCACAATATGTAGTTCTCCAAAATGGTACCTGCCTGGGGGATTTTTCAAGAAAATTAAGCATCAGTGGTGATCTGTTTGTCTTCACATAACGTATGACCCAGATGTGCTGAGAAATAAGAAAAGGACGAACGAATCAAGGGCAGCTGATCCAAGGAGGCAAGGGGCAACTTCCACTGCCTACGTGGAAAGCTAGAGGAAGGGAACATCCAGCTGGTGGGAGCTGAAGACAGGGGCCAGTCCTCCTTGGGCTCGGGATGCCACCCCCTCTTCCTACATCTTCACGCTCCCCTTCTCTGTTGGCCCCTCCCAGCCATATTAAAGAGTCACAAGGAAATGCTCTCCTCCACTCCATTCTCCTGTCCTCCTATCCATCCCTCCCTTCTTTCCCTTTGCCATCAATTTCTTCACTTGCGCCCCAGTTCTCCCCTCCCATCTCCACTGCGATCTGGTTTCTGCCCCACTACTCTCGGAAACTGATCTCCTCGAAGCCCCCAATGATTTCTCCGTTGACAAGTCCAGGGGACTACTTCTCAATCCTTATCTTTGTGACCGCCAAGCCGAGTTAGATCTTAAACAACGTCTCCGTCTTGCAAATCTCTTCCCTTGACTTCTGCGCCACCTTTCCTTTTCTTTTCATGAGACTGATCACAACCAGTGCTGCAGATTCCATCGAATTAAGGAATGCTGTTGCCTACACGTGTGAATGAGCTGTGAGTAAAGTACTGAAGTAGAGGACACCAGAAGTGAAACGTCTTCATGAATGTCCACGTGGCTGAGCAGCAAGTTAACCTTTCATACGTGTGCTAGAGAAGAAGAGTTGGGTTTTATTTTATTTACTTTTCCCTGGACGGTGTTGAATGACTACCATGTACAAGTTCAGGCTACCTTTTGCTGAGGAGAGCTGAGAGAAAACTGAACAAGAGAGCTGTCTTTTTCTTGACCAGTTCACCTTAGTTTCCCAAACTCTAAGTCTTTCCCTAATTCTTTCTCCTTTTTATTCTAGTAAAATGAACATAACACAAAATTCACCATTTGGATCACCTTACAATTCACTGTACCATTCAGTGGAATTTACTACTGTCAAAATGTTGTGCAACTATCACCACTGCCTAGCTGCAAAACATTTTCATCAACCAAGAGGAAACCTACACCCATTTTAAGGAGTCATTCCCTATTTCCCTCTCTTCCAAACCCCTGGCAACCACTAATGTATAATCTTTTCTGTGTGTATGGATTTGCCACTGCTGGACATTTCATATAAATGGAACCATACAATATGTAGCCTTTCATGCCTGACTTCTTTCACTTAGTTGCATCCATCATGTAGCATGTATCAGAAATCCACTCACTGTTACGGCTGAATCCTTCATACTGTTTGAATACAAAATTAAAAATACGTTGAGAGTGAAGCTCTGTTTTAATGGCACATCTATTAGGCCAATTCATTGAAAGAAGCTGAAGATGGAGATATTGTGAAATGATAATCGTTGAGAAGCCTCAGCCAATTGGATAATGAAAAGTTTGGGAAATGTTGCAAAAAATTATCTGCTTTATATTAAAAGCCTATTAAACAAGGATTCAGGAGATTGTCTTTTTCTTGCAGGTAACTTAAAGGAGGCAGAAAGACATAACTGCCCTTTAAAACACATTTTGAAGGGATTCTATTTATCCTTAATAGACGAATGGGAGTACAGGAAGTTCACATCCAATATGGACTCCCTGTCCAAACACTGTTTATCGTTCTAGCCACCACTATCGAATTATATTTCTTGAGAGTAAGGCAGCTCAATTCCTGCATATTACTTTCTAAACTTCATCCATCAAATCCATTAATACAGTATAAACAAGAGTTGTTCATGTTTAAGTGCAGTTCAAATATCAGGTATAAAGAACCCTCAGTAAGAAAAAGAATCCTATATCTCTTGCCAGAATGTGGTCAGCTCTGGGGTGCTCTGCTAGCTGAAAGACACATTCATTATTAAGAGGATAGAGGCTGTTTAAGAGGGATGAGAGCCAAAAAATTTTAACTACATATATGTGTTAAGAACAGTGCTAGGTTATCTCATGTTCTATATCAGTCAAGGCTCACCATTTTACATACGTGGAAAGCAAAGTTAAAAGTGTATTCGTAGGGCTTCCCTGTTGGCGCAGTGGTTAAGGATCCACCTGCCAGTGCAGGGGACACGCGTTTGAGCCCTGGTCCGGGAAGATCCCACATGCCACGGAGCAACTAAGACCATGTGCCACAACTACTGAGCCTGCGTGCTAGAGCCCGTGAACCACAACTACTGAAGCCCACGCACCTAGACCCCGTGCTCAGCAACAACGAGAAGCCACCACAATGAGAAGCCCGCGTACTGCAACAAAGAGTAGCCCCCGCTCACCGCAACTAGAGAAAGCCCGCGCACAGCAACGAAGAGCCTAGGCAGCCAAAGATAAATAAATAAATACGTCTATTTAAAAAAAAAAGTGTTTTACTAACTTACTAAAAGGCACGCAATCAGTAAACGTGAGCAAGGATTCAATCCCAAATCTGTCACACTGAAGTTTAAGCTAATACTTGAAATTAATAAAAAGAGCACTAAATTAAAAGTTCAGAGATATTTTTTATTTCATACTTTCACTAATGCTCTTTGGAGATAAATCATTTCATTTATATGGGCCTTAGTTTTCACAACTATAAGAGTTGGAAGCTTGACTAGATGATCTGTATGTAGTCTTCCAATTCTAAAATGTTCCACTAATTTGGATTCCTACAATAATTGCCCTTGCAATACACGCATGCTGCCACCAAGTAGCAGTAGAGACTACTAGTTCCTTTTTTATCCCTAGTGGGGGTGCATTTTGACAGCAGACTTATCCGTCAATAGTACAACCTGTTAGTATAACTATAAGATAACAAAATAATCTGGTATTCTTTCCTGTAAAGGAGAAGCTTTACATTGTGTCTGTGAATCGTACCAGAATCACCTGTAGGTTTATAAATATAGAGGAAATCCTGAACCCATTGAATGAGAATCTTCAGAGACAGGACTCGGGCATCTGGAATTTGGGGCTCCCATCATTTGTATATTTTATTTCATTTTACTTTTGCCTATGTACAATACTTGTCACATCCTTTTGAATCTTTAAAAGGTTCTTTCTGTTTTAAATTTTAGAATATCCCATAATCTTCACCTACTTTTCATAAGGTGTTATCTGTTATGTTTATTCGATCTTGTGCTTCTCCTGGTTAAGGCTTCTTTCTTTCCTTTTTTTTTTTTCGTGGCCCTGCCTCATGTCTTGCAGGATCTTAGTTCCCTGACCTGGGATTGGACCCCAGGGCCCCAGCAGTGAAAGTGCCATGTTCTAAACACTGGACCACCAGGGAAGTCCCAAGATTTCAGTTTTAAATGACTTTTTTCCCACTCTAATTCATTCCTGGGATCAGTTTCATGTTTGGACATTAAAGCAACCTTGCATTGCCAGAATAAAGCTACTTTGATTCTGATATATGATTGTTTTACATACCATGGATATAGGTTGTGCTCCTCTTTACACATTGTGCATGCATGTTCAAAGGAGAAACTGGCCTGTGATTCTATTCTTGTAATATTCTTTATAGATTTGTTTTAAGAGTCTATACTTTATATTTTATTTATTTATTTTTGGCTGCATTGGGTCTTCATTGCTGCATGCGAGCTTTCTCTAGTTTCGGCGAGCGGGGGTCTATTCTTCGTTGCGGCGAGTAGGCTTCTCATTGCAGCCTTCTGACCCCATGGGCTTCTGACCCCATTCGTCGGTGCTACTTCAGTTCCTTACCCCTTCCCTTCTGACCCTGGGCGGTGAAATCCTCTTTCTGCGGCTGGCCTGCGGCAGAAAGTCAATGAGGCAAGAGTAGGCTTGGAGTATCCAAGGAGCAGAAAGGATGTCAGCGTGTGGAAAACAGAGCGAGCAAATTGGAGAGGAGAAGGAAACAGTCAGAGAGGAAACAGAGGCCCAGATTTCTAGGTCTGTGGAGGCACTCTGAGGACTTTGCATTTTCTGTGAAGAAGCCACCGAAGAAATTTGAGTGACATGATCTGACTTATGTTTTAACAAGATCTCTCTGGATGCCACGTTGATTAGAGACTGTAGGAGAGCAAGGACAAGCCCCAGAAGACCAACAGTTGATTCAAAGAAGTGATTACTCAAACACGGTCCCCCTCCTCAGTGAAGACGCAGAGCAGGAATTGGCAAATAATGGCCACAAATCAAATCAGGCTCTCAGCCTGGATCTGTGGGACTGTGAGCTAATAATGGTTCTCACGTTCAGAAAGCTTGTTGAAGAAGAAAGAGGAGGAGAAGCTACAGAAACTGTATATGGCCCACAAAGCCTAAGATATTTAAAATCCAGAAGATGCTTTCCAACACCTGATGTAAAGCATGTGGCTGGTAGGAGGTCCTCAACAAAATTTGGAAGAGGAATACATGAGTCAGTTTGTTCCTGAAAACACTGTAAAGTGATAGGGGTCAAGAAACATTTACCCCTTCACCCTTAACCTTCACAAATGATGCCAGTTCCATTGAGCTATGGAAAAATACTTTCTGGCTTTCAAAAGAATAACCCAGAGGGCATTTTCTCACATAGGCAAGGTCATAAACAACTGTCAAGTGAAGTTGAAATAGCAACAAATCAAATAATAACAGAAAACATTTTTACAGATTTTTAAATCTTACAAAGCATTTTCATGTTCATTATCTAATTTAATCCTCAAATCAACGTCATGAGATAGTTAGTATTTCCCCATTAGAAATGACCACATATGAAATCCTTAGTGATTGCTCAAGAAAAGCTGAAATCTTGAGTATTACATCTATTAATGCCATGGTTGGGTGTTTTCCCATGGGAACACTGGATGCTAAAATCCACAGGGATTTTCAGCTCAAGATGGCAGACTAGGAAATATATTTACTTTCTGTTCCTCCTGAAACCATATCTAAATAAAACTGCAGAAATACCAAAATTAATCAACCAATAAAAGCCAAGATATTTTGCAAGTCATCAACCACAGAAAGATTTCAACACATTTCGAGAAGGCAAACAATGAAATGGAGGAGCCATGAATAAAAGAATGAAGAAAAAAAGGCTGACCCTAAGTAAGGTCTGCACAAAGCCACTCAGCTTTTGCTGAGCTCTGGTTACAGTAAAGGGCACAGGAAAGAAGAGGGGCTGAAAACAAGGAGGCAAACGTCATTTAAGGAAAAACAGTTCATTTAATGAGCTCCAGGGAACACTCAGCCTGCTGCCATACTAACTCATGAATTACAATGGATAGTTGGTAAGCAAGACAAGAAAACAGGGAAGAAACAAAAGAAACAAAAATCAAGACACTGTTTCTAACTGAACTCTTCTCAAATGAGATCGAGGAATTATGGTTCAATGCCACAGCTGTGAATCATTTCTGCTCTTGGAGAGGTTACGAAGGGCTTATAATATTTCCCTTATTTTCAGACAGAATTTAGGTCTGAGCAAAAGCTTTTGTGTCCTCCAACCCCAAAATTTATTGGGGATGGAAGCCCAGATTTGCTGGGACATACCATAAAAAGAATCTCATGAGCAGAGGGTCAAACTGATTTTGGAATATATGAATTATGCCCAGTGTGACTTTCAATCGGTATATATATATATATATATATACACATTTCTACTGATCTATATGATTTTGGGTTCTGAAACTCCTACATGTCACATGCGTGATACATAACAATGTCAGCCCCAGGAGGGAGAAAACACTCCAATGAAGCAAGCCAAAGAAACAAGTTTTGAGCAAGGTCAAGTGATGAGTAGACCAGGATTGTTCAATTCCTACCTGTCATGCTGAAGCTTCCAGCTCCTGAATAACAACACATGCTTCCCTTGTCCTACACACCCAAGAGTACGTCTCCTCTCTTGGCCATAAGAATCTCTAGAGTTACATATGTGTAATAAAGAGTGGACCCGGCTGGCATACTCACAATGACCAAATTGTGTTGATCCTACTTTATACCAATACATCGCTCCACGCTGAAGTTGCAATAAATGATATATTTGCTCTCTAGACATGAATGAGACGCCTTACTGGATATAATCCAGGAAGGCCAGAGAAGCTGGCTTCTAATCCATACGGAACAATTCACTGCTGAATTTCTTTCAGGATAGCCCATGATTTATCTAGAATATCATCTTTACATATCTGGATCCTTCAAACTAGACAAAGGGAAAATACGGGCTTAAGCCTCGATTAGAAATATGGAATGGTGCCATGCTGACAACTGGTGGTCCCTGACCAGTATCTTCTGAGATTAGAACACAGTGTGGTGGATGACCAATTCATGCGTTGAACAAAAGAAGACCTCCTACAGGGCAGTGTAGCTGTTCGTTACAGGTATGGCACTTAGGGCTAAGTACCATAAGGACTACAAGGAAAAACGAAAAACAAGTAACACATGAAGCATATACGATAAGGAGGCGCCACAGTCCAGAGCACGAGCTCTGGAATCACACAGGCTTGGATCGAATCCCGGCTGAGCCACTACCGTCTATATACCCTGAAGGACAGGCCAAGGTTTAAATGTTGTTTTACCACATTTCAAAAAAGAAGTGAAGAAAGAACCTATCTGCCAGGAAGGGACATCGTGGGGTGCAGCATCCAGTCGGATCAGGGCCCTGCATCTCCTGCTCAGAAACCTTGGCCACCTGGCTCGTGGTGATGCTGGCAGCTGAGCAGCCCTGGAGAAGGCGATCCTGTCTCCAGGTCTCGCAGAGAAGCTGGGGAGGTCTCCGGACGAGGTGGCCCACACCCTGGTAAGCTCTGGCTGCCTCCTGCCCTCAGGTCTCAGCAGGCTCTCGCCTCTGGGCCCCGTGGTGGGGAAGGCCTGGCCGATACATACGCAGGGCTGAGGGGCCTGCAGAGCCAGTCCCCAGGCAGGGTGAGCTCTGGAGGAGGCTTCCACAGTCCCCAACAGTCTCCGCATGGTGGCCCATCTGGTGCCAAACACCTGCCACCCACAGCGAGAAGTCCCAGCCACTAGAAAGTCCAGAAGGGGCCCCGCCCTTTGCCTTTGGGCCGGGGTTAAGCCACCAGCTGGGCTTGCATGTGACCCCTGCCACGCCCCCTGCCCCGCCCACCCTTTCTCTGTGACACGTACAATGGATATGTCATAAAGCCAGGCTGAGCCAGTGCTATAAATTCGGAGGAGTTAGAATCTAGGAAGAAGCTCTCCCACTTTCACTCTCTGCTCTCAGATCAGGCAGGCAGTACCTCTAATATGGAAGCTATGGACACCACACCTCCCTCCCAGGCTGTCCTCTTCCATTCTGCTCCTGTTTTCCCCAGCACCCCACTGACGGCTTTGGCGGGTATCGGTGCTTCAGCAGGCAGCACGTCTCACCCCGAACCTATGGACACCACACCTCCTTCTCACGCTGCCATCTTCCATTCTGCTCCTGTTTTCCCCAGCACCCAATCTATGGCTTTGGCGGGCATTGGTGCTTCAGCAGGCAGCACCTCAGACCCCGAACCTATGGACACCACACCTCCTTCACACGCTGTCATCTTCCATTCTGCTCCTGTTTTCCCCAGCACCCCACTGACGGCTTTGCCGGGCATCGGTGCTTCAGCAGGAAGCACGTCAGACCCCGAACCTATGGACACCACACCTCCTTCACACGCTGTTATCTTCCATTCTGCTCCTGTTTTCCCCAGCACCCCATTGACGGCTTTGGCGGGCATCGGTGCTTCAGCAGGAAGCACGTCAGACCCCGAACCTATGGACACCACACCTCCTTCATACGCTGTCATCTTCCATTCTGCTCCTGTTTTCCCCAGCACCCCATTGACGGCTTTGGCGGGCATCAGTGCTTCAGCAGGAAGCACGTCAGACCCCGAACCTATGGACACCACACCTCCTTCACACGCTGTCATCTTCCATTCTGCTCCTGTTTTCCCCAGCACCCCATTTACGGCTTTGGCGGGCATCGGTGCTTCAGCAGGAAGCACGTCAGGCCCCGAACCTATGGACACCACACCTCCTTCACACGCTGTCATCTTCCATTCTGCTCCCGTTTTCCCCAACTCCAGCCTCAGAATGCGCTGAGGCCTGTAGCCTAGTTACGCCAGCTCAGAACAATGATGAGCACACCTTTTTCCAATCACCTGTCCTCATGCTCCCCATGCCTCATACTGCCCTGCTTCTTTATTCTTTATGCCACAGATACCCAAAGTCCCTTGCATTTGGGGAGGCGGATTTGAGACCTATTGTCAGGTCATGTCCTCGCTTGGCTGCCGTGTGAATAAACCTCCTCTTTGCTGCAAACCTCAGCATTTCAGTGTTTTGGCTTGCTGCGCCTCAGACAGAATGGTTGGGAGCAGTGGTACAGGTCCCTTGCCTGTGAGGGAAGCTGCTTCCTAGTAGTCACGTTGTGGATGTTTTCTCCTCTCGGGGTGGGGGATGGGCAGACATCCTGCTCTTCAGGAAAGGGAGAAACGCAGGTGCCAAACCCTTGCCCTCAGCGTCACCGTCACCTAGGAACTTGTTAGAAGCACAGAATCCAGGCCCCACCCAGAACTACTGAATACCAGCCTGCATTTAACAAGATCCACAAGAGAGGCATACCCATATTAAAGTTGGAGAGGCACCAAGCTGTCATCGTCTTCTCCACGGCTAATGAAAACGAAGCAAAGATTCATCCCGAGCCGACTCTGCCTCAGTCACCTGGATATCACATGAGCTCATTTCATCCTCTCCAGAACCTGCAAATGAGACTGAGGGTCAGAGTGGTCTAGCACCCAAGGTTCCATAAAAGAACATGACCAAGGCTCACTGGAGCCCAGACTTCCAAAAAAGAAGGCCCCTGAGCACAGCATGGCACCACCGCAGCCCAAACCGTGGGCCTGGAGGGTAGGCCAGGCTCCCCACGCAGAGTTCACACCATTCGACAGATGCCAACAGCAGACCGCAAGGCGATATGAGAAGTAAGTTCTGATTGTGGAATCTCTGAATTTTGAGATTTAAAGAAAAGAATCTGTTTTCGGGGGATGGTTAAAACAGTTCTACCAAGGAGCAAAGAGAGGGCATCTCAAGGCCCCTTCTGGACTTAGAATTTAATGCCTACTTATTGAGAAATGCTCCGTGCATTTGCTCAGCCCTACGTCGAGATGAAGTTCTCTCTCTGTGCCGTAGAAGCTTAGGTTCTAAAAAGGCCACAGAAATGGGTGAGACCTAAAAACTGCCAGAACAATGCAACAGCCTTAATCAGACTGTCTTTGCTTTGCCTTGCTTACAAGTCACTGACTTTAAACTGAATATGGTGTCATGTCTTTATGTTTCTTGAAGCTTTTTTTACAAAAGATCATATAAAGATTTTCTTCCATGGTAAGACTTTTATATTGTATTTTTCTTAAACTGGAGTGTGGTACATTTACCCTCCATCAGATGATTGCTTATAACTCACCTTGCTTTATTAAGGATACCGCTAGAGGCTTCTATGTCCCTACTAACAAGAATACATTTTCAGGCCCATGCAAACCAATGAAAATCCAAGATTTCAGAGCACAAGATAATGAAAATTCTCTCTATCCGCATCTTTTACTACTTTTAATCTGGTAACAGTCCCTAAGTGTGTCAGATGAAAGGTACTGTCGTGGGAACTGACGTCGTTAACAGCATTGCATACAGGTAAGTCTTGATTGTTCCAATTTCTCAAAAAGTTGGACACATTTACTGCCTCTATGACATCTCTAGGGTGTGTGGAAGAAATAAAAAAGAGGCCTGTACAATGTATTTCTCAAAATATACACACATAGAGTTTGCACATACAAACAGGGAAACCTTATAAATAATGTATGGGGAGCAAAGCATTGTCGGTAAGGGAACTAATCATTTCGAAAGCCAACACTGTCACCAAGTGTCCACGCACCAAAACTGACTGGGAATTTTCACGGGCCACCAAACCAGAGGTGGAGATTTTTAGGCACATTCTTGCCAGAAAAGAGAGCCTAGGGCATAAACCACTCAACTGGTTGGCACGAATGCCAGGGCAACCCAAGCAAGTGGATATACAAGCCTACGTAACGCTTGGAAGTAGGAAGCTTTGGGGAACTACACCTGGGCTGGTACTGGCCTCCCTCCCCAAAGGGACAAGGAGAGCAGATACCTGGATGGAGTCAAGAGAGAGAAAAAAGAAAGGCAAGGCTGGGTGTGGAGCAACGTGTGGATCCAGGAGCATGTGTCTCAGAACTTCCGGGGCTCTGCAGACCAGCTGCATCCCCATTCTCCTTGACCCTCATTGGTATAATGAACTCAGGGTGGGCGCATCCCGGCTGCCAAGTCACTTCCACCTGTCCATGGAGTTGACGGTTACTTGCTCACAGTGAACCAGCCTCTCTGGACCTAACAGCTACTGCAGGAGGCGGTAGTGGAGATCAAGCTGAAGACAACGACCAGATGCGAAGGAGGAAGGGACGTTCAGCGGACCGACTGGGTGGACTGATGGTGTGGGGTTAAGTCTGCAGAGCTAAAGGGGCCAGATGTAGAAAAGGGAAGGGGAACCATGAGGATATGGTCAAGCCCCATCGTATGGATATTTCATCCATATGTTGTATACAAATTCCATTCAATTTGCTCCGAGTGAAAAAGAGAGAACAAAATTATCCTTTCAACCATGTCAGTGACTTTATTTACCATCTCATTTGATGAGCTCATAGCCCTGGGTCAGAGGGAAATGGGAGCTGTGAGCCTGCCATCTCTCAGGAAGTCTCAGGCCTCAGAGGCCCCTCATAGCCAAACTACCTCACCTTTTGCACTTTTCAAGCAACGTTATTCCTAAGTGCGAGTCACCCTCTTCATCAGGTTCGCCAAGAGACAGCAATCTCTCCCAATGAGAGAGGAAAGATGGGCTACTTTGGCTTTCTGAGGCACAATATGTAGTTCTCCAAAATGGTACCTGCCTGGGGGATTTTTCAAGAAAATTAAGCATCAGTGGTGATCTGTTTGTCTTCACATAACGTATGACCCAGATGTGCTGAGAAATAAGAAAAGGACGAACGAATCAAGGGCAGCTGATCCAAGGAGGCAAGGGGCAACTTCCACTGCCTACGTGGAAAGCTAGAGGAAGGGAACATCCAGCTGGTGGGAGCTGAAGACAGGGGCCAGTCCTCCTTGGGCTCGGGATGCCACCCCCTCTTCCTACATCTTCACGCTCCCCTTCTCTGTTGGCCCCTCCCAGCCATATTAAAGAGTCACAAGGAAATGCTCTCCTCCACTCCATTCTCCTGTCCTCCTATCCATCCCTCCCTTCTTTCCCTTTGCCATCAATTTCTTCACTTGCGCCCCAGTTCTCCCCTCCCATCTCCACTGCGATCTGGTTTCTGCCCCACTACTCTCGGAAACTGATCTCCTCGAAGCCCCCAATGATTTCTCCGTTGACAAGTCCAGGGGACTACTTCTCAATCCTTATCTTTGTGACCGCCAAGCCGAGTTAGATCTTAAACAACGTCTCCGTCTTGCAAATCTCTTCCCTTGACTTCTGCGCCACCTTTCCTTTTCTTTTCATGAGACTGATCACAACCAGTGCTGCAGATTCCATCGAATTAAGGAATGCTGTTGCCTACACGTGTGAATGAGCTGTGAGTAAAGTACTGAAGTAGAGGACACCAGAAGTGAAACGTCTTCATGAATGTCCACGTGGCTGAGCAGCAAGTTAACCTTTCATACGTGTGCTAGAGAAGAAGAGTTGGGTTTTATTTTATTTACTTTTCCCTGGACGGTGTTGAATGACTACCATGTACAAGTTCAGGCTACCTTTTGCTGAGGAGAGCTGAGAGAAAACTGAACAAGAGAGCTGTCTTTTTCTTGACCAGTTCACCTTAGTTTCCCAAACTCTAAGTCTTTCCCTAATTCTTTCTCCTTTTTATTCTAGTAAAATGAACATAACACAAAATTCACCATTTGGATCACCTTACAATTCACTGTACCATTCAGTGGAATTTACTACTGTCAAAATGTTGTGCAACTATCACCACTGCCTAGCTGCAAAACATTTTCATCAACCAAGAGGAAACCTACACCCATTTTAAGGAGTCATTCCCTATTTCCCTCTCTTCCAAACCCCTGGCAACCACTAATGTATAATCTTTTCTGTGTGTATGGATTTGCCACTGCTGGACATTTCATATAAATGGAACCATACAATATGTAGCCTTTCATGCCTGACTTCTTTCACTTAGTTGCATCCATCATGTAGCATGTATCAGAAATCCACTCACTGTTACGGCTGAATCCTTCATACTGTTTGAATACAAAATTAAAAATACGTTGAGAGTGAAGCTCTGTTTTAATGGCACATCTATTAGGCCAATTCATTGAAAGAAGCTGAAGATGGAGATATTGTGAAATGATAATCGTTGAGAAGCCTCAGCCAATTGGATAATGAAAAGTTTGGGAAATGTTGCAAAAAATTATCTGCTTTATATTAAAAGCCTATTAAACAAGGATTCAGGAGATTGTCTTTTTCTTGCAGGTAACTTAAAGGAGGCAGAAAGACATAACTGCCCTTTAAAACACATTTTGAAGGGATTCTATTTATCCTTAATAGACGAATGGGAGTACAGGAAGTTCACATCCAATATGGACTCCCTGTCCAAACACTGTTTATCGTTCTAGCCACCACTATCGAATTATATTTCTTGAGAGTAAGGCAGCTCAATTCCTGCATATTACTTTCTAAACTTCATCCATCAAATCCATTAATACAGTATAAACAAGAGTTGTTCATGTTTAAGTGCAGTTCAAATATCAGGTATAAAGAACCCTCAGTAAGAAAAAGAATCCTATATCTCTTGCCAGAATGTGGTCAGCTCTGGGGTGCTCTGCTAGCTGAAAGACACATTCATTATTAAGAGGATAGAGGCTGTTTAAGAGGGATGAGAGCCAAAAAATTTTAACTACATATATGTGTTAAGAACAGTGCTAGGTTATCTCATGTTCTATATCAGTCAAGGCTCACCATTTTACATACGTGGAAAGCAAAGTTAAAAGTGTATTCGTAGGGCTTCCCTGTTGGCGCAGTGGTTAAGGATCCACCTGCCAGTGCAGGGGACACGCGTTTGAGCCCTGGTCCGGGAAGATCCCACATGCCACGGAGCAACTAAGACCATGTGCCACAACTACTGAGCCTGCGTGCTAGAGCCCGTGAACCACAACTACTGAAGCCCACGCACCTAGACCCCGTGCTCAGCAACAACGAGAAGCCACCACAATGAGAAGCCCGCGTACTGCAACAAAGAGTAGCCCCCGCTCACCGCAACTAGAGAAAGCCCGCGCACAGCAACGAAGAGCCTAGGCAGCCAAAGATAAATAAATAAATACGTCTATTTAAAAAAAAAAGTGTTTTACTAACTTACTAAAAGGCACGCAATCAGTAAACGTGAGCAAGGATTCAATCCCAAATCTGTCACACTGAAGTTTAAGCTAATACTTGAAATTAATAAAAAGAGCACTAAATTAAAAGTTCAGAGATATTTTTTATTTCATACTTTCACTAATGCTCTTTGGAGATAAATCATTTCATTTATATGGGCCTTAGTTTTCACAACTATAAGAGTTGGAAGCTTGACTAGATGATCTGTATGTAGTCTTCCAATTCTAAAATGTTCCACTAATTTGGATTCCTACAATAATTGCCCTTGCAATACACGCATGCTGCCACCAAGTAGCAGTAGAGACTACTAGTTCCTTTTTTATCCCTAGTGGGGGTGCATTTTGACAGCAGACTTATCCGTCAATAGTACAACCTGTTAGTATAACTATAAGATAACAAAATAATCTGGTATTCTTTCCTGTAAAGGAGAAGCTTTACATTGTGTCTGTGAATCGTACCAGAATCACCTGTAGGTTTATAAATATAGAGGAAATCCTGAACCCATTGAATGAGAATCTTCAGAGACAGGACTCGGGCATCTGGAATTTGGGGCTCCCATCATTTGTATATTTTATTTCATTTTACTTTTGCCTATGTACAATACTTGTCACATCCTTTTGAATCTTTAAAAGGTTCTTTCTGTTTTAAATTTTAGAATATCCCATAATCTTCACCTACTTTTCATAAGGTGTTATCTGTTATGTTTATTCGATCTTGTGCTTCTCCTGGTTAAGGCTTCTTTCTTTCCTTTTTTTTTTTTCGTGGCCCTGCCTCATGTCTTGCAGGATCTTAGTTCCCTGACCTGGGATTGGACCCCAGGGCCCCAGCAGTGAAAGTGCCATGTTCTAAACACTGGACCACCAGGGAAGTCCCAAGATTTCAGTTTTAAATGACTTTTTTCCCACTCTAATTCATTCCTGGGATCAGTTTCATGTTTGGACATTAAAGCAACCTTGCATTGCCAGAATAAAGCTACTTTGATTCTGATATATGATTGTTTTACATACCATGGATATAGGTTGTGCTCCTCTTTACACATTGTGCATGCATGTTCAAAGGAGAAACTGGCCTGTGATTCTATTCTTGTAATATTCTTTATAGATTTGTTTTAAGAGTCTATACTTTATATTTTATTTATTTATTTTTGGCTGCATTGGGTCTTCATTGCTGCATGCGAGCTTTCTCTAGTTTCGGCGAGCGGGGGTCTATTCTTCGTTGCGGCGAGTAGGCTTCTCATTGCAGCCTTCTGACCCCATGGGCTTCTGACCCCATTCGTCGGTGCTACTTCAGTTCCTTACCCCTTCCCTTCTGACCCTGGGCGGTGAAATCCTCTTTCTGCGGCTGGCCTGCGGCAGAAAGTCAATGAGGCAAGAGTAGGCTTGGAGTATCCAAGGAGCAGAAAGGATGTCAGCGTGTGGAAAACAGAGCGAGCAAATTGGAGAGGAGAAGGAAACAGTCAGAGAGGAAACAGAGGCCCAGATTTCTAGGTCTGTGGAGGCACTCTGAGGACTTTGCATTTTCTGTGAAGAAGCCACCGAAGAAATTTGAGTGACATGATCTGACTTATGTTTTAACAAGATCTCTCTGGATGCCACGTTGATTAGAGACTGTAGGAGAGCAAGGACAAGCCCCAGAAGACCAACAGTTGATTCAAAGAAGTGATTACTCAAACACGGTCCCCCTCCTCAGTGAAGACGCAGAGCAGGAATTGGCAAATAATGGCCACAAATCAAATCAGGCTCTCAGCCTGGATCTGTGGGACTGTGAGCTAATAATGGTTCTCACGTTCAGAAAGCTTGTTGAAGAAGAAAGAGGAGGAGAAGCTACAGAAACTGTATATGGCCCACAAAGCCTAAGATATTTAAAATCCAGAAGATGCTTTCCAACACCTGATGTAAAGCATGTGGCTGGTAGGAGGTCCTCAACAAAATTTGGAAGAGGAATACATGAGTCAGTTTGTTCCTGAAAACACTGTAAAGTGATAGGGGTCAAGAAACATTTACCCCTTCACCCTTAACCTTCACAAATGATGCCAGTTCCATTGAGCTATGGAAAAATACTTTCTGGCTTTCAAAAGAATAACCCAGAGGGCATTTTCTCACATAGGCAAGGTCATAAACAACTGTCAAGTGAAGTTGAAATAGCAACAAATCAAATAATAACAGAAAACATTTTTACAGATTTTTAAATCTTACAAAGCATTTTCATGTTCATTATCTAATTTAATCCTCAAATCAACGTCATGAGATAGTTAGTATTTCCCCATTAGAAATGACCACATATGAAATCCTTAGTGATTGCTCAAGAAAAGCTGAAATCTTGAGTATTACATCTATTAATGCCATGGTTGGGTGTTTTCCCATGGGAACACTGGATGCTAAAATCCACAGGGATTTTCAGCTCAAGATGGCAGACTAGGAAATATATTTACTTTCTGTTCCTCCTGAAACCATATCTAAATAAAACTGCAGAAATACCAAAATTAATCAACCAATAAAAGCCAAGATATTTTGCAAGTCATCAACCACAGAAAGATTTCAACACATTTCGAGAAGGCAAACAATGAAATGGAGGAGCCATGAATAAAAGAATGAAGAAAAAAAGGCTGACCCTAAGTAAGGTCTGCACAAAGCCACTCAGCTTTTGCTGAGCTCTGGTTACAGTAAAGGGCACAGGAAAGAAGAGGGGCTGAAAACAAGGAGGCAAACGTCATTTAAGGAAAAACAGTTCATTTAATGAGCTCCAGGGAACACTCAGCCTGCTGCCATACTAACTCATGAATTACAATGGATAGTTGGTAAGCAAGACAAGAAAACAGGGAAGAAACAAAAGAAACAAAAATCAAGACACTGTTTCTAACTGAACTCTTCTCAAATGAGATCGAGGAATTATGGTTCAATGCCACAGCTGTGAATCATTTCTGCTCTTGGAGAGGTTACGAAGGGCTTATAATATTTCCCTTATTTTCAGACAGAATTTAGGTCTGAGCAAAAGCTTTTGTGTCCTCCAACCCCAAAATTTATTGGGGATGGAAGCCCAGATTTGCTGGGACATACCATAAAAAGAATCTCATGAGCAGAGGGTCAAACTGATTTTGGAATATATGAATTATGCCCAGTGTGACTTTCAATCGGTATATATATATATATATATATACACATTTCTACTGATCTATATGATTTTGGGTTCTGAAACTCCTACATGTCACATGCGTGATACATAACAATGTCAGCCCCAGGAGGGAGAAAACACTCCAATGAAGCAAGCCAAAGAAACAAGTTTTGAGCAAGGTCAAGTGATGAGTAGACCAGGATTGTTCAATTCCTACCTGTCATGCTGAAGCTTCCAGCTCCTGAATAACAACACATGCTTCCCTTGTCCTACACACCCAAGAGTACGTCTCCTCTCTTGGCCATAAGAATCTCTAGAGTTACATATGTGTAATAAAGAGTGGACCCGGCTGGCATACTCACAATGACCAAATTGTGTTGATCCTACTTTATACCAATACATCGCTCCACGCTGAAGTTGCAATAAATGATATATTTGCTCTCTAGACATGAATGAGACGCCTTACTGGATATAATCCAGGAAGGCCAGAGAAGCTGGCTTCTAATCCATACGGAACAATTCACTGCTGAATTTCTTTCAGGATAGCCCATGATTTATCTAGAATATCATCTTTACATATCTGGATCCTTCAAACTAGACAAAGGGAAAATACGGGCTTAAGCCTCGATTAGAAATATGGAATGGTGCCATGCTGACAACTGGTGGTCCCTGACCAGTATCTTCTGAGATTAGAACACAGTGTGGTGGATGACCAATTCATGCGTTGAACAAAAGAAGACCTCCTACAGGGCAGTGTAGCTGTTCGTTACAGGTATGGCACTTAGGGCTAAGTACCATAAGGACTACAAGGAAAAACGAAAAACAAGTAACACATGAAGCATATACGATAAGGAGGCGCCACAGTCCAGAGCACGAGCTCTGGAATCACACAGGCTTGGATCGAATCCCGGCTGAGCCACTACCGTCTATATACCCTGAAGGACAGGCCAAGGTTTAAATGTTGTTTTACCACATTTCAAAAAAGAAGTGAAGAAAGAACCTATCTGCCAGGAAGGGACATCGTGGGGTGCAGCATCCAGTCGGATCAGGGCCCTGCATCTCCTGCTCAGAAACCTTGGCCACCTGGCTCGTGGTGATGCTGGCAGCTGAGCAGCCCTGGAGAAGGCGATCCTGTCTCCAGGTCTCGCAGAGAAGCTGGGGAGGTCTCCGGACGAGGTGGCCCACACCCTGGTAAGCTCTGGCTGCCTCCTGCCCTCAGGTCTCAGCAGGCTCTCGCCTCTGGGCCCCGTGGTGGGGAAGGCCTGGCCGATACATACGCAGGGCTGAGGGGCCTGCAGAGCCAGTCCCCAGGCAGGGTGAGCTCTGGAGGAGGCTTCCACAGTCCCCAACAGTCTCCGCATGGTGGCCCATCTGGTGCCAAACACCTGCCACCCACAGCGAGAAGTCCCAGCCACTAGAAAGTCCAGAAGGGGCCCCGCCCTTTGCCTTTGGGCCGGGGTTAAGCCACCAGCTGGGCTTGCATGTGACCCCTGCCACGCCCCCTGCCCCGCCCACCCTTTCTCTGTGACACGTACAATGGATATGTCATAAAGCCAGGCTGAGCCAGTGCTATAAATTCGGAGGAGTTAGAATCTAGGAAGAAGCTCTCCCACTTTCACTCTCTGCTCTCAGATCAGGCAGGCAGTACCTCTAATATGGAAGCTATGGACACCACACCTCCCTCCCAGGCTGTCCTCTTCCATTCTGCTCCTGTTTTCCCCAGCACCCCACTGACGGCTTTGGCGGGTATCGGTGCTTCAGCAGGCAGCACGTCTCACCCCGAACCTATGGACACCACACCTCCTTCTCACGCTGCCATCTTCCATTCTGCTCCTGTTTTCCCCAGCACCCAATCTATGGCTTTGGCGGGCATTGGTGCTTCAGCAGGCAGCACCTCAGACCCCGAACCTATGGACACCACACCTCCTTCACACGCTGTCATCTTCCATTCTGCTCCTGTTTTCCCCAGCACCCCACTGACGGCTTTGCCGGGCATCGGTGCTTCAGCAGGAAGCACGTCAGACCCCGAACCTATGGACACCACACCTCCTTCACACGCTGTTATCTTCCATTCTGCTCCTGTTTTCCCCAGCACCCCATTGACGGCTTTGGCGGGCATCGGTGCTTCAGCAGGAAGCACGTCAGACCCCGAACCTATGGACACCACACCTCCTTCATACGCTGTCATCTTCCATTCTGCTCCTGTTTTCCCCAGCACCCCATTGACGGCTTTGGCGGGCATCAGTGCTTCAGCAGGAAGCACGTCAGACCCCGAACCTATGGACACCACACCTCCTTCACACGCTGTCATCTTCCATTCTGCTCCTGTTTTCCCCAGCACCCCATTTACGGCTTTGGCGGGCATCGGTGCTTCAGCAGGAAGCACGTCAGGCCCCGAACCTATGGACACCACACCTCCTTCACACGCTGTCATCTTCCATTCTGCTCCCGTTTTCCCCAACTCCAGCCTCAGAATGCGCTGAGGCCTGTAGCCTAGTTACGCCAGCTCAGAACAATGATGAGCACACCTTTTTCCAATCACCTGTCCTCATGCTCCCCATGCCTCATACTGCCCTGCTTCTTTATTCTTTATGCCACAGATACCCAAAGTCCCTTGCATTTGGGGAGGCGGATTTGAGACCTATTGTCAGGTCATGTCCTCGCTTGGCTGCCGTGTGAATAAACCTCCTCTTTGCTGCAAACCTCAGCATTTCAGTGTTTTGGCTTGCTGCGCCTCAGACAGAATGGTTGGGAGCAGTGGTACAGGTCCCTTGCCTGTGAGGGAAGCTGCTTCCTAGTAGTCACGTTGTGGATGTTTTCTCCTCTCGGGGTGGGGGATGGGCAGACATCCTGCTCTTCAGGAAAGGGAGAAACGCAGGTGCCAAACCCTTGCCCTCAGCGTCACCGTCACCTAGGAACTTGTTAGAAGCACAGAATCCAGGCCCCACCCAGAACTACTGAATACCAGCCTGCATTTAACAAGATCCACAAGAGAGGCATACCCATATTAAAGTTGGAGAGGCACCAAGCTGTCATCGTCTTCTCCACGGCTAATGAAAACGAAGCAAAGATTCATCCCGAGCCGACTCTGCCTCAGTCACCTGGATATCACATGAGCTCATTTCATCCTCTCCAGAACCTGCAAATGAGACTGAGGGTCAGAGTGGTCTAGCACCCAAGGTTCCATAAAAGAACATGACCAAGGCTCACTGGAGCCCAGACTTCCAAAAAAGAAGGCCCCTGAGCACAGCATGGCACCACCGCAGCCCAAACCGTGGGCCTGGAGGGTAGGCCAGGCTCCCCACGCAGAGTTCACACCATTCGACAGATGCCAACAGCAGACCGCAAGGCGATATGAGAAGTAAGTTCTGATTGTGGAATCTCTGAATTTTGAGATTTAAAGAAAAGAATCTGTTTTCGGGGGATGGTTAAAACAGTTCTACCAAGGAGCAAAGAGAGGGCATCTCAAGGCCCCTTCTGGACTTAGAATTTAATGCCTACTTATTGAGAAATGCTCCGTGCATTTGCTCAGCCCTACGTCGAGATGAAGTTCTCTCTCTGTGCCGTAGAAGCTTAGGTTCTAAAAAGGCCACAGAAATGGGTGAGACCTAAAAACTGCCAGAACAATGCAACAGCCTTAATCAGACTGTCTTTGCTTTGCCTTGCTTACAAGTCACTGACTTTAAACTGAATATGGTGTCATGTCTTTATGTTTCTTGAAGCTTTTTTTACAAAAGATCATATAAAGATTTTCTTCCATGGTAAGACTTTTATATTGTATTTTTCTTAAACTGGAGTGTGGTACATTTACCCTCCATCAGATGATTGCTTATAACTCACCTTGCTTTATTAAGGATACCGCTAGAGGCTTCTATGTCCCTACTAACAAGAATACATTTTCAGGCCCATGCAAACCAATGAAAATCCAAGATTTCAGAGCACAAGATAATGAAAATTCTCTCTATCCGCATCTTTTACTACTTTTAATCTGGTAACAGTCCCTAAGTGTGTCAGATGAAAGGTACTGTCGTGGGAACTGACGTCGTTAACAGCATTGCATACAGGTAAGTCTTGATTGTTCCAATTTCTCAAAAAGTTGGACACATTTACTGCCTCTATGACATCTCTAGGGTGTGTGGAAGAAATAAAAAAGAGGCCTGTACAATGTATTTCTCAAAATATACACACATAGAGTTTGCACATACAAACAGGGAAACCTTATAAATAATGTATGGGGAGCAAAGCATTGTCGGTAAGGGAACTAATCATTTCGAAAGCCAACACTGTCACCAAGTGTCCACGCACCAAAACTGACTGGGAATTTTCACGGGCCACCAAACCAGAGGTGGAGATTTTTAGGCACATTCTTGCCAGAAAAGAGAGCCTAGGGCATAAACCACTCAACTGGTTGGCACGAATGCCAGGGCAACCCAAGCAAGTGGATATACAAGCCTACGTAACGCTTGGAAGTAGGAAGCTTTGGGGAACTACACCTGGGCTGGTACTGGCCTCCCTCCCCAAAGGGACAAGGAGAGCAGATACCTGGATGGAGTCAAGAGAGAGAAAAAAGAAAGGCAAGGCTGGGTGTGGAGCAACGTGTGGATCCAGGAGCATGTGTCTCAGAACTTCCGGGGCTCTGCAGACCAGCTGCATCCCCATTCTCCTTGACCCTCATTGGTATAATGAACTCAGGGTGGGCGCATCCCGGCTGCCAAGTCACTTCCACCTGTCCATGGAGTTGACGGTTACTTGCTCACAGTGAACCAGCCTCTCTGGACCTAACAGCTACTGCAGGAGGCGGTAGTGGAGATCAAGCTGAAGACAACGACCAGATGCGAAGGAGGAAGGGACGTTCAGCGGACCGACTGGGTGGACTGATGGTGTGGGGTTAAGTCTGCAGAGCTAAAGGGGCCAGATGTAGAAAAGGGAAGGGGAACCATGAGGATATGGTCAAGCCCCATCGTATGGATATTTCATCCATATGTTGTATACAAATTCCATTCAATTTGCTCCGAGTGAAAAAGAGAGAACAAAATTATCCTTTCAACCATGTCAGTGACTTTATTTACCATCTCATTTGATGAGCTCATAGCCCTGGGTCAGAGGGAAATGGGAGCTGTGAGCCTGCCATCTCTCAGGAAGTCTCAGGCCTCAGAGGCCCCTCATAGCCAAACTACCTCACCTTTTGCACTTTTCAAGCAACGTTATTCCTAAGTGCGAGTCACCCTCTTCATCAGGTTCGCCAAGAGACAGCAATCTCTCCCAATGAGAGAGGAAAGATGGGCTACTTTGGCTTTCTGAGGCACAATATGTAGTTCTCCAAAATGGTACCTGCCTGGGGGATTTTTCAAGAAAATTAAGCATCAGTGGTGATCTGTTTGTCTTCACATAACGTATGACCCAGATGTGCTGAGAAATAAGAAAAGGACGAACGAATCAAGGGCAGCTGATCCAAGGAGGCAAGGGGCAACTTCCACTGCCTACGTGGAAAGCTAGAGGAAGGGAACATCCAGCTGGTGGGAGCTGAAGACAGGGGCCAGTCCTCCTTGGGCTCGGGATGCCACCCCCTCTTCCTACATCTTCACGCTCCCCTTCTCTGTTGGCCCCTCCCAGCCATATTAAAGAGTCACAAGGAAATGCTCTCCTCCACTCCATTCTCCTGTCCTCCTATCCATCCCTCCCTTCTTTCCCTTTGCCATCAATTTCTTCACTTGCGCCCCAGTTCTCCCCTCCCATCTCCACTGCGATCTGGTTTCTGCCCCACTACTCTCGGAAACTGATCTCCTCGAAGCCCCCAATGATTTCTCCGTTGACAAGTCCAGGGGACTACTTCTCAATCCTTATCTTTGTGACCGCCAAGCCGAGTTAGATCTTAAACAACGTCTCCGTCTTGCAAATCTCTTCCCTTGACTTCTGCGCCACCTTTCCTTTTCTTTTCATGAGACTGATCACAACCAGTGCTGCAGATTCCATCGAATTAAGGAATGCTGTTGCCTACACGTGTGAATGAGCTGTGAGTAAAGTACTGAAGTAGAGGACACCAGAAGTGAAACGTCTTCATGAATGTCCACGTGGCTGAGCAGCAAGTTAACCTTTCATACGTGTGCTAGAGAAGAAGAGTTGGGTTTTATTTTATTTACTTTTCCCTGGACGGTGTTGAATGACTACCATGTACAAGTTCAGGCTACCTTTTGCTGAGGAGAGCTGAGAGAAAACTGAACAATAGAGCTGTCTTTTTCTTGACCAGTTCACCTTAGTTTCCCAAACTCTAAGTCTTTCCCTAATTCTTTCTCCTTTTTATTCTAGTAAAATGAACATAACACAAAATTCACCATTTGGATCACCTTACAATTCACTGTACCATTCAGTGGAATTTACTACTGTCAAAATGTTGTGCAACTATCACCACTGCCTAGCTGCAAAACATTTTCATCAACCAAGAGGAAACCTACACCCATTTTAAGGAGTCATTCCCTATTTCCCTCTCTTCCAAACCCCTGGCAACCACTAATGTATAATCTTTTCTGTGTGTATGGATTTGCCACTGCTGGACATTTCATATAAATGGAACCATACAATATGTAGCCTTTCATGCCTGACTTCTTTCACTTAGTTGCATCCATCATGTAGCATGTATCAGAAATCCACTCACTGTTACGGCTGAATCCTTCATACTGTTTGAATACAAAATTAAAAATACGTTGAGAGTGAAGCTCTGTTTTAATGGCACATCTATTAGGCCAATTCATTGAAAGAAGCTGAAGATGGAGATATTGTGAAATGATAATCGTTGAGAAGCCTCAGCCAATTGGATAATGAAAAGTTTGGGAAATGTTGCAAAAAATTATCTGCTTTATATTAAAAGCCTATTAAACAAGGATTCAGGAGATTGTCTTTTTCTTGCAGGTAACTTAAAGGAGGCAGAAAGACATAACTGCCCTTTAAAACACATTTTGAAGGGATTCTATTTATCCTTAATAGACGAATGGGAGTACAGGAAGTTCACATCCAATATGGACTCCCTGTCCAAACACTGTTTATCGTTCTAGCCACCACTATCGAATTATATTTCTTGAGAGTAAGGCAGCTCAATTCCTGCATATTACTTTCTAAACTTCATCCATCAAATCCATTAATACAGTATAAACAAGAGTTGTTCATGTTTAAGTGCAGTTCAAATATCAGGTATAAAGAACCCTCAGTAAGAAAAAGAATCCTATATCTCTTGCCAGAATGTGGTCAGCTCTGGGGTGCTCTGCTAGCTGAAAGACACATTCATTATTAAGAGGATAGAGGCTGTTTAAGAGGGATGAGAGCCAAAAAATTTTAACTACATATATGTGTTAAGAACAGTGCTAGGTTATCTCATGTTCTATATCAGTCAAGGCTCACCATTTTACATACGTGGAAAGCAAAGTTAAAAGTGTATTCGTAGGGCTTCCCTGTTGGCGCAGTGGTTAAGGATCCACCTGCCAGTGCAGGGGACACGCGTTTGAGCCCTGGTCCGGGAAGATCCCACATGCCACGGAGCAACTAAGACCATGTGCCACAACTACTGAGCCTGCGTGCTAGAGCCCGTGAACCACAACTACTGAAGCCCACGCACCTAGACCCCGTGCTCAGCAACAACGAGAAGCCACCACAATGAGAAGCCCGCGTACTGCAACAAAGAGTAGCCCCCGCTCACCGCAACTAGAGAAAGCCCGCGCACAGCAACGAAGAGCCTAGGCAGCCAAAGATAAATAAATAAATACGTCTATTTAAAAAAAAAAGTGTTTTACTAACTTACTAAAAGGCACGCAATCAGTAAACGTGAGCAAGGATTCAATCCCAAATCTGTCACACTGAAGTTTAAGCTAATACTTGAAATTAATAAAAAGAGCACTAAATTAAAAGTTCAGAGATATTTTTTATTTCATACTTTCACTAATGCTCTTTGGAGATAAATCATTTCATTTATATGGGCCTTAGTTTTCACAACTATAAGAGTTGGAAGCTTGACTAGATGATCTGTATGTAGTCTTCCAATTCTAAAATGTTCCACTAATTTGGATTCCTACAATAATTGCCCTTGCAATACACGCATGCTGCCACCAAGTAGCAGTAGAGACTACTAGTTCCTTTTTTATCCCTAGTGGGGGTGCATTTTGACAGCAGACTTATCCGTCAATAGTACAACCTGTTAGTATAACTATAAGATAACAAAATAATCTGGTATTCTTTCCTGTAAAGGAGAAGCTTTACATTGTGTCTGTGAATCGTACCAGAATCACCTGTAGGTTTATAAATATAGAGGAAATCCTGAACCCATTGAATGAGAATCTTCAGAGACAGGACTCGGGCATCTGGAATTTGGGGCTCCCATCATTTGTATATTTTATTTCATTTTACTTTTGCCTATGTACAATACTTGTCACATCCTTTTGAATCTTTAAAAGGTTCTTTCTGTTTTAAATTTTAGAATATCCCATAATCTTCACCTACTTTTCATAAGGTGTTATCTGTTATGTTTATTCGATCTTGTGCTTCTCCTGGTTAAGGCTTCTTTCTTTCCTTTTTTTTTTTTCGTGGCCCTGCCTCATGTCTTGCAGGATCTTAGTTCCCTGACCTGGGATTGGACCCCAGGGCCCCAGCAGTGAAAGTGCCATGTTCTAAACACTGGACCACCAGGGAAGTCCCAAGATTTCAGTTTTAAATGACTTTTTTCCCACTCTAATTCATTCCTGGGATCAGTTTCATGTTTGGACATTAAAGCAACCTTGCATTGCCAGAATAAAGCTACTTTGATTCTGATATATGATTGTTTTACATACCATGGATATAGGTTGTGCTTCTCTTTACACATTGTGCATGCATGTTCAAAGGAGAAACTGGCCTGTGATTCTATTCTTGTAATATTCTTTATAGATTTGTTTTAAGAGTCTATACTTTATATTTTATTTATTTATTTTTGGCTGCATTGGGTCTTCATTGCTGCATGCGAGCTTTCTCTAGTTTCGGCGAGCGGGGGTCTATTCTTCGTTGCGGCGAGTAGGCTTCTCATTGCAGCCTTCTGACCCCATGGGCTTCTGACCCCATTCGTCGGTGCTACTTCAGTTCCTTACCCCTTCCCTTCTGACCCTGGGCGGTGAAATCCTCTTTCTGCGGCTGGCCTGCGGCAGAAAGTCAATGAGGCAAGAGTAGGCTTGGAGTATCCAAGGAGCAGAAAGGATGTCAGCGTGTGGAAAACAGAGCGAGCAAATTGGAGAGGAGAAGGAAACAGTCAGAGAGGAAACAGAGGCCCAGATTTCTAGGTCTGTGGAGGCACTCTGAGGACTTTGCATTTTCTGTGAAGAAGCCACCGAAGAAATTTGAGTGACATGATCTGACTTATGTTTTAACAAGATCTCTCTGGATGCCACGTTGATTAGAGACTGTAGGAGAGCAAGGACAAGCCCCAGAAGACCAACAGTTGATTCAAAGAAGTGATTACTCAAACACGGTCCCCCTCCTCAGTGAAGACGCAGAGCAGGAATTGGCAAATAATGGCCACAAATCAAATCAGGCTCTCAGCCTGGATCTGTGGGACTGTGAGCTAATAATGGTTCTCACGTTCAGAAAGCTTGTTGAAGAAGAAAGAGGAGGAGAAGCTACAGAAACTGTATATGGCCCACAAAGCCTAAGATATTTAAAATCCAGAAGATGCTTTCCAACACCTGATGTAAAGCATGTGGCTGGTAGGAGGTCCTCAACAAAATTTGGAAGAGGAATACATGAGTCAGTTTGTTCCTGAAAACACTGTAAAGTGATAGGGGTCAAGAAACATTTACCCCTTCACCCTTAACCTTCACAAATGATGCCAGTTCCATTGAGCTATGGAAAAATACTTTCTGGCTTTCAAAAGAATAACCCAGAGGGCATTTTCTCACATAGGCAAGGTCATAAACAACTGTCAAGTGAAGTTGAAATAGCAACAAATCAAATAATAACAGAAAACATTTTTACAGATTTTTAAATCTTACAAAGCATTTTCATGTTCATTATCTAATTTAATCCTCAAATCAACGTCATGAGATAGTTAGTATTTCCCCATTAGAAATGACCACATATGAAATCCTTAGTGATTGCTCAAGAAAAGCTGAAATCTTGAGTATTACATCTATTAATGCCATGGTTGGGTGTTTTCCCATGGGAACACTGGATGCTAAAATCCACAGGGATTTTCAGCTCAAGATGGCAGACTAGGAAATATATTTACTTTCTGTTCCTCCTGAAACCATATCTAAATAAAACTGCAGAAATACCAAAATTAATCAACCAATAAAAGCCAAGATATTTTGCAAGTCATCAACCACAGAAAGATTTCAACACATTTCGAGAAGGCAAACAATGAAATGGAGGAGCCATGAATAAAAGAATGAAGAAAAAAAGGCTGACCCTAAGTAAGGTCTGCACAAAGCCACTCAGCTTTTGCTGAGCTCTGGTTACAGTAAAGGGCACAGGAAAGAAGAGGGGCTGAAAACAAGGAGGCAAACGTCATTTAAGGAAAAACAGTTCATTTAATGAGCTCCAGGGAACACTCAGCCTGCTGCCATACTAACTCATGAATTACAATGGATAGTTGGTAAGCAAGACAAGAAAACAGGGAAGAAACAAAAGAAACAAAAATCAAGACACTGTTTCTAACTGAACTCTTCTCAAATGAGATCGAGGAATTATGGTTCAATGCCACAGCTGTGAATCATTTCTGCTCTTGGAGAGGTTACGAAGGGCTTATAATATTTCCCTTATTTTCAGACAGAATTTAGGTCTGAGCAAAAGCTTTTGTGTCCTCCAACCCCAAAATTTATTGGGGATGGAAGCCCAGATTTGCTGGGACATACCATAAAAAGAATCTCATGAGCAGAGGGTCAAACTGATTTTGGAATATATGAATTATGCCCAGTGTGACTTTCAATCGGTATATATATATATATATATATATACACATTTCTACTGATCTATATGATTTTGGGTTCTGAAACTCCTACATGTCACATGCGTGATACATAACAATGTCAGCCCCAGGAGGGAGAAAACACTCCAATGAAGCAAGCCAAAGAAACAAGTTTTGAGCAAGGTCAAGTGATGAGTAGACCAGGATTGTTCAATTCCTACCTGTCATGCTGAAGCTTCCAGCTCCTGAATAACAACACATGCTTCCCTTGTCCTACACACCCAAGAGTACGTCTCCTCTCTTGGCCATAAGAATCTCTAGAGTTACATATGTGTAATAAAGAGTGGACCCGGCTGGCATACTCACAATGACCAAATTGTGTTGATCCTACTTTATACCAATACATCGCTCCACGCTGAAGTTGCAATAAATGATATATTTGCTCTCTAGACATGAATGAGACGCCTTACTGGATATAATCCAGGAAGGCCAGAGAAGCTGGCTTCTAATCCATACGGAACAATTCACTGCTGAATTTCTTTCAGGATAGCCCATGATTTATCTAGAATATCATCTTTACATATCTGGATCCTTCAAACTAGACAAAGGGAAAATACGGGCTTAAGCCTCGATTAGAAATATGGAATGGTGCCATGCTGACAACTGGTGGTCCCTGACCAGTATCTTCTGAGATTAGAACACAGTGTGGTGGATGACCAATTCATGCGTTGAACAAAAGAAGACCTCCTACAGGGCAGTGTAGCTGTTCGTTACAGGTATGGCACTTAGGGCTAAGTACCATAAGGACTACAAGGAAAAACGAAAAACAAGTAACACATGAAGCATATACGATAAGGAGGCGCCACAGTCCAGAGCACGAGCTCTGGAATCACACAGGCTTGGATCGAATCCCGGCTGAGCCACTACCGTCTATATACCCTGAAGGACAGGCCAAGGTTTAAATGTTGTTTTACCACATTTCAAAAAAGAAGTGAAGAAAGAACCTATCTGCCAGGAAGGGACATCGTGGGGTGCAGCATCCAGTCGGATCAGGGCCCTGCATCTCCTGCTCAGAAACCTTGGCCACCTGGCTCGTGGTGATGCTGGCAGCTGAGCAGCCCTGGAGAAGGCGATCCTGTCTCCAGGTCTCGCAGAGAAGCTGGGGAGGTCTCCGGACGAGGTGGCCCACACCCTGGTAAGCTCTGGCTGCCTCCTGCCCTCAGGTCTCAGCAGGCTCTCGCCTCTGGGCCCCGTGGTGGGGAAGGCCTGGCCGATACATACGCAGGGCTGAGGGGCCTGCAGAGCCAGTCCCCAGGCAGGGTGAGCTCTGGAGGAGGCTTCCACAGTCCCCAACAGTCTCCGCATGGTGGCCCATCTGGTGCCAAACACCTGCCACCCACAGCGAGAAGTCCCAGCCACTAGAAAGTCCAGAAGGGGCCCCGCCCTTTGCCTTTGGGCCGGGGTTAAGCCACCAGCTGGGCTTGCATGTGACCCCTGCCACGCCCCCTGCCCCGCCCACCCTTTCTCTGTGACACGTACAATGGATATGTCATAAAGCCAGGCTGAGCCAGTGCTATAAATTCGGAGGAGTTAGAATCTAGGAAGAAGCTCTCCCACTTTCACTCTCTGCTCTCAGATCAGGCAGGCAGTACCTCTAATATGGAAGCTATGGACACCACACCTCCCTCCCAGGCTGTCCTCTTCCATTCTGCTCCTGTTTTCCCCAGCACCCCACTGACGGCTTTGGCGGGTATCGGTGCTTCAGCAGGCAGCACGTCTCACCCCGAACCTATGGACACCACACCTCCTTCTCACGCTGCCATCTTCCATTCTGCTCCTGTTTTCCCCAGCACCCAATCTATGGCTTTGGCGGGCATTGGTGCTTCAGCAGGCAGCACCTCAGACCCCGAACCTATGGACACCACACCTCCTTCACACGCTGTCATCTTCCATTCTGCTCCTGTTTTCCCCAGCACCCCACTGACGGCTTTGCCGGGCATCGGTGCTTCAGCAGGAAGCACGTCAGACCCCGAACCTATGGACACCACACCTCCTTCACACGCTGTTATCTTCCATTCTGCTCCTGTTTTCCCCAGCACCCCATTGACGGCTTTGGCGGGCATCGGTGCTTCAGCAGGAAGCACGTCAGACCCCGAACCTATGGACACCACACCTCCTTCATACGCTGTCATCTTCCATTCTGCTCCTGTTTTCCCCAGCACCCCATTGACGGCTTTGGCGGGCATCAGTGCTTCAGCAGGAAGCACGTCAGACCCCGAACCTATGGACACCACACCTCCTTCACACGCTGTCATCTTCCATTCTGCTCCTGTTTTCCCCAGCACCCCATTTACGGCTTTGGCGGGCATCGGTGCTTCAGCAGGAAGCACGTCAGGCCCCGAACCTATGGACACCACACCTCCTTCACACGCTGTCATCTTCCATTCTGCTCCCGTTTTCCCCAACTCCAGCCTCAGAATGCGCTGAGGCCTGTAGCCTAGTTACGCCAGCTCAGAACAATGATGAGCACACCTTTTTCCAATCACCTGTCCTCATGCTCCCCATGCCTCATACTGCCCTGCTTCTTTATTCTTTATGCCACAGATACCCAAAGTCCCTTGCATTTGGGGAGGCGGATTTGAGACCTATTGTCAGGTCATGTCCTCGCTTGGCTGCCGTGTGAATAAACCTCCTCTTTGCTGCAAACCTCAGCATTTCAGTGTTTTGGCTTGCTGCGCCTCAGACAGAATGGTTGGGAGCAGTGGTACAGGTCCCTTGCCTGTGAGGGAAGCTGCTTCCTAGTAGTCACGTTGTGGATGTTTTCTCCTCTCGGGGTGGGGGATGGGCAGACATCCTGCTCTTCAGGAAAGGGAGAAACGCAGGTGCCAAACCCTTGCCCTCAGCGTCACCGTCACCTAGGAACTTGTTAGAAGCACAGAATCCAGGCCCCACCCAGAACTACTGAATACCAGCCTGCATTTAACAAGATCCACAAGAGAGGCATACCCATATTAAAGTTGGAGAGGCACCAAGCTGTCATCGTCTTCTCCACGGCTAATGAAAACGAAGCAAAGATTCATCCCGAGCCGACTCTGCCTCAGTCACCTGGATATCACATGAGCTCATTTCATCCTCTCCAGAACCTGCAAATGAGACTGAGGGTCAGAGTGGTCTAGCACCCAAGGTTCCATAAAAGAACATGACCAAGGCTCACTGGAGCCCAGACTTCCAAAAAAGAAGGCCCCTGAGCACAGCATGGCACCACCGCAGCCCAAACCGTGGGCCTGGAGGGTAGGCCAGGCTCCCCACGCAGAGTTCACACCATTCGACAGATGCCAACAGCAGACCGCAAGGCGATATGAGAAGTAAGTTCTGATTGTGGAATCTCTGAATTTTGAGATTTAAAGAAAAGAATCTGTTTTCGGGGGATGGTTAAAACAGTTCTACCAAGGAGCAAAGAGAGGGCATCTCAAGGCCCCTTCTGGACTTAGAATTTAATGCCTACTTATTGAGAAATGCTCCGTGCATTTGCTCAGCCCTACGTCGAGATGAAGTTCTCTCTCTGTGCCGTAGAAGCTTAGGTTCTAAAAAGGCCACAGAAATGGGTGAGACCTAAAAACTGCCAGAACAATGCAACAGCCTTAATCAGACTGTCTTTGCTTTGCCTTGCTTACAAGTCACTGACTTTAAACTGAATATGGTGTCATGTCTTTATGTTTCTTGAAGCTTTTTTTACAAAAGATCATATAAAGATTTTCTTCCATGGTAAGACTTTTATATTGTATTTTTCTTAAACTGGAGTGTGGTACATTTACCCTCCATCAGATGATTGCTTATAACTCACCTTGCTTTATTAAGGATACCGCTAGAGGCTTCTATGTCCCTACTAACAAGAATACATTTTCAGGCCCATGCAAACCAATGAAAATCCAAGATTTCAGAGCACAAGATAATGAAAATTCTCTCTATCCGCATCTTTTACTACTTTTAATCTGGTAACAGTCCCTAAGTGTGTCAGATGAAAGGTACTGTCGTGGGAACTGACGTCGTTAACAGCATTGCATACAGGTAAGTCTTGATTGTTCCAATTTCTCAAAAAGTTGGACACATTTACTGCCTCTATGACATCTCTAGGGTGTGTGGAAGAAATAAAAAAGAGGCCTGTACAATGTATTTCTCAAAATATACACACATAGAGTTTGCACATACAAACAGGGAAACCTTATAAATAATGTATGGGGAGCAAAGCATTGTCGGTAAGGGAACTAATCATTTCGAAAGCCAACACTGTCACCAAGTGTCCACGCACCAAAACTGACTGGGAATTTTCACGGGCCACCAAACCAGAGGTGGAGATTTTTAGGCACATTCTTGCCAGAAAAGAGAGCCTAGGGCATAAACCACTCAACTGGTTGGCACGAATGCCAGGGCAACCCAAGCAAGTGGATATACAAGCCTACGTAACGCTTGGAAGTAGGAAGCTTTGGGGAACTACACCTGGGCTGGTACTGGCCTCCCTCCCCAAAGGGACAAGGAGAGCAGATACCTGGATGGAGTCAAGAGAGAGAAAAAAGAAAGGCAAGGCTGGGTGTGGAGCAACGTGTGGATCCAGGAGCATGTGTCTCAGAACTTCCGGGGCTCTGCAGACCAGCTGCATCCCCATTCTCCTTGACCCTCATTGGTATAATGAACTCAGGGTGGGCGCATCCCGGCTGCCAAGTCACTTCCACCTGTCCATGGAGTTGACGGTTACTTGCTCACAGTGAACCAGCCTCTCTGGACCTAACAGCTACTGCAGGAGGCGGTAGTGGAGATCAAGCTGAAGACAACGACCAGATGCGAAGGAGGAAGGGACGTTCAGCGGACCGACTGGGTGGACTGATGGTGTGGGGTTAAGTCTGCAGAGCTAAAGGGGCCAGATGTAGAAAAGGGAAGGGGAACCATGAGGATATGGTCAAGCCCCATCGTATGGATATTTCATCCATATGTTGTATACAAATTCCATTCAATTTGCTCCGAGTGAAAAAGAGAGAACAAAATTATCCTTTCAACCATGTCAGTGACTTTATTTACCATCTCATTTGATGAGCTCATAGCCCTGGGTCAGAGGGAAATGGGAGCTGTGAGCCTGCCATCTCTCAGGAAGTCTCAGGCCTCAGAGGCCCCTCATAGCCAAACTACCTCACCTTTTGCACTTTTCAAGCAACGTTATTCCTAAGTGCGAGTCACCCTCTTCATCAGGTTCGCCAAGAGACAGCAATCTCTCCCAATGAGAGAGGAAAGATGGGCTACTTTGGCTTTCTGAGGCACAATATGTAGTTCTCCAAAATGGTACCTGCCTGGGGGATTTTTCAAGAAAATTAAGCATCAGTGGTGATCTGTTTGTCTTCACATAACGTATGACCCAGATGTGCTGAGAAATAAGAAAAGGACGAACGAATCAAGGGCAGCTGATCCAAGGAGGCAAGGGGCAACTTCCACTGCCTACGTGGAAAGCTAGAGGAAGGGAACATCCAGCTGGTGGGAGCTGAAGACAGGGGCCAGTCCTCCTTGGGCTCGGGATGCCACCCCCTCTTCCTACATCTTCACGCTCCCCTTCTCTGTTGGCCCCTCCCAGCCATATTAAAGAGTCACAAGGAAATGCTCTCCTCCACTCCATTCTCCTGTCCTCCTATCCATCCCTCCCTTCTTTCCCTTTGCCATCAATTTCTTCACTTGCGCCCCAGTTCTCCCCTCCCATCTCCACTGCGATCTGGTTTCTGCCCCACTACTCTCGGAAACTGATCTCCTCGAAGCCCCCAATGATTTCTCCGTTGACAAGTCCAGGGGACTACTTCTCAATCCTTATCTTTGTGACCGCCAAGCCGAGTTAGATCTTAAACAACGTCTCCGTCTTGCAAATCTCTTCCCTTGACTTCTGCGCCACCTTTCCTTTTCTTTTCATGAGACTGATCACAACCAGTGCTGCAGATTCCATCGAATTAAGGAATGCTGTTGCCTACACGTGTGAATGAGCTGTGAGTAAAGTACTGAAGTAGAGGACACCAGAAGTGAAACGTCTTCATGAATGTCCACGTGGCTGAGCAGCAAGTTAACCTTTCATACGTGTGCTAGAGAAGAAGAGTTGGGTTTTATTTTATTTACTTTTCCCTGGACGGTGTTGAATGACTACCATGTACAAGTTCAGGCTACCTTTTGCTGAGGAGAGCTGAGAGAAAACTGAACAATAGAGCTGTCTTTTTCTTGACCAGTTCACCTTAGTTTCCCAAACTCTAAGTCTTTCCCTAATTCTTTCTCCTTTTTATTCTAGTAAAATGAACATAACACAAAATTCACCATTTGGATCACCTTACAATTCACTGTACCATTCAGTGGAATTTACTACTGTCAAAATGTTGTGCAACTATCACCACTGCCTAGCTGCAAAACATTTTCATCAACCAAGAGGAAACCTACACCCATTTTAAGGAGTCATTCCCTATTTCCCTCTCTTCCAAACCCCTGGCAACCACTAATGTATAATCTTTTCTGTGTGTATGGATTTGCCACTGCTGGACATTTCATATAAATGGAACCATACAATATGTAGCCTTTCATGCCTGACTTCTTTCACTTAGTTGCATCCATCATGTAGCATGTATCAGAAATCCACTCACTGTTACGGCTGAATCCTTCATACTGTTTGAATACAAAATTAAAAATACGTTGAGAGTGAAGCTCTGTTTTAATGGCACATCTATTAGGCCAATTCATTGAAAGAAGCTGAAGATGGAGATATTGTGAAATGATAATCGTTGAGAAGCCTCAGCCAATTGGATAATGAAAAGTTTGGGAAATGTTGCAAAAAATTATCTGCTTTATATTAAAAGCCTATTAAACAAGGATTCAGGAGATTGTCTTTTTCTTGCAGGTAACTTAAAGGAGGCAGAAAGACATAACTGCCCTTTAAAACACATTTTGAAGGGATTCTATTTATCCTTAATAGACGAATGGGAGTACAGGAAGTTCACATCCAATATGGACTCCCTGTCCAAACACTGTTTATCGTTCTAGCCACCACTATCGAATTATATTTCTTGAGAGTAAGGCAGCTCAATTCCTGCATATTACTTTCTAAACTTCATCCATCAAATCCATTAATACAGTATAAACAAGAGTTCTTCATGTTTAAGTGCAGTTCAAATATCAGGTATAAAGAACCCTCAGTAAGAAAAAGAATCCTATATCTCTTGCCAGAATGTGGTCAGCTCTGGGGTGCTCTGCTAGCTGAAAGACACATTCATTATTAAGAGGATAGAGGCTGTTTAAGAGGGATGAGAGCCAAAAAATTTTAACTACATATATGTGTTAAGAACAGTGCTAGGTTATCTCATGTTCTATATCAGTCAAGGCTCACCATTTTACATACGTGGAAAGCAAAGTTAAAAGTGTATTCGTAGGGCTTCCCTGTTGGCGCAGTGGTTAAGGATCCACCTGCCAGTGCAGGGGACACGCGTTTGAGCCCTGGTCCGGGAAGATCCCACATGCCACGGAGCAACTAAGACCATGTGCCACAACTACTGAGCCTGCGTGCTAGAGCCCGTGAACCACAACTACTGAAGCCCACGCACCTAGACCCCGTGCTCAGCAACAACGAGAAGCCACCACAATGAGAAGCCCGCGTACTGCAACAAAGAGTAGCCCCCGCTCACCGCAACTAGAGAAAGCCCGCGCACAGCAACGAAGAGCCTAGGCAGCCAAAGATAAATAAATAAATACGTCTATTTAAAAAAAAAAGTGTTTTACTAACTTACTAAAAGGCACGCAATCAGTAAACGTGAGCAAGGATTCAATCCCAAATCTGTCACACTGAAGTTTAAGCTAATACTTGAAATTAATAAAAAGAGCACTAAATTAAAAGTTCAGAGATATTTTTTATTTCATACTTTCACTAATGCTCTTTGGAGATAAATCATTTCATTTATATGGGCCTTAGTTTTCACAACTATAAGAGTTGGAAGCTTGACTAGATGATCTGTATGTAGTCTTCCAATTCTAAAATGTTCCACTAATTTGGATTCCTACAATAATTGCCCTTGCAATACACGCATGCTGCCACCAAGTAGCAGTAGAGACTACTAGTTCCTTTTTTATCCCTAGTGGGGGTGCATTTTGACAGCAGACTTATCCGTCAATAGTACAACCTGTTAGTATAACTATAAGATAACAAAATAATCTGGTATTCTTTCCTGTAAAAGAGAAGCTTTACATTGTGTCTGTGAATCGTACCAGAATCACCTGTAGGTTTATAAATATAGAGGAAATCCTGAACCCATTGAATGAGAATCTTCAGAGACAGGACTTGGGCATCTGGAATTTGGGGCTCCCATCATTTGTATATTTTATTTCATTTTATTTTTGCCTATGTACAATATTTGTCACATCCTTTTGAATCTTTAAAAGGTTCTTTCTGTTTTAAATTTTAGAATATCCCATAATCTTCACCTACTTTTCATAAGGTGTTATCTGTTATGTTTATTCGATCTTGTGCTTCTCCTGGTTAAGGCTTCTTTCTTTCCTTTTTTTTTTTTCGTGGCCCTGCCTCATGTCTTGCAGGATCTTAGTTCCCTGACCTGGGATTGGACCCCAGGGCCCCAGCAGTGAAAGTGCCATGTTCTAAACACTGGACCACCAGGGAAGTCCCAAGATTTCAGTTTTAAATGACTTTTTTCCCACTCTAATTCATTCCTGGGATCAGTTTCATGTTTGGACATTAAAGCAACCTTGCATTGCCAGAATAAAGCTACTTTGATTCTGATATATGATTGTTTTACATACCATGGATATAGGTTGTGCTTCTCTTTACACATTGTGCATGCATGTTCAAAGGAGAAACTGGCCTGTGATTCTATTCTTGTAATATTCTTTATAGATTTGTTTTAAGAGTCTATACTTTATATTTTATTTATTTATTTTTGGCTGCATTGGGTCTTCATTGCTGCATGCGAGCTTTCTCTAGTTTCGGCGAGCGGGGGTCTATTCTTCGTTGCGGCGAGTAGGCTTCTCATTGCAGCCTTCTGACCCCATGGGCTTCTGACCCCATTCGTCGGTGCTACTTCAGTTCCTTACCCCTTCCCTTCTGACCCTGGGCGGTGAAATCCTCTTTCTGCGGCTGGCCTGCGGCAGAAAGTCAATGAGGCAAGAGTAGGCTTGGAGTATCCAAGGAGCAGAAAGGATGTCAGCGTGTGGAAAACAGAGCGAGCAAATTGGAGAGGAGAAGGAAACAGTCAGAGAGGAAACAGAGGCCCAGATTTCTAGGTCTGTGGAGGCACTCTGAGGACTTTGCATTTTCTGTGAAGAAGCCACCGAAGAAATTTGAGTGACATGATCTGACTTATGTTTTAACAAGATCTCTCTGGATGCCACGTTGATTAGAGACTGTAGGAGAGCAAGGACAAGCCCCAGAAGACCAACAGTTGATTCAAAGAAGTGATTACTCAAACACGGTCCCCCTCCTCAGTGAAGACGCAGAGCAGGAATTGGCAAATAATGGCCACAAATCAAATCAGGCTCTCAGCCTGGATCTGTGGGACTGTGAGCTAATAATGGTTCTCACGTTCAGAAAGCTTGTTGAAGAAGAAAGAGGAGGAGAAGCTACAGAAACTGTATATGGCCCACAAAGCCTAAGATATTTAAAATCCAGAAGATGCTTTCCAACACCTGATGTAAAGCATGTGGCTGGTAGGAGGTCCTCAACAAAATTTGGAAGAGGAATACATGAGTCAGTTTGTTCCTGAAAACACTGTAAAGTGATAGGGGTCAAGAAACATTTACCCCTTCACCCTTAACCTTCACAAATGATGCCAGTTCCATTGAGCTATTGAAAAATACTTTCTGGCTTTCAAAAGAATAACCCAGAGGGCATTTTCTCACATAGGCAAGGTCATAAACAACTGTCAAGTGAAGTTGAAATAGCAACAAATCAAATAATAACAGAAAACATTTTTACAGATTTTTAAATCTTACAAAGCATTTTCATGTTCATTATCTAATTTAATCCTCAAATCAACGTCATGAGATAGTTAGTATTTCCCCATTAGAAATGACCACATATGAAATCCTTAGTGATTGCTCAAGAAAACCTGAAATCTTGAGTATTACATCTATTAATGCCATGGTTGGGTGTTTTCCCATGGGAACACTGGATGCTAAAATCCACAGGGATTTTCAGCTCAAGATGGCAGACTAGGAAATATATTTACTTTCTGTTCCTCCTGAAACCATATCTAAATAAAACTGCAGAAATACCAAAATTAATCAACCAATAAAAGCCAAGATATTTTGCAAGTCATCAACCACAGAAAGATTTCAACACATTTCGAGAAGGCAAACAATGAAATGGAGGAGCCATGAATAAAAGAATGAAGAAAAAAAGGCTGACCCTAAGTAAGGTCTGCACAAAGCCACTCAGCTTTTGCTGAGCTCTGGTTACAGTAAAGGGCACAGGAAAGAAGAGGGGCTGAAAACAAGGAGGCAAACGTCATTTAAGGAAAAACAGTTCATTTAATGAGCTCCAGGGAACACTCAGCCTGCTGCCATACTAACTCATGAATTACAATGGATAGTTGGTAAGCAAGACAAGAAAACAGGGAAGAAACAAAAGAAACAAAAATCAAGACACTGTTTCTAACTGAACTCTTCTCAAATGAGATCGAGGAATTATGGTTCAATGCCACAGCTGTGAATCATTTCTGCTCTTGGAGAGGTTACGAAGGGCTTATAATATTTCCCTTATTTTCAGACAGAATTTAGGTCTGAGCAAAAGCTTTTGTGTCCTCCAACCCCAAAATTTATTGGGGATGGAAGCCCAGATTTGCTGGGACATACCATAAAAAGAATCTCATGAGCAGAGGGTCAAACTGATTTTGGAATATATGAATTATGCCCAGTGTGACTTTCAATCGGTATATATATATATATATATATATACACATTTCTACTGATCTATATGATTTTGGGTTCTGAAACTCCTACATGTCACATGCGTGATACATAACAATGTCAGCCCCAGGAGGGAGAAAACACTCCAATGAAGCAAGCCAAAGAAACAAGTTTTGAGCAAGGTCAAGTGATGAGTAGACCAGGATTGTTCAATTCCTACCTGTCATGCTGAAGCTTCCAGCTCCTGAATAACAACACATGCTTCCCTTGTCCTACACACCCAAGAGTACGTCTCCTCTCTTGGCCATAAGAATCTCTAGAGTTACATATGTGTAATAAAGAGTGGACCCGGCTGGCATACTCACAATGACCAAATTGTGTTGATCCTACTTTATACCAATACATCGCTCCACGCTGAAGTTGCAATAAATGATATATTTGCTTTCTAGACATGAATGAGACGCCTTACTGGATATAATCCAGGAAGGCCAGAGAAGCTGGCTTCTAATCCATACGGAACAATTCACTGCTGAATTTCTTTCAGGATAGCCCATGATTTATCTAGAATATCATCTTTACATATCTGGATCCTTCAAACTAGACAAAGGGAAAATACGGGCTTAAGCCTCGATTAGAAATATGGAATGGTGCCATGCTGACAACTGGTGGTCCCTGACCAGTATCTTCTGAGATTAGAACACAGTGTGGTGGATGACCAATTCATGCGTTGAACAAAAGAAGACCTCCTACAGGGCAGTGTAGCTGTTCGTTACAGGTATGGCACTTAGGGCTAAGTACCATAAGGACTACAAGGAAAAACGAAAAACAAGTAACACATGAAGCATATACGATAAGGAGGCGCCACAGTCCAGAGCACGAGCTCTGGAATCACACAGGCTTGGATCGAATCCCGGCTGAGCCACTACCGTCTATATACCCTGAAGGACAGGCCAAGGTTTAAATGTTGTTTTACCACATTTCAAAAAAGAAGTGAAGAAAGAACCTATCTGCCAGGAAGGGACATCGTGGGGTGCAGCATCCAGTCGGATCAGGGCCCTGCATCTCCTGCTCAGAAACCTTGGCCACCTGGCTCGTGGTGATGCTGGCAGCTGAGCAGCCCTGGAGAAGGCGATCCTGTCTCCAGGTCTCGCAGAGAAGCTGGGGAGGTCTCCGGATGAGGTGGCCCACACCCTGGTAAGCTCTGGCTGCCTCCTGCCCTCAGGTCTCAGCAGGCTCTCGCCTCTGGGCCCCGTGGTGGGGAAGGCCTGGCCGATACATACGCAGGGCTGAGGGGCCTGCAGAGCCAGTCCCCAGGCAGGGTGAGCTCTGGAGGAGGCTTCCACAGTCCCCAACAGTCTCCGCATGGTGGCCCATCTGGTGCCAAACACCTGCCACCCACAGCGAGAAGTCCCAGCCACTAGAAAGTCCAGAAGGGGCCCCGCCCTTTGCCTTTGGGCCGGGGTTAAGCCACCAGCTGGGCTTGCGTGTGACCCCTGCCACGCCCCCTGCCCCGCCCACCCTTTCTCTGTGACACGTACAATGGATATGTCATAAAGCCAGGCTGAGCCAGTGCTATAAATTCGGAGGAGTTAGAATCTAGGAAGAAGCTCTCCCACTTTCACTCTCTGCTCTCAGATCAGGCAGGCAGTACCTCTAATATGGAAGCTATGGACACCACACCTCCCTCCCAGGCTGTCCTCTTCCATTCTGCTCATGTTTTCCCCAGCACCCCACTGACGGCTTTGGCGGGTATCGGTGCTTCAGCAGGCAGCACGTCTCACCCCGAACCTATGGACACCACACCTCCTTCTCACGCTGCCATCTTCCATTCTGCTCCTGTTTTCCCCAGCACCCAATCTATGGCTTTGGCGGGCATTGGTGCTTCAGCAGGCAGCACCTCAGACCCCGAACCTATGGACACCACACCTCCTTCACACGCTGTCATCTTCCATTCTGCTCCTGTTTTCCCCAGCACCCCACTGACGGCTTTGCCGGGCATCGGTGCTTCAGCAGGAAGCACGTCAGACCCCGAACCTATGGACACCACACCTCCTTCACACGCTGTTATCTTCCATTCTGCTCCTGTTTTCCCCAGCACCCCATTGACGGCTTTGGCGGGCATCGGTGCTTCAGCAGGAAGCACGTCAGACCCCGAACCTATGGACACCACACCTCCTTCATACGCTGTCATCTTCCATTCTGCTCCTGTTTTCCCCAGCACCCCATTGACGGCTTTGGCGGGCATCAGTGCTTCAGCAGGAAGCACGTCAGACCCCGAACCTATGGACACCACACCTCCTTCACACGCTGTCATCTTCCATTCTGCTCCTGTTTTCCCCAGCACCCCATTTACGGCTTTGGCGGGCATCGGTGCTTCAGCAGGAAGCACGTCAGGCCCCGAACCTATGGACACCACACCTCCTTCACACGCTGTCATCTTCCATTCTGCTCCCGTTTTCCCCAACTCCAGCCTCAGAATGCGCTGAGGCCTGTAGCCTAGTTACGCCAGCTCAGAACAATGATGAGCACACCTTTTTCCAATCACCTGTCCTCATGCTCCCCATGCCTCATACTGCCCTGCTTCTTTATTCTTTATGCCACAGATACCCAAAGTCCCTTGCATTTGGGGAGGCGGATTTGAGACCTATTGTCAGGTCATGTCCTCGCTTGGCTGCCGTGTGAATAAACCTCCTCTTTGCTGCAAACCTCAGCATTTCAGTGTTTTGGCTTGCTGCGCCTCAGACAGAATGGTTGGGAGCAGTGGTACAGGTCCCTTGCCTGTGAGGGAAGCTGCTTCCTAGTAGTCACGTTGTGGATGTTTTCTCCTCTCGGGGTGGGGGATGGGCAGACATCCTGCTCTTCAGGAAAGGGAGAAACGCAGGTGCCAAACCCTTGCCCTCAGCGTCACCGTCACCTAGGAACTTGTTAGAAGCACAGAATCCAGGCCCCACCCAGAACTACTGAATACCAGCCTGCATTTAACAAGATCCACAAGAGAGGCATACCCATATTAAAGTTGGAGAGGCACCAAGCTGTCATCGTCTTCTCCATGGCTAATGAAAACGAAGCAAAGATTCATCCCGAGCCGACTCTGCCTCAGTCACCTGGATATCACATGAGCTCATTTCATCCTCTCCAGAACCTGCAAATGAGACTGAGGGTCAGAGTGGTCTAGCACCCAAGGTTCCATAAAAGAACATGACCAAGGCTCACTGGAGCCCAGACTTCCAAAAAAGAAGGCCCCTGAGCACAGCATGGCACCACCGCAGCCCAAACCGTGGGCCTGGAGGGTAGGCCAGGCTCCCCACGCAGAGTTCACACCATTCGACAGATGCCCACAGCAGACCGCAAGGCGATATGAGAAGTAAGTTCTGATTGTGGAATCTCTGAATTTTGAGATTTAAAGAAAAGAATCTGTTTTCGGGGGATGGTTAAAACAGTTCTACCAAGGAGCAAAGAGAGGGCATCTCAAGGCCCCTTCTGGACTTAGAATTTAATGCCTACTTATTGAGAAATGCTCCGTGCATTTGCTCAGCCCTACGTCGAGATGAAGTTCTCTCTCTGTGCCGTAGAAGCTTAGGTTCTAAAAAGGCCACAGAAATGGGTGAGACCTAAAAACTGCCAGAACAATGCAACAGCCTTAATCAGACTGTCTTTGCTTTGCCTTGCTTACAAGTCACTGACTTTAAACTGAATATGGTGTCATGTCTTTATGTTTCTTGAAGCTTTTTTTACAAAAGATCATATAAAGATTTTCTTCCATGGTAAGACTTTTATATTGTATTTTTCTTAAACTGGAGTGTGGTACATTTACCCTCCATCAGATGATTGCTTATAACTCACCTTGCTTTATTAAGGATACCGCTAGAGGCTTCTATGTCCCTACTAACAAGAATACATTTTCAGGCCCATGCAAACCAATGAAAATCCAAGATTTCAGAGCACAAGATAATGAAAATTCTCTCTATCCGCATCTTTTACTACTTTTAATCTGGTAACAGTCCCTAAGTGTGTCAGATGAAAGGTACTGTCGTGGGAACTGACGTCGTTAACAGCATTGCATACAGGTAAGTCTTGATTGTTCCAATTTCTCAAAAAGTTGGACACATTTACTGCCTCTATGACATCTCTAGGGTGTGTGGAAGAAATAAAAAAGAGGCCTGTACAATGTATTTCTCAAAATATACACACATAGAGTTTGCACATACAAACAGGGAAACCTTATAAATAATGTATGGGGAGCAAAGCATTGTCGGTAAGGGAACTAATCATTTCGAAAGCCAACACTGTCACCAAGTGTCCACGCACCAAAACTGACTGGGAATTTTCACGGGCCACCAAACCAGAGGTGGAGATTTTTAGGCACATTCTTGCCAGAAAAGAGAGCCTAGGGCATAAACCACTCAACTGGTTGGCACGAATGCCAGGGCAACCCAAGCAAGTGGATATACAAGCCTACGTAACGCTTGGAAGTAGGAAGCTTTGGGGAACTACACCTGGGCTCGTACTGGCCTCCCTCCCCAAAGGGACAAGGAGAGCAGATACCTGGATGGAGTCAAGAGAGAGAAAAAAGAAAGGCAAGGCTGGGTGTGGAGCAACGTGTGGATCCAGGAGCATGTGTCTCAGAACTTCCGGGGCTCTGCAGACCAGCTGCATCCCCATTCTCCTTGACCCTCATTGGTATAATGAACTCAGGGTGGGCGCATCCCGGCTGCCAAGTCACTTCCACCTGTCCATGGAGTTGACGGTTACTTGCTCACAGTGAACCAGCCTCTCTGGACCTAACAGCTACTGCAGGAGGCGGTAGTGGAGATCAAGCTGAAGACAACGACCAGATGCGAAGGAGGAAGGGACGTTCAGCGGACCGACTGGGTGGACTGATGGTGTGGGGTTAAGTCTGCAGAGCTAAAGGGGCCAGATGTAGAAAAGGGAAGGGGAACCATGAGGATATGGTCAAGCCCCATCGTATGGATATTTCATCCATATGTTGTATACAAATTCCATTCAATTTGCTCCGAGTGAAAAAGAGAGAACAAAATTATCCTTTCAACCATGTCAGTGACTTTATTTACCATCTCATTTGATGAGCTCATAGCCCTGGGTCAGAGGGAAATGGGAGCTGTGAGCCTGCCATCTCTCAGGAAGTCTCAGGCCTCAGAGGCCCCTCATAGCCAAACTACCTCACCTTTTGCACTTTTCAAGCAACGTTATTCCTAAGTGCGAGTCACCCTCTTCATCAGGTTCGCCAAGAGACAGCAATCTCTCCCAATGAGAGAGGAAAGATGGGCTACTTTGGCTTTCTGAGGCACAATATGTAGTTCTCCAAAATGGTACCTGCCTGGGGGATTTTTCAAGAAAATTAAGCATCAGTGGTGATCTGTTTGTCTTCACATAACGTATGACCCAGATGTGCTGAGAAATAAGAAAAGGACGAACGAATCAAGGGCAGCTGATCCAAGGAGGCAAGGGGCAACTTCCACTGCCTACGTGGAAAGCTAGAGGAAGGGAACATCCAGCTGGTGGGAGCTGAAGACAGGGGCCAGTCCTCCTTGGGCTCGGGATGCCACCCCCTCTTCCTACATCTTCACGCTCCCCTTCTCTGTTGGCCCCTCCCAGCCATATTAAAGAGTCACAAGGAAATGCTCTCCTCCACTCCATTCTCCTGTCCTCCTATCCATCCCTCCCTTCTTTCCCTTTGCCATCAATTTCTTCACTTGCGCCCCAGTTCTCCCCTCCCATCTCCACTGCGATCTGGTTTCTGCCCCACTACTCTCGGAAACTGATCTCCTCGAAGCCCCCAATGATTTCTCCGTTGACAAGTCCAGGGGACTACTTCTCAATCCTTATCTTTGTGACCGCCAAGCCGAGTTAGATCTTAAACAACGTCTCCGTCTTGCAAATCTCTTCCCTTGACTTCTGCGCCACCTTTCCTTTTCTTTTCATGAGACTGATCACAACCAGTGCTGCAGATTCCATCGAATTAAGGAATGCTGTTGCCTACACGTGTGAATGAGCTGTGAGTAAAGTACTGAAGTAGAGGACACCAGAAGTGAAACGTCTTCATGAATGTCCACGTGGCTGAGCAGCAAGTTAACCTTTCATACGTGTGCTAGAGAAGAAGAGTTGGGTTTTATTTTATTTACTTTTCCCTGGACGGTGTTGAATGACTACCATGTACAAGTTCAGGCTACCTTTTGCTGAGGAGAGCTGAGAGAAAACTGAACAATAGAGCTGTCTTTTTCTTGACCAGTTCACCTTAGTTTCCCAAACTCTAAGTCTTTCCCTAATTCTTTCTCCTTTTTATTCTAGTAAAATGAACATAACACAAAATTCACCATTTGGATCACCTTACAATTCACTGTACCATTCAGTGGAATTTACTACTGTCAAAATGTTGTGCAACTATCACCACTGCCTAGCTGCAAAACATTTTCATCAACCAAGAGGAAACCTACACCCATTTTAAGGAGTCATTCCCTATTTCCCTCTCTTCCAAACCCCTGGCAACCACTAATGTATAATCTTTTCTGTGTGTATGGATTTGCCACTGCTGGACATTTCATATAAATGGAACCATACAATATGTAGCCTTTCATGCCTGACTTCTTTCACTTAGTTGCATCCATCATGTAGCATGTATCAGAAATCCACTCACTCTTACGGCTGAATCCTTCATACTGTTTGAATACAAAATTAAAAATACGTTGAGAGTGAAGCTCTGTTTTAATGGCACATCTATTAGGCCAATTCATTGAAAGAAGCTGAAGATGGAGATATTGTGAAATGATAATCGTTGAGAAGCCTCAGCCAATTGGATAATGAAAAGTTTGGGAAATGTTGCAAAAAATTATCTGCTTTATATTAAAAGCCTATTAAACAAGGATTCAGGAGATTGTCTTTTTCTTGCAGGTAACTTAAAGGAGGCAGAAAGACATAACTGCCCTTTAAAACACATTTTGAAGGGATTCTATTTATCCTTAATAGACGAATGGGAGTACAGGAAGTTCACATCCAATATGGACTCCCTGTCCAAACACTGTTTATCGTTCTAGCCACCACTATCGAATTATATTTCTTGAGAGTAAGGCAGCTCAATTCCTGCATATTACTTTCTAAACTTCATCCATCAAATCCATTAATACAGTATAAACAAGAGTTCTTCATGTTTAAGTGCAGTTCAAATATCAGGTATAAAGAACCCTCAGTAAGAAAAAGAATCCTATATCTCTTGCCAGAATGTGGTCAGCTCTGGGGTGCTCTGCTAGCTGAAAGACACATTCATTATTAAGAGGATAGAGGCTGTTTAAGAGGGATGAGAGCCAAAAAATTTTAACTACATATATGTGTTAAGAACAGTGCTAGGTTATCTCATGTTCTATATCAGTCAAGGCTCACCATTTTACATACGTGGAAAGCAAAGTTAAAAGTGTATTCGTAGGGCTTCCCTGTTGGCGCAGTGGTTAAGGATCCACCTGCCAGTGCAGGGGACACGCGTTTGAGCCCTGGTCCGGGAAGATCCCACATGCCACGGAGCAACTAAGACCATGTGCCACAACTACTGAGCCTGCGTGCTAGAGCCCGTGAACCACAACTACTGAAGCCCACGCACCTAGACCCCGTGCTCAGCAACAACGAGAAGCCACCACAATGAGAAGCCCGCGTACTGCAACAAAGAGTAGCCCCCGCTCACCGCAACTAGAGAAAGCCCGCGCACAGCAACGAAGAGCCTAGGCAGCCAAAGATAAATAAATAAATACGTCTATTTAAAAAAAAAAGTGTTTTACTAACTTACTAAAAGGCACGCAATCAGTAAACGTGAGCAAGGATTCAATCCCAAATCTGTCACACTGAAGTTTAAGCTAATACTTGAAATTAATAAAAAGAGCACTAAATTAAAAGTTCAGAGATATTTTTTATTTCATACTTTCACTAATGCTCTTTGGAGATAAATCATTTCATTTATATGGGCCTTAGTTTTCACAACTATAAGAGTTGGAAGCTTGACTAGATGATCTGTATGTAGTCTTCCAATTCTAAAATGTTCCACTAATTTGGATTCCTACAATAATTGCCCTTGCAATACACGCATGCTGCCACCAAGTAGCAGTAGAGACTACTAGTTCCTTTTTTATCCCTAGTGGGGGTGCATTTTGACAGCAGACTTATCCGTCAATAGTACAACCTGTTAGTATAACTATAAGATAACAAAATAATCTGGTATTCTTTCCTGTAAAAGAGAAGCTTTACATTGTGTCTGTGAATCGTACCAGAATCACCTGTAGGTTTATAAATATAGAGGAAATCCTGAACCCATTGAATGAGAATCTTCAGAGACAGGACTTGGGCATCTGGAATTTGGGGCTCCCATCATTTGTATATTTTATTTCATTTTATTTTTGCCTATGTACAATATTTGTCACATCCTTTTGAATCTTTAAAAGGTTCTTTCTGTTTTAAATTTTAGAATATCCCATAATCTTCACCTACTTTTCATAAGGTGTTATCTGTTATGTTTATTCGATCTTGTGCTTCTCCTGGTTAAGGCTTCTTTCTTTCCTTTTTTTTTTTTCGTGGCCCTGCCTCATGTCTTGCAGGATCTTAGTTCCCTGACCTGGGATTGGACCCCAGGGCCCCAGCAGTGAAAGTGCCATGTTCTAAACACTGGACCACCAGGGAAGTCCCAAGATTTCAGTTTTAAATGACTTTTTTCCCACTCTAATTCATTCCTGGGATCAGTTTCATGTTTGGACATTAAAGCAACCTTGCATTGCCAGAATAAAGCTACTTTGATTCTGATATATGATTGTTTTACATACCATGGATATAGGTTGTGCTTCTCTTTACACATTGTGCATGCATGTTCAAAGGAGAAACTGGCCTGTGATTCTATTCTTGTAATATTCTTTATAGATTTGTTTTAAGAGTCTATACTTTATATTTTATTTATTTATTTTTGGCTGCATTGGGTCTTCATTGCTGCATGCGAGCTTTCTCTAGTTTTGGCGAGCGGGGGTCTATTCTTCGTTGCGGCGAGTAGGCTTCTCATTGCAGCCTTCTGACCCCATGGGCTTCTGACCCCATTCGTCGGTGCTACTTCAGTTCCTTACCCCTTCCCTTCTGACCCTGGGCGGTGAAATCCTCTTTCTGCGGCTGGCCTGCGGCAGAAAGTCAATGAGGCAAGAGTAGGCTTGGAGTATCCAAGGAGCAGAAAGGATGTCAGCGTGTGGAAAACAGAGCGAGCAAATTGGAGAGGAGAAGGAAACAGTCAGAGAGGAAACAGAGGCCCAGATTTCTAGGTCTGTGGAGGCACTCTGAGGACTTTGCATTTTCTGTGAAGAAGCCACCGAAGAAATTTGAGTGACATGATCTGACTTATGTTTTAGCAAGATCTCTCTGGATGCCACGTTGATTAGAGACTGTAGGAGAGCAAGGACAAGCCCCAGAAGACCAACAGTTGATTCAAAGAAGTGATTACTCAAACACGGTCCCCCTCCTCAGTGAAGACGCAGAGCAGGAATTGGCAAATAATGGCCACAAATCAAATCAGGCTCTCAGCCTGGATCTGTGGGACTGTGAGCTAATAATGGTTCTCACGTTCAGAAAGCTTGTTGAAGAAGAAAGAGGAGGAGAAGCTACAGAAACTGTATATGGCCCACAAAGCCTAAGATATTTAAAATCCAGAAGATGCTTTCCAACACCTGATGTAAAGCATGTGGCTGGTAGGAGGTCCTCAACAAAATTTGGAAGAGGAATACATGAGTCAGTTTGTTCCTGAAAACACTGTAAAGTGATAGGGGTCAAGAAACATTTACCCCTTCACCCTTAACCTTCACAAATGATGCCAGTTCCATTGAGCTATTGAAAAATACTTTCTGGCTTTCAAAAGAATAACCCAGAGGGCATTTTCTCACATAGGCAAGGTCATAAACAACTGTCAAGTGAAGTTGAAATAGCAACAAATCAAATAATAACAGAAAACATTTTTACAGATTTTTAAATCTTACAAAGCATTTTCATGTTCATTATCTAATTTAATCCTCAAATCAACGTCATGAGATAGTTAGTATTTCCCCATTAGAAATGACCACATATGAAATCCTTAGTGATTGCTCAAGAAAACCTGAAATCTTGAGTATTACATCTATTAATGCCATGGTTGGGTGTTTTCCCATGGGAACACTGGATGCTAAAATCCACAGGGATTTTCAGCTCAAGATGGCAGACTAGGAAATATATTTACTTTCTGTTCCTCCTGAAACCATATCTAAATAAAACTGCAGAAATACCAAAATTAATCAACCAATAAAAGCCAAGATATTTTGCAAGTCATCAACCACAGAAAGATTTCAACACATTTCGAGAAGGCAAACAATGAAATGGAGGAGCCATGAATAAAAGAATGAAGAAAAAAAGGCTGACCCTAAGTAAGGTCTGCACAAAGCCACTCAGCTTTTGCTGAGCTCTGGTTACAGTAAAGGGCACAGGAAAGAAGAGGGGCTGAAAACAAGGAGGCAAACGTCATTTAAGGAAAAACAGTTCATTTAATGAGCTCCAGGGAACACTCAGCCTGCTGCCATACTAACTCATGAATTACAATGGATAGTTGGTAAGCAAGACAAGAAAACAGGGAAGAAACAAAAGAAACAAAAATCAAGACACTGTTTCTAACTGAACTCTTCTCAAATGAGATCGAGGAATTATGGTTCAATGCCACAGCTGTGAATCATTTCTGCTCTTGGAGAGGTTACGAAGGGCTTATAATATTTCCCTTATTTTCAGACAGAATTTAGGTCTGAGCAAAAGCTTTTGTGTCCTCCAACCCCAAAATTTATTGGGGATGGAAGCCCAGATTTGCTGGGACATACCATAAAAAGAATCTCATGAGCAGAGGGTCAAACTGATTTTGGAATATATGAATTATGCCCAGTGTGACTTTCAATCGGTATATATATATATATATATATATATACACATTTCTACTGATCTATATGATTTTGGGTTCTGAAACTCCTACATGTCACATGCGTGATACATAACAATGTCAGCCCCAGGAGGGAGAAAACACTCCAATGAAGCAAGCCAAAGAAACAAGTTTTGAGCAAGGTCAAGTGATGAGTAGACCAGGATTGTTCAATTCCTACCTGTCATGCTGAAGCTTCCAGCTCCTGAATAACAACACATGCTTCCCTTGTCCTACACACCCAAGAGTACGTCTCCTCTCTTGGCCATAAGAATCTCTAGAGTTACATATGTGTAATAAAGAGTGGACCCGGCTGGCATACTCACAATGACCAAATTGTGTTGATCCTACTTTATACCAATACATCGCTCCACGCTGAAGTTGCAATAAATGATATATTTGCTTTCTAGACATGAATGAGACGCCTTACTGGATATAATCCAGGAAGGCCAGAGAAGCTGGCTTCTAATCCATACGGAACAATTCACTGCTGAATTTCTTTCAGGATAGCCCATGATTTATCTAGAATATCATCTTTACATATCTGGATCCTTCAAACTAGACAAAGGGAAAATACGGGCTTAAGCCTCGATTAGAAATATGGAATGGTGCCATGCTGACAACTGGTGGTCCCTGACCAGTATCTTCTGAGATTAGAACACAGTGTGGTGGATGACCAATTCATGCGTTGAACAAAAGAAGACCTCCTACAGGGCAGTGTAGCTGTTCGTTACAGGTATGGCACTTAGGGCTAAGTACCATAAGGACTACAAGGAAAAACGAAAAACAAGTAACACATGAAGCATATACGATAAGGAGGCGCCACAGTCCAGAGCACGAGCTCTGGAATCACACAGGCTTGGATCGAATCCCGGCTGAGCCACTACCGTCTATATACCCTGAAGGACAGGCCAAGGTTTAAATGTTGTTTTACCACATTTCAAAAAAGAAGTGAAGAAAGAACCTATCTGCCAGGAAGGGACATCGTGGGGTGCAGCATCCAGTCGGATCAGGGCCCTGCATCTCCTGCTCAGAAACCTTGGCCACCTGGCTCGTGGTGATGCTGGCAGCTGAGCAGCCCTGGAGAAGGCGATCCTGTCTCCAGGTCTCGCAGAGAAGCTGGGGAGGTCTCCGGACGAGGTGGCCCACACCCTGGTAAGCTCTGGCTGCCTCCTGCCCTCAGGTCTCAGCAGGCTCTCGCCTCTGGGCCCCGTGGTGGGGAAGGCCTGGCCGATACATACGCAGGGCTGAGGGGCCTGCAGAGCCAGTCCCCAGGCAGGGTGAGCTCTGGAGGAGGCTTCCACAGTCCCCAACAGTCTCCGCATGGTGGCCCATCTGGTGCCAAACACCTGCCACCCACAGCGAGAAGTCCCAGCCACTAGAAAGTCCAGAAGGGGCCCCGCCCTTTGCCTTTGGGCCGGGGTTAAGCCACCAGCTGGGCTTGCGTGTGACCCCTGCCACGCCCCCTGCCCCGCCCACCCTTTCTCTGTGACACGTACAATGGATATGTCATAAAGCCAGGCTGAGCCAGTGCTATAAATTCGGAGGAGTTAGAATCTAGGAAGAAGCTCTCCCACTTTCACTCTCTGCTCTCAGATCAGGCAGGCAGTACCTCTAATATGGAAGCTATGGACACCACACCTCCCTCCCAGGCTGTCCTCTTCCATTCTGCTCATGTTTTCCCCAGCACCCCACTGACGGCTTTGGCGGGTATCGGTGCTTCAGCAGGCAGCACGTCTCACCCCGAACCTATGGACACCACACCTCCTTCTCACGCTGCCATCTTCCATTCTGCTCCTGTTTTCCCCAGCACCCAATCTATGGCTTTGGCGGGCATTGGTGCTTCAGCAGGCAGCACCTCAGACCCCGAACCTATGGACACCACACCTCCTTCACACGCTGTCATCTTCCATTCTGCTCCTGTTTTCCCCAGCACCCCACTGACGGCTTTGCCGGGCATCGGTGCTTCAGCAGGAAGCACGTCAGACCCCGAACCTATGGACACCACACCTCCTTCATACGCTGTCATCTTCCATTCTGCTCCCGTTTTCCCCAACTCCAGCCTCAGAATGCGCTGAGGCCTGTAGCCTAGTTACGCCAGCTCAGAACAATGATGAGCACACCTTTTTCCAATCACCTGTCCTCATGCTCCCCATGCCTCATACTGCCCTGCTTCTTTATTCTTTATGCCACAGATACCCAAAGTCCCTTGCATTTGGGGAGGCGGATTTGAGACCTATTGTCAGGTCATGTCCTCGCTTGGCTGCCGTGTGAATAAACCTCCTCTTTGCTGCAAACCTCAGCATTTCAGTGTTTTGGCTTGCTGCGCCTCAGACAGAATGGTTGGGAGCAGTGGTACAGGTCCCTTGCCTGTGAGGGAAGCTGCTTCCTAGTAGTCACGTTGTGGATGTTTTCTCCTCTCGGGGTGGGGGATGGGCAGACATCCTGCTCTTCAGGAAAGGGAGAAACGCAGGTGCCAAACCCTTGCCCTCAGCGTCACCGTCACCTAGGAACTTGTTAGAAGCACAGAATCCAGGCCCCACCCAGAACTACTGAATACCAGCCTGCATTTAACAAGATCCACAAGAGAGGCATACCCATATTAAAGTTGGAGAGGCACCAAGCTGTCATCGTCTTCTCCATGGCTAATGAAAACGAAGCAAAGATTCATCCCGAGCCGACTCTGCCTCAGTCACCTGGATATCACATGAGCTCATTTCATCCTCTCCAGAACCTGCAAATGAGACTGAGGGTCAGAGTGGTCTAGCACCCAAGGTTCCATAAAAGAACATGACCAAGGCTCACTGGAGCCCAGACTTCCAAAAAAGAAGGCCCCTGAGCACAGCATGGCACCACCGCAGCCCAAACCGTGGGCCTGGAGGGTAGGCCAGGCTCCCCACGCAGAGTTCACACCATTCGACAGATGCCCACAGCAGACCGCAAGGCGATATGAGAAGTAAGTTCTGATTGTGGAATCTCTGAATTTTGAGATTTAAAGAAAAGAATCTGTTTTCGGGGGATGGTTAAAACAGTTCTACCAAGGAGCAAAGAGAGGGCATCTCAAGGCCCCTTCTGGACTTAGAATTTAATGCCTACTTATTGAGAAATGCTCCGTGCATTTGCTCAGCCCTACGTCGAGATGAAGTTCTCTCTCTGTGCCGTAGAAGCTTAGGTTCTAAAAAGGCCACAGAAATGGGTGAGACCTAAAAACTGCCAGAACAATGCAACAGCCTTAATCAGACTGTCTTTGCTTTGCCTTGCTTACAAGTCACTGACTTTAAACTGAATATGGTGTCATGTCTTTATGTTTCTTGAAGCTTTTTTTACAAAAGATCATATAAAGATTTTCTTCCATGGTAAGACTTTTATATTGTATTTTTCTTAAACTGGAGTGTGGTACATTTACCCTCCATCAGATGATTGCTTATAACTCACCTTGCTTTATTAAGGATACCGCTAGAGGCTTCTATGTCCCTACTAACAAGAATACATTTTCAGGCCCATGCAAACCAATGAAAATCCAAGATTTCAGAGCACAAGATAATGAAAATTCTCTCTATCCGCATCTTTTACTACTTTTAATCTGGTAACAGTCCCTAAGTGTGTCAGATGAAAGGTACTGTCGTGGGAACTGACGTCGTTAACAGCATTGCATACAGGTAAGTCTTGATTGTTCCAATTTCTCAAAAAGTTGGACACATTTACTGCCTCTATGACATCTCTAGGGTGTGTGGAAGAAATAAAAAAGAGGCCTGTACAATGTATTTCTCAAAATATACACACATAGAGTTTGCACATACAAACAGGGAAACCTTATAAATAATGTATGGGGAGCAAAGCATTGTCGGTAAGGGAACTAATCATTTCGAAAGCCAACACTGTCACCAAGTGTCCACGCACCAAAACTGACTGGGAATTTTCACGGGCCACCAAACCAGAGGTGGAGATTTTTAGGCACATTCTTGCCAGAAAAGAGAGCCTAGGGCATAAACCACTCAACTGGTTGGCACGAATGCCAGGGCAACCCAAGCAAGTGGATATACAAGCCTACGTAACGCTTGGAAGTAGGAAGCTTTGGGGAACTACACCTGGGCTCGTACTGGCCTCCCTCCCCAAAGGGACAAGGAGAGCAGATACCTGGATGGAGTCAAGAGAGAGAAAAAAGAAAGGCAAGGCTGGGTGTGGAGCAACGTGTGGATCCAGGAGCATGTGTCTCAGAACTTCCGGGGCTCTGCAGACCAGCTGCATCCCCATTCTCCTTGACCCTCATTGGTATAATGAACTCAGGGTGGGCGCATCCCGGCTGCCAAGTCACTTCCACCTGTCCATGGAGTTGACGGTTACTTGCTCACAGTGAACCAGCCTCTCTGGACCTAACAGCTACTGCAGGAGGCGGTAGTGGAGATCAAGCTGAAGACAACGACCAGATGCGAAGGAGGAAGGGACGTTCAGCGGACCGACTGGGTGGACTGATGGTGTGGGGTTAAGTCTGCAGAGCTAAAGGGGCCAGATGTAGAAAAGGGAAGGGGAACCATGAGGATATGGTCAAGCCCCATCGTATGGATATTTCATCCATATGTTGTATACAAATTCCATTCAATTTGCTCCGAGTGAAAAAGAGAGAACAAAATTATCCTTTCAACCATGTCAGTGACTTTATTTACCATCTCATTTGATGAGCTCATAGCCCTGGGTCAGAGGGAAATGGGAGCTGTGAGCCTGCCATCTCTCAGGAAGTCTCAGGCCTCAGAGGCCCCTCATAGCCAAACTACCTCACCTTTTGCACTTTTCAAGCAACGTTATTCCTAAGTGCGAGTCACCCTCTTCATCAGGTTCGCCAAGAGACAGCAATCTCTCCCAATGAGAGAGGAAAGATGGGCTACTTTGGCTTTCTGAGGCACAATATGTAGTTCTCCAAAATGGTACCTGCCTGGGGGATTTTTCAAGAAAATTAAGCATCAGTGGTGATCTGTTTGTCTTCACATAACGTATGACCCAGATGTGCTGAGAAATAAGAAAAGGACGAACGAATCAAGGGCAGCTGATCCAAGGAGGCAAGGGGCAACTTCCACTGCCTACGTGGAAAGCTAGAGGAAGGGAACATCCAGCTGGTGGGAGCTGAAGACAGGGGCCAGTCCTCCTTGGGCTCGGGATGCCACCCCCTCTTCCTACATCTTCACGCTCCCCTTCTCTGTTGGCCCCTCCCAGCCATATTAAAGAGTCACAAGGAAATGCTCTCCTCCACTCCATTCTCCTGTCCTCCTATCCATCCCTCCCTTCTTTCCCTTTGCCATCAATTTCTTCACTTGCGCCCCAGTTCTCCCCTCCCATCTCCACTGCGATCTGGTTTCTGCCCCACTACTCTCGGAAACTGATCTCCTCGAAGCCCCCAATGATTTCTCGGTTGACAAGTCCAGGGGACTACTTCTCAATCCTTATCTTTGTGACCGCCAAGCCGAGTTAGATCTTAAACAACGTCTCCGTCTTGCAAATCTCTTCCCTTGACTTCTGCGCCACCTTTCCTTTTCTTTTCATGAGACTGATCACAACCAGTGCTGCAGATTCCATCGAATTAAGGAATGCTGTTGCCTACACGTGTGAATGAGCTGTGAGTAAAGTACTGAAGTAGAGGACACCAGAAGTGAAACGTCTTCATGAATGTCCACGTGGCTGAGCAGCAAGTTAACCTTTCATACGTGTGCTAGAGAAGAAGAGTTGGGTTTTATTTTATTTACTTTTCCCTGGACGGTGTTGAATGACTACCATGTACAAGTTCAGGCTACCTTTTGCTGAGGAGAGCTGAGAGAAAACTGAACAATAGAGCTGTCTTTTTCTTGACCAGTTCACCTTAGTTTCCCAAACTCTAAGTCTTTCCCTAATTCTTTCTCCTTTTTATTCTAGTAAAATGAACATAACACAAAATTCACCATTTGGATCACCTTACAATTCACTGTACCATTCAGTGGAATTTACTACTGTCAAAATGTTGTGCAACTATCACCACTGCCTAGCTGCAAAACATTTTCATCAACCAAGAGGAAACCTACACCCATTTTAAGGAGTCATTCCCTATTTCCCTCTCTTCCAAACCCCTGGCAACCACTAATGTATAATCTTTTCTGTGTGTATGGATTTGCCACTGCTGGACATTTCATATAAATGGAACCATACAATATGTAGCCTTTCATGCCTGACTTCTTTCACTTAGTTGCATCCATCATGTAGCATGTATCAGAAATCCACTCACTGTTACGGCTGAATCCTTCATACTGTTTGAATACAAAATTAAAAATACGTTGAGAGTGAAGCTCTGTTTTAATGGCACATCTATTAGGCCAATTCATTGAAAGAAGCTGAAGATGGAGATATTGTGAAATGATAATCGTTGAGAAGCCTCAGCCAATTGGATAATGAAAAGTTTGGGAAATGTTGCAAAAAATTATCTGCTTTATATTAAAAGCCTATTAAACAAGGATTCAGGAGATTGTCTTTTTCTTGCAGGTAACTTAAAGGAGGCAGAAAGACATAACTGCCCTTTAAAACACATTTTGAAGGGATTCTATTTATCCTTAATAGACGAATGGGAGTACAGGAAGTTCACATCCAATATGGACTCCCTGTCCAAACACTGTTTATCGTTCTAGCCACCACTATCGAATTATATTTCTTGAGAGTAAGGCAGCTCAATTCCTGCATATTACTTTCTAAACTTCATCCATCAAATCCATTAATACAGTATAAACAAGAGTTCTTCATGTTTAAGTGCAGTTCAAATATCAGGTATAAAGAACCCTCAGTAAGAAAAAGAATCCTATATCTCTTGCCAGAATGTGGTCAGCTCTGGGGTGCTCTGCTAGCTGAAAGACACATTCATTATTAAGAGGATAGAGGCTGTTTAAGAGGGATGAGAGCCAAAAAATTTTAACTACATATATGTGTTAAGAACAGTGCTAGGTTATCTCATGTTCTATATCAGTCAAGGCTCACCATTTTACATACGTGGAAAGCAAAGTTAAAAGTGTATTCGTAGGGCTTCCCTGTTGGCGCAGTGGTTAAGGATCCACCTGCCAGTGCAGGGGACACGCGTTTGAGCCCTGGTCCGGGAAGATCCCACATGCCACGGAGCAACTAAGACCATGTGCCACAACTACTGAGCCTGCGTGCTAGAGCCCGTGAACCACAACTACTGAAGCCCACGCACCTAGACCCCGTGCTCAGCAACAACGAGAAGCCACCACAATGAGAAGCCCGCGTACTGCAACAAAGAGTAGCCCCCGCTCACCGCAACTAGAGAAAGCCCGCGCACAGCAACGAAGAGCCTAGGCAGCCAAAGATAAATAAATAAATACGTCTATTTAAAAAAAAAAGTGTTTTACTAACTTACTAAAAGGCACGCAATCAGTAAACGTGAGCAAGGATTCAATCCCAAATCTGTCACACTGAAGTTTAAGCTAATACTTGAAATTAATAAAAAGAGCACTAAATTAAAAGTTCAGAGATATTTTTTATTTCATACTTTCACTAATGCTCTTTGGAGATAAATCATTTCATTTATATGGGCCTTAGTTTTCACAACTATAAGAGTTGGAAGCTTGACTAGATGATCTGTATGTAGTCTTCCAATTCTAAAATGTTCCACTAATTTGGATTCCTACAATAATTGCCCTTGCAATACACGCATGCTGCCACCAAGTAGCAGTAGAGACTACTAGTTCCTTTTTTATCCCTAGTGGGGGTGCATTTTGACAGCAGACTTATCCGTCAATAGTACAACCTGTTAGTATAACTATAAGATAACAAAATAATCTGGTATTCTTTCCTGTAAAAGAGAAGCTTTACATTGTGTCTGTGAATCGTACCAGAATCACCTGTAGGTTTATAAATATAGAGGAAATCCTGAACCCATTGAATGAGAATCTTCAGAGACAGGACTTGGGCATCTGGAATTTGGGGCTCCCATCATTTGTATATTTTATTTCATTTTATTTTTGCCTATGTACAATATTTGTCACATCCTTTTGAATCTTTAAAAGGTTCTTTCTGTTTTAAATTTTAGAATATCCCATAATCTTCACCTACTTTTCATAAGGTGTTATCTGTTATGTTTATTCGATCTTGTGCTTCTCCTGGTTAAGGCTTCTTTCTTTCCTTTTTTTTTTTTCGTGGCCCTGCCTCATGTCTTGCAGGATCTTAGTTCCCTGACCTGGGATTGGACCCCAGGGCCCCAGCAGTGAAAGTGCCATGTTCTAAACACTGGACCACCAGGGAAGTCCCAAGATTTCAGTTTTAAATGACTTTTTTCCCACTCTAATTCATTCCTGGGATCAGTTTCATGTTTGGACATTAAAGCAACCTTGCATTGCCAGAATAAAGCTACTTTGATTCTGATATATGATTGTTTTACATACCATGGATATAGGTTGTGCTTCTCTTTACACATTGTGCATGCATGTTCAAAGGAGAAACTGGCCTGTGATTCTATTCTTGTAATATTCTTTATAGATTTGTTTTAAGAGTCTATACTTTATATTTTATTTATTTATTTTTGGCTGCATTGGGTCTTCATTGCTGCATGCGAGCTTTCTCTAGTTTCGGCGAGCGGGGGTCTATTCTTCGTTGCGGCGAGTAGGCTTCTCATTGCAGCCTTCTGACCCCATGGGCTTCTGACCCCATTCGTCGGTGCTACTTCAGTTCCTTACCCCTTCCCTTCTGACCCTGGGCGGTGAAATCCTCTTTCTGCGGCTGGCCTGCGGCAGAAAGTCAATGAGGCAAGAGTAGGCTTGGAGTATCCAAGGAGCAGAAAGGATGTCAGCGTGTGGAAAACAGAGCGAGCAAATTGGAGAGGAGAAGGAAACAGTCAGAGAGGAAACAGAGGCCCAGATTTCTAGGTCTGTGGAGGCACTCTGAGGACTTTGCATTTTCTGTGAAGAAGCCACCGAAGAAATTTGAGTGACATGATCTGACTTATGTTTTAACAAGATCTCTCTGGATGCCACGTTGATTAGAGACTGTAGGAGAGCAAGGACAAGCCCCAGAAGACCAACAGTTGATTCAAAGAAGTGATTACTCAAACACGGTCCCCCTCCTCAGTGAAGACGCAGAGCAGGAATTGGCAAATAATGGCCACAAATCAAATCAGGCTCTCAGCCTGGATCTGTGGGACTGTGAGCTAATAATGGTTCTCACGTTCAGAAAGCTTGTTGAAGAAGAAAGAGGAGGAGAAGCTACAGAAACTGTATATGGCCCACAAAGCCTAAGATATTTAAAATCCAGAAGATGCTTTCCAACACCTGATGTAAAGCATGTGGCTGGTAGGAGGTCCTCAACAAAATTTGGAAGAGGAATACATGAGTCAGTTTGTTCCTGAAAACACTGTAAAGTGATAGGGGTCAAGAAACATTTACCCCTTCACCCTTAACCTTCACAAATGATGCCAGTTCCATTGAGCTATTGAAAAATACTTTCTGGCTTTCAAAAGAATAACCCAGAGGGCATTTTCTCACATAGGCAAGGTCATAAACAACTGTCAAGTGAAGTTGAAATAGCAACAAATCAAATAATAACAGAAAACATTTTTACAGATTTTTAAATCTTACAAAGCATTTTCATGTTCATTATCTAATTTAATCCTCAAATCAACGTCATGAGATAGTTAGTATTTCCCCATTAGAAATGACCACATATGAAATCCTTAGTGATTGCTCAAGAAAACCTGAAATCTTGAGTATTACATCTATTAATGCCATGGTTGGGTGTTTTCCCATGGGAACACTGGATGCTAAAATCCACAGGGATTTTCAGCTCAAGATGGCAGACTAGGAAATATATTTACTTTCTGTTCCTCCTGAAACCATATCTAAATAAAACTGCAGAAATACCAAAATTAATCAACCAATAAAAGCCAAGATATTTTGCAAGTCATCAACCACAGAAAGATTTCAACACATTTCGAGAAGGCAAACAATGAAATGGAGGAGCCATGAATAAAAGAATGAAGAAAAAAAGGCTGACCCTAAGTAAGGTCTGCACAAAGCCACTCAGCTTTTGCTGAGCTCTGGTTACAGTAAAGGGCACAGGAAAGAAGAGGGGCTGAAAACAAGGAGGCAAACGTCATTTAAGGAAAAACAGTTCATTTAATGAGCTCCAGGGAACACTCAGCCTGCTGCCATACTAACTCATGAATTACAATGGATAGTTGGTAAGCAAGACAAGAAAACAGGGAAGAAACAAAAGAAACAAAAATCAAGACACTGTTTCTAACTGAACTCTTCTCAAATGAGATCGAGGAATTATGGTTCAATGCCACAGCTGTGAATCATTTCTGCTCTTGGAGAGGTTACGAAGGGCTTATAATATTTCCCTTATTTTCAGACAGAATTTAGGTCTGAGCAAAAGCTTTTGTGTCCTCCAACCCCAAAATTTATTGGGGATGGAAGCCCAGATTTGCTGGGACATACCATAAAAAGAATCTCATGAGCAGAGGGTCAAACTGATTTTGGAATATATGAATTATGCCCAGTGTGACTTTCAATCGGATATATATATATATATATATATATACACATTTCTACTGATCTATATGATTTTGGGTTCTGAAACTCCTACATGTCACATGCGTGATACATAACAATGTCAGCCCCAGGAGGGAGAAAACACTCCAATGAAGCAAGCCAAAGAAACAAGTTTTGAGCAAGGTCAAGTGATGAGTAGACCAGGATTGTTCAATTCCTACCTGTCATGCTGAAGCTTCCAGCTCCTGAATAACAACACATGCTTCCCTTGTCCTACACACCCAAGAGTACGTCTCCTCTCTTGGCCATAAGAATCTCTAGAGTTACATATGTGTAATAAAGAGTGGACCCGGCTGGCATACTCACAATGACCAAATTGTGTTGATCCTACTTTATACCAATACATCGCTCCACGCTGAAGTTGCAATAAATGATATATTTGCTTTCTAGACATGAATGAGACGCCTTACTGGATATAATCCAGGAAGGCCAGAGAAGCTGGCTTCTAATCCATACGGAACAATTCACTGCTGAATTTCTTTCAGGATAGCCCATGATTTATCTAGAATATCATCTTTACATATCTGGATCCTTCAAACTAGACAAAGGGAAAATACGGGCTTAAGCCTCGATTAGAAATATGGAATGGTGCCATGCTGACAACTGGTGGTCCCTGACCAGTATCTTCTGAGATTAGAACACAGTGTGGTGGATGACCAATTCATGCGTTGAACAAAAGAAGACCTCCTACAGGGCAGTGTAGCTGTTCGTTACAGGTATGGCACTTAGGGCTAAGTACCATAAGGACTACAAGGAAAAACGAAAAACAAGTAACACATGAAGCATATACGATAAGGAGGCGCCACAGTCCAGAGCACGAGCTCTGGAATCACACAGGCTTGGATCGAATCCCGGCTGAGCCACTACCGTCTATATACCCTGAAGGACAGGCCAAGGTTTAAATGTTGTTTTACCACATTTCAAAAAAGAAGTGAAGAAAGAACCTATCTGCCAGGAAGGGACATCGTGGGGTGCAGCATCCAGTCGGATCAGGGCCCTGCATCTCCTGCTCAGAAACCTTGGCCACCTGGCTCGTGGTGATGTTGGCAGCTGAGCAGCCCTGGAGAAGGCGATCCTGTCTCCAGGTCTCGCAGAGAAGCTGGGGAGGTCTCCGGACGAGGTGGCCCACACCCTGGTAAGCTCTGGCTGCCTCCTGCCCTCAGGTCTCAGCAGGCTCTCGCCTCTGGGCCCCGTGGTGGGGAAGGCCTGGCCGATACATACGCAGGGCTGAGGGGCCTGCAGAGCCAGTCCCCAGGCAGGGTGAGCTCTGGAGGAGGCTTCCACAGTCCCCAACAGTCTCCGCATGGTGGCCCATCTGGTGCCAAACACCTGCCACCCACAGCGAGAAGTCCCAGCCACTAGAAAGTCCAGAAGGGGCCCCGCCCTTTGCCTTTGGGCCGGGGTTAAGCCACCAGCTGGGCTTGCGTGTGACCCCTGCCACGCCCCCTGCCCCGCCCACCCTTTCTCTGTGACACGTACAATGGATATGTCATAAAGCCAGGCTGAGCCAGTGCTATAAATTCGGAGGAGTTAGAATCTAGGAAGAAGCTCTCCCACTTTCACTCTCTGCTCTCAGATCAGGCAGGCAGTACCTCTAATATGGAAGCTATGGACACCACACCTCCCTCCCAGGCTGTCCTCTTCCATTCTGCTCATGTTTTCCCCAGCACCCCACTGACGGCTTTGGCGGGTATCGGTGCTTCAGCAGGCAGCACGTCTCACCCCGAACCTATGGACACCACACCTCCTTCTCACGCTGCCATCTTCCATTCTGCTCCTGTTTTCCCCAGCACCCAATCTATGGCTTTGGCGGGCATTGGTGCTTCAGCAGGCAGCACCTCAGACCCCGAACCTATGGACACCACACCTCCTTCACACGCTGTCATCTTCCATTCTGCTCCTGTTTTCCCCAGCACCCCACTGACGGCTTTGCCGGGCATCGGTGCTTCAGCAGGAAGCACGTCAGACCCCGAACCTATGGACACCACACCTCCTTCACACGCTGTTATCTTCCATTCTGCTCCTGTTTTCCCCAGCACCCCATTGACGGCTTTGGCGGGCATCGGTGCTTCAGCAGGAAGCACGTCAGACCCCGAACCTATGGACACCACACCTCCTTCATACGCTGTCATCTTCCATTCTGCTCCTGTTTTCCCCAGCACCCCATTGACGGCTTTGGCGGGCATCAGTGCTTCAGCAGGAAGCACGTCAGACCCCGAACCTATGGACACCACACCTCCTTCACACGCTGTCATCTTCCATTCTGCTCCTGTTTTCCCCAGCACCCCATTTACGGCTTTGGCGGGCATCGGTGCTTCAGCAGGAAGCACGTCAGGCCCCGAACCTATGGACACCACACCTCCTTCACACGCTGTCATCTTCCATTCTGCTCCCGTTTTCCCCAACTCCAGCCTCAGAATGCGCTGAGGCCTGTAGCCTAGTTACGCCAGCTCAGAACAATGATGAGCACACCTTTTTCCAATCACCTGTCCTCATGCTCCCCATGCCTCATACTGCCCTGCTTCTTTATTCTTTATGCCACAGATACCCAAAGTCCCTTGCATTTGGGGAGGCGGATTTGAGACCTATTGTCAGGTCATGTCCTCGCTTGGCTGCCGTGTGAATAAACCTCCTCTTTGCTGCAAACCTCAGCATTTCAGTGTTTTGGCTTGCTGCGCCTCAGACAGAATGGTTGGGAGCAGTGGTACAGGTCCCTTGCCTGTGAGGGAAGCTGCTTCCTAGTAGTCACGTTGTGGATGTTTTCTCCTCTCGGGGTGGGGGATGGGCAGACATCCTGCTCTTCAGGAAAGGGAGAAACGCAGGTGCCAAACCCTTGCCCTCAGCGTCACCGTCACCTAGGAACTTGTTAGAAGCACAGAATCCAGGCCCCACCCAGAACTACTGAATACCAGCCTGCATTTAACAAGATCCACAAGAGAGGCATACCCATATTAAAGTTGGAGAGGCACCAAGCTGTCATCGTCTTCTCCATGGCTAATGAAAACGAAGCAAAGATTCATCCCGAGCCGACTCTGCCTCAGTCACCTGGATATCACATGAGCTCATTTCATCCTCTCCAGAACCTGCAAATGAGACTGAGGGTCAGAGTGGTCTAGCACCCAAGGTTCCATAAAAGAACATGACCAAGGCTCACTGGAGCCCAGACTTCCAAAAAAGAAGGCCCCTGAGCACAGCATGGCACCACCGCAGCCCAAACCGTGGGCCTGGAGGGTAGGCCAGGCTCCCCACGCAGAGTTCACACCATTCGACAGATGCCAACAGCAGACCGCAAGGCGATATGAGAAGTAAGTTCTGATTGTGGAATCTCTGAATTTTGAGATTTAAAGAAAAGAATCTGTTTTCGGGGGATGGTTAAAACAGTTCTACCAAGGAGCAAAGAGAGGGCATCTCAAGGCCCCTTCTGGACTTAGAATTTAATGCCTACTTATTGAGAAATGCTCCGTGCATTTGCTCAGCCCTACGTCGAGATGAAGTTCTCTCTCTGTGCCGTAGAAGCTTAGGTTCTAAAAAGGCCACAGAAATGGGTGAGACCTAAAAACTGCCAGAACAATGCAACAGCCTTAATCAGACTGTCTTTGCTTTGCCTTGCTTACAAGTCACTGACTTTAAACTGAATATGGTGTCATGTCTTTATGTTTCTTGAAGCTTTTTTTACAAAAGATCATATAAAGATTTTCTTCCATGGTAAGACTTTTATATTGTATTTTTCTTAAACTGGAGTGTGGTACATTTACCCTCCATCAGATGATTGCTTATAACTCACCTTGCTTTATTAAGGATACCGCTAGAGGCTTCTATGTCCCTACTAACAAGAATACATTTTCAGGCCCATGCAAACCAATGAAAATCCAAGATTTCAGAGCACAAGATAATGAAAATTCTCTCTATCCGCATCTTTTACTACTTTTAATCTGGTAACAGTCCCTAAGTGTGTCAGATGAAAGGTACTGTCGTGGGAACTGACGTCATTAACAGCATTGCATACAGGTAAGTCTTGATTGTTCCAATTTCTCAAAAAGTTGGACACATTTACTGCCTCTATGACATCTCTAGGGTGTGTGGAAGAAATAAAAAAGAGGCCTGTACAATGTATTTCTCAAAATATACACACATAGAGTTTGCACATACAAACAGGGAAACCTTATAAATAATGTATGGGGAGCAAAGCATTGTCGGTAAGGGAACTAATCATTTCGAAAGCCAACACTGTCACCAAGTGTCCACGCACCAAAACTGACTGGGAATTTTCACGGGCCACCAAACCAGAGGTGGAGATTTTTAGGCACATTCTTGCCAGAAAAGAGAGCCTAGGGCATAAACCACTCAACTGGTTGGCACAAATGCCAGGGCAACCCAAGCAAGTGGATATACAAGCCTACGTAACGCTTGGAAGTAGGAAGCTTTGGGGAACTACACCTGGGCTCGTACTGGCCTCCCTCCCCAAAGGGACAAGGAGAGCAGATACCTGGATGGAGTCAAGAGAGAGAAAAAAGAAAGGCAAGGCTGGGTGTGGAGCAACGTGTGGATCCAGGAGCATGTGTCTCAGAACTTCCGGGGCTCTGCAGACCAGCTGCATCCCCATTCTCCTTGACCCTCATTGGTATAATGAACTCAGGGTGGGCGCATCCCGGCTGCCAAGTCACTTCCACCTGTCCATGGAGTTGACGGTTACTTGCTCACAGTGAACCAGCCTCTCTGGACCTAACAGCTACTGCAGGAGGCGGTAGTGGAGATCAAGCTGAAGACAACGACCAGATGCGAAGGAGGAAGGGACGTTCAGCGGACCGACTGGGTGGACTGATGGTGTGGGGTTAAGTCTGCAGAGCTAAAGGGGCCAGATGTAGAAAAGGGAAAGGGAACCATGAGGATATGGTCAAGCCCCATCGTATGGATATTTCATCCATATGTTGTATACAAATTCCATTCAATTTGCTCCGAGTGAAAAAGAGAGAACAAAATTATCCTTTCAACCATGTCAGTGACTTTATTTACCATCTCATTTGATGAGCTCATAGCCCTGGGTCAGAGGGAAATGGGAGCTGTGAGCCTGCCATCTCTCAGGAAGTCTCAGGCCTCAGAGGCCCCTCATAGCCAAACTACCTCACCTTTTGCACTTTTCAAGCAACGTTATTCCTAAGTGCGAGTCACCCTCTTCATCAGGTTCGCCAAGAGACAGCAATCTCTCCCAATGAGAGAGGAAAGATGGGCTACTTTGGCTTTCTGAGGCACAATATGTAGTTCTCCAAAATGGTACCTGCCTGGGGGATTTTTCAAGAAAATTAAGCATCAGTGGTGATCTGTTTGTCTTCACATAACGTATGACCCAGATGTGCTGAGAAATAAGAAAAGGACGAACGAATCAAGGGCAGCTGATCCAAGGAGGCAAGGGGCAACTTCCACTGCCTACGTGGAAAGCTAGAGGAAGGGAACATCCAGCTGGTGGGAGCTGAAGACAGGGGCCAGTCCTCCTTGGGCTCGGGATGCCACCCCCTCTTCCTACATCTTCACGCTCCCCTTCTCTGTTGGCCCCTCCCAGCCATATTAAAGAGTCACAAGGAAATGCTCTCCTCCACTCCATTCTCCTGTCCTCCTATCCATCCCTCCCTTCTTTCCCTTTGCCATCAATTTCTTCACTTGCGCCCCAGTTCTCCCCTCCCATCTCCACTGCGATCTGGTTTCTGCCCCACTACTCTCGGAAACTGATCTCCTCGAAGCCCCCAATGATTTCTCGGTTGACAAGTCCAGGGGACTACTTCTCAATCCTTATCTTTGTGACCGCCAAGCCGAGTTAGATCTTAAACAACGTCTCCGTCTTGCAAATCTCTTCCCTTGACTTCTGCGCCACCTTTCCTTTTCTTTTCATGAGACTGATCACAACCAGTGCTGCAGATTCCATCGAATTAAGGAATGCTGTTGCCTACACGTGTGAATGAGCTGTGAGTAAAGTACTGAAGTAGAGGACACCAGAAGTGAAACGTCTTCATGAATGTCCACGTGGCTGAGCAGCAAGTTAACCTTTCATACGTGTGCTAGAGAAGAAGAGTTGGGTTTTATTTTATTTACTTTTCCCTGGACGGTGTTGAATGACTACCATGTACAAGTTCAGGCTACCTTTTGCTGAGGAGAGCTGAGAGAAAACTGAACAATAGAGCTGTCTTTTTCTTGACCAGTTCACCTTAGTTTCCCAAACTCTAAGTCTTTCCCTAATTCTTTCTCCTTTTTATTCTAGTAAAATGAACATAACACAAAATTCACCATTTGGATCACCTTACAATTCACTGTACCATTCAGTGGAATTTACTACTGTCAAAATGTTGTGCAACTATCACCACTGCCTAGCTGCAAAACATTTTCATCAACCAAGAGGAAACCTACACCCATTTTAAGGAGTCATTCCCTATTTCCCTCTCTTCCAAACCCCTGGCAACCACTAATGTATAATCTTTTCTGTGTGTATGGATTTGCCACTGCTGGACATTTCATATAAATGGAACCATACAATATGTAGCCTTTCATGCCTGACTTCTTTCACTTAGTTGCATCCATCATGTAGCATGTATCAGAAATCCACTCACTGTTACGGCTGAATCCTTCATACTGTTTGAATACAAAATTAAAAATACGTTGAGAGTGAAGCTCTGTTTTAATGGCACATCTATTAGGCCAATTCATTGAAAGAAGCTGAAGATGGAGATATTGTGAAATGATAATCGTTGAGAAGCCTCAGCCAATTGGATAATGAAAAGTTTGGGAAATGTTGCAAAAAATTATCTGCTTTATATTAAAAGCCTATTAAACAAGGATTCAGGAGATTGTCTTTTTCTTGCAGGTAACTTAAAGGAGGCAGAAAGACATAACTGCCCTTTAAAACACATTTTGAAGGGATTCTATTTATCCTTAATAGACGAATGGGAGTACAGGAAGTTCACATCCAATATGGACTCCCTGTCCAAACACTGTTTATCGTTCTAGCCACCACTATCGAATTATATTTCTTGAGAGTAAGGCAGCTCAATTCCTGCATATTACTTTCTAAACTTCATCCATCAAATCCATTAATACAGTATAAACAAGAGTTCTTCATGTTTAAGTGCAGTTCAAATATCAGGTATAAAGAACCCTCAGTAAGAAAAAGAATCCTATATCTCTTGCCAGAATGTGGTCAGCTCTGGGGTGCTCTGCTAGCTGAAAGACACATTCATTATTAAGAGGATAGAGGCTGTTTAAGAGGGATGAGAGCCAAAAAATTTTAACTACATATATGTGTTAAGAACAGTGCTAGGTTATCTCATGTTCTATATCAGTCAAGGCTCACCATTTTACATACGTGGAAAGCAAAGTTAAAAGTGTATTCGTAGGGCTTCCCTGTTGGCGCAGTGGTTAAGGATCCACCTGCCAGTGCAGGGGACACGCGTTTGAGCCCTGGTCCGGGAAGATCCCACATGCCACGGAGCAACTAAGACCATGTGCCACAACTACTGAGCCTGCGTGCTAGAGCCCGTGAACCACAACTACTGAAGCCCACGCACCTAGACCCCGTGCTCAGCAACAACGAGAAGCCACCACAATGAGAAGCCCGCGTACTGCAACAAAGAGTAGCCCCCGCTCACCGCAACTAGAGAAAGCCCGCGCACAGCAACGAAGAGCCTAGGCAGCCAAAGATAAATAAATAAATACGTCTATTTAAAAAAAAAAGTGTTTTACTAACTTACTAAAAGGCACGCAATCAGTAAACGTGAGCAAGGATTCAATCCCAAATCTGTCACACTGAAGTTTAAGCTAATACTTGAAATTAATAAAAAGAGCACTAAATTAAAAGTTCAGAGATATTTTTTATTTCATACTTTCACTAATGCTCTTTGGAGATAAATCATTTCATTTATATGGGCCTTAGTTTTCACAACTATAAGAGTTGGAAGCTTGACTAGATGATCTGTATGTAGTCTTCCAATTCTAAAATGTTCCACTAATTTGGATTCCTACAATAATTGCCCTTGCAATACACGCATGCTGCCACCAAGTAGCAGTAGAGACTACTAGTTCCTTTTTTATCCCTAGTGGGGGTGCATTTTGACAGCAGACTTATCCGTCAATAGTACAACCTGTTAGTATAACTATAAGATAACAAAATAATCTGGTATTCTTTCCTGTAAAAGAGAAGCTTTACATTGTGTCTGTGAATCGTACCAGAATCACCTGTAGGTTTATAAATATAGAGGAAATCCTGAACCCATTGAATGAGAATCTTCAGAGACAGGACTTGGGCATCTGGAATTTGGGGCTCCCATCATTTGTATATTTTATTTCATTTTATTTTTGCCTATGTACAATATTTGTCACATCCTTTTGAATCTTTAAAAGGTTCTTTCTGTTTTAAATTTTAGAATATCCCATAATCTTCACCTACTTTTCATAAGGTGTTATCTGTTATGTTTATTCGATCTTGTGCTTCTCCTGGTTAAGGCTTCTTTCTTTCCTTTTTTTTTTTTCGTGGCCCTGCCTCATGTCTTGCAGGATCTTAGTTCCCTGACCTGGGATTGGACCCCAGGGCCCCAGCAGTGAAAGTGCCATGTTCTAAACACTGGACCACCAGGGAAGTCCCAAGATTTCAGTTTTAAATGACTTTTTTCCCACTCTAATTCATTCCTGGGATCAGTTTCATGTTTGGACATTAAAGCAACCTTGCATTGCCAGAATAAAGCTACTTTGATTCTGATATATGATTGTTTTACATACCATGGATATAGGTTGTGCTTCTCTTTACACATTGTGCATGCATGTTCAAAGGAGAAACTGGCCTGTGATTCTATTCTTGTAATATTCTTTATAGATTTGTTTTAAGAGTCTATACTTTATATTTTATTTATTTATTTTTGGCTGCATTGGGTCTTCATTGCTGCATGCGAGCTTTCTCTAGTTTTGGCGAGCGGGGGTCTATTCTTCGTTGCGGCGAGTAGGCTTCTCATTGCAGCCTTCTGACCCCATGGGCTTCTGACCCCATTCGTCGGTGCTACTTCAGTTCCTTACCCCTTCCCTTCTGACCCTGGGCGGTGAAATCCTCTTTCTGCGGCTGGCCTGCGGCAGAAAGTCAATGAGGCAAGAGTAGGCTTGGAGTATCCAAGGAGCAGAAAGGATGTCAGCGTGTGGAAAACAGAGCGAGCAAATTGGAGAGGAGAAGGAAACAGTCAGAGAGGAAACAGAGGCCCAGATTTCTAGGTCTGTGGAGGCACTCTGAGGACTTTGCATTTTCTGTGAAGAAGCCACCGAAGAAATTTGAGTGACATGATCTGACTTATGTTTTAGCAAGATCTCTCTGGATGCCACGTTGATTAGAGACTGTAGGAGAGCAAGGACAAGCCCCAGAAGACCAACAGTTGATTCAAAGAAGTGATTACTCAAACACGGTCCCCCTCCTCAGTGAAGACGCAGAGCAGGAATTGGCAAATAATGGCCACAAATCAAATCAGGCTCTCAGCCTGGATCTGTGGGACTGTGAGCTAATAATGGTTCTCACGTTCAGAAAGCTTGTTGAAGAAGAAAGAGGAGGAGAAGCTACAGAAACTGTATATGGCCCACAAAGCCTAAGATATTTAAAATCCAGAAGATGCTTTCCAACACCTGATGTAAAGCATGTGGCTGGTAGGAGGTCCTCAACAAAATTTGGAAGAGGAATACATGAGTCAGTTTGTTCCTGAAAACACTGTAAAGTGATAGGGGTCAAGAAACATTTACCCCTTCACCCTTAACCTTCACAAATGATGCCAGTTCCATTGAGCTATTGAAAAATACTTTCTGGCTTTCAAAAGAATAACCCAGAGGGCATTTTCTCACATAGGCAAGGTCATAAACAACTGTCAAGTGAAGTTGAAATAGCAACAAATCAAATAATAACAGAAAACATTTTTACAGATTTTTAAATCTTACAAAGCATTTTCATGTTCATTATCTAATTTAATCCTCAAATCAACGTCATGAGATAGTTAGTATTTCCCCATTAGAAATGACCACATATGAAATCCTTAGTGATTGCTCAAGAAAACCTGAAATCTTGAGTATTACATCTATTAATGCCATGGTTGGGTGTTTTCCCATGGGAACACTGGATGCTAAAATCCACAGGGATTTTCAGCTCAAGATGGCAGACTAGGAAATATATTTACTTTCTGTTCCTCCTGAAACCATATCTAAATAAAACTGCAGAAATACCAAAATTAATCAACCAATAAAAGCCAAGATATTTTGCAAGTCATCAACCACAGAAAGATTTCAACACATTTCGAGAAGGCAAACAATGAAATGGAGGAGCCATGAATAAAAGAATGAAGAAAAAAAGGCTGACCCTAAGTAAGGTCTGCACAAAGCCACTCAGCTTTTGCTGAGCTCTGGTTACAGTAAAGGGCACAGGAAAGAAGAGGGGCTGAAAACAAGGAGGCAAACGTCATTTAAGGAAAAACAGTTCATTTAATGAGCTCCAGGGAACACTCAGCCTGCTGCCATACTAACTCATGAATTACAATGGATAGTTGGTAAGCAAGACAAGAAAACAGGGAAGAAACAAAAGAAACAAAAATCAAGACACTGTTTCTAACTGAACTCTTCTCAAATGAGATCGAGGAATTATGGTTCAATGCCACAGCTGTGAATCATTTCTGCTCTTGGAGAGGTTACGAAGGGCTTATAATATTTCCCTTATTTTCAGACAGAATTTAGGTCTGAGCAAAAGCTTTTGTGTCCTCCAACCCCAAAATTTATTGGGGATGGAAGCCCAGATTTGCTGGGACATACCATAAAAAGAATCTCATGAGCAGAGGGTCAAACTGATTTTGGAATATATGAATTATGCCCAGTGTGACTTTCAATCGGTATATATATATATATATATATATATACACATTTCTACTGATCTATATGATTTTGGGTTCTGAAACTCCTACATGTCACATGCGTGATACATAACAATGTCAGCCCCAGGAGGGAGAAAACACTCCAATGAAGCAAGCCAAAGAAACAAGTTTTGAGCAAGGTCAAGTGATGAGTAGACCAGGATTGTTCAATTCCTACCTGTCATGCTGAAGCTTCCAGCTCCTGAATAACAACACATGCTTCCCTTGTCCTACACACCCAAGAGTACGTCTCCTCTCTTGGCCATAAGAATCTCTAGAGTTACATATGTGTAATAAAGAGTGGACCCGGCTGGCATACTCACAATGACCAAATTGTGTTGATCCTACTTTATACCAATACATCGCTCCACGCTGAAGTTGCAATAAATGATATATTTGCTTTCTAGACATGAATGAGACGCCTTACTGGATATAATCCAGGAAGGCCAGAGAAGCTGGCTTCTAATCCATACGGAACAATTCACTGCTGAATTTCTTTCAGGATAGCCCATGATTTATCTAGAATATCATCTTTACATATCTGGATCCTTCAAACTAGACAAAGGGAAAATACGGGCTTAAGCCTCGATTAGAAATATGGAATGGTGCCATGCTGACAACTGGTGGTCCCTGACCAGTATCTTCTGAGATTAGAACACAGTGTGGTGGATGACCAATTCATGCGTTGAACAAAAGAAGACCTCCTACAGGGCAGTGTAGCTGTTCGTTACAGGTATGGCACTTAGGGCTAAGTACCATAAGGACTACAAGGAAAAACGAAAAACAAGTAACACATGAAGCATATACGATAAGGAGGCGCCACAGTCCAGAGCACGAGCTCTGGAATCACACAGGCTTGGATCGAATCCCGGCTGAGCCACTACCGTCTATATACCCTGAAGGACAGGCCAAGGTTTAAATGTTGTTTTACCACATTTCAAAAAAGAAGTGAAGAAAGAACCTATCTGCCAGGAAGGGACATCGTGGGGTGCAGCATCCAGTCGGATCAGGGCCCTGCATCTCCTGCTCAGAAACCTTGGCCACCTGGCTCGTGGTGATGCTGGCAGCTGAGCAGCCCTGGAGAAGGCGATCCTGTCTCCAGGTCTCGCAGAGAAGCTGGGGAGGTCTCCGGACGAGGTGGCCCACACCCTGGTAAGCTCTGGCTGCCTCCTGCCCTCAGGTCTCAGCAGGCTCTCGCCTCTGGGCCCCGTGGTGGGGAAGGCCTGGCCGATACATACGCAGGGCTGAGGGGCCTGCAGAGCCAGTCCCCAGGCAGGGTGAGCTCTGGAGGAGGCTTCCACAGTCCCCAACAGTCTCCGCATGGTGGCCCATCTGGTGCCAAACACCTGCCACCCACAGCGAGAAGTCCCAGCCACTAGAAAGTCCAGAAGGGGCCCCGCCCTTTGCCTTTGGGCCGGGGTTAAGCCACCAGCTGGGCTTGCGTGTGACCCCTGCCACGCCCCCTGCCCCGCCCACCCTTTCTCTGTGACACGTACAATGGATATGTCATAAAGCCAGGCTGAGCCAGTGCTATAAATTCGGAGGAGTTAGAATCTAGGAAGAAGCTCTCCCACTTTCACTCTCTGCTCTCAGATCAGGCAGGCAGTACCTCTAATATGGAAGCTATGGACACCACACCTCCCTCCCAGGCTGTCCTCTTCCATTCTGCTCATGTTTTCCCCAGCACCCCACTGACGGCTTTGGCGGGTATCGGTGCTTCAGCAGGCAGCACGTCTCACCCCGAACCTATGGACACCACACCTCCTTCTCACGCTGCCATCTTCCATTCTGCTCCTGTTTTCCCCAGCACCCAATCTATGGCTTTGGCGGGCATTGGTGCTTCAGCAGGCAGCACCTCAGACCCCGAACCTATGGACACCACACCTCCTTCACACGCTGTCATCTTCCATTCTGCTCCTGTTTTCCCCAGCACCCCACTGACGGCTTTGCCGGGCATCGGTGCTTCAGCAGGAAGCACGTCAGACCCCGAACCTATGGACACCACACCTCCTTCATACGCTGTCATCTTCCATTCTGCTCCCGTTTTCCCCAACTCCAGCCTCAGAATGCGCTGAGGCCTGTAGCCTAGTTACGCCAGCTCAGAACAATGATGAGCACACCTTTTTCCAATCACCTGTCCTCATGCTCCCCATGCCTCATACTGCCCTGCTTCTTTATTCTTTATGCCACAGATACCCAAAGTCCCTTGCATTTGGGGAGGCGGATTTGAGACCTATTGTCAGGTCATGTCCTCGCTTGGCTGCCGTGTGAATAAACCTCCTCTTTGCTGCAAACCTCAGCATTTCAGTGTTTTGGCTTGCTGCGCCTCAGACAGAATGGTTGGGAGCAGTGGTACAGGTCCCTTGCCTGTGAGGGAAGCTGCTTCCTAGTAGTCACGTTGTGGATGTTTTCTCCTCTCGGGGTGGGGGATGGGCAGACATCCTGCTCTTCAGGAAAGGGAGAAACGCAGGTGCCAAACCCTTGCCCTCAGCGTCACCGTCACCTAGGAACTTGTTAGAAGCACAGAATCCAGGCCCCACCCAGAACTACTGAATACCAGCCTGCATTTAACAAGATCCACAAGAGAGGCATACCCATATTAAAGTTGGAGAGGCACCAAGCTGTCATCGTCTTCTCCATGGCTAATGAAAACGAAGCAAAGATTCATCCCGAGCCGACTCTGCCTCAGTCACCTGGATATCACATGAGCTCATTTCATCCTCTCCAGAACCTGCAAATGAGACTGAGGGTCAGAGTGGTCTAGCACCCAAGGTTCCATAAAAGAACATGACCAAGGCTCACTGGAGCCCAGACTTCCAAAAAAGAAGGCCCCTGAGCACAGCATGGCACCACCGCAGCCCAAACCGTGGGCCTGGAGGGTAGGCCAGGCTCCCCACGCAGAGTTCACACCATTCGACAGATGCCCACAGCAGACCGCAAGGCGATATGAGAAGTAAGTTCTGATTGTGGAATCTCTGAATTTTGAGATTTAAAGAAAAGAATCTGTTTTCGGGGGATGGTTAAAACAGTTCTACCAAGGAGCAAAGAGAGGGCATCTCAAGGCCCCTTCTGGACTTAGAATTTAATGCCTACTTATTGAGAAATGCTCCGTGCATTTGCTCAGCCCTACGTCGAGATGAAGTTCTCTCTCTGTGCCGTAGAAGCTTAGGTTCTAAAAAGGCCACAGAAATGGGTGAGACCTAAAAACTGCCAGAACAATGCAACAGCCTTAATCAGACTGTCTTTGCTTTGCCTTGCTTACAAGTCACTGACTTTAAACTGAATATGGTGTCATGTCTTTATGTTTCTTGAAGCTTTTTTTACAAAAGATCATATAAAGATTTTCTTCCATGGTAAGACTTTTATATTGTATTTTTCTTAAACTGGAGTGTGGTACATTTACCCTCCATCAGATGATTGCTTATAACTCACCTTGCTTTATTAAGGATACCGCTAGAGGCTTCTATGTCCCTACTAACAAGAATACATTTTCAGGCCCATGCAAACCAATGAAAATCCAAGATTTCAGAGCACAAGATAATGAAAATTCTCTCTATCCGCATCTTTTACTACTTTTAATCTGGTAACAGTCCCTAAGTGTGTCAGATGAAAGGTACTGTCGTGGGAACTGACGTCGTTAACAGCATTGCATACAGGTAAGTCTTGATTGTTCCAATTTCTCAAAAAGTTGGACACATTTACTGCCTCTATGACATCTCTAGGGTGTGTGGAAGAAATAAAAAAGAGGCCTGTACAATGTATTTCTCAAAATATACACACATAGAGTTTGCACATACAAACAGGGAAACCTTATAAATAATGTATGGGGAGCAAAGCATTGTCGGTAAGGGAACTAATCATTTCGAAAGCCAACACTGTCACCAAGTGTCCACGCACCAAAACTGACTGGGAATTTTCACGGGCCACCAAACCAGAGGTGGAGATTTTTAGGCACATTCTTGCCAGAAAAGAGAGCCTAGGGCATAAACCACTCAACTGGTTGGCACGAATGCCAGGGCAACCCAAGCAAGTGGATATACAAGCCTACGTAACGCTTGGAAGTAGGAAGCTTTGGGGAACTACACCTGGGCTCGTACTGGCCTCCCTCCCCAAAGGGACAAGGAGAGCAGATACCTGGATGGAGTCAAGAGAGAGAAAAAAGAAAGGCAAGGCTGGGTGTGGAGCAACGTGTGGATCCAGGAGCATGTGTCTCAGAACTTCCGGGGCTCTGCAGACCAGCTGCATCCCCATTCTCCTTGACCCTCATTGGTATAATGAACTCAGGGTGGGCGCATCCCGGCTGCCAAGTCACTTCCACCTGTCCATGGAGTTGACGGTTACTTGCTCACAGTGAACCAGCCTCTCTGGACCTAACAGCTACTGCAGGAGGCGGTAGTGGAGATCAAGCTGAAGACAACGACCAGATGCGAAGGAGGAAGGGACGTTCAGCGGACCGACTGGGTGGACTGATGGTGTGGGGTTAAGTCTGCAGAGCTAAAGGGGCCAGATGTAGAAAAGGGAAGGGGAACCATGAGGATATGGTCAAGCCCCATCGTATGGATATTTCATCCATATGTTGTATACAAATTCCATTCAATTTGCTCCGAGTGAAAAAGAGAGAACAAAATTATCCTTTCAACCATGTCAGTGACTTTATTTACCATCTCATTTGATGAGCTCATAGCCCTGGGTCAGAGGGAAATGGGAGCTGTGAGCCTGCCATCTCTCAGGAAGTCTCAGGCCTCAGAGGCCCCTCATAGCCAAACTACCTCACCTTTTGCACTTTTCAAGCAACGTTATTCCTAAGTGCGAGTCACCCTCTTCATCAGGTTCGCCAAGAGACAGCAATCTCTCCCAATGAGAGAGGAAAGATGGGCTACTTTGGCTTTCTGAGGCACAATATGTAGTTCTCCAAAATGGTACCTGCCTGGGGGATTTTTCAAGAAAATTAAGCATCAGTGGTGATCTGTTTGTCTTCACATAACGTATGACCCAGATGTGCTGAGAAATAAGAAAAGGACGAACGAATCAAGGGCAGCTGATCCAAGGAGGCAAGGGGCAACTTCCACTGCCTACGTGGAAAGCTAGAGGAAGGGAACATCCAGCTGGTGGGAGCTGAAGACAGGGGCCAGTCCTCCTTGGGCTCGGGATGCCACCCCCTCTTCCTACATCTTCACGCTCCCCTTCTCTGTTGGCCCCTCCCAGCCATATTAAAGAGTCACAAGGAAATGCTCTCCTCCACTCCATTCTCCTGTCCTCCTATCCATCCCTCCCTTCTTTCCCTTTGCCATCAATTTCTTCACTTGCGCCCCAGTTCTCCCCTCCCATCTCCACTGCGATCTGGTTTCTGCCCCACTACTCTCGGAAACTGATCTCCTCGAAGCCCCCAATGATTTCTCCGTTGACAAGTCCAGGGGACTACTTCTCAATCCTTATCTTTGTGACCGCCAAGCCGAGTTAGATCTTAAACAACGTCTCCGTCTTGCAAATCTCTTCCCTTGACTTCTGCGCCACCTTTCCTTTTCTTTTCATGAGACTGATCACAACCAGTGCTGCAGATTCCATCGAATTAAGGAATGCTGTTGCCTACACGTGTGAATGAGCTGTGAGTAAAGTACTGAAGTAGAGGACACCAGAAGTGAAACGTCTTCATGAATGTCCACGTGGCTGAGCAGCAAGTTAACCTTTCATACGTGTGCTAGAGAAGAAGAGTTGGGTTTTATTTTATTTACTTTTCCCTGGACGGTGTTGAATGACTACCATGTACAAGTTCAGGCTACCTTTTGCTGAGGAGAGCTGAGAGAAAACTGAACAATAGAGCTGTCTTTTTCTTGACCAGTTCACCTTAGTTTCCCAAACTCTAAGTCTTTCCCTAATTCTTTCTCCTTTTTATTCTAGTAAAATGAACATAACACAAAATTCACCATTTGGATCACCTTACAATTCACTGTACCATTCAGTGGAATTTACTACTGTCAAAATGTTGTGCAACTATCACCACTGCCTAGCTGCAAAACATTTTCATCAACCAAGAGGAAACCTACACCCATTTTAAGGAGTCATTCCCTATTTCCCTCTCTTCCAAACCCCTGGCAACCACTAATGTATAATCTTTTCTGTGTGTATGGATTTGCCACTGCTGGACATTTCATATAAATGGAACCATACAATATGTAGCCTTTCATGCCTGACTTCTTTCACTTAGTTGCATCCATCATGTAGCATGTATCAGAAATCCACTCACTGTTACGGCTGAATCCTTCATACTGTTTGAATACAAAATTAAAAATACGTTGAGAGTGAAGCTCTGTTTTAATGGCACATCTATTAGGCCAATTCATTGAAAGAAGCTGAAGATGGAGATATTGTGAAATGATAATCGTTGAGAAGCCTCAGCCAATTGGATAATGAAAAGTTTGGGAAATGTTGCAAAAAATTATCTGCTTTATATTAAAAGCCTATTAAACAAGGATTCAGGAGATTGTCTTTTTCTTGCAGGTAACTTAAAGGAGGCAGAAAGACATAACTGCCCTTTAAAACACATTTTGAAGGGATTCTATTTATCCTTAATAGACGAATGGGAGTACAGGAAGTTCACATCCAATATGGACTCCCTGTCCAAACACTGTTTATCGTTCTAGCCACCACTATCGAATTATATTTCTTGAGAGTAAGGCAGCTCAATTCCTGCATATTACTTTCTAAACTTCATCCATCAACTCCATTAATACAGTATAAACAAGAGTTCTTCATGTTTAAGTGCAGTTCAAATATCAGGTATAAAGAACCCTCAGTAAGAAAAAGAATCCTATATCTCTTGCCAGAATGTGGTCAGCTCTGGGGTGCTCTGCTAGCTGAAAGACACATTCATTATTAAGAGGATAGAGGCTGTTTAAGAGGGATGAGAGCCAAAAAATTTTAACTACATATATGTGTTAAGAACAGTGCTAGGTTATCTCATGTTCTATATCAGTCAAGGCTCACCATTTTACATACGTGGAAAGCAAAGTTAAAAGTGTATTCGTAGGGCTTCCCTGTTGGCGCAGTGGTTAAGGATCCACCTGCCAGTGCAGGGGACACGCGTTTGAGCCCTGGTCCGGGAAGATCCCACATGCCACGGAGCAACTAAGACCATGTGCCACAACTACTGAGCCTGCGTGCTAGAGCCCGTGAACCACAACTACTGAAGCCCACGCACCTAGACCCCGTGCTCAGCAACAACGAGAAGCCACCACAATGAGAAGCCCGCGTACTGCAACAAAGAGTAGCCCCCGCTCACCGCAACTAGAGAAAGCCCGCGCACAGCAACGAAGAGCCTAGGCAGCCAAAGATAAATAAATAAATACGTCTATTTAAAAAAAAAAGTGTTTTACTAACTTACTAAAAGGCACGCAATCAGTAAACGTGAGCAAGGATTCAATCCCAAATCTGTCACACTGAAGTTTAAGCTAATACTTGAAATTAATAAAAAGAGCACTAAATTAAAAGTTCAGAGATATTTTTTATTTCATACTTTCACTAATGCTCTTTGGAGATAAATCATTTCATTTATATGGGCCTTAGTTTTCACAACTATAAGAGTTGGAAGCTTGACTAGATGATCTGTATGTAGTCTTCCAATTCTAAAATGTTCCACTAATTTGGATTCCTACAATAATTGCCCTTGCAATACACGCATGCTGCCACCAAGTAGCAGTAGAGACTACTAGTTCCTTTTTTATCCCTAGTGGGGGTGCATTTTGACAGCAGACTTATCCGTCAATAGTACAACCTGTTAGTATAACTATAAGATAACAAAATAATCTGGTATTCTTTCCTGTAAAAGAGAAGCTTTACATTGTGTCTGTGAATCGTACCAGAATCACCTGTAGGTTTATAAATATAGAGGAAATCCTGAACCCATTGAATGAGAATCTTCAGAGACAGGACTTGGGCATCTGGAATTTGGGGCTCCCATCATTTGTATATTTTATTTCATTTTATTTTTGCCTATGTACAATATTTGTCACATCCTTTTGAATCTTTAAAAGGTTCTTTCTGTTTTAAATTTTAGAATATCCCATAATCTTCACCTACTTTTCATAAGGTGTTATCTGTTATGTTTATTCGATCTTGTGCTTCTCCTGGTTAAGGCTTCTTTCTTTCCTTTTTTTTTTTTCGTGGCCCTGCCTCATGTCTTGCAGGATCTTAGTTCCCTGACCTGGGATTGGACCCCAGGGCCCCAGCAGTGAAAGTGCCATGTTCTAAACACTGGACCACCAGGGAAGTCCCAAGATTTCAGTTTTAAATGACTTTTTTCCCACTCTAATTCATTCCTGGGATCAGTTTCATGTTTGGACATTAAAGCAACCTTGCATTGCCAGAATAAAGCTACTTTGATTCTGATATATGATTGTTTTACATACCATGGATATAGGTTGTGCTTCTCTTTACACATTGTGCATGCATGTTCAAAGGAGAAACTGGCCTGTGATTCTATTCTTGTAATATTCTTTATAGATTTGTTTTAAGAGTCTATACTTTATATTTTATTTATTTATTTTTGGCTGCATTGGGTCTTCATTGCTGCATGCGAGCTTTCTCTAGTTTCGGCGAGCGGGGGTCTATTCTTCGTTGCGGCGAGTAGGCTTCTCATTGCAGCCTTCTGACCCCATGGGCTTCTGACCCCATTCGTCGGTGCTACTTCAGTTCCTTACCCCTTCCCTTCTGACCCTGGGCGGTGAAATCCTCTTTCTGCGGCTGGCCTGCGGCAGAAAGTCAATGAGGCAAGAGTAGGCTTGGAGTATCCAAGGAGCAGAAAGGATGTCAGCGTGTGGAAAACAGAGCGAGCAAATTGGAGAGGAGAAGGAAACAGTCAGAGAGGAAACAGAGGCCCAGATTTCTAGGTCTGTGGAGGCACTCTGAGGACTTTGCATTTTCTGTGAAGAAGCCACCGAAGAAATTTGAGTGACATGATCTGACTTATGTTTTAACAAGATCTCTCTGGATGCCACGTTGATTAGAGACTGTAGGAGAGCAAGGACAAGCCCCAGAAGACCAACAGTTGATTCAAAGAAGTGATTACTCAAACACGGTCCCCCTCCTCAGTGAAGACGCAGAGCAGGAATTGGCAAATAATGGCCACAAATCAAATCAGGCTCTCAGCCTGGATCTGTGGGACTGTGAGCTAATAATGGTTCTCACGTTCAGAAAGCTTGTTGAAGAAGAAAGAGGAGGAGAAGCTACAGAAACTGTATATGGCCCACAAAGCCTAAGATATTTAAAATCCAGAAGATGCTTTCCAACACCTGATGTAAAGCATGTGGCTGGTAGGAGGTCCTCAACAAAATTTGGAAGAGGAATACATGAGTCAGTTTGTTCCTGAAAACACTGTAAAGTGATAGGGGTCAAGAAACATTTACCCCTTCACCCTTAACCTTCACAAATGATGCCAGTTCCATTGAGCTATTGAAAAATACTTTCTGGCTTTCAAAAGAATAACCCAGAGGGCATTTTCTCACATAGGCAAGGTCATAAACAACTGTCAAGTGAAGTTGAAATAGCAACAAATCAAATAATAACAGAAAACATTTTTACAGATTTTTAAATCTTACAAAGCATTTTCATGTTCATTATCTAATTTAATCCTCAAATCAACGTCATGAGATAGTTAGTATTTCCCCATTAGAAATGACCACATATGAAATCCTTAGTGATTGCTCAAGAAAACCTGAAATCTTGAGTATTACATCTATTAATGCCATGGTTGGGTGTTTTCCCATGGGAACACTGGATGCTAAAATCCACAGGGATTTTCAGCTCAAGATGGCAGACTAGGAAATATATTTACTTTCTGTTCCTCCTGAAACCATATCTAAATAAAACTGCAGAAATACCAAAATTAATCAACCAATAAAAGCCAAGATATTTTGCAAGTCATCAACCACAGAAAGATTTCAACACATTTCGAGAAGGCAAACAATGAAATGGAGGAGCCATGAATAAAAGAATGAAGAAAAAAAGGCTGACCCTAAGTAAGGTCTGCACAAAGCCACTCAGCTTTTGCTGAGCTCTGGTTACAGTAAAGGGCACAGGAAAGAAGAGGGGCTGAAAACAAGGAGGCAAACGTCATTTAAGGAAAAACAGTTCATTTAATGAGCTCCAGGGAACACTCAGCCTGCTGCCATACTAACTCATGAATTACAATGGATAGTTGGTAAGCAAGACAAGAAAACAGGGAAGAAACAAAAGAAACAAAAATCAAGACACTGTTTCTAACTGAACTCTTCTCAAATGAGATCGAGGAATTATGGTTCAATGCCACAGCTGTGAATCATTTCTGCTCTTGGAGAGGTTACGAAGGGCTTATAATATTTCCCTTATTTTCAGACAGAATTTAGGTCTGAGCAAAAGCTTTTGTGTCCTCCAACCCCAAAATTTATTGGGGATGGAAGCCCAGATTTGCTGGGACATACCATAAAAAGAATCTCATGAGCAGAGGGTCAAACTGATTTTGGAATATATGAATTATGCCCAGTGTGACTTTCAATCGGTATATATATATATATATATATATATATATACACATTTCTACTGATCTATATGATTTTGGGTTCTGAAACTCCTACATGTCACATGCGTGATACATAACAATGTCAGCCCCAGGAGGGAGAAAACACTCCAATGAAGCAAGCCAAAGAAACAAGTTTTGAGCAAGGTCAAGTGATGAGTAGACCAGGATTGTTCAATTCCTACCTGTCATGCTGAAGCTTCCAGCTCCTGAATAACAACACATGCTTCCCTTGTCCTACACACCCAAGAGTACGTCTCCTCTCTTGGCCATAAGAATCTCTAGAGTTACATATGTGTAATAAAGAGTGGACCCGGCTGGCATACTCACAATGACCAAATTGTGTTGATCCTACTTTATACCAATACATCGCTCCACGCTGAAGTTGCAATAAATGATATATTTGCTCTCTAGACATGAATGAGACGCCTTACTGGATATAATCCAGGAAGGCCAGAGAAGCTGGCTTCTAATCCATACGGAACAATTCACTGCTGAATTTCTTTCAGGATAGCCCATGATTTATCTAGAATATCATCTTTACATATCTGGATCCTTCAAACTAGACAAAGGGAAAATACGGGCTTAAGCCTCGATTAGAAATATGGAATGGTGCCATGCTGACAACTGGTGGTCCCTGACCAGTATCTTCTGAGATTAGAACACAGTGTGGTGGATGACCAATTCATGCGTTGAACAAAAGAAGACCTCCTACAGGGCAGTGTAGCTGTTCGTTACAGGTATGGCACTTAGGGCTAAGTACCATAAGGACTACAAGGAAAAACGAAAAACAAGTAACACATGAAGCATATACGATAAGGAGGCGCCACAGTCCAGAGCACGAGCTCTGGAATCACACAGGCTTGGATCGAATCCCGGCTGAGCCACTACCGTCTATATACCCTGAAGGACAGGCCAAGGTTTAAATGTTGTTTTACCACATTTCAAAAAAGAAGTGAAGAAAGAACCTATCTGCCAGGAAGGGACATCGTGGGGTGCAGCATCCAGTCGGATCAGGGCCCTGCATCTCCTGCTCAGAAACCTTGGCCACCTGGCTCGTGGTGATGCTGGCAGCTGAGCAGCCCTGGAGAAGGCGATCCTGTCTCCAGGTCTCGCAGAGAAGCTGGGGAGGTCTCCGGACGAGGTGGCCCACACCCTGGTAAGCTCTGGCTGCCTCCTGCCCTCAGGTCTCAGCAGGCTCTCGCCTCTGGGCCCCGTGGTGGGGAAGGCCTGGCCGATACATACGCAGGGCTGAGGGGCCTGCAGAGCCAGTCCCCAGGCAGGGTGAGCTCTGGAGGAGGCTTCCACAGTCCCCAACAGTCTCCGCATGGTGGCCCATCTGGTGCCAAACACCTGCCACCCACAGCGAGAAGTCCCAGCCACTAGAAAGTCCAGAAGGGGCCCCGCCCTTTGCCTTTGGGCCGGGGTTAAGCCACCAGCTGGGCTTGCATGTGACCCCTGCCACGCCCCCTGCCCCGCCCACCCTTTCTCTGTGACACGTACAATGGATATGTCATAAAGCCAGGCTGAGCCAGTGCTATAAATTCGGAGGAGTTAGAATCTAGGAAGAAGCTCTCCCACTTTCACTCTCTGCTCTCAGATCAGGCAGGCAGTACCTCTAATATGGAAGCTATGGACACCACACCTCCCTCCCAGGCTGTCCTCTTCCATTCTGCTCCTGTTTTCCCCAGCACCCCACTGACGGCTTTGGCGGGTATCGGTGCTTCAGCAGGCAGCACGTCTCACCCCGAACCTATGGACACCACACCTCCTTCTCACGCTGCCATCTTCCATTCTGCTCCTGTTTTCCCCAGCACCCAATCTATGGCTTTGGCGGGCATTGGTGCTTCAGCAGGCAGCACCTCAGACCCCGAACCTATGGACACCACACCTCCTTCACACGCTGTCATCTTCCATTCTGCTCCTGTTTTCCCCAGCACCCCACTGACGGCTTTGCCGGGCATCGGTGCTTCAGCAGGAAGCACGTCAGACCCCGAACCTATGGACACCACACCTCCTTCACACGCTGTTATCTTCCATTCTGCTCCTGTTTTCCCCAGCACCCCATTGACGGCTTTGGCGGGCATCGGTGCTTCAGCAGGAAGCACGTCAGACCCCGAACCTATGGACACCACACCTCCTTCATACGCTGTCATCTTCCATTCTGCTCCTGTTTTCCCCAGCACCCCATTGACGGCTTTGGCGGGCATCAGTGCTTCAGCAGGAAGCACGTCAGACCCCGAACCTATGGACACCACACCTCCTTCACACGCTGTCATCTTCCATTCTGCTCCTGTTTTCCCCAGCACCCCATTTACGGCTTTGGCGGGCATCGGTGCTTCAGCAGGAAGCACGTCAGGCCCCGAACCTATGGACACCACACCTCCTTCACACGCTGTCATCTTCCATTCTGCTCCCGTTTTCCCCAACTCCAGCCTCAGAATGCGCTGAGGCCTGTAGCCTAGTTACGCCAGCTCAGAACAATGATGAGCACACCTTTTTCCAATCACCTGTCCTCATGCTCCCCATGCCTCATACTGCCCTGCTTCTTTATTCTTTATGCCACAGATACCCAAAGTCCCTTGCATTTGGGGAGGCGGATTTGAGACCTATTGTCAGGTCATGTCCTCGCTTGGCTGCCGTGTGAATAAACCTCCTCTTTGCTGCAAACCTCAGCATTTCAGTGTTTTGGCTTGCTGCGCCTCAGACAGAATGGTTGGGAGCAGTGGTACAGGTCCCTTGCCTGTGAGGGAAGCTGCTTCCTAGTAGTCACGTTGTGGATGTTTTCTCCTCTCGGGGTGGGGGATGGGCAGACATCCTGCTCTTCAGGAAAGGGAGAAACGCAGGTGCCAAACCCTTGCCCTCAGCGTCACCGTCACCTAGGAACTTGTTAGAAGCACAGAATCCAGGCCCCACCCAGAACTACTGAATACCAGCCTGCATTTAACAAGATCCACAAGAGAGGCATACCCATATTAAAGTTGGAGAGGCACCAAGCTGTCATCGTCTTCTCCACGGCTAATGAAAACGAAGCAAAGATTCATCCCGAGCCGACTCTGCCTCAGTCACCTGGATATCACATGAGCTCATTTCATCCTCTCCAGAACCTGCAAATGAGACTGAGGGTCAGAGTGGTCTAGCACCCAAGGTTCCATAAAAGAACATGACCAAGGCTCACTGGAGCCCAGACTTCCAAAAAAGAAGGCCCCTGAGCACAGCATGGCACCACCGCAGCCCAAACCGTGGGCCTGGAGGGTAGGCCAGGCTCCCCACGCAGAGTTCACACCATTCGACAGATGCCCACAGCAGACCGCAAGGCGATATGAGAAGTAAGTTCTGATTGTGGAATCTCTGAATTTTGAGATTTAAAGAAAAGAATCTGTTTTCGGGGGATGGTTAAAACAGTTCTACCAAGGAGCAAAGAGAGGGCATCTCAAGGCCCCTTCTGGACTTAGAATTTAATGCCTACTTATTGAGAAATGCTCCGTGCATTTGCTCAGCCCTACGTCGAGATGAAGTTCTCTCTCTGTGCCGTAGAAGCTTAGGTTCTAAAAAGGCCACAGAAATGGGTGAGACCTAAAAACTGCCAGAACAATGCAACAGCCTTAATCAGACTGTCTTTGCTTTGCCTTGCTTACAAGTCACTGACTTTAAACTGAATATGGTGTCATGTCTTTATGTTTCTTGAAGCTTTTTTTACAAAAGATCATATAAAGATTTTCTTCCATGGTAAGACTTTTATATTGTATTTTTCTTAAACTGGAGTGTGGTACATTTACCCTCCATCAGATGATTGCTTATAACTCACCTTGCTTTATTAAGGATACCGCTAGAGGCTTCTATGTCCCTACTAACAAGAATACATTTTCAGGCCCATGCAAACCAATGAAAATCCAAGATTTCAGAGCACAAGATAATGAAAATTCTCTCTATCCGCATCTTTTACTACTTTTAATCTGGTAACAGTCCCTAAGTGTGTCAGATGAAAGGTACTGTCGTGGGAACTGACGTCGTTAACAGCATTGCATACAGGTAAGTCTTGATTGTTCCAATTTCTCAAAAAGTTGGACACATTTACTGCCTCTATGACATCTCTAGGGTGTGTGGAAGAAATAAAAAAGAGGCCTGTACAATGTATTTCTCAAAATATACACACATAGAGTTTGCACATACAAACAGGGAAACCTTATAAATAATGTATGGGGAGCAAAGCATTGTCGGTAAGGGAACTAATCATTTCGAAAGCCAACACTGTCACCAAGTGTCCACGCACCAAAACTGACTGGGAATTTTCACGGGCCACCAAACCAGAGGTGGAGATTTTTAGGCACATTCTTGCCAGAAAAGAGAGCCTAGGGCATAAACCACTCAACTGGTTGGCACGAATGCCAGGGCAACCCAAGCAAGTGGATATACAAGCCTACGTAACGCTTGGAAGTAGGAAGCTTTGGGGAACTACACCTGGGCTGGTACTGGCCTCCCTCCCCAAAGGGACAAGGAGAGCAGATACCTGGATGGAGTCAAGAGAGAGAAAAAAGAAAGGCAAGGCTGGGTGTGGAGCAACGTGTGGATCCAGGAGCATGTGTCTCAGAACTTCCGGGGCTCTGCAGACCAGCTGCATCCCCATTCTCCTTGACCCTCATTGGTATAATGAACTCAGGGTGGGCGCATCCCGGCTGCCAAGTCACTTCCACCTGTCCATGGAGTTGACGGTTACTTGCTCACAGTGAACCAGCCTCTCTGGACCTAACAGCTACTGCAGGAGGCGGTAGTGGAGATCAAGCTGAAGACAACGACCAGATGCGAAGGAGGAAGGGACGTTCAGCGGACCGACTGGGTGGACTGATGGTGTGGGGTTAAGTCTGCAGAGCTAAAGGGGCCAGATGTAGAAAAGGGAAGGGGAACCATGAGGATATGGTCAAGCCCCATCGTATGGATATTTCATCCATATGTTGTATACAAATTCCATTCAATTTGCTCCGAGTGAAAAAGAGAGAACAAAATTATCCTTTCAACCATGTCAGTGACTTTATTTACCATCTCATTTGATGAGCTCATAGCCCTGGGTCAGAGGGAAATGGGAGCTGTGAGCCTGCCATCTCTCAGGAAGTCTCAGGCCTCAGAGGCCCCTCATAGCCAAACTACCTCACCTTTTGCACTTTTCAAGCAACGTTATTCCTAAGTGCGAGTCACCCTCTTCATCAGGTTCGCCAAGAGACAGCAATCTCTCCCAATGAGAGAGGAAAGATGGGCTACTTTGGCTTTCTGAGGCACAATATGTAGTTCTCCAAAATGGTACCTGCCTGGGGGATTTTTCAAGAAAATTAAGCATCAGTGGTGATCTGTTTGTCTTCACATAACGTATGACCCAGATGTGCTGAGAAATAAGAAAAGGACGAACGAATCAAGGGCAGCTGATCCAAGGAGGCAAGGGGCAACTTCCACTGCCTACGTGGAAAGCTAGAGGAAGGGAACATCCAGCTGGTGGGAGCTGAAGACAGGGGCCAGTCCTCCTTGGGCTCGGGATGCCACCCCCTCTTCCTACATCTTCACGCTCCCCTTCTCTGTTGGCCCCTCCCAGCCATATTAAAGAGTCACAAGGAAATGCTCTCCTCCACTCCATTCTCCTGTCCTCCTATCCATCCCTCCCTTCTTTCCCTTTGCCATCAATTTCTTCACTTGCGCCCCAGTTCTCCCCTCCCATCTCCACTGCGATCTGGTTTCTGCCCCACTACTCTCGGAAACTGATCTCCTCGAAGCCCCCAATGATTTCTCCGTTGACAAGTCCAGGGGACTACTTCTCAATCCTTATCTTTGTGACCGCCAAGCCGAGTTAGATCTTAAACAACGTCTCCGTCTTGCAAATCTCTTCCCTTGACTTCTGCGCCACCTTTCCTTTTCTTTTCATGAGACTGATCACAACCAGTGCTGCAGATTCCATCGAATTAAGGAATGCTGTTGCCTACACGTGTGAATGAGCTGTGAGTAAAGTACTGAAGTAGAGGACACCAGAAGTGAAACGTCTTCATGAATGTCCACGTGGCTGAGCAGCAAGTTAACCTTTCATACGTGTGCTAGAGAAGAAGAGTTGGGTTTTATTTTATTTACTTTTCCCTGGACGGTGTTGAATGACTACCATGTACAAGTTCAGGCTACCTTTTGCTGAGGAGAGCTGAGAGAAAACTGAACAATAGAGCTGTCTTTTTCTTGACCAGTTCACCTTAGTTTCCCAAACTCTAAGTCTTTCCCTAATTCTTTCTCCTTTTTATTCTAGTAAAATGAACATAACACAAAATTCACCATTTGGATCACCTTACAATTCACTGTACCATTCAGTGGAATTTACTACTGTCAAAATGTTGTGCAACTATCACCACTGCCTAGCTGCAAAACATTTTCATCAACCAAGAGGAAACCTACACCCATTTTAAGGAGTCATTCCCTATTTCCCTCTCTTCCAAACCCCTGGCAACCACTAATGTATAATCTTTTCTGTGTGTATGGATTTGCCACTGCTGGACATTTCATATAAATGGAACCATACAATATGTAGCCTTTCATGCCTGACTTCTTTCACTTAGTTGCATCCATCATGTAGCATGTATCAGAAATCCACTCACTGTTACGGCTGAATCCTTCATACTGTTTGAATACAAAATTAAAAATACGTTGAGAGTGAAGCTCTGTTTTAATGGCACATCTATTAGGCCAATTCATTGAAAGAAGCTGAAGATGGAGATATTGTGAAATGATAATCGTTGAGAAGCCTCAGCCAATTGGATAATGAAAAGTTTGGGAAATGTTGCAAAAAATTATCTGCTTTATATTAAAAGCCTATTAAACAAGGATTCAGGAGATTGTCTTTTTCTTGCAGGTAACTTAAAGGAGGCAGAAAGACATAACTGCCCTTTAAAACACATTTTGAAGGGATTCTATTTATCCTTAATAGACGAATGGGGGTACAGGAAGTTCACATCCAATATGGACTCCCTGTCCAAACACTGTTTATCGTTCTAGCCACCACTATCGAATTATATTTCTTGAGAGTAAGGCAGCTCAATTCCTGCATATTACTTTCTAAACTTCATCCATCAACTCCATTAATACAGTATAAACAAGAGTTGTTCATGTTTAAGTGCAGTTCAAATATCAGGTATAAAGAACCCTCAGTAAGAAAAAGAATCCTATATCTCTTGCCAGAATGTGGTCAGCTCTGGGGTGCTCTGCTAGCTGAAAGACACATTCATTATTAAGAGGATAGAGGCTGTTTAAGAGGGATGAGAGCCAAAAAATTTTAACTACATATATGTGTTAAGAACAGTGCTAGGTTATCTCATGTTCTATATCAGTCAAGGCTCACCATTTTACATACGTGGAAAGCAAAGTTAAAAGTGTATTCGTAGGGCTTCCCTGTTGGCGCAGTGGTTAAGGATCCACCTGCCAGTGCAGGGGACACGCGTTTGAGCCCTGGTCCGGGAAGATCCCACATGCCACGGAGCAACTAAGACCATGTGCCACAACTACTGAGCCTGCGTGCTAGAGCCCGTGAACCACAACTACTGAAGCCCACGCACCTAGACCCCGTGCTCAGCAACAACGAGAAGCCACCACAATGAGAAGCCCGCGTACTGCAACAAAGAGTAGCCCCCGCTCACCGCAACTAGAGAAAGCCCGCGCACAGCAACGAAGAGCCTAGGCAGCCAAAGATAAATAAATAAATACGTCTATTTAAAAAAAAAAGTGTTTTACTAACTTACTAAAAGGCACGCAATCAGTAAACGTGAGCAAGGATTCAATCCCAAATCTGTCACACTGAAGTTTAAGCTAATACTTGAAATTAATAAAAAGAGCACTAAATTAAAAGTTCAGAGATATTTTTTATTTCATACTTTCACTAATGCTCTTTGGAGATAAATCATTTCATTTATATGGGCCTTAGTTTTCACAACTATAAGAGTTGGAAGCTTGACTAGATGATCTGTATGTAGTCTTCCAATTCTAAAATGTTCCACTAATTTGGATTCCTACAATAATTGCCCTTGCAATACACGCATGCTGCCACCAAGTAGCAGTAGAGACTACTAGTTCCTTTTTTATCCCTAGTGGGGGTGCATTTTGACAGCAGACTTATCCGTCAATAGTACAACCTGTTAGTATAACTATAAGATAACAAAATAATCTGGTATTCTTTCCTGTAAAAGAGAAGCTTTACATTGTGTCTGTGAATCGTACCAGAATCACCTGTAGGTTTATAAATATAGAGGAAATCCTGAACCCATTGAATGAGAATCTTCAGAGACAGGACTTGGGCATCTGGAATTTGGGGCTCCCATCATTTGTATATTTTATTTCATTTTACTTTTGCCTATGTACAATATTTGTCACATCCTTTTGAATCTTTAAAAGGTTCTTTCTGTTTTAAATTTTAGAATATCCCATAATCTTCACCTACTTTTCATAAGGTGTTATCTGTTATGTTTATTCGATCTTGTGCTTCTCCTGGTTAAGGCTTCTTTCTTTCCTTTTTTTTTTTTCGTGGCCCTGCCTCATGTCTTGCAGGATCTTAGTTCCCTGACCTGGGATTGGACCCCAGGGCCCCAGCAGTGAAAGTGCCATGTTCTAAACACTGGACCACCAGGGAAGTCCCAAGATTTCAGTTTTAAATGACTTTTTTCCCACTCTAATTCATTCCTGGGATCAGTTTCATGTTTGGACATTAAAGCAACCTTGCATTGCCAGAATAAAGCTACTTTGATTCTGATATATGATTGTTTTACATACCATGGATATAGGTTGTGCTTCTCTTTACACATTGTGCATGCATGTTCAAAGGAGAAACTGGCCTGTGATTCTATTCTTGTAATATTCTTTATAGATTTGTTTTAAGAGTCTATACTTTATATTTTATTTATTTATTTTTGGCTGCATTGGGTCTTCATTGCTGCATGCGAGCTTTCTCTAGTTTCGGCGAGCGGGGGTCTATTCTTCGTTGCGGCGAGTAGGCTTCTCATTGCAGCCTTCTGACCCCATGGGCTTCTGACCCCATTCGTCGGTGCTACTTCAGTTCCTTACCCCTTCCCTTCTGACCCTGGGCGGTGAAATCCTCTTTCTGCGGCTGGCCTGCGGCAGAAAGTCAATGAGGCAAGAGTAGGCTTGGAGTATCCAAGGAGCAGAAAGGATGTCAGCGTGTGGAAAACAGAGCGAGCAAATTGGAGAGGAGAAGGAAACAGTCAGAGAGGAAACAGAGGCCCAGATTTCTAGGTCTGTGGAGGCACTCTGAGGACTTTGCATTTTCTGTGAAGAAGCCACCGAAGAAATTTGAGTGACATGATCTGACTTATGTTTTAACAAGATCTCTCTGGATGCCACGTTGATTAGAGACTGTAGGAGAGCAAGGACAAGCCCCAGAAGACCAACAGTTGATTCAAAGAAGTGATTACTCAAACACGGTCCCCCTCCTCAGTGAAGACGCAGAGCAGGAATTGGCAAATAATGGCCACAAATCAAATCAGGCTCTCAGCCTGGATCTGTGGGACTGTGAGCTAATAATGGTTCTCACGTTCAGAAAGCTTGTTGAAGAAGAAAGAGGAGGAGAAGCTACAGAAACTGTATATGGCCCACAAAGCCTAAGATATTTAAAATCCAGAAGATGCTTTCCAACACCTGATGTAAAGCATGTGGCTGGTAGGAGGTCCTCAACAAAATTTGGAAGAGGAATACATGAGTCAGTTTGTTCCTGAAAACACTGTAAAGTGATAGGGGTCAAGAAACATTTACCCCTTCACCCTTAACCTTCACAAATGATGCCAGTTCCATTGAGCTATGGAAAAATACTTTCTGGCTTTCAAAAGAATAACCCAGAGGGCATTTTCTCACATAGGCAAGGTCATAAACAACTGTCAAGTGTAGTTGAAATAGCAACAAATCAAATAATAACAGAAAACATTTTTACAGATTTTTAAATCTTACAAAGCATTTTCATGTTCATTATCTAATTTAATCCTCAAATCAACGTCATGAGATAGTTAGTATTTCCCCATTAGAAATGACCACATATGAAATCCTTAGTGATTGCTCAAGAAAAGCTGAAATCTTGAGTATTACATCTATTAATGCCATGGTTGGGTGTTTTCCCATGGGAACACTGGATGCTAAAATCCACAGGGATTTTCAGCTCAAGATGGCAGACTAGGAAATATATTTACTTTCTGTTCCTCCTGAAACCATATCTAAATAAAACTGCAGAAATACCAAAATTAATCAACCAATAAAAGCCAAGATATTTTGCAAGTCATCAACCACAGAAAGATTTCAACACATTTCGAGAAGGCAAACAATGAAATGGAGGAGCCATGAATAAAAGAATGAAGAAAAAAAGGCTGACCCTAAGTAAGGTCTGCACAAAGCCACTCAGCTTTTGCTGAGCTCTGGTTACAGTAAAGGGCACAGGAAAGAAGAGGGGCTGAAAACAAGGAGGCAAACGTCATTTAAGGAAAAACAGTTCATTTAATGAGCTCCAGGGAACACTCAGCCTGCTGCCATACTAACTCATGAATTACAATGGATAGTTGGTAAGCAAGACAAGAAAACAGGGAAGAAACAAAAGAAACAAAAATCAAGACACTGTTTCTAACTGAACTCTTCTCAAATGAGATCGAGGAATTATGGTTCAATGCCACAGCTGTGAATCATTTCTGCTCTTGGAGAGGTTACGAAGGGCTTATAATATTTCCCTTATTTTCAGACAGAATTTAGGTCTGAGCAAAAGCTTTTGTGTCCTCCAACCCCAAAATTTATTGGGGATGGAAGCCCAGATTTGCTGGGACATACCATAAAAAGAATCTCATGAGCAGAGGGTCAAACTGATTTTGGAATATATGAATTATGCCCAGTGTGACTTTCAATCGGTATATATATATATATATATATATATACACATTTCTACTGATCTATATGATTTTGGGTTCTGAAACTCCTACATGTCACATGCGTGATACATAACAATGTCAGCCCCAGGAGGGAGAAAACACTCCAATGAAGCAAGCCAAAGAAACAAGTTTTGAGCAAGGTCAAGTGATGAGTAGACCAGGATTGTTCAATTCCTACCTGTCATGCTGAAGCTTCCAGCTCCTGAATAACAACACATGCTTCCCTTGTCCTACACACCCAAGAGTACGTCTCCTCTCTTGGCCATAAGAATCTCTAGAGTTACATATGTGTAATAAAGAGTGGACCCGGCTGGCATACTCACAATGACCAAATTGTGTTGATCCTACTTTATACCAATACATCGCTCCACGCTGAAGTTGCAATAAATGATATATTTGCTTTCTAGACATGAATGAGACGCCTTACTGGATATAATCCAGGAAGGCCAGAGAAGCTGGCTTCTAATCCATACGGAACAATTCACTGCTGAATTTCTTTCAGGATAGCCCATGATTTATCTAGAATATCATCTTTACATATCTGGATCCTTCAAACTAGACAAAGGGAAAATACGGGCTTAAGCCTCGATTAGAAATATGGAATGGTGCCATGCTGACAACTGGTGGTCCCTGACCAGTATCTTCTGAGATTAGAACACAGTGTGGTGGATGACCAATTCATGCGTTGAACAAAAGAAGACCTCCTACAGGGCAGTGTAGCTGTTCGTTACAGGTATGGCACTTAGGGCTAAGTACCATAAGGACTACAAGGAAAAACGAAAAACAAGTAACACATGAAGCATATACGATAAGGAGGCGCCACAGTCCAGAGCACGAGCTCTGGAATCACACAGGCTTGGATCGAATCCCGGCTGAGCCACTACCGTCTATATACCCTGAAGGACAGGCCAAGGTTTAAATGTTGTTTTACCACATTTCAAAAAAGAAGTGAAGAAAGAACCTATCTGCCAGGAAGGGACATCGTGGGGTGCAGCATCCAGTCGGATCAGGGCCCTGCATCTCCTGCTCAGAAACCTTGGCCACCTGGCTCGTGGTGATGCTGGCAGCTGAGCAGCCCTGGAGAAGGCGATCCTGTCTCCAGGTCTCGCAGAGAAGCTGGGGAGGTCTCCGGACGAGGTGGCCCACACCCTGGTAAGCTCTGGCTGCCTCCTGCCCTCAGGTCTCAGCAGGCTCTCGCCTCTGGGCCCCGTGGTGGGGAAGGCCTGGCCGATACATACGCAGGGCTGAGGGGCCTGCAGAGCCAGTCCCCAGGCAGGGTGAGCTCTGGAGGAGGCTTCCACAGTCCCCAACAGTCTCCGCATGGTGGCCCATCTGGTGCCAAACACCTGCCACCCACAGCGAGAAGTCCCAGCCACTAGAAAGTCCAGAAGGGGCCCCGCCCTTTGCCTTTGGGCCGGGGTTAAGCCACCAGCTGGGCTTGCGTGTGACCCCTGCCACGCCCCCTGCCCCGCCCACCCTTTCTCTGTGACACGTACAATGGATATGTCATAAAGCCAGGCTGAGCCAGTGCTATAAATTCGGAGGAGTTAGAATCTAGGAAGAAGCTCTCCCACTTTCACTCTCTGCTCTCAGATCAGGCAGGCAGTACCTCTAATATGGAAGCTATGGACACCACACCTCCCTCCCAGGCTGTCCTCTTCCATTCTGCTCATGTTTTCCCCAGCACCCCACTGACGGCTTTGGCGGGTATCGGTGCTTCAGCAGGCAGCACGTCTCACCCCGAACCTATGGACACCACACCTCCTTCTCACGCTGCCATCTTCCATTCTGCTCCTGTTTTCCCCAGCACCCAATCTATGGCTTTGGCGGGCATTGGTGCTTCAGCAGGCAGCACCTCAGACCCCGAACCTATGGACACCACACCTCCTTCACACGCTGTCATCTTCCATTCTGCTCCTGTTTTCCCCAGCACCCCACTGACGGCTTTGCCGGGCATCGGTGCTTCAGCAGGAAGCACGTCAGACCCCGAACCTATGGACACCACACCTCCTTCACACGCTGTTATCTTCCATTCTGCTCCTGTTTTCCCCAGCACCCCATTGACGGCTTTGGCGGGCATCGGTGCTTCAGCAGGAAGCACGTCAGGCCCCGAACCTATGGACACCACACCTCCTTCATACGCTGTCATCTTCCATTCTGCTCCTGTTTTCCCCAGCACCCCATTGACGGCTTTGGCGGGCATCAGTGCTTCAGCAGGAAGCACGTCAGACCCCGAACCTATGGACACCACACCTCCTTCACACGCTGTCATCTTCCATTCTGCTCCTGTTTTCCCCAGCACCCCATTTACGGCTTTGGCGGGCATCGGTGCTTCAGCAGGAAGCACGTCAGGCCCCGAACCTATGGACACCACACCTCCTTCATACGCTGTCATCTTCCATTCTGCTCCCGTTTTCCCCAACTCCAGCCTCAGAATGCGCTGAGGCCTGTAGCCTAGTTACGCCAGCTCAGAACAATGATGAGCACACCTTTTTCCAATCACCTGTCCTCATGCTCCCCATGCCTCATACTGCCCTGCTTCTTTATTCTTTATGCCACAGATACCCAAAGTCCCTTGCATTTGGGGAGGCGGATTTGAGACCTATTGTCAGGTCATGTCCTCGCTTGGCTGCCGTGTGAATAAACCTCCTCTTTGCTGCAAACCTCAGCATTTCAGTGTTTTGGCTTGCTGCGCCTCAGACAGAATGGTTGGGAGCAGTGGTACAGGTCCCTTGCCTGTGAGGGAAGCTGCTTCCTAGTAGTCACGTTGTGGATGTTTTCTCCTCTCGGGGTGGGGGATGGGCAGACATCCTGCTCTTCAGGAAAGGGAGAAACGCAGGTGCCAAACCCTTGCCCTCAGCGTCACCGTCACCTAGGAACTTGTTAGAAGCACAGAATCCAGGCCCCACCCAGAACTACTGAATACCAGCCTGCATTTAACAAGATCCACAAGAGAGGCATACCCATATTAAAGTTGGAGAGGCACCAAGCTGTCATCGTCTTCTCCATGGCTAATGAAAACGAAGCAAAGATTCATCCCGAGCCGACTCTGCCTCAGTCACCTGGATATCACATGAGCTCATTTCATCCTCTCCAGAACCTGCAAATGAGACTGAGGGTCAGAGTGGTCTAGCACCCAAGGTTCCATAAAAGAACATGACCAAGGCTCACTGGAGCCCAGACTTCCAAAAAAGAAGGCCCCTGAGCACAGCATGGCACCACCGCAGCCCAAACCGTGGGCCTGGAGGGTAGGCCAGGCTCCCCACGCAGAGTTCACACCATTCGACAGATGCCCACAGCAGACCGCAAGGCGATATGAGAAGTAAGTTCTGATTGTGGAATCTCTGAATTTTGAGATTTAAAGAAAAGAATCTGTTTTCGGGGGATGGTTAAAACAGTTCTACCAAGGAGCAAAGAGAGGGCATCTCAAGGCCCCTTCTGGACTTAGAATTTAATGCCTACTTATTGAGAAATGCTCCGTGCATTTGCTCAGCCCTACGTCGAGATGAAGTTCTCTCTCTGTGCCGTAGAAGCTTAGGTTCTAAAAAGGCCACAGAAATGGGTGAGACCTAAAAACTGCCAGAACAATGCAACAGCCTTAATCAGACTGTCTTTGCTTTGCCTTGCTTACAAGTCACTGACTTTAAACTGAATATGGTGTCATGTCTTTATGTTTCTTGAAGCTTTTTTTACAAAAGATCATATAAAGATTTTCTTCCATGGTAAGACTTTTATATTGTATTTTTCTTAAACTGGAGTGTGGTACATTTACCCTCCATCAGATGATTGCTTATAACTCACCTTGCTTTATTAAGGATACCGCTAGAGGCTTCTATGTCCCTACTAACAAGAATACATTTTCAGGCCCATGCAAACCAATGAAAATCCAAGATTTCAGAGCACAAGATAATGAAAATTCTCTCTATCCGCATCTTTTACTACTTTTAATCTGGTAACAGTCCCTAAGTGTGTCAGATGAAAGGTACTGTCGTGGGAACTGACGTCGTTAACAGCATTGCATACAGGTAAGTCTTGATTGTTCCAATTTCTCAAAAAGTTGGACACATTTACTGCCTCTATGACATCTCTAGGGTGTGTGGAAGAAATAAAAAAGAGGCCTGTACAATGTATTTCTCAAAATATACACACATAGAGTTTGCACATACAAACAGGGAAACCTTATAAATAATGTATGGGGAGCAAAGCATTGTCGGTAAGGGAACTAATCATTTCGAAAGCCAACACTGTCACCAAGTGTCCACGCACCAAAACTGACTGGGAATTTTCACGGGCCACCAAACCAGAGGTGGAGATTTTTAGGCACATTCTTGCCAGAAAAGAGAGCCTAGGGCATAAACCACTCAACTGGTTGGCACGAATGCCAGGGCAACCCAAGCAAGTGGATATACAAGCCTACGTAACGCTTGGAAGTAGGAAGCTTTGGGGAACTACACCTGGGCTCGTACTGGCCTCCCTCCCCAAAGGGACAAGGAGAGCAGATACCTGGATGGAGTCAAGAGAGAGAAAAAAGAAAGGCAAGGCTGGGTGTGGAGCAACGTGTGGATCCAGGAGCATGTGTCTCAGAACTTCCGGGGCTCTGCAGACCAGCTGCATCCCCATTCTCCTTGACCCTCATTGGTATAATGAACTCAGGGTGGGCGCATCCCGGCTGCCAAGTCACTTCCACCTGTCCATGGAGTTGACGGTTACTTGCTCACAGTGAACCAGCCTCTCTGGACCTAACAGCTACTGCAGGAGGCGGTAGTGGAGATCAAGCTGAAGACAACGACCAGATGCGAAGGAGGAAGGGACGTTCAGCGGACCGACTGGGTGGACTGATGGTGTGGGGTTAAGTCTGCAGAGCTAAAGGGGCCAGATGTAGAAAAGGGAAGGGGAACCATGAGGATATGGTCAAGCCCCATCGTATGGATATTTCATCCATATGTTGTATACAAATTCCATTCAATTTGCTCCGAGTGAAAAAGAGAGAACAAAATTATCCTTTCAACCATGTCAGTGACTTTATTTACCATCTCATTTGATGAGCTCATAGCCCTGGGTCAGAGGGAAATGGGAGCTGTGAGCCTGCCATCTCTCAGGAAGTCTCAGGCCTCAGAGGCCCCTCATAGCCAAACTACCTCACCTTTTGCACTTTTCAAGCAACGTTATTCCTAAGTGCGAGTCACCCTCTTCATCAGGTTCGCCAAGAGACAGCAATCTCTCCCAATGAGAGAGGAAAGATGGGCTACTTTGGCTTTCTGAGGCACAATATGTAGTTCTCCAAAATGGTACCTGCCTGGGGGATTTTTCAAGAAAATTAAGCATCAGTGGTGATCTGTTTGTCTTCACATAACGTATGACCCAGATGTGCTGAGAAATAAGAAAAGGACGAACGAATCAAGGGCAGCTGATCCAAGGAGGCAAGGGGCAACTTCCACTGCCTACGTGGAAAGCTAGAGGAAGGGAACATCCAGCTGGTGGGAGCTGAAGACAGGGGCCAGTCCTCCTTGGGCTCGGGATGCCACCCCCTCTTCCTACATCTTCACGCTCCCCTTCTCTGTTGGCCCCTCCCAGCCATATTAAAGAGTCACAAGGAAATGCTCTCCTCCACTCCATTCTCCTGTCCTCCTATCCATCCCTCCCTTCTTTCCCTTTGCCATCAATTTCTTCACTTGCGCCCCAGTTCTCCCCTCCCATCTCCACTGCGATCTGGTTTCTGCCCCACTACTCTCGGAAACTGATCTCCTCGAAGCCCCCAATGATTTCTCCGTTGACAAGTCCAGGGGACTACTTCTCAATCCTTATCTTTGTGACCGCCAAGCCGAGTTAGATCTTAAACAACGTCTCCGTCTTGCAAATCTCTTCCCTTAACTTCTGCGCCACCTTTCCTTTTCTTTTCATGAGACTGATCACAACCAGTGCTGCAGATTCCATCGAATTAAGGAATGCTGTTGCCTACACGTGTGAATGAGCTGTGAGTAAAGTACTGAAGTAGAGGACACCAGAAGTGAAACGTCTTCATGAATGTCCACGTGGCTGAGCAGCAAGTTAACCTTTCATACGTGTGCTAGAGAAGAAGAGTTGGGTTTTATTTTATTTACTTTTCCCTGGACGGTGTTGAATGACTACCATGTACAAGTTCAGGCTACCTTTTGCTGAGGAGAGCTGAGAGAAAACTGAACAATAGAGCTGTCTTTTTCTTGACCAGTTCACCTTAGTTTCCCAAACTCTAAGTCTTTCCCTAATTCTTTCTCCTTTTTATTCTAGTAAAATGAACATAACACAAAATTCACCATTTGGATCACCTTACAATTCACTGTACCATTCAGTGGAATTTACTACTGTCAAAATGTTGTGCAACTATCACCACTGCCTAGCTGCAAAACATTTTCATCAACCAAGAGGAAACCTACACCCATTTTAAGGAGTCATTCCCTATTTCCCTCTCTTCCAAACCCCTGGCAACCACTAATGTATAATCTTTTCTGTGTGTATGGATTTGCCACTGCTGGACATTTCATATAAATGGAACCATACAATATGTAGCCTTTCATGCCTGACTTCTTTCACTTAGTTGCATCCATCATGTAGCATGTATCAGAAATCCACTCACTGTTACGGCTGAATCCTTCATACTGTTTGAATACAAAATTAAAAATACGTTGAGAGTGAAGCTCTGTTTTAATGGCACATCTATTAGGCCAATTCATTGAAAGAAGCTGAAGATGGAGATATTGTGAAATGATAATCGTTGAGAAGCCTCAGCCAATTGGATAATGAAAAGTTTGGGAAATGTTGCAAAAAATTATCTGCTTTATATTAAAAGCCTATTAAACAAGGATTCAGGAGATTGTCTTTTTCTTGCAGGTAACTTAAAGGAGGCAGAAAGACATAACTGCCCTTTAAAACACATTTTGAAGGGATTCTATTTATCCTTAATAGACGAATGGGAGTACAGGAAGTTCACATCCAATATGGACTCCCTGTCCAAACACTGTTTATCGTTCTAGCCACCACTATCGAATTATATTTCTTGAGAGTAAGGCAGCTCAATTCCTGCATATTACTTTCTAAACTTCATCCATCAACTCCATTAATACAGTATAAACAAGAGTTCTTCATGTTTAAGTGCAGTTCAAATATCAGGTATAAAGAACCCTCAGTAAGAAAAAGAATCCTATATCTCTTGCCAGAATGTGGTCAGCTCTGGGGTGCTCTGCTAGCTGAAAGACACATTCATTATTAAGAGGATAGAGGCTGTTTAAGAGGGATGAGAGCCAAAAAATTTTAACTACATATATGTGTTAAGAACAGTGCTAGGTTATCTCATGTTCTATATCAGTCAAGGCTCACCATTTTACATACGTGGAAAGCAAAGTTAAAAGTGTATTCGTAGGGCTTCCCTGTTGGCGCAGTGGTTAAGGATCCACCTGCCAGTGTAGGGGACACGCGTTTGAGCCCTGGTCCGGGAAGATCCCACATGCCACGGAGCAACTAAGACCATGTGCCACAACTACTGAGCCTGCGTGCTAGAGCCCGTGAACCACAACTACTGAAGCCCACGCACCTAGACCCCGTGCTCAGCAACAACGAGAAGCCACCACAATGAGAAGCCCGCGTACTGCAACAAAGAGTAGCCCCCGCTCACCGCAACTAGAGAAAGCCCGCGCACAGCAACGAAGAGCCTAGGCAGCCAAAGATAAATAAATAAATACGTCTATTTAAAAAAAAAAGTGTTTTACTAACTTACTAAAAGGCACGCAATCAGTAAACGTGAGCAAGGATTCAATCCCAAATCTGTCACACTGAAGTTTAAGCTAATACTTGAAATTAATAAAAAGAGCACTAAATTAAAAGTTCAGAGATATTTTTTATTTCATACTTTCACTAATGCTCTTTGGAGATAAATCATTTCATTTATATGGGCCTTAGTTTTCACAACTATAAGAGTTGGAAGCTTGACTAGATGATCTGTATGTAGTCTTCCAATTCTAAAATGTTCCACTAATTTGGATTCCTACAATAATTGCCCTTGCAATACACGCATGCTGCCACCAAGTAGCAGTAGAGACTACTAGTTCCTTTTTTATCCCTAGTGGGGGTGCATTTTGACAGCAGACTTATCCGTCAATAGTACAACCTGTTAGTATAACTATAAGATAACAAAATAATCTGGTATTCTTTCCTGTAAAAGAGAAGCTTTACATTGTGTCTGTGAATCGTACCAGAATCACCTGTAGGTTTATAAATATAGAGGAAATCCTGAACCCATTGAATGAGAATCTTCAGAGACAGGACTTGGGCATCTGGAATTTGGGGCTCCCATCATTTGTATATTTTATTTCATTTTATTTTTGCCTATGTACAATATTTGTCACATCCTTTTGAATCTTTAAAAGGTTCTTTCTGTTTTAAATTTTAGAATATCCCATAATCTTCACCTACTTTTCATAAGGTGTTATCTGTTATGTTTATTCGATCTTGTGCTTCTCCTGGTTAAGGCTTCTTTCTTTCCTTTTTTTTTTTTCGTGGCCCTGCCTCATGTCTTGCAGGATCTTAGTTCCCTGACCTGGGATTGGACCCCAGGGCCCCAGCAGTGAAAGTGCCATGTTCTAAACACTGGACCACCAGGGAAGTCCCAAGATTTCAGTTTTAAATGACTTTTTTCCCACTCTAATTCATTCCTGGGATCAGTTTCATGTTTGGACATTAAAGCAACCTTGCATTGCCAGAATAAAGCTACTTTGATTCTGATATATGATTGTTTTACATACCATGGATATAGGTTGTGCTTCTCTTTACACATTGTGCATGCATGTTCAAAGGAGAAACTGGCCTGTGATTCTATTCTTGTAATATTCTTTATAGATTTGTTTTAAGAGTCTATACTTTATATTTTATTTATTTATTTTTGGCTGCATTGGGTCTTCATTGCTGCATGCGAGCTTTCTCTAGTTTCGGCGAGCGGGGGTCTATTCTTCGTTGCGGCGAGTAGGCTTCTCATTGCAGCCTTCTGACCCCATGGGCTTCTGACCCCATTCGTCGGTGCTACTTCAGTTCCTTACCCCTTCCCTTCTGACCCTGGGCGGTGAAATCCTCTTTCTGCGGCTGGCCTGCGGCAGAAAGTCAATGAGGCAAGAGTAGGCTTGGAGTATCCAAGGAGCAGAAAGGATGTCAGCGTGTGGAAAACAGAGCGAGCAAATTGGAGAGGAGAAGGAAACAGTCAGAGAGGAAACAGAGGCCCAGATTTCTAGGTCTGTGGAGGCACTCTGAGGACTTTGCATTTTCTGTGAAGAAGCCACCGAAGAAATTTGAGTGACATGATCTGACTTATGTTTTAACAAGATCTCTCTGGATGCCACGTTGATTAGAGACTGTAGGAGAGCAAGGACAAGCCCCAGAAGACCAACAGTTGATTCAAAGAAGTGATTACTCAAACACGGTCCCCCTCCTCAGTGAAGACGCAGAGCAGGAATTGGCAAATAATGGCCACAAATCAAATCAGGCTCTCAGCCTGGATCTGTGGGACTGTGAGCTAATAATGGTTCTCACGTTCAGAAAGCTTGTTGAAGAAGAAAGAGGAGGAGAAGCTACAGAAACTGTATATGGCCCACAAAGCCTAAGATATTTAAAATCCAGAAGATGCTTTCCAACACCTGATGTAAAGCATGTGGCTGGTAGGAGGTCCTCAACAAAATTTGGAAGAGGAATACATGAGTCAGTTTGTTCCTGAAAACACTGTAAAGTGATAGGGGTCAAGAAACATTTACCCCTTCACCCTTAACCTTCACAAATGATGCCAGTTCCATTGAGCTATTGAAAAATACTTTCTGGCTTTCAAAAGAATAACCCAGAGGGCATTTTCTCACATAGGCAAGGTCATAAACAACTGTCAAGTGAAGTTGAAATAGCAACAAATCAAATAATAACAGAAAACATTTTTACAGATTTTTAAATCTTACAAAGCATTTTCATGTTCATTATCTAATTTAATCCTCAAATCAACGTCATGAGATAGTTAGTATTTCCCCATTAGAAATGACCACATATGAAATCCTTAGTGATTGCTCAAGAAAACCTGAAATCTTGAGTATTACATCTATTAATGCCATGGTTGGGTGTTTTCCCATGGGAACACTGGATGCTAAAATCCACAGGGATTTTCAGCTCAAGATGGCAGACTAGGAAATATATTTACTTTCTGTTCCTCCTGAAACCATATCTAAATAAAACTGCAGAAATACCAAAATTAATCAACCAATAAAAGCCAAGATATTTTGCAAGTCATCAACCACAGAAAGATTTCAACACATTTCGAGAAGGCAAACAATGAAATGGAGGAGCCATGAATAAAAGAATGAAGAAAAAAAGGCTGACCCTAAGTAAGGTCTGCACAAAGCCACTCAGCTTTTGCTGAGCTCTGGTTACAGTAAAGGGCACAGGAAAGAAGAGGGGCTGAAAACAAGGAGGCAAACGTCATTTAAGGAAAAACAGTTCATTTAATGAGCTCCAGGGAACACTCAGCCTGCTGCCATACTAACTCATGAATTACAATGGATAGTTGGTAAGCAAGACAAGAAAACAGGGAAGAAACAAAAGAAACAAAAATCAAGACACTGTTTCTAACTGAACTCTTCTCAAATGAGATCGAGGAATTATGGTTCAATGCCACAGCTGTGAATCATTTCTGCTCTTGGAGAGGTTACGAAGGGCTTATAATATTTCCCTTATTTTCAGACAGAATTTAGGTCTGAGCAAAAGCTTTTGTGTCCTCCAACCCCAAAATTTATTGGGGATGGAAGCCCAGATTTGCTGGGACATACCATAAAAAGAATCTCATGAGCAGAGGGTCAAACTGATTTTGGAATATATGAATTATGCCCAGTGTGACTTTCAATCGGTATATATATATATATATATACACATTTCTACTGATCTATATGATTTTGGGTTCTGAAACTCCTACATGTCACATGCGTGATACATAACAATGTCAGCCCCAGGAGGGAGAAAACACTCCAATGAAGCAAGCCAAAGAAACAAGTTTTGAGCAAGGTCAAGTGATGAGTAGACCAGGATTGTTCAATTCCTACCTGTCATGCTGAAGCTTCCAGCTCCTGAATAACAACACATGCTTCCCTTGTCCTACACACCCAAGAGTACGTCTCCTCTCTTGGCCATAAGAATCTCTAGAGTTACATATGTGTAATAAAGAGTGGACCCGGCTGGCATACTCACAATGACCAAATTGTGTTGATCCTACTTTATACCAATGCATCGCTCCACGCTGAAGTTGCAATAAATGATATATTTGCTTTCTAGACATGAATGAGACGCCTTACTGGATATAATCCAGGAAGGCCAGAGAAGCTGGCTTCTAATCCATACGGAACAATTCACTGCTGAATTTCTTTCAGGATAGCCCATGATTTATCTAGAATATCATCTTTACATATCTGGATCCTTCAAACTAGACAAAGGGAAAATACGGGCTTAAGCCTCGATTAGAAATATGGAATGGTGCCATGCTGACAACTGGTGGTCCCTGACCAGTATCTTCTGAGATTAGAACACAGTGTGGTGGATGACCAATTCATGCGTTGAACAAAAGAAGACCTCCTACAGGGCAGTGTAGCTGTTCGTTACAGGTATGGCACTTAGGGCTAAGTACCATAAGGACTACAAGGAAAAACGAAAAACAAGTAACACATGAAGCATATACGATAAGGAGGCGCCACAGTCCAGAGCACGAGCTCTGGAATCACACAGGCTTGGATCGAATCCCGGCTGAGCCACTACCGTCTATATACCCTGAAGGACAGGCCAAGGTTTAAATGTTGTTTTACCACATTTCAAAAAAGAAGTGAAGAAAGAACCTATCTGCCAGGAAGGGACATCGTGGGGTGCAGCATCCAGTCGGATCAGGGCCCTGCATCTCCTGCTCAGAAACCTTGGCCACCTGGCTCGTGGTGATGCTGGCAGCTGAGCAGCCCTGGAGAAGGCGATCCTGTCTCCAGGTCTCGCAGAGAAGCTGGGGAGGTCTCCGGACGAGGTGGCCCACACCCTGGTAAGCTCTGGCTGCCTCCTGCCCTCAGGTCTCAGCAGGCTCTCGCCTCTGGGCCCCGTGGTGGGGAAGGCCTGGCCGATACATACGCAGGGCTGAGGGGCCTGCAGAGCCAGTCCCCAGGCAGGGTGAGCTCTGGAGGAGGCTTCCACAGTCCCCAACAGTCTCCGCATGGTGGCCCATCTGGTGCCAAACACCTGCCACCCACAGCGAGAAGTCCCAGCCACTAGAAAGTCCAGAAGGGGCCCCGCCCTTTGCCTTTGGGCCGGGGTTAAGCCACCAGCTGGGCTTGCGTGTGACCCCTGCCACGCCCCCTGCCACGCCCACCCTTTCTCTGTGACACGTACAATGGATATGTCATAAAGCCAGGCTGAGCCAGTGCTATAAATTCGGAGGAGTTAGAATCTAGGAAGAAGCTCTCCCACTTTCACTCTCTGCTCTCAGATCAGGCAGGCAGTACCTCTAATATGGAAGCTATGGACACCACACCTCCCTCCCAGGCTGTCCTCTTCCATTCTGCTCATGTTTTCCCCAGCACCCCACTGACGGCTTTGGCGGGTATCGGTGCTTCAGCAGGCAGCACGTCTCACCCCGAACCTATGGACACCACACCTCCTTCTCACGCTGCCATCTTCCATTCTGCTCCTGTTTTCCCCAGCACCCAATCTATGGCTTTGGCGGGCATCGGTGCTTCAGCAGGCAGCACCTCAGACCCCGAACCTATGGACACCACACCTCCTTCACACGCTGTCATCTTCCATTCTGCTCCTGTTTTCCCCAGCACCCCACTGACGGCTTTGGCGGGCATCGGTGCTTCAGCAGGAAGCACGTCAGACCCCGAACCTATGGACACCACACCTCCTTCACACGCTGTCATCTTCCATTCTGCTCCTGTTTTCCCCAGCACCCAATCTATGGCTTTGGCGGGCATTGGTGCTTCAGCAGGCAGCACCTCAGTCCCCGAACCTATGGACACCACACCTCCTTCTCACGCTGCCATCTTTCATTCTGCTCCTGTTTTCCCCAGCACCCCATTGACGGCTTTGGCGGGCATCGGTGCTTCAGCAGGAAGCACGTCAGGCCCCGAACCTATGGACACCACACCTCCTTCACACGCTGTCATCTTCCATTCTTCTCCCGTTTTCCCCAACTCCAGCCTGAGAATGTGCTGAGCCCTGTAGCCTAGTTACGCCAGCTCAGAACAATGATGAGCACACCTTTTTCCAATCACCTTTCCTCATGCTCCCCATGCCTCATACTGCCCTGCTTCTTTATTCTTTATGCCACAGATACCCAAAGCCCCTTGCATTTGGGGAGGCGGATTTGAGACCTATTGTCAGGTCACGTCCTCGCTTGGCTGCCCTGTGAATAAACCTCCTCTTTGCTGCAAACCTCAGCATTTCAGTGTTTTGGCTTGCTGCGCCTCAGACAGAATGGTTGGGAGCAGTGGTACAGGTCCCTTGCCTGTGAGGGAAGCTGCTTCCTAGTGGTCACGTTGTGGATGTTTTCTCCTCTCGGGGTGGGGGCGGGGCAGACATCCTGCTCTTCAGGAAAGGGAGAAACGCAGGTGCCAAACCCTTGCCCTCAGCATCACCGTCACCTAGGAACTTGTTAGAAGCACAGAATCCAGGCCCCACCCAGAACTACTGAATACCAGCCTGCATTTAACAAGATCCACAAGAGAGGCATACCCATATTAAAGTTGGAGAGGCACCAAGCTGTCATCGTCTTCTCCACGGCTAATGAAAACGAAGCAAAGGTTCATCCCGAGCCGACTCTGCCTCAGTCACCTGGATATCACATGAGCTCATTTCATCCTCCCCAGAACCTGCAAATGAGACTGAGGGTCAGAGTGGTCTAGCACCCAAGGATCCATAAAAGAACATGACCAAGGCTCACTGGAGCCCAGACTTCCAAAAAAGAAGGCCCCTGAGCACAGCATGGCACCACTGCAGCCCAAACCGTGGGCCTGGAGGGTAGGCCAGGCTCCCCACGCAGAGTTCACACCATCCGACAGATGCCCACAGCAGACCGCAAGGCGATATGAGAAGTAAGTTCTGATTGTGGAATCTCTGAATTTTGAGATTTGAAGAAAAAAATCTGTTTTCGGGGGATGGTTAAAACAGTTCTACCAAGGAGTAAAGAGAGGGCATCTCAAGGCCCCTTCTGGACTTAGAATTTAATGCCTACTTATTGAGAAATGCTCCGTGCATTTGCTCAGCCCTACGTCGAGATGAAGTTCTCTGTGCCGTAGAAGCTTAGGTTCTAAAAAGGCCACAGAAATGGGTGAGACCTAAAAAATGCCAGAACAATGCAACGGCCTTAATCAGACTGTCTTTGCTTTGCCTTGCTTACAAGTCACTGACTTTAAACTGAATATGGTGTCATGTCTTTATGTTTCTTGAAGCTTTTTTTACAAAAGATCATATAAAGATTTTCTTCCATGGTAAGACTTTTATAATGTATTTTTTTCTTAAACTGGAGTGTGGTACATTTACCCTCCATCGGATGATTGCTTATAACTCACCTTGCTTTATTAAGGATACCGCTAGAGGCTTCTATGACCCTACTAAAAAAAATACATTTTCAGGCCCATTCAAACCAATGAAAATCCAAGATTTCAGAGCACAAGATAATGAAAATTCTCTCTATCCGCGTCTTTTACTACTTTTAACCTGTTAACTGTCCCTAAGTGTGTCAGATGAAAGGTACTGTCGCGGGAATTGACATCGTTAACAGCATTCCATACAGGTAAGTCTTGCTTGTTCCAATTTCTCAAAAAGTTGGACACATTTACTGCCTCTATGTCATCTCTAGGGTGTGTGGAAGAAATAAAAAAGAGGCCTGTGCAATGTATTTCTCAAAATATACACACAAAGAATTTGCACATACAAACAGGGAAACCTTATAAATAATGTATGGGGAGCAACGTAATGTCAGTAACGGAACTACTCATTTCGAAAGACAACACGGTCACCAAGTGTCCCCTCACCAAAACTGACTGGGAATTTTTAGGGGTCGCCAAACCAGAGGTGGAGATTTATAGGAACCTGAGATGTTTGAAAAATGGTTTTGGACGTCCTCCTCGAGGAAGGCAACAAGCGCCATCCCAAATTGCAAAAATGGCTCCAGGTTGACTCCTTGTGTCCTCACTCTTTGTAGTGTAACATTCCAACTTCTCCCATCAAGAGGCAGAGTTGATTTCCCCACTCTTGAAGTTAGGTGACTTGCCACGGCCAATAGAAGGCAGCAGAAACGATGGTGTGCCAGCTCAGAGCTAGGTCCCACAATGCTTCTACTCTCCCTCTCGGAGCCCTGCCACCCCCATGAGCACAAGCCCCAGTTACTAGCTGGGGCATAAGAGGCATGTGGCCCAGTCAGTCCCCCGGCCCGGCTACAGCCAGCCCACAGCTGACCCCACAGGGGTAGCAGCAATTCCAGCCATGATAAGCAGGGTTGTGAGGAAGAATTAAGAGCATAAGCGTATGCTATTATTTATAAACCACTTGGTCAACCTATGACATTATTTTTCAAAAGCATTTTTGTTATTTTGAATCCCTGCGTGGACATATTGAAAACAGCACTCCAATGATTGCTGGAGAGCAAAGGACGCAACCTGAAATTGAGAGTAAAATATATTAGTTTATCCAGATTCACATATTTGTATAAATTACTAGAAAATCATCTGAAGAAAAACAGACCCGAATGAAAAAAATGTCCAGGGTCAGCTGGGGAGTGGCTGTGTTTGGGAAAGTGGTCACACCAGGGACTCTTCAACAGGAATGGTAATGTTTCACTTCACACAGTGGCTGGAGGACACAGGAGTGTCTGCGATGTTATAATGTGAGCACGTTGCATGTAAAAGCCATTGCTGACCTCATCTAGGGGATCTGATGCGCGGGAGCTGGTAGTGGGTGGAGGCACCCAGAAGGTGGTGGTAGAAGAGGAACGTTGTACACGTAACGCCTAAGGCCTGACCAGAGGACGACCACTGTTCTAGAAACTGGACACAAATCCAACTTCTACGGCCAATCTTAGAAGACAAACTGAGGCATATTTAAAGTTTTAACACTTTATGTGAGCAAAAATAGATTCAATTCAGGCACCACAAAGCAGAAGAGGTGAGGAGCACTCCAGCCACAGGAGCTGCAGAGATGTTTATTTTAAAAGGGCAGAAGCAAAGCAAGGAAATGACTGATTTACTATGGCTTTAACGCCTAGTTGGTCGTTTGTGACTGGTTGTCCTCAGCGGTTTTCGTCACCCTGAGGCGTTGACAGGCTTAGATTTTGGTTGGTTTACGTAGGCAGCCGCATCACTAGAGCCACTGCAGTCTAACGGCCTCCTTGCAGGGTTAATTTACTGACACCAATCGTCTGAGTCCTTCCTCTCACTCAGTCACTTCACTTCCTACGCCTCAGTTTCTCCTCTGTAAAGTGGATATTCAGTAGTAAATTCTCGGAGTTGTCAGTACAAATAAATAAAGAAAGTGATTATTAGTAACCACAATCATGTCCTGAATGCACGGAACACGTCACCGTTTGCCAACCACCGTGTCAAGTCAGCAGAAACTGCAGAAATTAAGGGCTCTCCGCAGAAATTCACACACCCGCGCACCAGGTAACGGACCACAGGCAAACGTTCGCTCAGCCTCTCCTGTGTCCCTCGCGAAGTGCACACTCCTGGGCGGCGCGAGCACAGACACTTAGCGGGAGTTTACTTTTAAAATGCGCTGATACCATCATGTCTCACTTTTGTTTGGATCAGTCAGCAAACGCGTTTTCGAAACCCCAAATTCTCCACATCTCCTACCTTTCGCGCCGTCCTAGTCTCGAAGCTTCCACCACTGCTCCTCAAGCCGGGTCCCCGTGGGAGGCGGGGTTGCGTGCTGGCGCACAGGGCGTGCACTGACGTCCTCGAGCCCCGCCCCCACGGGCCCGCCCGGAAGTTTAAACCGCCACGCCGCGTCTCGCGAGGCGTTGAAGCCGGCGCCAACAGCCGGCGATGCGGGGGTGCGGGGTCGTGGCATGGAGGGGGCCGGCGTAGCTGGGGCCCGTGGCCCTGCGTCTTCCGCCTGCTACGCGGGTCCTGCCCACGCTGCGGCGCCGCAGCCGCCGGGCGGTGGGCGCCCGAGGGGCCGGGAGGCGAGCAGGGACCGCCAGGCGGCTGTGGGCATCGTGTCCGCAGCCAGCGTCCCCGAGGCCACGCTCTGGTCATGATCACTCGGTGAAGCTGCGCCGCGACAGCGTGGCCGACTTCTGGCGCTGTGAGGACCTGTGTGCGCTGCAGGACTCACTGCCTCTGCCCGCCGTTCGCGCTTCCCTGCGGGAGGGCTGCTGACTTCAACACCGACCGCCTCGTGGGATAGACTGGACGCCGCTCTTGAGCACCCTCTGCCCGTGATCTGTATCCAGAGTTTCTTCCAGCCACGGCTTGGCGAGACAGGTTTGTAGTTCCCGCTTCCAGGGGCCCTCATGTGGGCGCTGAGAAGCGAGGTTTTAGATGGTGCAAGGTGGAGGGTGGGCACTAGAACCGGTGCCCAGTGCCCGGGTGTGCGTGCACTAGACGGGGCGTGCGGCTTAGGACCCCTGCCAGCTCGGTGACCCCGGCCGAGTGCTTTAAGGCTTCAAGGTCTCAGTGTTCTCATCTGAAGCATGGGCTTAACAGGACCCACTCTCTGTGGGGGTTACAAGGGTGCACTCTGTTAATGCTTGTAGACTCTACAATGTAGAACACTTAGCACAGTTTGGAGCGTCGTTAATAGTTGCACAGATGTTACCTGGTGTGTTGAATGACTTTGCCTGGTACAGACCAAAGCGATTAGGAAATTGATATATCCCAGCTTCATTTCCTTTCCATTCAAACAGGGCTCAGGAAAAAGAAATTTTTTTTCAATAGTATCCTATAGTGGAAAGAGCACCAGTGTGAAGGCAGCTTAGGGTTCGAATTCCAGGCCTTATGCTCACTGTGGCCTGGGCAGGTTTCTTTTCGCTACAATCCCCACACTTGTAAAATGACATTAAAAACCACTCTTTCTGTGGGTTCTTAGAATTAATTAAGCAGGTTATGTGTGTAAAGTATCCTGGCACTTGAATGAGTTGTCAGAACCAAGGGCTGCTGGAGATGACGCTTCTGCCCTAGGTAAGCTCCCCTTCTACTGGGTGGCAAGTAAACACAAGCACAGTAGTCAGTGTTCTGGAAGAAGTGAGTTCTGGTGCTACAGAACATAGAATCTCTTTTTTCTTTAATTTAATTTTTATTTTATATTGGAGTATAGTTGATTTACAATATTGTGTTAGTTTCAGGTGTACAGCAAAGTGATTCAGTTATACATATATCCATTCCTTTTCAGATTCTTTTCCCGTACAGTTTGTTACAGGATACGGAGTAGAATTCCCTGTGCTATGCAGTAGGTCCCTGTTGACTATATATTTTATATATAGTCGTGTGTACATGTTAATCCCAAACTCCTAATGTATCCCTCCCCACCATCTTTCCCCTTTGCAGAGCACAGAATCTTGGAAGGGAAAGTTCAGGGTAGGCTCCTTGGAGGAGGTGCCATCCTTTCTAAGGATATGTAGAAGCTCCTGGGGTGGCAGGAGGGAGCAGTGTGTGTCAAAGTTTGAGAAATATAAAAAAATATGGCAAAACTCAGGCACAGGACTGGAACTCAGGGTTTGGGAAAGCAATGAGAGTTGATACTGGAAACCTAGTGGGGCCCCACAGAAAGGGGCCTTGTTTGTCATGTCAGAAGTTTGGATGTTTATCCTGAAGGCTGTGGGAAACACCAAAGAACAGTGAAATGGAATTCTGGTTTAGAGGCTCCCTGGGACTTCCATGTGGAAGGCAGTTGATTGGGTGCAGCGTGAATTGTAATCAAAGGGTCCCACTTAAGTTATAAAAGGTGGGACTGGATTTTGCAGATCTGAGAGAGAATGGGTGAGGCCTGGTGACCAGTTAGAAAAGGGAGGGCAGCAAGTGTGGGTGACAGTTTACAGCTGCATCTTTTTGTGAGATACAGAGCACAGTAGAGGGGGATTGGGGGTGGCGAGAGGACCTTACTTGATCTTCAGTGCTTTAGAGGGACCTGGTAGAGGGGCCAGGTCTGGGCCCAAGATACAGATCTGGGCTTTCTGGAAGGACAGGTGTTTGAAGGCATGGGAGAGACTTAGGTTATCCACAAGAATATCCAAAGAATTATAGGTCTGAGAGTTTTTTAAGTGGGTATATTTGAGGATGTTTATAAGCTGAGAGAAAGTAGCCAGCAGAGGAAGGGTGTGAAGATCTAGGAAAGGAAATGATTGTTCGTTTGTTTTCGAAAAGCTGAATACTTATCGTGTGCCTGGCCCTTTACTAGGATCTGGGGTTCACACCATCTGTTATCTCTCCTGCAAGGACAGTTCAATTGTACCTCTGAAGGGACTTTACTTAAGCAGAGTAATAAGTTAGAAATCAAAAGAAATTAGAGCTGGAAGGGACCTTAAAGCCCACTGTACTTAATTTTGCCACATATTTTACATTGAATGTAACAAAAATTTATTGTTGAGCCCATTCTCTTCAGAGTTCCTTCACTGAACTTCCTTTATGTCTTGCATCCAGTGGGGCTAGCTTGTAGATTTTGGCCTCCTCTTAAATTTGCTTCTTCATCCATATTACATTTTGCCCAGACTATGGCAGAAACTCCTGGGTGGTTTCGCAGCTCCTGGGCTCAGCTCCTCTAAGTTCATCTGCCTACTCGGGTTGAGTGATCTTGTAACATAAAAAGCTATGCTTAAAATAATGCTGCTAATGGCTTGCCCACACAGAGTTAGTGCATACTAGCCACCCAGCATTTGCCCTGCCTAGAGGCGTGTAGTCTGAACTGTGCTGGGCCAAGCCTCATGGGGCTCTTTTTTTTTTTTTTTTTTTTTTTGCGGTACACGGGCCTCTCACTGTTGTGGCCTCTCCCGTTGCAGAGCATAGGCTCCGCACGCGCAGGCTCAGCAGCCATGGCTCACGGACCTAGCCTCTCCGTGGCATGTGGGATCTTCCCGGACCGGGGCATGAACCCGTGTCCCCTGCATCGGCAGGCGGACTCTCAACCACTGCGCCACCAGGGAAGCCCCGTCATGGGGCTCTTTGGCCCTGAGGAAGGGGAACTTTTGGGGATCACTCCCTTTATCTAATTGGTCCTTCAGCAGCGGGGCACCCTTTTCTAATCAGCGGAGGCACCCTTACTCAGCCAGTGGTAGTCCCAGGCCTCATCACCTGTGGGATAAAAGCCATGCTCGCTCCCAGGCTTGCTTCTGCCAGCATCTCTATTTTCCTTTGTGTCTCTTCTCACACTTGGACCCCTGGCCTTTAGTCGTCCCCACCTGAAGTATTTACAGTGCCCAGCAGGAGTCAGGCTTGAGTGTCTTTTCACAGATGTTCCCTCTGCAGTTAATGCACCTCCTACTCCAACTCTGCATAGCCTCATCTTTCTAGATTCTACTTCAGGGTTCTCATGAAGCTGTCACTTAGATATAACTTTTTGCCTCCATAGGCACCTCTATGCATAAAGGTTATGTTTATTTATCTCATGTGATTGAAATTTTGAGTTTATACATCTTCCTCCTTAACGAAGGCTTTAAGGGCAGGAGTCGTTTCTAATCCTTAGCACAGAGCAGATGCTTTTTTTCTTTTTATTTAGGTGCTTTTTAATGATGATAAAATGTATGGTTTAAACCACTCATTTTACAATATTTTTGCTTTAGGTTGTGACAGAAATGAAGTTTACATAAGTCGTGTTCCTGAGATAAGAAATAAAGATGTGACCTTCCAGTTGTGTAAAGCTCATGAAGGCTGTAAGTGCATCGGGTGCGCTAAGGAACCTGGAGCTAAGTGGGCTAGTTCTGAGAGAGAGAGACTTAACTATGTTAACAAAGGTAAGCCTTCATTGTGTCCTGCCAACCTTTGATAGTTGCTTTTGGGGCAAACTAAAGCAATAAAATTTTAAACTGTTCCTCCCTATTAAAGGGATTGAATATTTGGCCACTTTGTTGCACCTGTGTCTTGCGAATTGTCCAGTTGGAGACGGAGGTTTCGAAAGTGAGTTTCAGTCTTGTTTAAGTCTCTTCCCATCGGACTGGTCTCGTGATTTCCTACACACCATGTCTGTCTACCTTTTCCTGTCTACCTTTTCTTGGTGTTGTGCATGCGTGGATTGTCTCCTGTACCTGCTCAAACCTTGGTCCATTTTCATTTGTATCATGGAAGTTTGTCATGCTGGATACTGTCAGAATTAATCTTACTTAAGTTTGTGTTAAGCCACAAACCACACGTTTTGTATATTTCCTGTTTTTTGTGTTTGTCTATATTTTTATGGTTTCTCTTCAAGAAATATTATGGGAAGGGAAATAGCAAGATGTAAAGAGCAAAAAAGTCATCATTCTCTTTAAATTGTTAGAACATCTATCTGCAATCATAATTGTAATGCACTGTGGTATGTGTTCAAATAGGAAATATATGTAACGTCCCGTAGGAGCAGCAAACTCAGTGGTGTTGGTCAGGGTGTATGATGGACCTAATCACAAAGCAGGTGATTCTTGATTGGGGTCCTGAAACATTAGTGTACGTTCCCTGTGTCCATTAGTGGTCTGAAGGGGTAAGGAAGCCTGCCTTTCAATTTGAGGGAACAGAGGGTTTGAGGTCCTCCCTCTTCTATTGCTCTAGCAGCTAATAAAATACTGGGTTTATAGTTGACATTTAAATCGCTGATTGATCATCAAGATTGGCATGTATCATTGGAACTGAAAATCGGAAGAGTCTTAGGCTCTTTAGGTTTTTCTTTTTTTTTCCTTTGTCTCAAAAGTATGTAGTACTTTACTGAGTGGTTGGGAAGAAAGTTTGCAGTATCCAGTGTATTCAGTTTTAGTACTAAATAGAATTAAACTGTTGCTGTAAACTGGAATAACTTTGTTACTGACAAGCTTTAGAATGCATCAGTTCATCAGTTACCTGTTTGGGAAGATTGTAGTTAATGATTTTAAGAATGTGGCTGTAAACCTCCAATTGACTCAAGAAAAGCAAATAAGTCAAGATTGACAAATGTATAGGCTCTTCATCTTACTGTGTGTGTGGGTTTTTTTTTTTTTCCTTTTAGTTATTTGGCAAGGTGTAAAGAACTCTATCACTCTTAAGACAGTAAACTTCACGGGGTATAATCTGACATGGCAGGGAGCAGATTACATGGCCAAGATCTTAAAGGTGATTTTATGTTTAAACTTTCATGAAAACATATGTGATTGAAGCACATTAATACATTGACACAGATGGCAGTTAATTTTTGTCTTTTGATACCTGTGAGTGCATCTTTCATTTTTTTGAAAGAATAAGACCAGTTTTCAGTTTGGGATTCTACCATTTAGTAAAGATAGTCCACTTAATTTTAGAAATAGGAGATTTAATATATAATACATAATAATACTTCTATGTATTTTTAGTTACTGAAAACATTGATTGTGATGCTGTGAAGAAACTATGCCATTATAGTCTTCAAGATTTTAATGAATCAAGTGTCTATTAGCTGCTGTAGTTTATAAACTAATAAACATCACTACATCGGCAACTTGTAAATACAGTTTTTAAACTAATGCCTTAACAACTTTACAGTGGTTATAATTACTGTATTTAGACCTAAATTATTTAATAATTTGACATGAAGTCTTTTTAATAGTTTGATGGTGCAGAGCAGGGATAGGTAAACTATGGCTGGTGGGCAGATCCAGCCCGTCGCCTGATTTTGTAAAGAAAGTTTTTTGGAACATAGTGGAACCCATTGTTTACATGGTAGCTATGGCTACTTTCAGCCTACGCCAGGGGGGTTGAGTAGTTGCAACAGAAACTGTATAGCCCACAAAGCTGGAAATGTTTAAATTTAGATTTTAGAAATTGAAAAATTCTTTGAGCCTATACAGGGCAAGTCCATTGACCCCTCGGGTAGAGAACAGTCAAGAACCTGGGTGCCGAAGCCAAATGGCCTAGGTTCAAATTCCCTTTCTCCCTTTTCATAGCTAGTGACCATGGACAAATCACTTAACGTCTATGCCTCATTGTGAGGTTTAAATGAACTCATTTGTATAAATAGTGCTTGGCACATACTAAGCACTGTGTAAGTGATTGCTGTTATTTCTGCTTGGAGCTTTTATAAGCCATTGTTAATAGGAAAATGACACTAATGATTTTGCTTTTAGAGTGTCAAAGGCACTTTGAGTCTTTTATGTTTTCAAGAATGTAACAAGACTTTTTTGATTTAAAGTCAGTGTTCCCTGTTACCAAAATTGATTTTATGAATATAAAGAATTGAATGTCTTTTAAGACAAGACTTGTGGTTAAATGTCAAACCATTATCTTCCCAAGGCACATCAAACTGCTGTGCATAGTCCAGGCCTCTGAAGTTTGTGTCCACATGCTAGGTAGCATGTAAGATCCATTTTGTAAATATAGTTTTAAAAATAATGCCTGGGACTTCCCTAGCGGTCCAGCAGTTAACACTCTGCGCTCCCAATGCAGGGGGCCTGTGTTCGATCCCTGCTCAAGGAACTAGATCCCACATGCAATAAGTAAAAGATCTGGCAGGCTGCAACTAAAGACCCGGTACAGCCAAACAAAGAAACAAATAAATAAATAAATACTTTTTAAAAATAAATAAAATTCAATAATGCCTTAGGAGTTAGGAAAAGAAAATATTAGAACCTATTTAGCTTTGTATCATTTAAAAAATATCTGTGTAGTTTATAATGTACCTAAATTATATGTATAGAACTTTGTGTATATAATTTGTTAAAAAATAAGATGCATATTAAAAAGTTTTCTTATGGGTTGCCCAGTCAGGTGTTTGGAGACCATTGGAGGACAGAATGATGAAATTTAGAGCCTCAGCAATGATAGAATTTAGAATCAATTCCCTGACTTAGATGATAAGGAAAATAATTCTTAGACTGTAATTGAGTTATACAACTTTACATAACTGTTCAAAAACAGGTCATCCAGTGGCTGGAATCTAATCACTGACCAACTAGAATGTGGGTCACTGGACTCGTAAAGCAGAACTGTTTAATTTCTCAGCTTGATTCTTCTGGCATATATGCGTGATATGTGTGTGTGTAAATCTCTGACATAATAAGCCATACTCAGTAGGCACATCCTGTTTCCTTATTGAAACATCTTAATTTTGTCCCATTAAATCTTTGAAGTGTCAGACTATCAGAAGGCATGAAGAAACCTGGGCTGAGAGTCTTCGTTACAGGAGACCTGATCTTGACTGTATGCCTGGTTTGAGGCGCATCGCTCTGAACTGCAACAAGCTCATTGGTGACCTGGGTGCTCGTGCTTTTGCAGAATCTCTTAGTGAGGATTTATGGCTTGGAGGTAAATTCTTAAATTGAAAATACTGAATTTTTAATATAATATATGCTTAGCTTTTGGCATGATACTGTTGTGATAGGACTTTTTTTAAGGCCTCATTTTTCTGATAGCTTTTATGTTGCTTTTAAACTTTCTCTAAGAGTTACATATATTCTTTACAGAAAATACAGAGTAACAAGAGAACAATTACCTATAAATTTAATACCCAGACATAATCACTGTTCATTTTGGTGTATATATTCTCAGTCTTTTTATTGTTTTCTATAAATATATTTGTACACTTAGGGATTACAAAAATAGAATTGTAGTATACTTGCTATTTCATATTCCTGCTTTTTTCACTTAATGAGGTATCATGTAGTGTTCCATCATATTGATGTCCCATAGTTTAATCAATTCTTTGCAATTAGATTGAGACAGTTTGCTTTTCCCTGTCAGAAACAACGTGAATACGTTGTATATACATCTCTGTGTCCATCGGGCTTACTTCTGTAGAATAAGGTACTACAAGTGGAATGACTAAGTGTGACATATTTTTAAGACTTTTCATACACATTGCCAAATTACCACCCAGAAAGGCTATGCCAATTTGTAGTCCACCCCAAGAGTGGATGTGAATGAAGCCTGCCTCTCACAAACACTGGCTGGTAGCACTTTTAAAAAACCGTAAGACTACAAAAATGAGTACCTCTCCCTTTTTTATGCAAGTGGGATTACTCCAAATTTTATAACTTTTTTCAGTTAATTCAGTATGACCATCTTAGCAAGTCAGTAAATTTGCATCTTTTTTTTTTTTTTTTTTTTGCGGTACGCGAGCCTCTCACTGTTGTGGCCTCTCCCGTTGCGGAGCACAGGCTCAGCGGGAATGGCTCACGGGCCCAGCCGCTCCGCAGCATGTGGGATCTTCCTGGACCAGGGCATGAACCCGTGTCCCCTGCATCGGCAGGCGGACTCTCAACCAGTGCGCCACCAGGGAAGCCTTACTGCATCATTTTTTTTGTGACCCTTCAGTGTTCCATTATATGAATATGCCACAGTGCACATAGCTTATCCGATCTTGTATAAAAGGTATGTCCAGTTTTTCAGTTACAGATAGTACTCTGATATATATCCTTACCTATATCTCTGACTATTTCTTTTGTATCAAAAGGGTATAGACATTTTAAAGACTTCTCTTACAGAATCTTGGCTTAATCTGATAGAATAACCACATTTTGTTTTATTTTGTATTCATTTGATTTACTGGTGAGGTTTACTGGCTGTTTGTATTCATTTGGCTAGTTGGTTAGTTACACCAGGTGTCCATTCTTCTGTAGTGAGAGTTTGTAAGGGTTGTATCATATGCTGTTAGTTCCATATGTCTGACTTGCTATTTCTGTATGTCATGGGGTGTTGAAAGACTCCAGTTATTTTAATGTGATGGTCCACTCAACACTTAAATGACTCATGATAGTTTCCTTTCATGTAATATTTTTTAATACCTGTGCTTTTGCGATGATCCCTTTTGATTAAGTGAGTAGGTTGTTCAGCCCCAGAACTACTAGAATTCATGATCATTTGTTCTGGTTTTTGTCTGACCTTTTACCGTGAGAGTTCTTGACCATCATACTTTCATGATAGGTTTTTAGTGTGTATTCTCTATACACACATTGTTTGAATTTGTTAATTGTTTGTATCCTAGAAAACAGTACTTTTCTAATGTTGTACTTCCCTTATGGTTTGAGCAGATAATTTACTGATTAAAGTGATTTATACTTGTAAATTGTTCTTATCTCTACTCTGAATAGAGGTGAACCTAGATACTAAGCCTGCTTCCACCAAGAGCATTATTTGCTTCTTGTGCAACCTCTGAATTCTTGCAAGGAGTACTTTATTCATTTGTCAGTTTCACAAGTAATTTTTTTAATACCTTCTGTGTGCCAGATACGGGTTTAGGCACTACGGATAAAGCAGTGAACCAGACAGACAAAAGTCTTGCCCTCATGGAGCTTACATTCTAGTGAAGGAGTTCAGATAGAAATTAGTAAAGAGATAAGTAATATCATTTTAGAGAGTAGGAAGTGCAAAAATATGTTAATGTAAGAAGAGTGGGGGGGGGCAGGTAGGACTCCATTGGACAGGTTTGTTAGGGGCCAGCTTCACTGGAGAAGTGGCATTTGAACGGAGACCTGAATGAAGAGAGGAGCAAGCCATGGAAGATCTGGGGTAAGCACATTCCAGGACAAGGGGGCAATGAATATGCAGGCATGTAGGTGGGTGGAGTATTTAAGGAAAAGCAAGAAGGCCAATCTGGGCAGAGTACTGAGTGAAGAAGAATGTGGTATGACATGAGGTCAAGGAGCTAGCCAGGGGTCTGCTCTTGTAAAGTCTTGAAGGCCAGAGTAAAGATGTGGATTATTCTAAATGAGTAGAGGGTTTCAAACTGGAAGAAGGCATGATCCAAATAGTATCTGAATAAGGTGACCTGGTATAGAGAATGGACTTGGGAGGATAAAGAAGAGAAACAGGGAGACCAGTTAGGAGACTATCACAGTGGTCCAGATAAGAGATGTTTATGGCCTAGGTTAGGTTGGAAGTTTGCAGCAAGTGAAAAGTGGTTGAATTCAGGTTGTGTTTTCAGGGTGTAGCTAACAAGACCTGCAGATAGATTAGTTGTGAGGTATGAAGGGAATAGTAACAAGGAGACAAGTCGTTGATGATTATGTGTGCAACTGGGTGGTATTACTTAGAAAAAGGGGGCTGATGGGAGGAGCAGCTTTTGAGGGAATATCAGGACTTTGATTTGTTATCTTAGATGCCCTTTAGGTATCTAAGTGTCTGGACAGTGCTCAGACTGTACTTTCAATCCAAAGGTATCCAAAGCCACTTTAGATGCAAAATGTTTGAAGTTGACCTTTGCTGCTGCCAAAATAGTAGCCACTGGGGGCAGTCTGCAAGATGGCATCTTAGGTTTCTGAGGAAGAAATTAGAATACACAAAGGGGTATTAAGTATATAATTACATAATGTAGATTTCATATTTAAATTTATGGGAAAAGCAATAATTAGTTGGCTTTTGGTTTTAAATGGAAATAGACACTCATTGGGAAATAATTACTCTAACTTCAGTTCATTTTACTTTAGATCATTCTGTGATGAAAGCAATTATCAAAAAAGTTCTCCAGATGGAAGGAGTGCCAAGTCAGACATACATAACATGTTTCAGTTCGCTCAGAAGAATTTCTCTTTAATGGCTTGTTTTTCTTTCTTTCTTAAAAGAATATTATCAAGGTACTTTCTGCCATCTTAAAACTAAGTTTTTAGTCAAATCAAATGGCTTTTCTGTTTTTGAAAATGTTGTGTGATGCTTTAATTTAGGTTCCCAGAAATGCAGATTGAAAACCTTTTAACTTTTTATTTTCTGGAACATATTATCGTTAGTCACAAATAGTCTTTTCTTTTTTTGGTGATAAGAATGAACAGCAGGAGCAGCATTTGTGAAACCAAATCTAATATGAAACTGACTCTTTCTTGTGAGTAAATTTGAATTTTGAAACAGCAAAACAATAAGGTTTGATATAAAGCAAAATAAATATTTTATGTTTATGATCTGCCAATTTCCCAGAAAGAGTTTTGTGGTGACTTTAGTTATATACCAGATACATTAAAATCACCAATGGACAACACATCTTTTATTCAGGTTCCCTCTGAAAGTTTTAAAAATGTGTTGACTTAATATCACTGAACGGTTCGCTTTAAAATGGTTAAAATGATAAACTTTCTGTTTTGTGTAGTTTACCACAATTTTTTTAAAATGTGTTGTTTGAAGATTTTTGGGTTTTATAAAGGTATTGTATTAGCATAAAAATGAAAAATTTAAAAGACCACCTCTAATTGCGTTATCCTATCTAGCAATATTTACTTTTTTATTTTCTCTTCCTGCTGTCTATAAACATAATTCCACATAACTTCAATATAATTTGCCATCCTTATCTTTTCATACTAAATTTAAATTCTGTGATTCATAGTTATACTTTTTAACATTGTATTCACAAGGTTTCATTGAGTTGGTCAGTTTTTTAAATTGGTGAACAATTGGAAATAACCTAAAATAAACTATTGTAAACATCTTCATAAATACAGCTTTTTTTTTTTTCTACTTAAAGATGTATGTTTTTGATTCTCTGTTAATCAACTTGCTTGGACAATAGTGTATTAAATAAGTTGTTAAGAGTGTTTATGAAGTCAAAAAAAAGCTTATGATTGTCTGCCAATTGTTATTTCAAGAGAGTGATATTTTAATAATCAAATAGTACATACAAAGAAGTTAAGATTTGTGGTATCACACTAATTAGATATTATTATTAAAAATTTATATCATGTGTACAGTATTCTTAAAATAGCTAAGTTGACTTTCGCTATGATATTAGAAATGGAAATATATATATTAATAAAGCATGTATATTAGGAATTCTGTAAAATTAGTACCTGGTAGTATATAATAGGGCATCATGGAATGAGAAGAAAACAGTTAAACGTTTTTTTTTTATTTAGCATGATGAAACAAAGTGGAAATATAACTGAAATATACAAACTCATTGAGCTATTTTAAGAGTAATTTTATTTCTTGGGCTTTTTTTTTCTATTTGCCTCAGTTATTTGGAGACATAGAGGTAAGCCAGTCAGTATCTGGGTATATACCTAGATCCTGGTGAGTATAGGGTGAAATAATGGTGTGAATTGTGTCACATTTATATTGTCATTTTGTATGCCTAAAAAAAGATGGGAACTTTTATTAGAAATTTTTTTATCTCCTAACAAGAAAAGTATAATTTAAAAAACTTTTAATACAAATGTATTTGCATTCGTTTCTGAAAGTAAATGAAGGGTATACACATACAAACCACATGCATACAAACATTTTTTTGACTGTAATTAAGTTAAAAAACACAATAAAATAGCACAAAATGAACTGAGCTCCTATATATTTTTAAGAGGCATGTAAATCACACAGGATCGTGTGGTGATTATCAATAAGCTACACTCTATGAAATATTTGTCCTATATTACCACATACACTCCATTTTACCCTGCATCCTAATGTTGCTAAACTATAGTAGAAAGCAACAGCATAGCACAGGGAGATCAGCTCGGTGCTTTGCGATGACCTAGAGGGGTGGGATAGGGAGGGTGGGAGGGAGGCTCAAGAGGGAGGGGATATGGGGACATGTGTATGCATATGGCTGATTCGCTTTGTTGTGTAACAGAAACTAACACAGAATTGTGAAGCAATTATACTCCAATAAAGATCTATTAAAATAAATAAATAAAATAACACAAAATATAGTAGCTTTGAAGGATAAATATAACCATTTTAACCTATGATGTTTGTTTTCAGTAAATTCAAATTAAATATTTAAATGTGAATTTTAATATGTGGCTTGTTGTAAATAAAATATTAACACGTAGGTCTAGTTTTTGCAACCAAATATTTCATATAAAGATACTTGCCTCTTTACTACTGAAATATAGGATAAGTCTCCACATTTCACTCTTTTATCCAGTGGGTTTCATTTGTGTTTTTGTGTGTTTTCTGTATGAAATCAAAGGAGCAGTGAAGGTTGACAGGCTTATAGGAGAGTAACATTGACTCACCTACCACCCAGCAACTTGCAGCCTTATAACTTTTATTGTTTTCACATAGAAAAATTCATCTTAAATTGAAATTTTGGTCTAATTCTGAAGATTCTGTTTGGCAGAAGTCATGGGTGTATCTGTGTTTCTGTGTCCTTGAGATTCAGAAATGCCAAAGGTGTTCTAAGATTCAGTAAACTTGAGTGTTTCTGCATAATACATAAAATGTATCATACTTCGGGAGTATTTTAAAAATTTATTTTTGCATTTCTGCACATCTCAATACTTTTGTTTTAGTTAAAATAACTTGTTACTGTAGAGAACTTATATTTTTTAAAAATGCTGGCTTATGTAAAACCTTTGTACAAAACAATCCTCTTTTTAATGGCCTTGGCATCATTGTCAAGTCCCTGTTTGATTCCTTTCAAAGTGTACACATGTGACAGTTGCTCTGTAGACCTTTGGTGCATCTTGATTCCTTCGTTTCATGCTTTGTCAAACATAGGCTTGGCCGCAAAGCAACCTGTAAGTAATGGAAGGAAACACTCTGCTGGTAAAGAATGTTATGGTCCTGAACCTCTACCACCTGGTGTGTCTGGTTTCTGGCCGTGGCGTACTGCAGAACGTGCAAAAAGCAACAGGTAACGTGTTTGCATTCCCTGTCTTTTTCAATCATTCAGAGTCCTTTATTTTGGAACTTCTGTTATGTGAGCGGTCTCTGGTGCTTTCTATAGAGGAAAAAAGATAACTCACACATGGCTTCTGCCTAATGAGCCCTCTAAGGAAGAAAAACAAAAAGTAATTGGGAGTTTCAAGTTGTTTCTCAAGTGTCACAACAGAGCTAACCCCGTGGGAGTCTTGAGGAGACTAAAATTATCACCAATTGTGCATGTGAGAAAAGTTTCATTAAAGGCAGGTGTAGTTGCGTGAAGCCCTACAGCACAGAAGTAGGAATTTGGATATGTACGAATGGGCAAAAAGACATTTTAGACATGGGAAATAGTTTAATACAGAATGGATGAAAATTATGCATTAGACCTTTTCTAAAACAACTGGCTTATTAACTCAGTAAATCAGATTTAGTGAGTCAAACTAGCTTTACCTGATTCCTTATCCAGGGGATAGCTGTTGAGAGTAATTTTTGTCACAGAACAGTAAATAAAATGGTTGAACTATAGCTTTAGGCTTGCTAAGTGAAATAGATTGCTCTAGATGATTTTCAAGTGACTGACTTGGTAGTATTCACGAAATTGGGGATTAACAATTGCTTAAGAAAACAAAGAGAATTGATTTTAAATAGTACTTGAAGTAGTTACTGTGTAAAATATCTGTTCAGTTGCTCATGTTAAATGGATGTTTATAATCCCCATTCGACAACCGACTACTTTTTTGCAAATGGTAATGTGAATTGCTGTGGCATAAACTATAGTGTTGAATCCCCAGTCTTTGCACTTGAGTTTAACAACTTTGTGGTTTCCTATCTTCTTCCTGAGACACTTAATCTCAGGTCCATCCTCCTCACACAGGGTGGTAAATTAGAGAATGATTAATATCACCATTTAAAGAAGTGAGACTGAAATCTCAAGCATCCTGAACATAGGAACTGAAGGGGTCTCTCAGCAGTTCAGAGAGTTATTACCGAGCCAGTCAGCTGAATTCTGTTCAGTTTTCTCCATAGCAGAGCCCTCCAGGTCCTTGTTTTGAGCTTATTTATTTTTATACACAATTCTGTGTGGATACTGTACATAATAATAAATAGTTGTATTAACTGGGTTTAACTGGTGATGTATTTACATGAAGATCTAACTTCGTTTTGTTGATATCTTTTTAGGGGCTTTCCATTCATCAAAGCTCGTGATGTATGTAATCCGTTGCTGGTGTTTAGCTATCATATTTATGATATATAGGGCTTGAATTGGGAAAGGTGGATGGTCATTCTCCTTGCTTTTTAAACTGACAGAGCCTTACAAGAAGCATTTCCCTCTCTGAAATAAATCCATGTAAAACATGTTTGGTCACTCTCCCAATGCAACTGTGTAGTTGTGTGGATTTGGCACACAACTGGCAGCCTTGTGGTTATGCCTGTAAACAAGGAAGCCTGTTTTCCAGTCCGCAAATCAGCTGTTACCCAGTGAAACGAACTTGAGTGCCATTTCTGACCCCTCACATGGAGCTCTCATACTGAAGAATGTTCACATGTTTTCAAGAAACGTTGTTTGCAGGCTATATGTACAAATTCCTGATCTGAAAGCCAATATAAAGCAACATCTCCCAAACCTCTGCTCTCTCACCAAGGCCACACACATTCCCTCGCTTATGGCCTCATGGCAAGCTAATACTGTCAGTATCAGATTCTCCTTCCCAGTGGTTCTGGGAGACTGCATAGTTGCTCTGTGAAAGGCACCACTGCTGAGGTTGAGAGAAGAGCATCTTGGGTGTCAGTCCTGCCCTTGCATGCCCAGAGAGAGAGGTGTGCACCTCGTTCTCCTGTTACGGTTTTCCTGTGCTGCAGGGTTTGCTGCTTGTTGTCAAAATGATGTCCTAGTGACTTGTCTTCTGCGTGGTTATATAATCCCAGCACACTTCTTTATGATCTGTAGACTTTTATGGGGTTGTGGCCAGGTCAGGTTTTAAATGTTTGGAACTGTCCTATTAAACAACATTGCAGTGGCAGTGAGTCTTGATGGGAGAATTGTATTACTGTTACCCTAGTTTTGGCTTAAGTGTGGTGAGAAGATGAAATTTTTGATGGGTTAGTTTTAGTTGTGTATGTGTATGTGATTTCTTTTTTAAAGTTCTAATGTCTGTTATTCCCAGCTTAGATATGTTGACTTTCTGATTATTCATCAGTCCCTTTACTGATGTATTTTCCTCTGAAAAACTACATTTTCTTCCAGACTGTTTGTGTCTGATGGTGAAGAATAAATTTTTCATTTGCAGTATAAAGTTGATCTGAGAAAAAATGTTTACCTTGGCTCTTCACTTGGCTTCTGTGAAAGAAACTTAATAAAATAATATGGGCAGTTCCCATTACTAATCCTAACCATGTACAACAGAGGTCTGTACAGTAACATAGCAAAAATAAGTTCCTGTAATTTTACTTAGTCATTGCCTGTTTTAGACTAAGGAGCAGTGAGAGACATTTATAAATAATGATACCTCAGATCACTTTTGTTAAATGTCCTCTAATATTTGGATATTTGGATCTGGCTTGTGTTATCTTTTTTTACAATCTTGTCTTCTTTCTTTGCACTTTAGTGTAACAACTCTGTGATTTCCTGTCTTCTTCTTCAGACACTCAGGTCCATCAGAATTTCCTGTGACTGTGACAGTAGAGAGTCCTTCCTCCTCAGAAGTCGAAGAGGCCGATGATTCCTCAGAAAGTGTTCAGGAAGAGCCAGAGAAAATCCGTTTGAAACAAGAAGCACTGCAGGTACAAAGTTATCACTTTAAAGCTATAGAGAAGATTATTTTTCAAATGGAAGCCTGATTGCAACACGGCACAGCTTGTGTGAGGGTTCTGTTTTCCCCTCCCATCTGCATTGTATCCCCTTGAATGGTTCCTTAAGCTTAGACCAAGGTGAATGGTGGACATTTGAACTCTAAGAAATAAAAATCAAAACATGTCGTTAGTAATATACTTTCCTTTCCTCAGAACCTTAGTATATTAGATTTAGGTGATGTATGTAATCAGTTGCTGGTGTTTAGCTGTCGTATTTATGATACAAATGATAGCTAAACACCCATCACTAAGGTGATAGTGACCATACGATAAAGAAATTGAGTTCTGAATGAATATAGTCAGCTGATTCAGTGTTCTTGTTTTACAGATGAGAAAATTGACAGTTCTAGTTGAACTCTGTTTTTATAAGAGGAAAATATGGCCTCATTTTAAATAAAAGTAAAAAAAAAGTTTTGATGTTGATATCCTCCTTTCCTAAAATAAAAAATATCAAGAAGCTACATTCTATTACCAACTAAACCTGACCTCTAATGTCATTCCATACTTTTGTTTGTATGGACAGAAAAGAAAAACTGATTTTCATAAGAAATTTTTGTACCTCAAAAATAATATGTTTCTTTTTTTTTCAACTTTAATGCAGAGCTGAACATTTCTAGTAAATAAAGGAACAACATTTTGGGGGACCTTGTCTTTGTGCTACAAAGTTCATGTTTAATTTTTTTAAATTATTTAATGTGATTTTCTTTTCATATGAAACATGAAACTTGACAGGTTTCAGAACTAATTATCCCATTATTGTAGGACTATGGGAATTACTCTTTGGTTTTCAAAAGAGAGTTAGATTTTTATTTTTTTAATTAAAATTAATGATAATATAGAGAAATTTTAAGAAAAGAACTTAGAAAATTATGAAATGTTAGAGTAGGAGAAATCTATAGTTCGTGTAGGGTTACCCCCTTTCGTTTTATAAATGAGCACCTACAATTTGTAGCACGTAGTGGTTTATTAGTAAATGGCAGAGTACGACAAGACCCTAGAGCATCTAACCCGCCTTCCTTGTCATTTTAGATGTGATGTATTCATTTCCTTCACGAATAGACCAGGAGATTGTATTTCTAAAAGCAATGATAGACACTGGGGAAGACCAAGAAGTTTAAACACTGGACCACAGAATAGCAGATTCAGAAGGCACTGAGAACCCTTTTAGCTCTTCTCCGTTTTCACAAGACACTACAATGATGGTATCAAAGTGTTTAAGTATATAAGCCCACAAGAATCAAGAGATTTCAACATAGTTTTGAAAGACGGAAGACAAGTGGAAGAGTGTGAAACTGAAGCAGTAGAACAGAGGAAAAGCATCACCTAGAATATGCACAGTGAACACCTGCAACTGAGGAGGATTCTGACCCCACCTGCAGAAGTAGGCCCATGCTCAGATGCGCATGTAGGAGAGAGGGTGGAGTTAGTTAAAAGTGTGACTGAAATAGGGGAGCTCATTGAAGGGTTGTGTTTGGAGGAGTGGACTCCCAGCCCCGCCCTCACACTCCTGAAATGAGATGATTTCATTTTGAAACCAGTGAAACTGGCGAGAACTAGGGCAGCTAGTGTGAGTTTTTACACCCTAGAAAATTGTGTTTGGGAGAGATCCTATTACAGTTACTCCCCGCTTTTTCCTGCATAAGAAACCAATCAATCGTTGACTTCAGGGAGCTTTCTGCACTCATTCTTAAATAGAAAGTAACTGTCATTTGCCTGATAGTTGAGTAAAGCTTCCAACATGAGAGGGGGAAAAAGAGTGAAAACGTATCCTAGTAGGACCAGGGACAATTTAGGGAACAAAATAATTTAAGAAAAAACCCTAATTAGTATCCTGAGAGAGGTTTAAAAAGAGCTAGCAACTATAAAATAAGATTAGGGTGTTAATTAAAAAGAGAATGGTCAGAAAGCAAGAGAGGTCTCTTGGAAATGAAAATATGGTTGCTGAAATAAATTCAGTAGGAATTTAAAACATTTCTCAGTATATAAAGAAGAAAGACATAATGGAAAATGTGATAGAAATATGTTAGAGAGGCTGCATCTGGGAGATCCAACATGTTACTATTAGATACTCCAGACCCAGAAAAAAAATGGAAGGAAGCTGTCAAAGGGCAACAAAATTCCCCACAGCTGAAAGTAGACATCAGGCCTCAGACTGAAAATAGTTACACAAAATGAGCAAGAATAGACTCATACCTAGGCACCCTTCATTGTGAAACATTAAAATACTGAAAAAATAAATTAAAATAGAATAAAATACTGAGAGGATACATCCATTCCCAAGAGAAAAATACCGCCCACCTAAAAAAAAGAGTTAAGGGCTTCCCTGGTGGCGCAGTGGTTGAGAGTCCGCCTGCCGGTGCAGGGGACACGGGTTCGTGCCCCGGTCGGGGAAGATCCCACATGCTGCGGAGAAGCTAGGCCTGTGAGCCATGGCCGCTGAGCCTGCACGTCCGCAGCCTGTGCTCCGCAGCGGGAGAGGCCACAACAGTGAGAGGCCCGCGTACTGCAAAAAAAAAAAAAAAAAAAAAAAAGAGTTAAAATCTGACCTTATCATACTTGTCATCAGCACCATGCATCCTGGAAGGCATTAGAAAGATACCTCCAAAGTTTTTCAGGCACATAATTTTCACCCTAGGGGTTTGTATCCAGCCAAACTATCAGTCATAAGTGGAGGCTGAAGAAGATATTTTGTACACAAAGAAATTTGAAAAATTGACCTCCTGTGCTACACCTTAAGCTATTTATAGAAATAATCCAGCACAATGAGGCAATAAACCAAGAAGGAAGGTAATAGGGGATTCGGTGCAGATTGCAGCTAGCCTAGAGTGGAGAGGCTTCTATTGATTGTGTGATTGAGAGCTTAGAAGCACCTTGAGGCATATTGTACTTACTTGGTATTAGGCACTGTTGGAAGGGAGGAGGGAGAGGAAGAGGAGAAGGAACTTGAACTCCAGAGGAGAAAAGGCTATATGGGCATAAACATGAAGCAAACTAAACCATCATTGATTTTTAACGTACTATTGGTGAGGAAGACAAGAATCCACTTAAACTTGACACTATAGATGTCCCCCTTTTCAGTGACACACAGGGGTAATGACCACCTACCTCATTTGTTGTCCAAACCAGAACTTGTCCAAACTCCTTACACTTCAATAGTGTAAGGAGGCGCTCTAATGCTGTAACATCAGGACAACAGGTATAAACTGGAACAGCCCAAGGCGGCTTGGGGTATGTGGTCACCCTGCACAAGGGCAGTGACACTGGTACAGTATGGAACAAGGTGTAGTCTGTACACAGAGACACAGTACATCTGCAGTGGGCAATATTAATTTAATTGTAATAATGGCAATACTGTCTTGGTTTGCAGCTTTTATCGTCAACTTGCATGTAATCACTAATAACTAAAGTAAACTATACTTAGTATGTATTAGTATTAAGTTGGTATGTACTGAAATGTATTGTGTACTAGTATGTACTTAGTATATATTGGGCTCTAAGTGTTTTTGCATATATTAACTCATTTAATCCTCTGAATAGCCTTATGAGGTTGGTGCTAATATCATTCCCACTTTTTTTTTTTTTTTGCGGTACACGGGCCTCTCACTGTTATGGCTTCTCCCATTGTGGAGCACAGGCTCTGGACGCGCAGGCCCAGCGGCCATGGCTCACGGGCTCAGCCGCTCCACGGCATGTGGGATCCTCCCAGACCGGGGCACGAACCCGTGTCCCCTGCATCGGCAGGCAGACTCCGAACCACTGTGCCACCAGGGATGCCCCATTCCCACTTTTGAGAACAGGTAACTAAGACAGGGAAGGAACTTGCCCAGGCTGTACCTATTTTAAGGTTGGATCGAGGCTTTGAGTTTAGGCTCTCTGCCTGTTCTCTTAAACCTTACTCCTTACTGACTCTCGAATAACAGAAGACTTAACTGCACATAGAACAGAATATAAATTTCAACTTTGACAACGTAAAAGCTAGGTTTGGAAGGTAGACAGGAGGTAGAAAAAAGGGAAGATGGTATGAATGTCCTCATTTTACAAAGCGTGACGTTGAGAGAGTTTATAGTTGATCAACAATGTAGGTTTTTAAGTATATCACTACAAGTCAAAGAGATCATGAGCAGTGGAATAACTCATGATGACATAACTTTACAGAGCAGTGTGGACATAGGAAAGAGTGTAAAGGAACTAAACCCTTATTAGTAAGTTAGAAAGTGAACAGATAATGCCTCCAGTTTAGTGAGAAAATAGTCATGTAAGAGTATTACTTGGAAATGGAGAAGAATTCAAAATAACAATAGTTGGACCTCCCTGGTGGCGCAGTGGTTAAGAATCTGCCTGCCAAGGCAGGGGACACGGGTTCGAGCCCTGGTCCGGGAAGATCCCACATGCTGCGGAGCAGCGAAGCCCGTGCACCACAACTACGGAGCCTACGCTCTAGAGCCTGCGAACCACAACTACTGAGCCCACGTGTCACAACTACTGAAGCCCGCGTGCCTAGATCCTGTGCTCCATAACAAGAGAAGCCACCGCAATGAAGAGTAGCCCCCGCTCACCGCAACTAGAGAAAGACTGCACGCAGCAACGAAGACCCAACACAGCCAAAAATAAATAAATAGTAATAAAAAAATAAATAAAAAATAACAATATTGACGTAAACCTCATGAAAAAGGAAATCCAGACAGCCAGTAAACACAGAAAAGTGTATGACTTCATTAAGTAATAAGAGAAAAGTGAGTCAAAACCAAGGAAACTACATGGCAATCAGATTGACAAATACATAAATAAAGTCTGGTAGTATCAGGTATTGTAGACCTGAAGTACTATGAGAATCTTCTACCCTGTTTATACTGAAGTATAAATCAACACAACTACTTTGGAAAGCATTTAGCACTCTCCGTCAACTGAAGGTATATAAATAGCCTGTGAGCCAGCAGCCCTCACCCCCGCCCTGTGTAAATACACCAGAATAACCGGTACAGCAGGATTCCTGTCCATGATTTGCATTAGCACAAACTGAAAACAAACCAAATGTCCATTAAGAGTCAAAAATTAAATAAATTTTGTGTATTCGTACAGTGGGAAAACTATCCAGCAATAAAATTGAATGAACTAGAGCTACAGGCAGCAATGTGGATGAATTTTTTAAAGCAACGTTGAGAGAAAGAAATAAGATAGAAAAGACTTCATATACTATGATCCTCTACATAAAGTTAGATGTTGACAAAGCTAAACTCTTTTGTTAGGGATGCATGCAGGTTAAAGGAAATGATTGTCAAGAAGTGAGGATGGTGTTTAACCTGGAAGAGGGAAGGAGCTTGTGATGAGAAAAGGATATGGGGCGGGGTTTGAGATGCTGACAAGTATCAATACTTTCAGATTCGAGTAGTGTTTATGTAAGTATTCTCTTTTTATTTGTCACATTGACAGTTTTGTTCTGTGCACTTCTCAGTACACATATCGTATTTTACAATTAAAAACCTGCGTAAAGAATCGGTCACTTCTTGAGTGCTGGATGTGGGAGTGGGATGAGACCATTTCATTTTAAGCCCTTCACTACTGTTTGCATTCGCATGTTCATTCATTCAGCATTAATTGAACATATTCTATGTACCAAGCACTCTTCTAATTTTATATGTGTTTTAACTCATGTAATCCTCACAAGAGCTCTGTGATATGGGAGCTTATCTCCATTTTATAGATGAGGAAGTTGAGGCCTAGAGTTATAGAACTTGTCCAAGGTTATATAGCTAATGGGTAGTGCCAGGCCCATTTGCCTCAGAGAATCTGAATTTTTACAATATAACCTAAAAGAGAAATTTAATTACTAATTATAAGCAAAAATATTGCACATTAAAGAAGATGACAAGTTTTCATCTATCCAGTTAGAGAAAAACACAGTCTGTCTTTCACACACGTACATCTTGTATTGGCAGGGATTTTCCTTATTAAGCAATTATTTATTGACCGTCTACGTTGTGCTAGGCACAGGTGCTGGGGATAAACACTTAATAAAATACACCCCCTATCTTCAAATAACTTGCACTCTAAGTGAGGAAGTAAGCCAACAGTTATAGTAGAGGTTATATACCAAGTGATACATCACTGATGGCAGTGTAAAATCTCAGAAATCTTTTGGAAAGAAGTTTGGAGACAGGTACCTCAGAGCCTTAAAAATGTTCATTTGCTTTGATCTCAAACTCATTTTTATGGATTTATTGTAAGAACGTTATTCTCAATATGGAAAAAAGCTTTCATGCATAAAAACGGTTATTGTCTGATAATATTGAAAAGTTGGAAAGAATTTAAATGTGTAAAATGGTTAACCAGTAAACCCACTCAGTGGAATATTTTGTAGCCCACAAAAAAAAATCAAGGTTATGAATCCCCTGATTATATGAGAAATGATTGATTTCAATGTTAAATGGAGAAAAGTTGAACATAAAATTTGATATCCAATATGATGGAAGCTTTGTCCCAGAAAAATCACCCTAGCCGGTGTACAGAAGGGAGGAAGGAGAGCAGATGACAGGAAGGAAAATTATTCCAAAGCCTTATCAATAGTCTTACTTAAGTAATAGAATATCAAGCAAATTTACTTTCTAACTTTTTTGGTTCCATATTTCCATGTAAGGGACATGAATTATGAATACTTTGTTGGAGGAGGATACACTTTTTCACAAAAATTTAACACTTCTAACACAATTAGAAGATTGATTAAACCATCATATTAAAAGTAGAGGAATTTTGCATTTTTTTTCCTTTTTCCCCATTGAAAACTTGACTGGCTTTAGTAATGAAACATTAAAGAATTTGAAGTTCTTAGACTCTCAATTTTTTAAACATGTTCTGAATATAAAAATATATGTTCATTGAGCAAATGTTTGTAAACAATGAACAGCTTCTCGAAGGAAATAGAAGCCACCTCTGCGTGTACACACACCTAATCTGCTCTTCTGTCTTAAAAAAGTATCAAAAATATTTTGCCATGTCACTAAATACTCTTCTACATCAGAGAATTTGATTAAGCTTATGCATCATCTCCCAGGAAAAACGCACAGATATATTATGTATGTAGAACTCCTGAAGCCCATTCATTAACTCTGGTTGAGACCTCTTGTCATTCTTTTCTTAGTGGCTTCATAGCGCATTCCTTCAGACGGTGAGCTGTTTTTCTTTAAACCAGTCCCAATTTGGAGGCTCTTAGCTTTCTTCTAGGGTTTGGTTGTAAACAGTCTTATGACATCATGTTGGTAGATAAATCTTTGCCCACATCTTTGATTTCCTTAGGGTAAACTCCTGATGTAGGATTATTGTTAGGTACCAAGAGTTACTCTCCAGAAAGTGATACCAGTTCCTCTCCCAATGATGGCATATAATAGAGTTCCTCATTCTTTAAGTGATTGTTCAAAGCAGTTAAAAGGTATAAATATACCGTACTGTTTTCATAAGTATAGGAATTCTGATTGTTTATCGCTGCATAAGAAACCACCCCGAAACAGTGGCCTAAAACAATGACAGTCATTTATTTTGTTCACGAACCTGGAGGTTGAGTAGGATATTGATTCTTTTACTACACTCTTACTGACTGAAAACAATACCTATTTGACTAGCTCACAGTTCTGCAGGTCAGAAGTCCAGGCACAGCGTGACTGGGTTTCCTGCTCAGATACACACGGGAACATGTGAGTTCCCTCCTCAGAGTGTTGAAGCACGTGAAATTTAAGTGTAAGACATTGAGCCCCAAACGCTGGATGTTCACCATAGTTTGTGTGGGTCACAGAGCTGAAATCAAGATGTCAGTCTGGCTGTGTTAGCATCCAGAGGCTCTGGGAAAGAATGGCTCCAAGATTCTTCGGCTTGTTGGCATAATTCAGATTCTGCAGTTGCAGGACAGAGGTCCCCATTTCCTTGCTGGCTGTCATTCGGGGGACAGTCTCAGCTCCTAGAGGCCTCTCACTTGCCTTCCCTGCAACAGCATTGGACTTATTCAGAGCCAGCAATGGAGAGTCTCCCTCTTGTCCCTTTTGTACTTCCATTCAGGAAGAGTTCAGGTCCTTTTCATGGGGTGCCTGAGTAGGTCACATCCACCTAGAATAATCTCCCTATCTTAAAAAAATCAACTGATTTTGAACCTTAATTCCGTCTGCAAAATCCCTTCACTGCAGCACCTAGATTTAGAGTTTGATTGGATAAGTGGAAGGTTTGTGTACTTCAGTAAGTAGGAGTCTTAGGGGCTCTGTTAGAATTCTGCCTATTGCAAGCAGTGTCCCCACTTCACGGACCGAAGTGTCTTATTTCCTGAAACTCCTAAGGGAGTTTATCAGTGTTCATTTTATTTCAGTGACCTTGGTGAATGGGAAGACTACCACCTCCGTGAGCAGGAATGGCACCCAGCTTCCTGAGTCCACAGTGTGGCTCTGCTACTTAGTGGTGTGACCTTGGCTGTGCTGCTCTACTTACTCTACTTCTCTGCCTCTGTTTCCCTCATCTGTAAAATAACATGGAGTTAGTGATTGTTCTTTCCTCGTACGGTTTGTTTTTTAAATAAATTTATTTTATTTATCTGTTTTTGGCTGCGCTGGGTGTTTGATACTGCTCTCGGACTTTCTCTACTTGTGTCGAGCGGGGGCTACTCTTCGTAGTGGTGTGCGGGCTTCTCATTGCGGTGGTTTCTCTTGTTGCGGAGCACGGGCTCTAGGCGCGCAGGCTTCAGTAGTTGTGGCACGCGGGCTCAGTAGTTGTGACTCGGGGGCTCTAGAGCGTAGGTTCAGTAGTCGCGGCGCACGGGCTTAGTTGCTCCGAGGCACGTGGGTTCTCTCCGGACCAGGGCTCGAACCCGTGTCCCCTGCACTGGCAGGCAGATTCTTAACCACTGCGCCATCAGGGAAGCCCCCTCTTAGGGTTTTGATGATTAGATTTAATGCCCAGGGAACTCCAGGAACAGTGCTTGACTGTAAATTGCTTTAAAAGTGATTACTTTTGGAGCTTCCCTCCCTGGTGGTGCAGTGGTTGAGAGTCCGCCTGCCTGCCGATGCAGGGGACACGGGTTCGTGCCCGATCCGGGGAAGATCTCACTTGCCGCGGAGTGGCTGGGCCCGTCAGCCATGGCCGCTGAGCCTGCGCGTCTGGAGCCTGTGCTCCGCAATGGGAGAGGCCACAACAGTGAGAGGCCCGTGTACCGCAATAAAAAAAAATAAAGTGATTACTTTAAGAAAAAATGCTTTTGAATCTGCAGTTATGCAATTCAGGTGTGTTAAGCATGTTCATTAATAGGAGTTCCTACTATAAAGAGACCCACAAATAAAAATAGAACTTTTCTTTCTTGTTCTTAACTATTTATTTCTGACTTGCTATGTTATACGCATATGCCTTTTATGGTGGGCTGCCACAAATTTATGTTGGAAAAAGTGGAATTTAAATAAATCTTTACTATGCTAATTTGATAGATTTTGATAATTCATTTCACTAGCATGGTATGATATTACCAGTAGCAGACTAAAATCTGAGTTCACTTCTGGCTCTGCCCCTAAATCCTGATGAGTCCTATAGCTGGAAAGGCTTTTGGATATTATACTACGAATTAGTTATAACATTTACTCTGTTTGTTTAGGAAAAACTGGAGGAGTGCCTAAAGCAGTTAAAGGAGGAAAGAGTAATAAGACTTAAGGCTGATAAATGAGTCAATGAAGTAAACAATTTCTTATACTTTTGGGAGTGTTTTGGTTTTATTTCGATTTGATTTTAATCCATATACACATAGTTTGTAAACTTTAAAACTGTAATATGTTGCAAATTGGTTGTATCATACGGACTTTTGCATTTACTGGTATTTAGTGATCATATGATCTATATTCCAGAAAGCATGTTTTTAAAAATATGAAAATCTCGTTGTGTGTGTGTGTGTGTGTGTGTGTGCGCGCACGCGTGCACGTGCTTTATGACATTAGCTTATGATCTGTTCATGATTCTTTGATTCAAGAAAGCACTTTTTGTGCATATACTATATATACAGTAGCATAAAAGACATGATGAGACTCTCCTGGCAATGAATTAGGAAAGTGAATCATTTAAATAAATTTAAGATATTGGAAAACTTCTAAGAATGCAATGAAAGATAAAAATATATACTATAAGAATTACATTAGGTAATGTGCATGAAAGCAGGGCATAATCTAAAAAGTTCTAAATATACTTTATCAGAGGTTGAGCATAGGGAGGAATTTTTCAAAGTGCATATCCACTGGATTGGCGGACACTCATTCAACAAATGGTGAGCATCTGCTTATATAAGGCAAAAGGGGCATCATGAACATAACAGCCTTTCTGAGAAATACTGGAGTTGAGCTTATAGGGGGTTTTAAGTGCATAGGTGATGAGCGGAAGGGGAAGAGTGCACGGGAGTGAATATTTTGAAGGAGCCAAAGAAAACATTGGTGATCGTACATTTAAGGGTTGGGTATGATTTAGGACTTTTAAACGTAAGCATTAGATATTTTGTTCACTAAAGTTAATTCTTAACATTCAACAGAGTTGTAATGTTTTGTTCAGATCAGATTCTATAATTCACTTTCTAATTTAAGGGAAACTTAAAGCAGGTAATTTTCTGATGTGGAATGAGGCTCCATTATGAATTGAACCAGTTAGAAATGTGATCTTTTGTGAAAGATCATTAATAAAACGATAACTTTGGTTTATTTATATACCACCTAAGCGTTATATAGGAAACTTTGTTGGGTGCCTGGGGGTTTTGGTTATTATGTGATAATGGTCTCTGTCTTTACTGGTGGAGAGTTAGGTTAATTACAGATTAATTACATTTTGAGTGTTTTAGTTTTGTTCCTTGAAACTAGGCAAGACTACTTTTGATGACAATGAGAAAAAAATCATGTCAGACATTTTCCGTCTTCTTTTATAGCTGGAACATGAAAATGCCCAGTTAAGAAATGTAAATTTCTCTTTGTCTGAAGCCCTTCATGTCCACAAGCATGATCCTGGATGATGAAGGTGTTTTGGGCAGCATTGAGAATTCTTTTCAGAAGTTCCATGCTTTCTTGGATCTCCTTAAAGATGCTGGGTTAGTTCATTTCTCTTCATGGCGTTCTTCTCTTTGCGACTATAATGGTAGTTTGCTGAGGAACTGGAGCAATTTTCATCACTTACGTGGCCGTATTTAGCCAAATTTAGTGTAATTATAGGTAATATAGTTGACGTTTTAAAAGGAGGAATTAAATTTTTTAAGAAATGCAAATAGGGGAGCCTGCTTTGGTAGAGTGGGGAGCCCATTATAAAAGAGTAACCTGTAGACAGAGTAATTAGTAGGTACAGTTTTTTGTAAAGACTAAATTGAAAGCAGTTTTCATTGAAAATATTCGGGAATGGATAAGAATTTTCCTATCTTCCATTTACTTTGCTTGTTTGATAAGTTTGAATTAAAGTTATTTTTGTCTTAGACATAAAAATTATTATTAATCTGCAGGGAAGATATAGGTCAGTGGTTCTCAACCGTGAGCAATTTTGCTGAAAGAGGGAAGTGGAGATTGATAGTTGATGGAGTGGTGTTTTGTCAGTGAATGAGTTGGTGTTGGGAAGGAAGGAACAAACACATTCTTGGAAACTGGAGGAAAGGTGGTAAAGAAGTGTGGGAATGGAGGTGTGACTGGCAGTGGACGGGGTGCATGGTACATGTTGAAGCTGCTAGTGAGACAGTGGGATGTCTCCTAGAGGATGAATCTGGAAAGGGCTGAGAATTTGGGGGAGAGAGAGGCTTGTAGTATGGAGTAGGATGTTGGCTTTTAAGATTTTAGAAGTATTTCATGATTGTAGGTCTGGGGAAATCTAAACTGCTCTTCTGTGATTGTAATAACCTTTGTCTTTTCTCCTTTCCTCCTCTGGTCCAGGCTTGGGCAGCTGGCCACAATGGCTGGTATAGATCAGTCAGATTTTCATTGACTAGGTCGTCCCCAGATGAATTCTACTGTTAGTAGTCCACCTAAAGAAGAAAAGAAGGCACTTGAAGAAGAAAAATCAGAATCAAAGCAGAGTGCCCCAGGACCAACGCAAAATCTCCAAGTAAGTGGAGAGGACAACACTTAAGGATTCTAAGAGTGATTAGCAAAAAGGAAATGACCAAGTCAGAGAGAAAATAATAATGGTCAGTCTCTAATAGTTCACATGCTCGGGAGCTAGAAGACTCTGGAGTCCTCTCCAAATCTGAGATTAGTAAATGTGGGCCTGTTTCATGATACTGTATTGTTGTACATAAGAAAACTGGAAGTTCTTTAGAAAATGTATGAGTTAAAGCAAACTCTCCTTAATGAAGAAAGAAAACATTACAGAAAATATTCCAAATTTAAAATTGTATAAATGTCTGTTCTATTCATATTTTATCTAGGTTTCTATTTGTATGCAGTCAGCTTAACAATGAAGGAACACTAATGGAGGTACACGTACTGATATAATTTTTAAAATAAGTAATCTTGACATAGCTGATACGTAAGATATTACAGTGACTCACCTGGTCATGGGAACGGGAGGGGAAACCTGTCAGCTTTTCCTCCAGCCTCACTTGGAGCCCCCTTCACCCAGCTCAGCCAATCTCAGACTGGTCTTGGGAACTGACTGGTCTTGGGAACTGGTCTTGGGAACTGACAGTCTGGTCACAAACTATATTATATACTGTTTACATGTGCCTGGAGGATAGCAAAGAAATTAATTTTGTAGCAGACATAGCCTTGGATATAGCTAGGTTAAGCTGAGAATCACTTGGCAGGATATAATTAGAGAAAAACTGGCTCTGAAATCTTCTGAATAATCAATTGACTGTGTTAATAATAAGATCACAGAGTAACACTGAAGTTTTGAACTCTACTTTTGAATGGTTGGCTTTGTTCATCACTGAATTTTTGTCTTGTCTTTTGTCTTTCCCTCCAGTTTCAGAAAATTACAGGTGATGCTGGGATTCCTTTGCCTGTCGACACCTTCCATGTCCCAGTCTCTACTCAGGAGGCCTTAGAGACTTCCAAAGACAACCTGGGGGTCGCAGTCACAGAGCAGCGGCAGGAGTCTTTTGAAGATTTCATTGCTAGAACATGTTCTCCTTCAGCAGACGTCATTTCTGGAACTGGAAGTCAAAGAAAAGAAGAGGAATTACCTAGAAATACCAGGTCTTCCTCAGAGAAAATGACCAGAGCATAATATACCAAAAACTACTCTGCTAAGAAACAACCTGGGAAGGACCTGCATTCCTGCTCTGACTCACCTGTAAAGCAGAAAAGCAAAGGAATTGGGCAAAATAATTCTTTGCTTAATGAACCAATTAGAAGTGAGTCTTCGAAAAAACACATTTCTGTTAAGAAAGAGAGTACAATAGTGACTGTTTCTTCAAAGACAAATAAAAGTAAACTCAGTCTACTAGAACATTCTGAAAGTGATACTCTTGGATCTGATTGTGAATTTCCAGAAAGCATCCATATTCCATCACGCCTAACATAGGTCTAAATCTTTTAAAATCTCTTAAAATTATGTTTTTGCCTTCAAATTTTAATAAATTACTTACGTTTTTATTATAGCATATGGTGTTTTAAAATACTTGACTGGAAGCCATTAGAGAAAGATTTGTCTATACTTTTTTATTTATAATGAAAGTTTTGGTGTATTTTTCCTTGTGACAGTTTGCACCATTCATTCAGCTAGTGTTTACTGAGGGCTTCATATGTACAGTACTTTTCTGGGTGCTATTGCTTTCAGCAGTGAACAAAATAAAGCTTTTACTCTCCTGGAACTGACACTCTGTGGTGGGAGAAAACATAAACAACAAAACAGGGTAAGGGGTAAAAAGAGATGGGAATAATAAATGGAATAGTTTTACCATTTGGTTAACTGTCAAACTATTATAAATCGTATGGCCAGAAGCCATTGACATATTTTAATTCACAATAACCAAAGAGCATCAAACAATTTACCAAGGCACTTAACCGTGTTTATGGATTACAGCAACACTATGAGGTAGGGAACTATTACCATCCCCATTTATAGATGAGGAGTCTGAGGAGACATTATGTGAGTTGCCCAGAATTACACAGCTGTAAGTAAGTGGGAAGCTGGGATGTGACCAGAACCCATGCTCTTTTTTTTTAATGTATGGACTTTATTATGTTTCATTTCTTTCTGATTTATGTGATTTTTTTAAAGATTTTTTTGATGTCAACTATTTTTAAAGTCTTTATGGAATTTGTTACAGTATTGCTTCTGTTTTATGTTTTGGTTTTTTGGTCGCAAGGCACGTGGGATCTTAGCTCCCCAACCAGGGATCGAACCCTCACCCGCTCCATTGGAAGGCGAAGTCTTAACCACCGGACCACTAGGGAAGTCCCCTTCTGTGGTGATTTTTATGGCAGTTTTTTTAAATTTTATTTTTTATTGACATATAGTAGAATTACAGTGTTGTGTTAATTACTGCTGCACAGAAAAGTGACTCATTTATACATTTATATACATTCTTTTTCATATTCTTTTCCATTACGGTTTATCACAGGATATTGAATATAGTTCCCTGTGCTATACAGTAGGACCTTTTGGGGTTTTTTTAAATACATCCACTTTTTAAAAAATAAATGTATTTATTTTATTTTTGGCTGTGTTGGGTCTTCATTGCTACACACGGGCTTTCTGTAGTTACGGTGAGTGGGGGCTACTCTTCTATGCGGTGTGCAGGCTTCTCATTTTGGTGGCTTCTCTTGTTGCAAAGCATGGGCTCTAGGTGCATGGAGTTCAGTAGTTGTGGCACACAGGCTGCAGTAGTTGTGACTCGCAGGCTCTAGAGCGCAGGCTCAGTAGTTGTGGCAAAATAGTCAATAATTTAATACTGAATGGAGAATTAAGGACTCTAGAGCTAACCTTTGGAGAAAAGTAAGAACAGAAAAGATAAGATTTGGAACACTCATTATCCCTGTTTTCATATAACAGGGTTTCTTGTCATCCAACTATTCGTTATCTACATCCTAATTTTAAGGTGTCTATAGATTCCAGCCCTTCTAAGTCAGCAAACTGATCATGCTGTTTCAGCAAATTACTCACTGATGGATTCATAACATAAACATAATACCGTATAATAGAAATAAAATTCAACTTTAAAGTGAAATTCTGAATTTTAAAGATATACTATCATGAAGCCATTGTAAATAATACCAGAGATCTGCTGGGTTAAACATACAAAGCCATTGATAAATGAGGATGTGTAGTTAACAATTTAAAAAAGAGATACAATAGAATAGAAGTAAAAGAAAAAACAATTGAGTATCAAATAACTAAGAGAAGGCCTTGGAAAACTGTTGAATTTTTACCAGAATTAGCCTGTTTGAGCTGCTAACATTGAACATGCAGTGAAGGACAGTTTACTGTCCCATAAACCAGTTTTGCTGAAATAATCACTCAAAACAAAATGTAATTCTTTTTTTTTAATTGTGGCACTTGTGCTTAATTAAAATTTAACCTAAATTTTACTGGCTATAAGAGAAAATATACTGGATTCGTTTATATAATATTTTGACATAAGTTTCAAATGAAAATTATTTTCAAATGTATTTTCAATTACTCTTCAGTCACTACAGATGATTTTAAGTATATGGATTATTTTTTTCATGTACAAATCATCCTTGAAAAATAAGGATTCTTTTACTTGAGTAGGACTTATCTTAATCCAGAGATCAGATCTAGGCCCAATAGACAAAATTTTAAAACTTAAAATTTTCTAATAGTAAAAGGCACTTAAAAGGTTAAAACCTCCTAACAGACCAGCATTCTGACTATAGAATCAGCTGATTTATGGGTAATGAGCATTTTGTTATCAAAATACTCATCCACAGCTGAGTGAGCCTATAGCATGGATACATGGCAGATTTCTGTACCAGAAATTGGATGAGCTTGTGTGTGGATCTCCTTCCAAATGCTAAGATTTCAAGGGCTTAACTGAGACCAGAACAGCATTTTCCAAAGTTGCTAGAAACAGAGTCCTTTAAAATGTTCCACTGACAAAGGGTTGTAGAGCCAAATAAAGTTTAAAAACACTTCAGACCAAACTCTACTTAACAGTGAAATTCACAGAGCACATTATAGCTCATTCCACATCTCAAAAGTCCTGCAGTCACGACACATGTTTAAATTTACTGAACCCAGGATTTCTCAAGTTTATTTTACTACAAAATCCTTTTTCTTACTTTTTTTTCCTTTTTTGTTGACTTCATTCACTAATGTCCCATGGGAGCATAGGTGATATTCAAAATATTTAACAAACTTCAAGTGAAGGCGCTAAACAATCAGGAAGCTGTCTGACTAATTAGACTGACCCTAAAACTAGTGTTCTTTGGATCACTATTTAGAGGAAAAATCTGGTTTAAAACTGAGATCTTAATTGATAATCTAATGCCATCAATCTGCAAAGTTGCCTTAATTAGTAGGGTTTTTTCTTTCTTTTTTTTTGGTTACAGTTGCTGGACTTAAAGTGTAGCTGATATAATGTAAATCATTTCAGAAAGGTCAAATGTATGATGTCACATGTTCTCTAGCATCAAATCCATTTCACTAAGTCTAAAATAATCTCTTTGAAGAGACGCAATATTTTTTTAACCCTGGAAGGTTCGGTTCTAACCTTAAAATAAAGACACTTTTCAAAACTAAACTAAAAATTGAAAAAATAAATAATAAGTAGAAAAGGGCAAGAGCTAAAGTAAGAGACATTTTCACTGGCCATTAAAAAAATTCTCTTCTTAAATCTGATTTTTAAAAATTAATAGAAAAGACTGGCAATTAACTTATTTTCCCTGGTGACTACTGCCTGTTTGGGGTGATACAAACATTTACCTAGATAACTGTGCTTTAGGAGTAATAAGAATTATATTTTTGGTCTCTGTCCCAGTTTCTGCCACAGTTTCTAAAACCCTTGGGATTTCCTAAGTGATGAGATGATAATGGTGTCTTTTGTTATGTTAACAAGGTGATCTTTGGAAAGCACCTAAGGATGGGAGCGGGCAGCCTGTGGAGCCAACCTTGTGATTAGAGGTTGGAACTTTCAGTCCCACCCCCTTGCCCTCAGGGCAGGGAAGAGCCACTCAAGACTGAGCTCAATCGCCCATGGCCAATGAGTTATTCAGTCACGCCTGTGTCCTGAAGCCTCCATAAACCCCCAAGGACAGGGTTCAGGGAGCTTCCCAGGTGGTGAGCACATGGAGATTTGGGGAGAGTGGGCTCCATGCTTTCTCCTCATACCTCATCCTATACAAGTTTTCTATCTGGCTGTTGCTGAGTTTTATCATTTTATAATACACCGGTTAATCTAGTTAATAGAATATTTCTGTGAGTTCTATGAGTCACTTGGGCAAATTAATTAAAGCTAAGAAGGGGGTCGTTGGAACCTCTGATCTGTGGTACAAGGGTCAGAAGCACAGGTGACAACATATACTTGGTGACTGGCACCTGAAGTGTGTGTGTGCATTCCTGCTGGACTGAGCCCTTAACACGTGAGATCTGATGCTGTCTACAGGTAGATAGTGCCAGAATTGAGTTGAATTATAGGACACCCAGCCGTTTGAGCACTGCTACGCTCTCTCATTGGAAATGGGGTGCTCAGGACCACTTAATGCTTTCCAGGCTCTGGCTTCTGTGAGTTCATGACAACAGTAACCTCTGAAACATACACATGTACCTTTGCCACAAAAAACTTCTGATAGACACATAAGAAATTAACAAAAGTTGCTAAGAAAGGGGGTAAGGGACCTAACATTGGTTGGATGAGGGGGAAAAATATTCCAGAAGGAATTACTACTACTATCTATCTTTTGATAGTATGTGATGTTTAAATATGTGATCTCATTAGATTTTCCAAATACAAATAAACAATTATCATTTTTTTTAAAAAAAGGCTGAAGAAAATGTAGTTTTATATACTTCAGGAAAAAGAAAATTGAGGGAGGATTTAATTATAGTGTTCAGTAGGCCAAGAAATGTGAATAAAGAAAGAATTACTATAAAGGGGCCATAAAAATGATTTAGGAGACAAGACTTTAGGAGACACTTTCTGATAAGCAGAGCAGTAACTCTTGCCCATTTCCTTTGTTTTTGGCCACGAATGGTTAAAGGCTCCTCTGAGAGGGCTACAAGGGGACTAGTGTCCACATCAAGTGGATAGCTTAGATCCTGATACCAACTACTGGAAATTATCCAGGGCCCAGGAAAGAAGTGCTGGTAAGCTGCAGTTGCCAGCACAGTGCTTGGTAGATGTAAATATTTGTGTCTGCTAAATTAATGGTAAGACTATAATTCATAGTATCTTGCACACAAACTAGATTGGTAAGTTTTCAGTGGATGACTTTATTACCATTCAGAACTCAGTTAGATGGAACAGTACTCCTCAATGACTGAGAAATCAATCTTCCTCAATCTTCATGTATCACCATCTGCAAACATTGCTCTCTGTCACAGATTACCTGCCTTCAGCTATGGATGAGACAGTGAGACGCATTTCATTCTCCTCTTCCTGGACACACAGAACAATGACCTTTTCTAACCTCCCTTGAAGCCAGGCAGAGGTCAAGTTTTTGCATTCTTGTTGAAAGGGTATGTCAGGCCTGGCCAGGAGGTATTATGCATGATTGCCCATGTTCCCTTCTGCTGTAGTTTAGGTAGTCATGCATTTAAGACAACACCTCAAGGTGGAGGGGGCATGGGTTCCTGATTCACTACTTGAAAGCAATCTGCTAAGAATGAACCACCTAATTCACACGGGTCTCTGACAAGAGAAATAAACATTTATTAAGTTAAGACACTTGGCTTTCAGGAGTGTTTGTCATACTACCTAGCATCAATTACCTTGAGTAATTCATTGCTAAACCTGTACACTGGTAATAACCACGGACTAGTGATGAGTCTACTTAATTCCAACCCTCTCCGTTTCTCATTGCTGATTTACTCTATACTCACCAGAAATTATTTTTCACAGGACTTCTTGATGACCATGTCAGTCTAGAATTATCCATAGTACCTCTATGTCTATCTCTTCCTCCAATTCAACTTCCCAGTAGGGGACTGGCATTACCCCTCTGTGTAGATACAACCATGGAGGATCAGGTCCTAACGAGATCATATCTAGAAGGGCCCTGTTCTGCAAGGTTAATGGTTTATTTTGCTATACCTTGGATTCATATGTTGATTTAAAATAAAAAGTGACATGATGTTTGAAGGTTGAAGCTGAGTGGCTGAACCAAATTTCTATAATCAAATTAACATATATTTTCCCCCTGACTCTGTACTAGGTCATTCCTTAAAAATTATTTTTTCTATCCTATGAATCTATATGTTTACATGAGCATTAGTTATTATTCCCAACGTCTATGTTATGGACGGAAAATAGGATTCTTCTCGTGTCCCAACTCAAATCAAACAGTAAAGCATTGTTTACATTATACAAGGCTTACATTGCACAGGACTGTTTATATTCTACAAGGATCCTGAGGTCATGTCTAGACCCAATGGGGAAAAATGTCATAATAGATTAGTAAGGACTGTAATGAAGATGGAAGGGGAAAGTGGTGGCATATGTGCTAGGCATTTATTTCCCCAACTGAGGTCATTTCCTTGTCATGTATCACAATGCTAATGTAGTTGCTCATGTACTGCAATCCACTGCCCACCCATCCACTCATCTAACATTTTTGAGGACTTAATCTGTGCCAAGGACCCTACTCTGTGCCTGAAAGGCAAGTGAAAAGTACAACCCAGGTCTTTCCTGAAGGAGCACATAAAGGAAGACTGATCTCTGAATAGTAAGTGACACAAGATAATGGCTGAATGGGTGGTTGCTTTTATCATGTACTTGCAGGATAGAAAGCAGAGAGAAAAATAGCTCCAAAGAGTTGGACAGTTACATTATCATTGATTTTCGAGTGACCACCAATTAAAGGGCATGCTTAGCAGCTAGAAATGAGGACCTCATTAGATGATTACAAGAGCCAGACACTTTCAAAACTTTCCCCTAAACTCTCAGTTCCATTTTCATTTCATGAAGAGACAGCTTGGGAAGTCAGAGGTCACACTCTTGTATGTCCACAACAGGGATGATTTAAGGCACTGGTAAGCTCCTGCTGAGCTGCCACCTAAGGTCATACGACTGTGAATCATGGCGGGATATAATGACTTGGGCAACATTCTTTCCTGCAAATACGTACAAGATAGATGATGAATAGTATTGAAGTATAATATATGGCGCCGATCATGAATTTAAATTCCCTCAGAAATGGAGGAGAGACAATTAGCAAAGGGCATTCTTGACTTCGTTGAGCAGCAATGCCTCTCTGACTCCTGAGACACTCATTTTCAGCAGTCAGGCCACAAGATGTGTCTTCAATTTCTGCAAAATCTAGTTCTAGCTAGATTTTGGGAACTAATGGGAACATGACCTTAATGGATGTCTCATGTTTCTCATGCAGTGTGGCTGTGGAATTTTACGGGATGGAGTCAACAAAAAAGACAGGTCCTTTTTTACAGCATTCTTTATATCTGTTCAATCTTGTCACTACCATAGTGTCCTACTAAAAGGACGTTTCAGGGACTGTGTGAGGCCTGGTACAGTGCGTTTTTATAGTCAGAGTGGGTCAGCGGATGGAGAATCACATGAGAGAAAACAAGAGGATGAGGTGCTATTCCTGGCTCCAGCTTCACCTCAGAGAATGAACTTGGCAGAAGCACTTAACCTCACTTTGAATCTTTGAACCTCAGTTTTCTCATCTGTGAAATGAGGAAAGAACATCTGCCCCTTTGCTCCCTCTCAGGATTGTTGGAGGATTAAACAGATCAGGGCTATAACCTGAAGTACAGTGAACTCATGAGGAAAAAAATTAGACATCACTTAACTGTATAATATTCTTTTTAATCATTACTAATTTCCAAAGGTGAAGAAAACCTTGTTTAAAAAAAATATGTAAGCTGATTGTTTTTCTGGAAACAAAATAAAGGCTCAACTAGCAACCCTGCATTATAAAAGAGAACCTGAAATGCACATTCCAAATCTACTTCGAGACAGAAAGACCCCCAAATTCCTTCCAGTTTCCTAAGATTTTTCCACTATAATTTTTTTTCGTTATTGTCTTCTTCATAAAATGTTAGTTATATTTTGGGGTTTTGCTATTGCATAGTTTAGCATATATAAGGAAATCGTCTTTCCAATTCACTAATAAAAAGGGAGTACAGGAGAGAAGGAAGAGAGGGAAGAAGGAAGGAATAAATAGAGAACAAACCCACGTGGCTAGAAGAAACTGACCTGAGAAGACAAAACAATTCATAATTTAAAATACTATATAATACAAATGAAGTTAAAGATGTGTTTGCCCAGAAGAGGACTGACTTGAAGTAAACTGATACGATTTTCTGGATAACACCCTGTATTTCCCTGCTTTAGTGAAACAGTCACTCATAGAAGAGCTCTATCTACAGGGAAATTATGAAAGAAATAATCTTCATTTCTCCATGATTCTTTAAAACCAAATTGGACTTTATTCCTTCTTATTTCTCTCTCAAACTCCACTCTTTGACATAGAAAATAGCATTCTGGAATGACTTAGAATTAGAGATCAGTCAATATTTCATGATTTTAAGGTTCTTCACTATGAACAATGTGAATTTGGACCCAATAATCCTAATCCTAGCTTTTTCTTTAGCTCTATAGTTCTATTAGGCCATGTTGTTAGAGCACTGTTTACACTTATTGCCAATAGTCTCTGGATTGGAGGTCAAACTGTTACTTACCTTCTTCAGCATACCCTTCAATGATTAAATGCCCCCAAGGACTTTTGAGAATCATTTTCATCTTGTAAATATTTTTAAATTGACATCTTAACTTTATAGTTGCTTCCCCTGTGAGGGAAAGAGACTAGGGTGATGGAGGGTTTTTGCTTCTTACTTTGTATTTTTTCAAGTACTTATTACTTTTTAAATTAAAATCAAGGAACCAGCACAAGAATGCTAGTAATGTGTGAGTGAGGTGTAATGCTTGGTGTGCATAAGGGTTCAATAGTCCACTGTGAGAGTGCAGCCTTTTGAACAACCTCAGTGATAAGTGGGAACCACTTGTCCAAGACTATTTTATTTAAGATGCAATACTCATTTCTATCCCCTTCAATACATTTTAAGTACCCCAAGCTAGAATAATGGGGCTAGAGGTACAAGAAGAATATTATACCAAACAGGGGCAATATAAAAAAACATTACAATCAAATTTTCCTTATTAAAAATATGTCAAAAACCTAAATACACTATTATTCCACGGAGTTTTAAGATATATTAAAAACATTGTGATAGGATGTTTCAAAAATTATGGTACAATCCCCTTCTGACACCCTCATTCCTGAGTCACCACTTCAGCAGGACTGCGCTTTGGCATACGCAACCCACATGATGAGACAATAGCAAAAGAGCTTGATGGCTCAGTTGCCGAGGACTAGCCCACTAGGTTCTGAAGACAAGTGGACCAGGTGCTCCCACTGTCCATGCCAACCACCAAACCTGTGAGTGAGGCTGTCTCAGACCAGCTCTCACTCAGCTGATCCATCAGTTGACTAAAACTGCATGAAGGAGCCCAGATAAAACCAAAAGTAAACACTACCCAGATGAATCCAGTCCCAAATTGCCAAGTAACTGCTATTTTAAGCCACTAAGTTTTTTGTTGTTGTTGTTTTGTTTTTTATATCTTTACTGGAGTATAATTTCTTTACAACGGTGTGTTAGTTTCTGCTTTATAACAAAGTGAATCAGTTATACATATACATATGTTCCCATATCTCTTCCCTCTTGTGTCTCCCTCCCTCCCACCCTCCCTATCCCACCCCTCTAGGTGGTCACAAAGCACCGAGCTGATCTCCCTAAGCCACTAAGTTGTGAGGTGGTTTGTAATACAGCAAAAGCTAATCTATACTCTAATACGATTTGGTCAAGTGGGTTTATCCTTGAGAATGCAAGGTTGGTTCAGTATTGGCCAATCAATTCATGTGATTCACTGTATTAGTTAAAAAAAAGGAGAAAATCATATCATTCTTTTTAGATAGAGGAGATAAAAAGCATCCCATGAGGTTCAAAATCTATTGGGTAGGGTAAATTTTATAAAACTAGATCCAAATAATAACTATCTTTCCTTGATAAAGGCTATACACCAAAAATACATGGCACATGTCTACACTAACAAAAATTATTATACTACTAATTTTTTTAAAAACTTAGCATTTCCTTTAAGGAGGGAATTGAGATAAAGATTTCTAACATTACTGGTCTATTGGAACTGACCTTTTTGGAGCTGTGTATTGAGAGAAATAGAAAGAGAGAGAAGGTTTAGAAGAATATAGATAAAAATGTCATATTTATAGATTGTTTTGATTATGTATTTCATTGGAAACAAAGGGAAATCAATAAGCTATTAAATCTAAGAAAAGAGCTCAACATAGGGGCTGGAAAAAAATTAATACACCAAAATCAATTGTGTTCCTCCATAGCATCAATATCTAGATACAACACAAGATGAATTTACCATAGTAACAAAACCTATAGAGAGTATGGGGTTTCACCTAATAAATTATGCAGAAAATCTTCATAATGAAAACTTTATTAGAGGACACATGAGTAAAAGAAATATATATCACAGGTATGGATGAGATGACTTGCTATAAAAATATAAATGTCCTTATATTAATCTATAAAATTAAATGCAACTGTAATAAAAGGCCAAGCTTTTTTTTTTTTTTTTTTGAGGGACAGCATAAAAAAGTGATTCTAAAACGTATCCGGGGGACTTCCCTGGTGGCGCAGTGGTTGAGAATCTGCCTGCCAATGGAGGGAACGTGGGTTCAATCCCTGGTCCAGGAAGATCCCACATGCCACGGAGCAACTAAGCTGGTGCACCACAACTGCTGAGCCTGCACTCTAGAGCCCACAAACCACAACTACTGAAGCCTACGAGCCTGAAGCCTGTGCTCCGCAACAAGGGAAGCCACTGCAATGAGAAGCCTGTGCACCACAACAAAGAGTAGCCTCCTGCCCCACCCCTCGCTGCAACTAGACAAAGCTCACAGGCAGCAATGAAGACCTAATGCAGCCAAAAGAAAAAAAAAGAGCAGATTGCTCTATCTCCTATACAAAATTAAAATAAAATAAAATAAAATAAAATGTATCTGGAAGAATAAAGTTCTCCATATAGCTAAGGTAGTTTTGAAAAATAAGCTCAAAATGGAGAATGTGCCCTATACATTAAGATATATTGGGAAGTCATGATAGATAAGAACTGTGTGATGCCCTTGGAAGAAATGGCAAACAAGAAAACAAATCAAACAGGTGGCCTAGAAATAGAGCTATATACAGATAGGAAGTTGGCACATGAAAGAGATGGAATCATAGTCCAATGGAGGAAGCTGAATTACAGCTTTTGGGGAAACAGTCTCATTTTGAAAAGAGATATGAGACTGGATCTTAACCTAGTGATATCACTTATGTTGTACCCAGTCCTATATAGCTCACCTAATCTTCACAAAAAAATCCACAAGGCATAAACTATTATCCTCATTTTACAGGTGGAAAAACCGAGGTATGAGAGATAAAATGACTAGCCTAAGAAGTACATGATGGAGCTGGAACTTAAACCCCACAGAAATCATTCTATTAACCATTATGTTATATAATTCCACCTAATGTACAAAACTAAAATACAATAGTTTTAATATCTAAATGTGAAAAATAAAATCTAGAGAGAATAAAAGAAATTGCTAGGTAGTATATTTGTCATTTCAGGGTAAGAGATGAAATAGATCTTTGAAAAATAAAGAAGCATACATTGTATGAAGCAAAAGTGATGAATTTAACTATATTAAAATTATAAATTTATTAATATAAAAAATCTGATTTAAAAAAATGGGCAGAAGAGCTGAATAGACATTTTTCCAAAGAAAACATACAGATGGCCAACAGGCACATTAAAAGATGCTCAACATCACTAGCCATCAGGGAAATGCAAATCAAAACCACAATGAGAGATCACCTCACACATGTCAGAATGGCTATCATAAAAAAGAACAAAACTAACAAGCCTTGGCGAGGATGTGGAGAAAAGGGAACCCTGGTACACTGTTGGTGGGAATGTTAACTGATGTAGCCACTAGAGGGGTGGGATAGGGAGGGTGGTTACACAAGAGGAAGAAGATATGGGGACATATGTATATGTATAGCTGACTCACTTTGTTATAAAGCAGAAACTAACACACCATTGTAAAGCAACTATACTCCAATAAAGATGTTAATAAAAACAAAAACAAAACAGAACAACCATATAATCCAGTAATTCCACTCCTGGGTATATATCTGAAGAAAACAGAAACACTGATTTGAAAAGATGCATGCACCCACATCCAGTGTTTATAACAGCGTTGTTTACAATAGCCAAGATATGGAAGCAACCTAAGTGTCCATCAACAGATGAATGAATAAAGAATATGTGCCATATATACACAATGGAACACTGCTCAGCCATAAAAAATGATTAAATTGTGCCATTTGCAACAACATAGATGGACCTGGAGGGTATTATGCTTAGTGAAATAAGTCAGACAAAGACAAATACTGTAATGATATCACTTATAAGTAGAATCTAAAAAATAAGACAAATGAATGAATACAACAAAACAAACAGATTCACAGATATAGAAAACAATCTAGTGGTTACCAGTGGGGAGAGGGAAGCGAGAGGGGCAAGATACAGACTGGGAATTAGGAAGTGCAGACAACTATGTATAAAATAAATGAGATAAAAGGATATATTGTAGGGCATGGGGAATATAGCCAATATTTTATAATAACTTTCAATGGAGCATAATCTATAAAAATATTGAAACACCATGTTGTACACCTGAAATTAACATAATACTGTAAATCAATTATACTTTAATAAAAAATTAGAATTTTATGTACAATAAAGGATACCAAAGTCAGACTGAAAAACAGTTGATGGGTAGAAGACATATACATTATCTAAAACCCAATAAAGGACTCAAAATCTGAATACAAAAACTTTTACATCTCGAAAGACACAGAATACTCAATAGAAAAATGAGTGAAGGTCATGATAGGCAATTCATAGAATGGAAAACATGAATAGCAAGAAAGTATATGAAGACCTAACTTTTCTAGAATCAGAGCAATGCAGAATTAAAACATCTTACTTCATATGAATCCATACATGCCAAATTTCCAGAAGTTAAAATGCAAATTATGCTGTGGAGCAACTACGCCTGCGCACCACAACTACTGAGCCTGCGCTCTAGAGCCTGGGAGCCACAACTACTGAGCCCACGCGCCTAGAGCCTGTGCTCCGCAACAAGAGAAGCTACTGCAATGAGAAGCCTGCGCACCGCAACGAAGAGTAGACCCCTCTCGCTGCAACTAGAGAGAGCCTGAGTGTAGCAACGAAGACCCAATGCAGCCAAAAATAAATAAATTGATTACTTTTTAAAATGCAGATTAACAGCATGTGGTGACAAAGGATATGGCAAGAGAGAAATTCCAAGTATTGCTGGTGAGGGGAAAATGGTACAGCTATTCTGGGGAGGAATCTGTGAAATAAGGCATGTATATGACTTCTACCTCAGCCATTCCACGGCTGCACTGTTACTCTGCACTGTTACTCAAGGGGACATGTGGAAAGAGTGTATTAATGCTTTATGGTGGACATAAAGTGTTGAAAATAGCCTAAGTATGTATCACCAGGGTAATGGATAAGCAGAACATGGTATTAACATATGGTGGAATATTAGACAGTGGCCAGAAGCAATCATTTCTATGAAGCAACATAGACAAATTTTAAAACAATAATTTTGTGTAGAAAAAATAAAAGAATAGGATGTGATTTTTAGTCGATACTAGTTTTGCAAAAATTAGAAAATACAAGACAATTCGGTATTTCAAATATATACATATGTTTAAAATAACTATGAAAGGTGAGTTGGGAAATTACATATTAAATGGCCCAAATGGTGCTATATAGGGGAAAATAAAGGAAATAAATCTGGCGGAGGAACCTCAGGGCCAAAACCAATCTTAAAAGTATTAGAAAATTGAGTGACCATACACACTGATGATAGAGTGACATGAACTGAGGCATATGGTCCCTTTTGAGTAAATGCCTTAAATACAAACTAAAAAAATAATGTCATAAGATTTACAAGCACTATAAAAATATTTAGCATTATTGCAGTAGATAGTAGAAATATATAACTTTTCAACTTAAATAAAAACAAGACTGATGAAATATCATCTTTGTTCCCATGTCATCCATGCTAAGGAAGAAATAATAAATCAGCTTTTAAGATAGAATTTTTTACAATGAGAGATTAAAAAAACAAAGAAAAAGAAACCCTGTTTATCCCATGAAGGGAGAAAAAAACAATTTGAAAAGTCAGAGTAGAACTCTCTGAGGACAATATTTAACATCAATTTTTGTAAAACAGAATTTTAAGAAGCTGGTTTTGAATTGTTTATAGAGTTTCTAATTAGCATGCTGAGGAAATACAGGGTCCATCTTAATCCAGAAGCAAATAAAAAGTTCTGACTCTTAAAATTCTAGGCTCTAGAGTAGGTGCGTGCTGGTGTGCTGGTGTGTATGTATGTGTGTGTGCACATTTGCTGTGTGTTTTCAATAAACTCAAGAGTACATAACGGTGTATGTTATTACATTGTAACAATTCTTGAGCAAGTCTAACTGAAGGTCAGTAGCAAACAAGTAGATGCCGCTTAGGTGGCCCCCCAAACTCTCAGGTAATGCGCAGATCTGGCTTGGCAATCATGTTCTGCTTTTAGACATAATGCATTTTCATGTTCTTGTTAGCACTGAAAGACTAACTTGAATATTCTGCAACTGATGAAATGGACAACAGAGCAGTAACCTAGAGTTTACAAGTATTTGGGGCAGTAAAACTTTAGTTCTAGATTTAACTTGGATTTTAGTCCTAATTTAACTTGGATTTTCTACAACGCATTTTTTTTTCTATAAACTGGAGGTATATACCACCATAATCCTAAAAAACCTGTGACTTTGGGCTTCAGGGGTCTAAGCCTTCTCTCTAAGTGACTGAAAGGTACAACTGGATATTAGACCCGTCTAAAAATTGTCCTTTTCTGTCCTCACATACAAGGGTTCAGCTTGATTTCTGGATAGCTGTCATTAAAAAAAAAAAAATGTGCAAAGAGCTAATGCCTTTTGCTACAAGACAAAACAATTTCTCCTGGACATGCAGTAATAGGAGGCAATGCCATGTGTTGGAAGCATGCACATATTTTATGATAGATATTAATCTGGAGGTTAACAGCTAGGTGCTCTGGTTGAAGTAGTTTATTTCAAACATACATATAATGTTAACCCACTTTGTAACAAAGCCTTCAACATTTCATATGCAAATTCGTTTTTCTTTCTAGTTTAAGCCCAAGGAAATCCCTATAAATCTTGTCTCCAAAGAGAAAATATAAAGAATTCATAAGATTAAAGAGTTCTTATCAATTGTATAAAAAACTAGAAATGTACTAACTAGACAAAAATGTAGACGTCTAAGAGAACGTCCAACAAATAGAAAAGTAGAGCACTGCACTGAGATTGCAATCCTGAGAAAAATACATTATTTCTAAATGAAGAAGTAAAAGGAGATAGTATAAATTGAAGCCAGAAGAAAAATTTAAAACCTACAAAAATACGAGTCAATACAAAGTTAAAAACCCATTAATTTTACTATATACCCAAAGGCTTCACAAAAGATCTCATGAATATCACAAATCAAAATAAAACAAACAAAAGCCAGAAATCTTGTTTTCCCCAAATTGTACTACTACCTGCTTACTGCTTCAGTGGTAAGAAGAAAAATTACCTTCAAACAGTTAAATTGTATACCTACTTATATTTTAACTCTTAGGTGGATTTGTTATATAATATATATGATCTTTAAAGAAAACTTGTTGATTGTTTATTTTGGCATCTGTTAGGAAATTCCTATTTAATTAGATAAATCTCCTTAGATAACTCTTAAATAAAAATAGATGCAAATATAGTATGTTTCATATCATTCATTTTAGACCTCTAAGAGTTGGAAAAGCTCAACCTGGAGAAGAAACTAGTTTTATTGAGGGAAGAAACTACTTTCCAGTTTAGAAGAGGAGGGATTATCCCATTTCTGTAGAGGAAGCAATCAGAAAGATACAAAAAGAATGATCCTTGCCTACTGCTAAGGCCAGAACTACTGTGAATATTGTACCAGATCTTGTAAAAACAGCCACTGTGCTGGCACTCACAGGCCTGGGTCATGGTGTGTTCAACAATAAAACTTTGTTCCAAAGGATGGAACTCCTTTGGGCCAAAAAGCTTTCACCTGCATTATTCCATTAACCTCACTGTTTTGTTATGGGAAATGTGTTTATTTTTTGAAATGACATTGAAATATATCCTTAAAAGAACACTTTAGGTCTCAACAAGATTCTCTTCTCTTTCAGCCAACACATTACCTTTTAGAAATCAACAGTCTACTTCTTTCTTTAAATCATCACATTTCAAAGCTGTAGCAGCTAATAAATGTTAATGTGATTTTTCCAAAACTGCAATCTCCCTAAATTTCTATGCTGTCTTCTTTATCCTGTCTTTTCAAGGTAAAGGTATCTTTCCAGTTTTCTTAGCATTATCAGGATTATGGATTTTGTTCATTGTTAAAGTTCGTTATTTATGGACATAAGTTAATGTAAATGCAAAAATATCTCGTATTATTCACAAGCTGGCTGACTTAAATCACTCTCTCTTAAAACAACTTTACTGCTCTCCAATCTGTTCAAATGCACGGAAATATAAATTCAGGATGATGTGGCTTTTCTGCAATGCTTTCTTTTCAGGCTGCAGTCTACATGACAGTGTTATATCTTATCCTTGCTGCTGTTGTTGTTCAATCTATAAAATCTCTCTTGAAGACCCCCAAAACAGCTTGTAATTTAAACTTTTACAAGTTTGGTGACTTTTACTTTGGTGACTCACTGTTTTACTTTTACTTTTACTTTGGTGACTCACTGTTTTCAAATTGCCATCTCTGACCATATCCCCCTTCCAGGGGAATTTATGCAGACTCTTAACCCATAATTGCTTTACTCTTTACCTCTATTTCTGGGTTCTTAAATTAACTGTTACATCAGTGTGCTTCATTACTCAAATTATTTTTTCTTAGGAACTTTTCCTGGAAGTAAGTTCATGCTATTTTTGACAAGCAAACATTTGACTTCTGAAAGAATTCTTATGGAAATGGGTTTATATCCCAAATGCACCACCAAAAATCTTTGTGACCTTGCATAAACGTCCCTTACCATTTCAGGTGCTATCTTTACTTGACTCCAAAGTGAACTGATTAAAACTATGAGCATCTAGCTGTTATGCACTTTTGTCTCAGTTTGGTCAGTGAAACTCTCAAAAATCCATCAGATTTTCATTATTTTTATCATTAGCCTGTTTGTATAAAATAAGTTACCATTTATGGAGCCAGTGTTCTCCTTTATTCCGGCATCCAATCATTGTAAATATTTCTCATGGACACATTGTTAGAAGGCCTATGAATAACCTGGCCTCTTACTGATTCTCCCTTTTGGAGTCTTACTAGCCAGACTTCCCCAATAACTTTCAGAGAGAGTTTTCCCCCTTTCCGGGTCTTCTTTTTGACTTCTATACGCCATAGAACTTTCAAAAGTCATCACACCAATACTAATATTACCACATACCCTCCAAAAAGCTCCAAGCTGTTTATGCCTATTCATTAAGTTAATACTTTATCAAAACTTGTCCAATTAAGTAGTTTTAGCACAGATATTTTACACATTTTAGCCCAGACATGCTCTGTTTAAGGCTGACAGATCCATTAGGAATTAACTTTCTGGTACATTTTCCCTCTGACATTTTCCTCACAACTGGGTTTCCTCATAACCGAGCCATCAGTTATCTCTTGCCTATAGAAAGGCAGATAAGAGAAAAGAAAGCTAAGTGAGAAAAGATATGTAAATAGACTAGCACAATATTGGACACATAATAAGTATTCAATAAATGATAGCAAGTATTCTTACCCTTATCCTCACATTAGTTTATATGTATTAAAAACTGATTACTGGACTCAACTCTTACTTCCATTGCTCATTAGATCCTCACAGAAACCTTGGAGGAAGCAAGGTTTTATCCCCATTTTACAGGTTGGGAGACTGCAGCCTAGAGGGCTTAAGTACCTTAACTGAAGTCATATAGTCAAGAAATAAGCCTATATTTGTCACAATCACTTGCCCATGCTTTGACGTGACACCATCACCCATCATTTACCCAGCTTCACCAAGGTACTACTAAATTTTTTACTCTTATTCTCTTCTCTTTGCTTCATACTGCCATTGTCACCAGCCCACTCAAATTCACTTTTAATTTTCCAATGTTAATGAAGGGAGTAGAAGGTGGAAATTGAGGTTAAAGGAGGAAACTTTAATGTTATTCAAGGATGACTTCATCTTAACTTTCAGCCTTCGTCTACCCATTCTCTGCTCCAGTCACACGCAGAGTATTTGCTATCTCTTCCATAAGTCTTGACTTTTCTTGTCTTTATGCCACTTTTCTTTTCTCCATTTGCAATGAATCTCCCTTTCCCTTGGTTCTTCACAATTTCTTACTCCATACTCTCCATTAAAATTCAAATCTACCTTTAAAGCCCAACTCATATACCAGTTCTGTCCTACAGTCTCCTGGATCTGCCAAGTCAGAACTAACCACTTACTCCTCCATGCTCCTGCAATGGCAATGATGTTAGAAGGGCGAGTGATTTTACAGCTCGCTCACCACCTGTGGGAAATATGTCCTATTTGCCCTTCCACATCCGTTCTCCACCCAACTCTATATGGATGGCTTGCATGGCCTATCTTAGTAAGTTGTCCTTGCTCTGGCTTCTGTTTGGCTCACCAATGAAGAGTACCAATAGAAGATTGTAGGGAATGAAGGAGGGGAGTGAAGTTAGGGTATTAATTCTTGCCAAATTGCTGGGAGTTGGCCACATCCCCCAACTAACGTATAGTGCTTCTCTGTGGGGCGTCACAGCATCTTTGGGGAGGACTCTCTCTCCAGCAAGGCTTCCTTTCTCTTTCATCTCCTATAAAGTAGCCACACTTTTACTGAACCCAGGGCACTACACTATCTCTTGATTCTCTACATTGGGCTCAATTTATCCTTATTGATGTACCCCTGATTTCCTGCTGAGACCCTGTCTGATGAACTTCGTAATATGCTCTTCTAAGCTGTTAATTTTACAAACCACATTATTACACTTATTAGAAGAATGTCTTCAGGACGTGTCAGTAAGCTCTGATTGATGATAATGGTAAACAGCTAGAACTTATGGAACATAAAGTATGCTTTGGTTACTCTCTTGAGTACACCGTGTGCATTATTCTAATTAATTAAAATCACTATTAGCTAAGCAAGGCACACAGATGCTAAGAGGTTCCCAGAAGTAACTTGCTCGTGGTCACTCCAGTGTCTCAGTAGTGTTTAGGACTCAGATCTGTCCAAAGCCTAAACCTTAAGTTCTAGGTCTAAGCAGTGGGTCTCCAACTTGAGTATGCATCAGCATCACCAAGAGAGCTTGCTGAAACAGGTAGTGGGCCCCAACCCCAGAGGGTCCAAGTCTGTAGGCCTGGAGCAGGGCCCAAGACTTTCATTTCTAAAAATTCCTACGTGCAGCTGATGTGCTGGTCTGGGTACCAGACTTTGAGAACCACTAGTCCAGGCATTTTAGGTCCAGAATTTCAGGTGTTAGAATAATTTTCTGGTGATAAATGTCCAAAAAAAAAAAAAAAAGCACTGCATTTTTCTGTTTGTAAGGAGGTAATACATTCAATCTTAAAGAGTCAATAATGGGGCTAAGTATTTAAGAAAGAAGAGTTATTCTCCGGGAAGATGGGAGGAGATGGACATTCTAAGGACAGGAATGCCCTTTCAGGAAACTTGCAAAGGGAACAGAAAAATAACATAGTAAGATTCTGCTATCCAGTGTTCACAGAACATGAGTGGGATACTCTTGACTGTAAAATGGGAAGCCAACTTTTGCTCACCATATACATACCTTATTCAGTACAAATGTTTATTAAGAATCTCCAAAAGCTAGACATTAGGCATCAGGGCTACACTGATAGAGCAGATAAAGTGCCTGGCCTCAGGGAGCTTGTGCTTCAGATGATGTACATCAGCTAGACAGACTGAATGATGGATACTATATTGGGTTCACACATCGTCTCAAGAAAAAAGTATATCCATAGACGTGATCCAGGAGTCAAATGGCAAAAGACCTAGCCTCAAAGTGTTAATTTCATTAAATGGTAGGTAAAAATTATTTTATATGCCGAGATAGGCTCTGCTTAAAAGACACACTATTCCTCCAAACATATTATACAAGCCAGTTTATGAACCTGTGACTTTTTCTAGGAGAAATGTTGCCTTCTTTCCCAAGAAGGGAGCGGTAGGGGTCGGGGTGGAAATAGTTTCATCATCAGAGGCACAGTCTCACTACTACTGCTCAGCTCCAATTCGCAACCTTCTGAATGGTTTCCAGACTAAGTCATTTAGCAAAGTGATGAAGAAAAAATGGCCCATTAATCTTATGATGCGTGTTATAACTTAACTCTGGGTTTAGCATAGGAAAAATATTATTTGCATTGATTAGAAATATGCTTTATGGCTGCATATATCATTCACTCTGAACATTCTAAAATTATTAGCTGGGTTGACATGATGAACTGCACAGGAGTACTTCTAGATGGCATCTCAATGTCATCTGTTACTCACATCATATAGGTCTAGGAATCAATATGTATTTTACTCAATATGAGATCTTATTCCAAACACCAAAAATATGCCTGTTTTTATTCAATGGTTATCATCACGAAACTACCAGCTAAACATCATTTAGAAAATTCAAAGCAAGTAAATTACTGTATTAACTGTCCAACTATGATTATGACTTTCCTCCACTTATAGCTGAACCTAATATAATGATCTGGTCAGTCTGACTAGGAGGATTTATTCATTAATTTACTCAAATGTTCTGAGGTATATTTTGAAGGACTTAAATTATGGTCTGGTTTGTGGGATCCAACAGTAAGGGTGCAGGTTTATCTCCTACAAGCTCTGTGACCTTGCCCAAGTGACTTAGCATCTCTGAGCCTCACTTTCCTAATCTGTAAAATGGAAACAATAATAGAACCCAAGTTGTAAAGCTGAAGGAAAAAAAGTAATATGGTAATGTATTTTGGCACGAAAGAGCAGTTACGCTGATGGTCATTATTTGTGAATACTGTTGCTAAGATTACTGAAAACCTGTTGTGTGTTAGGTGCTGTTCAAGGACTAGAATTTTAAGACTGTTCTTCACCTTTATCCCAGTTTTACCTGCAAAGTTCTGCCATGCACTGGAAAAACATACTGGTATTTCTAGGGAAGGGGACCACTCAGGTGACATTTTTGTTTCACCAGGTATATAAAGTATACAAAGGTTATAGTGTACCTTTTAAGTCCTTTGGACGTCTAGTTACCTTTCACTAGAATGATTCTAGTAGATCCTGATAGATACCTGAGACAAGGTCAGGTCAGTGATGTTGGTACCTTTTCTGGCTTAAGAGCATAGGGCAGAAACACAGGAAGAGAGGTCTTCCTTTTCGACTCCTGTTACTAAGAACCCTCTCGAATAATGACAATCTGAAACAGATCACTACATTGTTGCATGTTGTAGAATCAAAGCAGTGTACAAAGCAAAGAGCACTGGCCTCCATTATACTTGCATTTCACTTGAGATTCACTTTTCTAGACCGTGGAGAAAGCAGATGTTTCAACACTTTCCAGGTACTGGAATATTACAATCTGGCAATCTCCACCACTGCATGTTTGATCACACTATTCCCTGCAAATGGAATGCTGTTCCATCAAGGTCAGATTGACCAGTGCAAATACCTGATTTTATCATACGGTCAGAACCAAATTAACTTACTGAAATTCTGCCCAGCTCAGGGTCTACCTTCTCTGTGAAACCTCCTGTGAGATCCCAAGTTACAAACAACTCTATCTTCTTCAGAAGACACTGTATACTATATAAATAGTAATTTACATATAAATATATGTATATGTGTGTGTATTTCTTTGTTACATTAAGTTATAACTCCTGTGGTTTCTCTTCTTAACTAAACTGGACCCCCTTATCATCACAGTGGCCATGTACATCATTGTATCCTCCAAAACATCCAGATAATAATATCACGGATTCAGTATATAGTTGTTTAATAGAAAACAACTAACCACTGCAGAATACTAGTGTCTCTCAAGGTGTGTTCAGTGGATCATAAATCCTATGAGACAGTCCACGAAGGAAAAGATTTCAAGTAAATTTGGGATCTGTTATCCACTACATCTCCTTATCAGAGACTCATAATTCACAAGACTCGTAAAAAGCTCTGTAGCCAAAGAAACTGTTGACTTAGTTTGACCCAGTATTTCTCTTACAAGAGTGTCAGTTCTGGAGGTCAAGGACATTTTCCACCTCTAATACAACATCCCTACTGCCTAGTAGAGTGCCTGGCACTTAGTAGACACCTAATAAATATTTGAATAAGTTTCAACATACATTCCCCTTTTAAGCTATAGAAGAAAAACATAGTATATAGTAGATTTTGATTGGGGAGAATAATAATATGAATAAATCTACACAAATCATTTTAAAGTATATATATTTGATAATACTTTTTTCCATAAATCTACACAATTGCACATTTAGTGGTGATAGTAAACGAACTACATTTGCTTCTGAAAACTTGCTAAGAAGCATGGCTACTAAAAACTACAACTTGAACCCAAAACAATTGATTTAGTTCATTGGTCCCCACTCCTTAGCAGTTTTAATATAGAAGAAAATAGACGCATATAGTTCTTTTCTGCCATAATATGACATCATATAAGGAATGCTATTTTATTAGCGAGAAATAAGATTTGCTTTTGTTATTTTAGTACATTTTATCACATAAGAATAATTCTAGATTTTTTCCCCTCCTGTGACTCTCATAGCATCCCCATCTAAAATAGACTTTGGAGATTTAGATCAAATGTCATATCAATTGTCCTAGACTGCTTACTGAGTGCTTTCACTATAGATTTTAATGTCAATAGAGAAAGGAGAAGGAAAAGTCAGAAGGAAATGAAACAGGTGTATGCAACACCTCTCTCTACTACAGACATTTCTCAGAATTCTGGGGGAAGTTGCATCTATAAGTGGAAAGTTTTTCACCATGGAACTCACGGTGGTTGAACTTCTCATGAAGAATTTTTTTTTCACTACTGAAGAAAAATATGTTTGATTTTACCATAACTGAAAAGTTCTCCTGTTTCTACTTCTGAGGTTTGCCCTCAAGACTACTGTTTACCTAATGGAAGTGACTCTTATGCATGGAGGAAAAAGTGCACCATTTGAAGGAAAAGCTAAAGGAGTGATATTCAGGTAGCTCCTCATTCCACCAATGAAAACATACACATAGATTTTCCACTTTACACCTCATTTTCCACCTTATTTTCATGATTTTGAAATGAATATGTAGGGTCTGATGAGTTTGTCGATAGTCTATAATTATTAGTGTTATTAAAATAGAATACAAATGATAAGCCATATGTAAAAATGCTGTGTGAATAAACTGCTATACCCCAAATAATACAAATGAGTGAATGGCAGTAAATGCTAAGAGGGATTAACAACATAAAGGATATTAAAAAAATGATGACCGTATTTCATATTTATGTGTCTTTTTCTCTCTCACTCTTTTTTTTTTTCTTTTTTTGCGGTACGCGGGCCTCTCTCACTGTTGTGGCCTCTCCCGTTGTGGAGCACAGGCTCCGAACGCGCAGGCTCAGCGGCCATGGCTCACGGGCCCAGCCGCTCCGCGGCATGTGGGATCTTCCCGGACCGGGACACGAACCCGCGTCCCCTGCATCGGCACGCAGAACACTCAACCACTGCGCCACCAGGGAAGCCCTTCTCTCTCACTCTTACTCAACTCCTAAATAACTAAGAGAATATGCTCACAAATGGTAAGCACGTTTTGGATGTTCGATGTGTGTTTGTGGGAAAGAACAAAAAAAAAAACTGCCTCAATTAGGTCAAATATCATACAAGAGATGAATGAGATTAGAGATGGGATTGGGATTTGTGTTAGTTACTCAATAGCTAACCAATCACAGATATGACAGTGTAGTGCAATATGCAAATATACTTTTAAACAACTTCTCTTAAGTTATCTACTGTCTGTAAAGACAATCACACTCAACTGCTCTGCACTTAACCCCAGAGCTTCTGAGTTAGAATCTGTTAGAAATAGGTACACGTTTCATTGCTTTGGCAACATTTACATGGCTCTGCATCAGGCGATACAACTGCTAAGATCACACTCTGGGCATTCAGGAAAGGCTAGTGTCCAGTTCTGGTCGTTCTACCACCCAACTCTGATCTAGGATAAATTCCTGATTAAAAAAAAAAAAAACAAAGAAAAACCCTGAAGATGCTGAAACAGTATTTCCTACTTCACAGGGTCGTCATGGGGATAAAAGGTCATTAGGATAAAGTGCCTCTCACCCAGGAAACACTGATAAATGCTACTGATGCTACCATCATCATCATCGTGACCGATCAAGAACATATTGCCACATGGAAATTCAACATTCCCTGGGCCATTCACAACTTTCCTTTAAAGGACTCATATTCTATGTGGGGTCTTAACACCTTCAAATAACAGAAAATACAAGTCTTTAGCCTTTTTTTCTGTAGCTAATTTTGGCATCTTTCACCTCTGTCCACTTAAGTGTTGGTTTAGCATATTCTTGTCACACAAAGAAGCTACTTCCCAAAGAGAGGAACAATGTGTCAAGTGACAAAGACATTGAGTGAAGTCTTTCACATCCTAGATTGTCCACGGTACAGCTCAGCTGGTCTCTGGGTTGGAAGGCCTGGGTCTACTTTGCTCGTCTGTTACAGGGGAAGGGACATGGTCCTTAGCATGTGGTCTGTGAAACAGAGGCAGCTGCGGGTAGAATTATAACACAAGCAGAACTGGCTTCAATTCTTCCTTCTTAGGTCTTCCTTCTTGTTCAGCTGTTCAAGGAGCTTGCCTGCCCTCTGTCCCTGCCAGGACGATGTTACATCTGCCTGGATAAGTAGGTCACCATTGTATATCAGGAAAGGTCTTATTTGTAATCATCAGGAACCATATACGGCTAATTTGAGCAGAAAAGGAAACTTTTGGTAGTTTATGGTTAGGTCTCAGTAACTAGAAGCAGACTAAACAACCGAAAGCCAAGGCTATGCTATTGCAATTATAGGATCAGGCCAAAGTGATGTTATAAGTCCTAGCTGGCCTTGCTACCAAGCAGGAACAGGAAACAGGAGGTTGACCCAGTGCTGCTGGCCTTGCTTCTTTACATCATTTATTCGTAATTCAAAATCCAAGAGAGGAGTGCAGTTGGCCAACCCGAGGTCGCCCGACTGTTTTCCATCTGTAAGGGAGACTGAGCATGTGAGTAAACAGTGTATCTGACATGTTCAGCTTGTATAACGAGAGGAAGGCTCTGTTTCTCATCAAGACCCACAAAGTGGAAAATTTCCCAAAGAGAAAGGAATTTCAGATCAGATGCTTGAAAAGTTAAAAACAACAACAACAAACAAATGCAGATGTGGAATTAAAGACATGGAGTAATTAAGAACCTATATGTGGAGTGATTCAGACCTGAGTTCATACCTGGAGCAAGCTACTCAATCTTGCTGAGCTTCAATTTTCTTTAAAGGAAACAACGTGAAAGATGATATCCACATGTAACTTGTGGTATACATGAAGGAGGGTAGTACAGTATATGATGCCTGGCACATCCTATGCATTTTCTAAAACTACTAGTAGTACTATTATTATTGTTACTTATTATACAATTTATTGTAGAAATTAACAGGGAGAGTATTAATAAATGTTAATACAGTGCTAAGTGTCACCTTTATGATCTCAACTAATTATTTGTTGATTCAACAAACATTCCACATATCAGAAAATAACCTGTTAGTGTGTATATATATATATATATATATATATATATATATTTTTTTTTTTTTACAGAAGAAAAGAAACCCTGAGGCTTAGAAAGTGTAAACAATGTACCAAAAGTCACTCATTTAAGAGGTAATGGAATATTATTCAGCCTTAAAAAAATGAAGGAGATCCTTTCATTTGTGACAATATAGATGAAACAGGAGTGCATTATGCTGATGAAATAAGCCAGACAAGATAAATACGAATGATATCATTTATATATGGAATCTAAAAAGAAAAAAGCCACACTCATAGAAAGAGAGAGTAGAAAACTGGTTGCCAGGGGCTGGGGTGTGGGTGGGGAAAAGAGGGGAAGATTGGTAAAAGGGTACAAACTTTCAGCTGCAGGATGAATAAGGTCTGAGGATCTACTGTATAACATAGTTACTACAGTCAATAATACTGTATTGTATAACTAACATTTTCTGAGAGAATAGAACTTAAGTGTTCTCACCACAAAAAGGAAAAAAGGAAAAAGGTGTCATGAGCTGTTAGATGTATTAATTAACGTGATGGGAAGGATCCTTTTGCAACGCATATGTATATCAAATCATCATGATCTACTCTTTGACTATCTTACAATTTTGTCAATTATACCTCAATAAAACAAAAAAAGAGGTAATAAAGACGAGATTCCAATCCAGGATTATCTAGCTCAAAAAACTACACTCTTAACCATTACAATATAGTATCCATCCATATGTTGTAACTGTAAAATGCTTAACACAAAGGAAACGTTAAATAAATGGTATTTATCCTAACTCTAATGCTTACTAGATATTAGTTATGTGGTATGCTTTACTTCTAATTACAAGGGTATAAGGTGCAAATTCTTGCTACAGAACATAAAAGCCCCTGTGGTACCCTGTAGGATAAACACAGTACCTGTAAATCTCTCAACCCAGAGTCTCCTCAAGTTGGAGGTCTTTACCCCCTTTATAATGTGGGAATAATGCCTTTCCCACATTTGCACTGGGCCTGAAAATCCATACTTCCAGTTGTATACTGAACCTCCACTTAGCTCCTCGTCACCTTAGAATCACCAGACCAAAGATCATTTATTCCATTAATATAAATGATCTAGGGATAGAAGTACAGAATATACAGAGAGTGTGGGAGGAATCCAAACAACAAGTCCTCCACTCTCAAAACAAATTTTAGAGTTCCAAAAGTAAAGAGCAATGTTTGGAAATAAAACTATAAATGAAACTAACATCTACAATTAGCCAAGTATTTATTATGGGCCAGGCTACTTACTAGGCACTTGATAAACATTACAGCTCATCTTCCTGCAGTCCTTCAAAGCATATAATATTGTTTCTATTTCATAGAGAAGAAAATTGTATCTAAGCAGGTTAGTGATTAGCCCCAGACCACAGGGCTAGGCTGTAAGAAAAGAAGGCCAAGTTTCAGTGGTCAAGATGGTGATGGATGTTATAACTAGAAGATTATGGCTAATCAAATAAAAATATTCAAAACGGTCCTAATGTATTATTAGGATTTCTTTAGAATAACTTGGGTGCCTTAGTGAATACAGTAGTGGTAGGCACTATAGTCTCTTTAATTTGCTAATCATACAAATCTACTTTAATATTCTTGGTGACAAGGAGCTAACTACTGATAAGACAGCTTCTTCAGTTTTGGGGCTACTCCAGGGTGAAATGCCGGAACGTCTTACTGTCTGCAATGTTATCTAGTTCTACCAGGGGGAATAAAGCAGAACAAGTAGCCACTGTTCTTGACAAATGGATACAGTTTCAGTTTTTCAAAATATGAGTGTCACATTCATTCACTGTATCAGATAGATCTGTCAAATGGCTTTGCCCATTTACTAATGGATGGCACACTGCAGACACACGTTGGGTCAAAGGACTCAACGTCACCTCATTGATACTGTCATCAATATAATTTGTATTGGCATTTTGTCTCACCCTGACTTTAAGGACTATGTGAGGAGGTCCAAGTCTCCAGACCATGGACTGATCACCTCTGCTTGACACAGTATTCTCTGCTCATTTCCAGAGGGGACCAAGGATGAGCTCTTGTACTTCTGAGTCTATTCACCCTACCTGGCAACACATACTAGCTGGGCTGATTGGATCAAGCAGGAGCCCCAGAGTTTAAATTTCCAGCTGCATTGAAGGAAACACAGGCTATGCCCCAATCCCATAACCCCTCACTTCTTACTGCTAGCCTATCCTAGGCTGTTCTTGCTGATAGGAGTATTTCATGCTAAAAATTAATTTTGCTTACCTGATGGCAGTCACACAACCTTAAATGCCATTTTTATAAATAAGGCAACCACCAATGGAGTGTGATTTAGGGTTTTTTCTTCTGTAGACCCTGCCTACCCTATAAAATCTCCCATTACTGCATCATGGAGACTATAATCCCTTTCCGAGGGAATAGATTCTTTCCAACCATAAGATGAAATAAGAACTTACATTTCCATACTGCCCAAAAGGAAATAAATTGATTACAAAATGCAGGAGAATGACTGATTTTCCACATTTGTTGTGTTCATTAAAGGGTTTTTGAATAGATTTGACAGTATTAAAGAAGTTCAACACACACAAAATAAAAATTAATAAATGAAGAGAAAAAATTGCATTTACAACAAACAAAATAAACACATTGATATATAAAAGGTTGTTATACATCGATGAAAAATGGATGTCATAAAGTCACAAACTAAAAAGTATTAACAGCCAATAAAGATATGAAAATATGTTCAACCTTGCTATTATTAATCAAAGAAATACAAATAAAATAATTCAGGTGTCATATTTTACTGACTAGAATGACAAAGTTTTAAAAAACTTGATAATACTGGTATTGATATTGATAATACTGGTACTGATGAGTGTGTGTAAGAAACCACACTGGATGTTAAATTCTTGGTGGAAATAAAAAGCACGGTAACCTTTCTGGAAGACAATATGTCAGTATGTACCAGAAGTGACAACCAGCCATTCAAGTTCTAGAAGTCCATTCTAAGGAAATAAACAAATGCTCAAAGACATATGAACAAGGATGCTTGTCTCATTGTTTAGCAAAGCAAAACAGGAATAATCTAAATGTTGAACAGTAGGGACTGGTTAAATAAATAATAGAATGCTGTTCAACCATTAAAAATGATGCTGCAGATTTTTATTAGGTGATGGGTAATCATACTTATATTACTAAATAAAAAACTTATAGAACTGTTTTGTAGTTTGATATAATAATTAAAGGTATTTTATACTTGCATTGTATTTATATGCACCCCGTCACAAAAAAGTTTCAAAAGATACCCTCAAAAATGTTACAGAGATGATTTATCAGAAATGGGATTTTGAGTTATTTTTCCTTTTTTCTTTAAATCCTTTCAATTTTGGAGTTTCTGCAATGAGCCTGTATTATTTTTACAATTAAAAATATTTAAATTTACAACAAAAGGATCTAAATTCCTCCAATTTTCCATTTATTTTCCACCCTGGCTCAGGGTATTTGTGTAAAAAAAAAAAAATCAGCTTATTTTCTCTTTTGTATCAATCTAAATTTACTTTTCATAAGTTAACTATTTTAGTCTGGCAAAAGTTTCACACAGGAAAATTGTTAAGGTCTGAGTATTCTATTACCTTTAAAAGCACTGGAAACTTTGAAATTATTTCTTTCAGAATTTTCATATAATACTGAAAGGCGGGGGGGAGGTAGCAAAATGAAGGGAAATAGATAGTAGTAGTCAACTTCAATTAAGAAAAAGCAACAAGAGGCATTTTGTACTCTTTTGATACGGCAGAAGCCCCATGTGTCAACTCTTGCTAAAAAATGTATATATACACACACATATGTTTGTGTGTATTATATGTATATGTGACACACACACATAATTAATCCACAGTCTTAGGCTAATCACTCATTGTGGCAGAAACAACGAGCTGTTGACTACACTTTAATTAGCTCCTCCAGCCTGTAGAGGCATCACTAGGACCAAGATAGGAACAACATTCTCCATCTCCGCTTGCATCTGGGTATGGTTCTATTCCAAAGAATGTGACCAGAGGTGACCTGAAGAGTTTATGTCTGAAGGATAACGAGTTGATAATTGTAGCTTGCAGCTTCCTCTCTCCTTTCCTTTTTAGGACAAACGTAGAGCCACTTGATGAAGGTGGTGGGTCCCTGAATAACTGAGCAGAAAACTGACCCTCAGACCACCAAAGTCCATACTACACTCCTGAGTGAGTGAGAAATGAACCGTCCATGTGTTGCTCCACTGAGGTTTAAGGTTTATTATTTAGTGTTTAACAAACGCATTTTTTCTTTAAACCTCAGTTGCCTTCTCTGTAAAATAACGTATTTGAAAAGGATCAACTGTAAGTTTTTTCCATTGCTTACGTTTTTATCTTAGTTTTTAATTCTCAGAAACACTGCGCGCATTTTAAGTTAGTAAGTCTACTTTTTTTCCCACAAAGACGGGTTCTTCAAGTTATGGAGAAGTCATAGCAGACTGTTGCTTCAGTTTAAGATACACATTCACATATGAGATAAGAAGGGTGAGGACCCAGAGAAACGCCTTTGACAGAGGGGAGTGAGAGCATACTGAAGAATGTTTAGTAATAAAGAATTCAGATGGGAGAAACGGATGGGTTACATCTAACAGATTTGCTCAAAGGAATTCTGGAAAGGCAAATATGTGAAAATGTATAGCAAAGACATGAAATGCCTTTTGGTCCCTAAATGGATTTCATTTCAAAGACGTGCATATTGCAAATACATGTACCATAACACTTCTCTGTCCACTTCTAGAATTTTCTAAAGCCTGACAGAACATCTGCAGAGAGAGGATGTCATTCCAAGATAATCGACTGCAAGTTACTAAATTAAGATAAAAATGTCCTTAACCTTGAACAGTTTTTAAAGAGATTTTAGAAGAAAGGAGCCCTCCAGGGCATTGTATAACTATATAATTGTACCCTTTCTAAAAGGCTATTTACAGATACATAATGTTTCCCCTCCATTCTTTAAAGTAAAATATAGAATAAAAAAATAGTTTAGGGATAATATTTGTTTGGGACAGCAGGCACTGCTAATCAGTACCACTCTCCCCTTATTCCTTACTATCAGAGCCCTGGTTTAGGAGACCCCATTATCCTTAAGGCTAAGGTGGCCAGTTTAAAATCTGAGCTGATGAGATCTAAGTGCAAGTCTGCTGACCATCTGTGGTAAAAAATTTGCTCTCTGATTTACACACTGCCTTTTTTTTCTCACTTAATTTCTTTTTTTTTTTTCCTTTTCTTTCTTCCTGCCCAAATTGCTGGAACACTATTGGAGATTCTGGGGTCACTTTGAAGCTATGTGGACGTGCTAGAGATGTGGAAGCTGGAAGAGCTAAGCAACCCAGTCCCCTGGTGATGCCCTTCAGCTGCTGGACTAACGCTAGAGGAACTAACTCCAAACTTCCTGCTACCCGTGGAAAGTAAGGTAAATCACTCATTCACTTTCTGTTGCCTACTAACTGATCCAGAACTCTAACCTAAGGGTTCTAGAACCCTTCTCAGTATCCCATAGTCATACTCATGTTCCGGACTCCTGATCATCAGACTTGCTTATAGCAGATGTATGGGGAGGGTGGGCTCTTCTGGAAGCCCTGATACTTCCTCCCCTACCCCCACCACACACAAATAATGATCTTTATGTCCACTCATCCTTCTATCTACACTCAGAGGCCAGGGCCCCCAGGAAGGCTTCACTGACAACCCTTTACTCCTCTCTACATGCAGAAAGGGTAGAGGTGTGGGTTCTGGAATCAGACTTCCTAGACTTGAATTCTTAATCTGTTACTTACCAGTTTAGGACATGGGCAAAGTAGTTACCTTCTCTGGACACCACTGTAAAAGAGGAACACTATGTAGCACCTATGTACCTTACTGAAAGGATTAAATGAGCAAATGCAGGTAAAGTTCTTATACTTTTTTCTTGGGTCAATCAATTCAAGCTGCTATTGTTACCTTTGGCTAATTTAGGGCAGAGTCCCTTTGCCCTCCTTTGGTTCTCTGGGCCCGTCTCATTCACAACACACACAATCGCATACTGCAGAGTTTTGAAAGGTGGTTCTCAAAATGTGGTCCCTGGGCCAGCAATATCAGCCACACCTGGGAACTGGTTAGAACTCTGGCACTGGAGCCCAGCAATCTGTGTTTCAACAATATTCTCAGGCAAATCTGATGCACACTAAAGGTTGACGACAACTGAGAACATCTGTCTCAGACTCTCCTGGAGGCATTCACCAAAAATAGAGTTACAGGACCTTACACCTGACCAGCTGGAGAAGGGGTCTAGTAATTGCCCTGGTTATCATGCTTGTCATGATTTTTCAGCACATAAATGTTTGAGAATCACTGACATTTTGAATGTGTGTTTCACTTGTCTGTTTTTCCAGTGGACTTTACTTCCTTGCAGGGAAGGTTTGTGAAGATTTGTTGTTGTTGTTTGCATTATTAGTTTTATTATGCTAATTCTAGAATCTCTGGTGCATAGTGCAATCTCAGGCAGGAAGTAGTGGCTCATTAAAACAGGTATCCCAAACGTCTTAGTAGAACTTCAAGATTAATTCCTTCAGGAAGAGGTAAAATTGTCATTATATGCAGATGATATGATACTATATATAGAAAACCCTAAAGACTCTACATGAAAACTACTACAACTGATAAACGAATTCAGCAAGGTAGCAGAATACAAGATTAACATACAGAAATTGGTTGCATTTCTTTATACCAACAATGAAATATCGGAAAGGGAATGTAAAAAAACAATGCCTTTTGAAATCACAACCCCAAAAATAAAATACTTAGGAATAAACCTCACCAAGAAGGCAAAAGACTTATATGCTGAGAACTGTAAAACATTAATAAAAGAAAGTGAAGATGATTCAAAGAAATGGAAAGACATCTCATGTTCTTGGGTTGGAGGAATTAATATTGTTAAAATGCTCATACTACCCAAAGCAATCTACAGATTTAATGCGATCCCTATCAAATTACCCATGACATTTTTCAAACAATTAGAACAAATAATCCTAAAATTCATACAGAACCATAAAAGACCCAGAATTGCCAAAGCAATCCTGAAGAAAAAGAACAACGTTGGAGGCATAGCCACCCCAGCCTCAGACAGTACTCCAAAGTCACAGTAATCAAAACAGCGTGGTATTGGCACAAAAACAGACATATGGATCAATGGAACAGAATACAGAGCCCAGAAATAAACCCACACACCTCAGTTAATCTTTGACAATTAATCTTTGGCAAAGGAGGCAATAATATATAATGGGAAAGAGACAGTCTCTTCCGCAAGTGGTGTTGGTAAAGTTGGACAGCCTTATATAAACCAGTGAAGTTAGAACACATCCTTTCACCATACACGAAAATAAACTCAAAATGTCTTAAAGACTTAAACATAAGACATGACACCATAAAACTTCTAGAAGAGAACACAGGCAAAATATTCTCTGACATAAATCATACCAATGTTTTCTTAGGTCAGTCTCCCAAGACAATAGAAATAAAAATGAAAATAAACAAAGGCGACCAAATCAAACTTACAAGCTTTTACACAGCAAAGGAAACCATAAACAAAATGAAAAGACAACCTACAGAATGGGAGAAAATATTTGCAAATGATGCAACCAGCAAGGGCTTAATTTCCAAAATATACAAACAGCTCATACAACTTGATGACAATAAAAGCAAACAACCCAATCAAAAAAATAGGCAGAAGACTTAAAGAGACATTTCTCCAAAGAAGAAATACACATGGCCAATAGGCACATGAAAAGATGCTCAACACTGCCAATTATTAAAGAAATGCAAATCAAAACTACCATGAGGTACCACCTCACACCAGTCAGAATGGCCATCATTAAAAAGTCTACAAATAACATATGCTGGAGAGGGTGTGGAGAAAAGGGAACCCTCCTACAACACTGTTGGTGGGAATGTACGTTGGTGCAGCCACTGTGGAAAACAGTATGGAGGTTCCTCAGAAAACTAAAAATAGACCTACCATATGATCCAGCAATCCCACTCCTGGGCGTATATCCAGACCAAACTATAATTCAAAAAGACACATTCACCCTGATCTTCACAGCAGCAATATTCACAATAGCCAAGACATGGAAACAACCTAAATGTCCATCAACAGATGAATGGATAAAGATGATGTGGTACATATATACAATGAAATACTACTCAGCCATAAAAAAAAAGAATGAAATAATGCCATTTGCAGCAGCAACATGGATGCAACTAGAGATTATCATACTAAGCAAAGTAAGTCAGAAAGAGAAAGACAAATACCATGATACCACTTATATGTGGAATCTAAAATATGACACAAGTGAACCTATCTATGAAACAGAAACAGAATCAGAGACATAGAGAATAGACTGGTGGCTGCCAAGGGGGAAGCAGGTGGGAGAGGGATGAACTGGGAGTTTGGGATTAGCAGATGCAAACTGGTATATATAGATTGGCTAAACAACAAGGTCCTACTATATAGCACAGGGAACTATATTCAATATCCTGTGATAAACCATAATGGAAAAGAATATGAAAAAGAATGTATATACCTATGTATAACAGAGTCACTGTGCTGTACAGCAGTAATTAACACAACGCTGTAAACCAAGTATACGTCAATAAAAAATAAGTTAATTAAATTTTAAAAAAGATTAATTCCTTCAGAAGAACAAGTACTACACATTCACAAAAAAAGCACCCTTTGAAAGTTTAAATTTTTGAATTTCTTTGCCACTTCCTTAGTTTTGATCATCTTGGACAATATATTTTTAATATTGACTTTTAAAAAGAATTGTGTTTCAGTGTTTGCTATCCTTAGAGAGACAGAAACAGATAAGTACAACTAAATACTTACTTTTGAAAAGTCTCAAAAGTATAAGGGAAATGAAAGTAATTATATCTTCAAATGATTTTGGGGTATGTTTCTAATTTCATACCTCTGATGCGATTCAAGATTAAAACTGTATTAAGACATTTGAGACATGCTGCATTGGTATTAAATGAATTTAATTTTGTGAAAAGTGGTAGAAATATTTTCTTCAGCAAACATACCTGCAGATATAAAATCACAACCATAAATCTACAAAAAAGCAAGCTATTGAATGAAATCTGATTGGTTATTTCCCTGCAGTATGGATCTGCTAATAATTTAATTTACTACTTGCTAACAGAAGCCAAAATTTAAATATACATATATATATGTGTGTGTATATTTATATATATTTATATACATATGTGTGTATATTTATATATATTTATATACAAATGTATGTACATATATATATCTTCAATTTTAAATCATTCATATATATGAACAAATATACATACACATATATAACAATTGTTCATATATATATATATATATATAAGCAATTTAAATTAAAGAAAGTACATCTGGTGGCCTATTTTTTCCCCCCGATTTCTAAAGAACACCATATTCTATTCTAGGCAGTGGAATGTCAATCCACCTTAAGGGTTGTTCAATGAGCATATCTGAGAAACCACTGGTTTAGCCAATGATGCACTTATTGAGGAAGGCCCTAGTGCCACTGTCAAGAGCTTATCCACAGGAGAGGTAAGAAGGTACTTGTTTGGTTTGTGAAAAGGAGTAGTGAGGAATGGCAGGTAGCTGCAGTCTGGTGACACGTGATGTCCATATATATGTAGAACCAACATGCCCATAATTGCACCCATTTTCCATACCCAAATCCAAAGCCTTTATATCATTAATCCCAGGCAAAAATGGTAAGATTCATGTGTGTTACTATCCCACGGCTTCAAGATGCCTATAAACTAATATGAGTATGTCTTAGTTTTATCAGTGGAGGACAAACCAGGCTTCTATCACCAAGCCCCATTCCATAACAGGCAAACCAGTCCAAGACTTCTCTGAGTGCTGCAGGAGAGTCTATGGAAGGGGCACTCACTCCACTGTGATGCCTAAAATGCCTTTGCACAGAGCAAACATTCAATACATGCTGAGTGAATGAATGAGTGAACTGGTGTCATAAAACAGGCTTATTTCAGGGAAATTCCATTCAACAGGCTGGCATTCCTTCCTACCCATCTTAATTGTTAAGCTTGCAATCAGACAAAAATTTAATTATAAAACGTTAGAGCTAAGGAAATTTTAGAAACTATCTACTCTCCAGAGGTATACAACTTTAATTTAGTGGTAAAAATCACTAGGAGTGATTTAGTTGTCTATCAGACCTGAGTCCAAATTCCACATCTACCATATTTTCATGAGCAAATAACTACTTCTGAGGCTCTGTTCCATGTATGCATTATGGGATATCATAATAATACATACATTAATTGTATGACTATCAGGGGACGAAATGACACAATCCATTTGCCATGGTCGGCTAAGTAATTTGCACCAAGTAAGCACTCAAGACATTAGCCAATATTAATAGCGGAGAGATGAAAACAAAACTCTGGGACTGATGCCTACCCTAGTGGCCCCAGTGGTCATAATGACTTTCTTCCATTCAGCCTGCTCTCTTCTCACTAAGACTAAGGAAGAGAAGATGAACAAATTAGGAATAACAATTTGAAAATGGTTTTATACTCCCTGAATGAATGGAATTATAATAAAATGATTCATGAGTTCTGCAGAAATATGATAAGACTTTAGATCTTTATGTAAGTTCTCTACAAAACCAATTTATGGCCCTAAGATGTACCTTCCCACCCAGCCCCATCCTTACCAGGATCAGATATCATTGTAAATGGAAAAGTCAACAACACATAATCAACAAGCTAAGTTACAAGCCAGTGAAGTCTCGGAGCTTTGATAGAGAAAATTCAGATTTATCATTATATGTAAAAATAAGATGATATGAAGAACTCAATCTAAAAAATATTACCTGGAGATCTATAATCTCTATAATAGTGCTATAAAAAGTAAACAGCTAGAAATCTATTTAGATGGTTTTCCTTATAAGAAAGCACTTTCTGTATAACTTTTAATGTACTATTGACGAGAACAATTCAACAAAATTCAAATAAATATCTGCAGCTGTCCTACGAGAAGAAAAGAACAGAGTTAGATGCGACAGGGGATAACTGGACTTCAGGATGAGTAAGACCCTATACTTGGCCTCAATAAACATGAAATACAGTGGATGAGTCATGTACAGAATGTCAGAATTCTAAAACGCCAAGCTAAGTACCAAAAGGAACATGTGGGGACTCTTAAGAAGGAAGTAAAATATTGGTTAGTTGATTACGAAAAGGCAGAAGGGAGTAGGTTCCCTTTGGCTGCTCTTTGAAGAGATCACTTCCTTTCCCCCCTAGTCCTGAGGCTAGGATGGCATGGGCAATAGAGGAATGTGGCGATTGAGAATCATTTCTACTCTCACCAGAGTGGCTGGAAGCAGATTTTCTTACCAGGATGTAGTAGTAGGCTAATATTTAAGGGTTCTTGAGGTCAGAGAGAAGGGTTTGAATACTCCGGCTCCATCTCTTGCTGTGGGTCAAGTTTCTTACCTTTCCAACACCTCAGTGTCTTTATCCGAAAATTGGGGATGATGATAATGTCTCCCACCTGAGTGTGAGAACTACATGATATAGTGCATACGCAGGGCTAAATTTGGTGCCTGGCACACAGAAAGTGCTCAGTACGGCAGGCGAGTGTAGTGACAATAAAGGCAAAGGACGGGGGTAGTGCTGGTGTTGCTTCTGCCCCCAGAACAGGCTCTGACTGGGAGAGAGTTAAAGCACCTTTGGGTTCATGGGGGTTTATATATAAGCAACGGTTGATCAATGTGAGCTGGTTGTCCAAACGATTATGTGCAATCTAAGAACAAAATGGGCCTCAGATTTGCTCAGCTACTTAATAATATTAGCAGAGGTAGTAGTCAAAGAAGCTAAATTTTATTAAGTGTTTATATGCCAAACAACGTGCTGAACGCTTTAAAAGGATTTACTCACTTATTACAACGAGGCTATATGCTAGGTCCTGATAATGTTATTCGTCTCTTTCAGATGTTGACTGAGCCTCAGAGGGGTTACAAAAGCACCTAAGATCCCGTTGTCAGTACATGACGGAAATGAGTTCAAATCCAGCCTGTCTGACTTGTTCTTAATCACTAAGGTATGAAATTAAGCATGTTGCCCTTTCTCCTTCTGAGGCCTGAATATTTCACTTAGCTCTCTGAGTGCAGAAGACAGAAAATTCTCTCTCCTTGACTGAACTTGGCATCAATATCCAACTCCCCTTCTCAAAATGGGTTGCTTCAACGAGCAGCAATGAATGCCGGGTCGTGGACCAGTCACCTTGATGACTAAGAGTCAGACACTAGGGAAAGAAAATGCTCTGTGACAAACCTACCCTTGTACAGAAACAAGACAGAAATGGGGGGGACAGGGCAGAAGATAATGGAATAAGGCATAGGAAAAATAGCACCTGGCATCGTGATAGTAATAATAATAATAGTAGTAGTAGTAGTAATAGTAATAATAATAGACTTTACTATGCTCTAGGCATTGTATTAAGTGCTTGGTGTAAGTGACTTCATTTTAACATTGAAAACAAGTCTATGAAGATGAAATATTATTAACATCATTTTATAGGCAGGAGTATTGAGGTTCAGGTAATCAGGTAAATTGCCCAAGCTCATATGGTTAGCAAGTGGAAAGCAGAGATTTGAACCAGCACCTACACTCCTAACCATTATGCTATAACCATTACGCTGAAGACATAAGAATTCCAATGGTCTTTCCCCATAACCCACTCCTGCACTACAGACTTAAATAGTCCAAGATCAAGAGAGAGCAAGCTTGGAGTTGCCACTCTTCAGTGAGCTTCAATCATTTCAGAACAGTGTATTTGCTAACAAGATGCAGTTCCTGTGATAATCTTGTCAACCAGGTATCAAGAAACAGGAAGCAAAGATTCAAGTAACAGTATGCTCCTACTTACGAGGAAGGTGGGACAGCATAGTTGACACTGGGCTTAACTGTTCTGGAAAACGTGGTCCCAGTAGGCATACACGCTGGTACATTTTCCCCACCTACCAAATACAAAAGCAGTATTTCATTTCCATGTTGCTCTTCAAAGTTCCACCTCATTCGTGCCTGTCATTCATTCTCTGGCCTCTTCCTGTCTCCATTTCTGTACAGAAAGGTGCTGAGTCTCTGCTCTCGGATACGAAAAGGGTGTGTTAGGAGAGGGAGCCATGGTACCTCAATGTTTTTTTTTTCATCTTAATTCTATTACGCCAACTCCACTGAACTTAATTAGAGTGAATACAGAATTACACAATTACCCTCTGTTCTATTCTTCAGATGTTGTATTTTGATAAAATTTACTACATGCTGCTCTCCCCTTGAACACCAGATGAACACTAGAAATGGATGTGTGTTGACATAAAATCTGTTATAATTACAATTAAAGTATAGCTTACATAGTGTTAACATAAAATTACAGATGTGTAGAGACAACGTGGTCATGCATTTCTTAGTATAAGTACATGCTTAGACCAATATCTGTTAGCGGAATGAAGATGGGAGAGAATTTTGGTTAAGCCACAAAGGCTGTTTAAGGACTTGCAGATGGCTAAGGGGAACTCAAAGACCAGTAAGATAATATTTCCCCTGCCATGTTTTCAATTGCAAAGTGAAGGGAAGATGTGAAAGTAAGTACCCCTATGGAAATTACAAGACAAGTACATTTTTTTCCTTGAATACCTGGGTAAATGCTTAAATTCTAATGTATATCAGTGATGCAAATTTTCAACTGAGTTTGATAAATCATAAAATAATAATTATACATATATGTATATAAAACTGCATGGAACTAGACAGTTCAGAATTACTTCTAATTAAAGAGGTACCCTATGACAACTAACTTAAACCTTACAAAATATGGTTCCAAGTACCCTATCAGAGTGAAAAGTAGGAGACTGAAAGGTTTATTGTAAATGTTTGTAGTCACGGTGTCTTAACTAAAACTACTGTGTCACAAATACTATTAAAATAATTGTGACATTTTATTCACTTTTACTGCAAACAACAAAACAAACTATAGGTATTTTTTCATTTCAGGTAATTATTTTAGCTAACAGTTATTAAATGTTTTGAGAAGACAGAGTGCTAACTGCATGACTTCATTTTATCTTTAAAATAGCGCTTCCATGTCATTATTCTTAATATCTCCATTGTATTAAAGTGTATCTCTAGTTTAGACCTTTCTTCAGAACTGCAGACTTGTGTATCCAACTGTGTACTCAGCATCTCTACTTAGACGTCACGAAAACATCTCAAATCTTACACCTCCAAAACTGGTCTTTAATCCCCCAAACATGCTCTACCCCAAACTTTTTCCATCTTGGGTGACAGTAACCACACCTTTCCAGTTCCCCAGGCCCTAAATCTCGAATTCACCCTTGACCCCCTCTTCCTTTCCATTCTTGCATTCAATCTACCACGAAATGCTGTCAAAACCTTCCCAATGTGCCACTTCTGAGAATTACCAGCCGCTAGCAGCCTGGTGCAGGCCACCAACATAGACCTCGAGGATCCTGTAGTCACCTCCCAAGATTCTCCCTGACTCCACTCTCTCCCCACATCCTCAAGACCACAGATAGAGTTATGCTTTTCAAACAAGAGACAGTTCATGCCACACCTCGGCTAAAATCCTGCCCCTGGCTGCCTACATTTACAGTAAAAGACACAATGCATGTGATGGCCTCCCAGGACTTACCCAATCCATCCCATCACATATCTGACCTACAGCCCTCCTGCTGTCTCTTCCTCCCCACTGACTAAGTCAGCCAGGGTGGCCTCCTTGATATTCCTCCAAGCTGCCCGGCATATTTCTGCCTTAGAGTTTGGGGACTGGTTATTCTTGCTCCCAGGGAGTGGTCTCCCCCTCATACATTCTGACAACTCCCTCACTTCAAGTCTTTGCTCAAATGTCAACTTATAAAATCCACCTTGACTACCCTATTTAAAATCAGAACCTACCTGTACACTCCTCCAGCACTCCCAACCCAAGCCTCTTCAGTGAGCTTCACATCCTTTTCCTTATCCCGTAGCGCCCATCAACTTGTGACAAAGCATAGAATTTATTTATAACATCCGTTTCCACACGAGAGTGTAAGGAGGGAGAAAGCATGCAAGAAGGAGCACGCAGGCAAAGGTTCTTGTCTAATTTATTCATTGATACGTCCAAGCATAGAGAACAGGAAGATGCTTGATAAATAGTCCTGAAAAAGATACAGATGAGGAAACTAGTAGTAAAGCTCAGAAAGTTTAAGTAACTTCCTCAAGGTTCTAGAGCTAGAAGAGGGTCACAGTAGAATTCACACTTGGGGATGTCTAACTTCAAACCTCTTAGCCTCTCTGCTATCTTTTTTTTTTTTTTCTTTGCGGTACGTGGGCCTCTCACTGTTGCAGCCTCTCCCGTTGCGGAGCACAGCCTCCAGACACGCAGGCTCAGCAGCCATGGCTCACAGGCCCAGCCGCTCCATAGCATGTGGGATCTTCCCGGATCGGGTCACGAACCCGTGTCCTCTGCATCGGCAGGCGGACTCTCAACCACTGCGCCACCAGGGAAGCCCCTCTCTGCTATCTTAAGTCCATGCAATTCAGAATTTGTTTTAATCAGTGCCATGGAAATTCTCACTCCACTGAATAGGATCACTAAAAACATGTTCTCTGTCTAGATTTATATATATATTTTCCACTTAAACAAAGGAAACAGAAGAGGGGAATTCATCATGGGTTATTGCGGTAATTTTACAGCAATTTTAGCAATAGTGACATTTAAGTAATGGTGATATTTAATGATAGCATAATAATAATAAAATAATAGCTCTTTAATGTATTGAAGACGAATCGCATGCTAAACTCGGTGCTAAAATATTTCCATGTGTATTTTGTGCAAAATCCTTATGAAGATTCTATCAGATGAGCTTTATGTGTAACTCCACCAGGCATACTTCTCTTATTCTGCTTTCAAAGATAAGGAAATTGATGAGAAGTGTGGTAACCGTTTGATCAAGATGAGACTGGTAATAAGTTGTGAGTATGAATTTAAATTCAGGTCTAACTCCAGATTTTGATTCTCAATCCATACGTGAAAATTCTGATAATTCCTTTGATAAGAGTATGTTTTCTCCTGGAAAACATCCCCCATTATGTCTGCCTGTGCTCATACCTTCAGAACACAGTCAAGTTTAAAACATGATAAAAATGTTTAAACAGTGTGCTTTAATAAATGGAAATATCTTCATCTAAACAATAACACAAAAAGGCAGGCTGAGCCCTTTGAAGTGGCTTTGTTGCTATCTTCCATCCAGAACAAGAGAAGGAATCAACAGCTGCAGAGTAAAGAAAGCATGAAACCCAGAGATGGAGGATTCTGTAAATGACCAATTACAAGACTATTAAGCCGCACTTTCATAGCAAGAGGCAAAAGATTCCATTAAACTGAAAATTCTTCTATCCCTCACTCCAAGGCCCACACAAACATTAATGTTGCATTTATTAGGATGTATTTCCTGTGCTCTATCAACTTGACTTTCAGCAAGTGTATTAATACAGTCCTTTCGCTTTGCACATATATCTGAATGATGGATTCCATTACTGGAGTTTTGTAGAAAGAGTGGAGTGAATGAAGTAAAGTTTGGGAAGAGCCGTCATAATCCATAATGATGGGCACTGAATCAGGACAAGAAGAAACCTCTCTTCTCATTTATTTGAATGAAAATTCTACTATATATTTATTGCCTCTGTACAGGGCCATCTGTTGAATAATGGAAAACAAGCATCTTTCATTTGGAGGTAGGATTTGTGTGCTCAAGTTTCTATGGGCCTGCAGAATTAATCTTGTTTTAGAAATGAAATAAAATGTAATTTCTTACTGTAAGTAGATGTGGTTAAGCAACTGGCAACTTTGATGTCTTTAAATCACTGCAGTTTCAGGGTAGGCAAATCTATAATTATTTCTAGCACTTCTTTATTGGTGCAACAATTGAGCAGTGTACATAGTGGTCAACAACCTGGGCATTGTCAGACGACTCTAAGTTTGAATCTAGACTTTGCCACTCACCAGCTATGTGACTTTCAGCTATGAGAATCACTTTCTTCAGCTTTACAGTGTGGATTATTATATGCCCTTTGCAGAACTACTGTAAGAACTAAATGCATATGGGCACAGTGGCTCATAGTAAGGGCTCAAATTAGTACTGTGGTCACTACTAGTAGTATTGAAAAGAAATTAGAACTTCTATTCTCACAAAGTGGGATATGTGTCCCTTTATCATTGTAATTTCATATCATTTTACTTTTGACCTTATAATTTAATAGCTTGATCCAAGAAACATTTAGCAGTAAATATAATTGAAAGAAGATTACTTGTCAAACATGAAATACTGTAGTATCAAGTGTGCTGGCACAATACTCTTCTCAGATAATTAACCTGTAAAAATATGTTATTGTTTTCTTTTTAATTAAGCACATTGAACATATATATTTACTGTGCCAATTGGCAAAAGGTCCATTAATTAATCTAACTATACGTTGCATAAATGTCTTCTAAACATAATCGTATATGTATTTTATTTGTTGGGAAAATGTGTTTGAGATTGTTCTTTTCTGCCTATTTAAAGTAAAAGAGGGTGAGAAGTAGAGTTAGGCTTAATGTACTTTGTACTCCATTATGCCATGAGAATGCTTCTGTGCCCTGGAGACAACAACAAAAGATTTGCTTTAATGACAAGAATCAAGTATGTTCTAAAGCTTCCAGGTAGGAGGCGTACAGGTTGCAGTTTATATCAGAAGTATTTGCTCTTTCTCTCAACTGCGTCTAGATGGGAAAGATGTGGTCACAAATGCTTCAAGGTGATATAGTAAATGTTGGAAAGAGGGGGGTAAGAGGCAGAGTTTTGAATATCTCAAACCTGAGCTAGAAGGATTTTATTTAAAGAAAATAGCGGGTATTATTTTTCACTTAAGGAATGCCAGTCAGCAAACCTGACATTAATGTAGGAAATTAGTTCTTTTAGCTATGATGCTTTCAAATGCACATGGCTGAAAACAAATTCAAAATAGTCAAAGGAAATTTAAAAACAAAAACCAAACAACAACAACAACCTCAACAAACAAGTACTAGAAATTCCGGGATGCAGCCATATTCAGATACAGTTGGATCTGGAAGTTCCAGAGTAGCAGCAGGGTTCCAGCTCTCTCTCCATCGCTCAGCCCTGCTTACCTCTGCAAGACTTGATTTTACAGAAAGTCTCTTCTTGTGCTGGATGGTCACTGGGAGTCCCAGAGTCATATCTCCCCAGCTTAGAAATTCCAGAGAGAAAAGACAATTCTTCCATTTTTCTCTGAGAGAAAAGTCCTGGGGAGGAGTCTGATAGACTTAGCCGAGGTCAGGTGCCTACCCATGAGCCAATCACCTGCTTTACTGGAGTTCAGTCCCTGGGCGACTCATCCCCGGGGCCAGTGAGGAGGCAGGATGGCATTATCTGGCAGTTCTCCAAGAAAAGCCTGCTGTTTTTGTAAGATGAAAGGGGAGAGGACATGGATAATGAAACCTGTATCTGCTTCTGTAAAATCCACAGAATCTTACTCCCTGCCCTGTGTCGATGACCATGCAGTAAGCTGACACAGGAGCTCATTTTTCCCACAACAGTCTTTATATATATGACTAAGGAACACACTGGTAAAAGAATATGGGAGAAAGTCTGAGTATGACAAGTCAGCTAGACTGATATTAACTAAAAAAGCTGTGTGAAAATATCCTTAAAAAGTTGCCCCCAACTCACTCAAAGTCCAAAGTTGGAGCTGGAAATACAATGTCATGGAGTTTGGATAAGAACAGGTTTTCTCCAAGCTGAACTATGACACAGAGATTAGAGACTTCTAGAAACTATACTTTTTCAAAGAAAAAACATCACATGAGAAAAATGAGGCCTAGAAAAATTAACTGACTTAAGCTAATTAATGGCAGGACTGAGACTAGAGTATACTTTGTGTAATTGACTATGGTCTTTTTTTTTTTTTTTTTTTTGTTATCACTTCAGAACGAGACAAACTTAAAGAAAGGAAACACAACCAAAACTCAGTGGTTGGAAAAGAGATGGATGTGAACGCCCACTTGTTTCTTACGTATAAAGTTACCCCTCGCAGTGTTTTGGAGGAGAAAACGCTGGCTCTTCCCAACGTTGTTTACATACACAAAGATTCCAAAGACAAGACAAGTGCTTTGCAAACAAAGTAACTAGAACCAGCTCAGGCTTCCCCGCGCCGGGTCCTACGTTCCACGGTCAGAACCACCAACTGTATCCCCCCGGGTAACAAGGTGATTCAGAAAACCTGGCGCCTTCAGAGAAGGGAGAAAACTTAGCCGGGAAGAGAGTCAGGAGGAAACTTGCTCAGCTTCTTGCTGGGGTCTGAAACGATCCCAATAGAGTCCTTAAACCCCTCAGGTTTCCACAATCAAGCACCCTCGCCTCCAACCTGGGCCACCCCAGATCTGACTATCAGACGACAGAAGTCTGCGGACGCACGGAGAGCTGACCACCCCACGAGAGGGACCTACGCGCGGCCGCGCCCACTCACCCGCCGCTCCCCGGGAGACGGGAGACCAGCCCGGGGTCAAGTCCTGGGCGTGACCGACTCGCCCCTCTCCGGGCCCGGCTCCAGCTCACCTCGGCGCGGCCCACCTGGGCGCCGCCATCTTGACCACAAAGGGGGCCTCGCGCCGGAGGCCCCTGAGCGGGCGCCCGGAACGGAGCCGGAGCGCCGGGGAGCCTCAGGTCGGCGCCCTACGTCCCCAGCGCGCTCGCGCCCCGTCCACGCGCGACGAGAGTCCCGCACGCAGCGCTCGACCCAGGCTTCCGCGGAACCGGCGCCCCGCGCAGCCCGCACCGCGGCTCAGGCGGCGCCGAGGGCGGCCCGGGCGGAAGAGCGGGCGCGGGGCACGCGCTCGGTAACCTGGCAACGCGGAGCAACCCGGCGTCTCCGGCGAACCCCAGCCCTCCACCGCGAGGAAGCACGGACCCCCGCACCCGCCGCCCAGCCCGCGCTCCCCCTCGGTCGCTCCGCCCGCCGCTGCCCGCTGGCTATCGTCTTTTAAGTCCATGATACAACGTCTATATGTAACAAATCTGTTAAACCCTAAATGTTTACGATATTCAAGTAATCCTTTATCTGAATTATTCTTGAAGATAAAACATCCAAAGACTTCTTAATTGTATGGGTATACATACATAAAATACACGTGGAGGTAACTTCAAATATAGAATGTGCCTGTCTCTATTCCTTCCCTCTCCGCTCTTTTAAAAAATGCCGCTTTAAAAATTGCCCACTCACCATCTGTTAGGTAAATTTGCTGAAACACAGTAAATGTGAAGACAGAAATTGTTATAGAGACTATTCCAAATGGCACTGACACCTGTATTTATGAAATTTTTAAAAGAGTAAGTTAGAGTTGTTTTTTTTAAAAAAAAAAATCCCACTATAGTAACACCACATCATCCTAGGTGCCCAGTTCTATCCAATTACATAAGATGGAGAAAGAGAGAGAGAGAGGAGAAAGAGAAAGAAGAAAGGAAGAAAACCAAGTACTTATGTATAAAATGTTGCTCCCAAAGTTTGAGATTATACTCAAGCATCAGTGAACAGAAGGAAAACACTTACAAATTTACAAATGTATTTCATTTATGGTACGAGGGACACAGGTTTAGATTTGCAACACGCTCCCACAAGGGTCAAATTGACCACTTTTTTCTGTCTAGTTGCTCTTGAGAGAACAAAACAATTGAAACAGATGCCATTCAATTCCAAGTCTATAGCTTAGACCATGTCACTGCACATGAAATATTGTTCATTCAGAGTCAGCACATAGCAAGAGTAATTTATACTCTCAGAGTGTTTGCTCTCAAGTCAATAGCAGAGAAGCCTTGAATAAAAACGTTCCCATTACTTTCCATTGTAATATATCTTACTTATAGCCCATGAAACAGTAGTCAGAGGAGATTTATTCTTTGGACACCATATTATATAATCTCTCCACTTTAAGCCATCCCCCACTCGGCGATTATTTTTTAAATATGTTACTCGTAGTCAATATTAATTTACATTTAATCTTTCTTAGCATTAGGAGAGTATTATTTTGTACAGGCTCAGAAACGAATCTCCCGAAATTCCTCCCTGATGCTCCCTTCAGGCTGAAAATGCATTGCAGGGTGGCTGCAGTGACTTAATTCTAGTTGGCAGAGCCCTGGCCACACACTAATTTCATTAGCCTCAAACTCCTGGATTTGAAAGATCCACTGAATATGATTCCTGTCCTCTGACATGTCACTTACTAACCAATTCAGTGTGCATACAGAGGAGAGAAAGGACTTGCTCAGCTCTGGCCCACCGGCAGGCAGATGAGAATTCCCAGTCAGAGACACTGTTTACATCTGAGTGGTCATTCTTGCCCGGGTCCTCATTTTCAGGAAGGAACTTCATTCAATCCAGGCTTTGTTGGCTGCTGCAGCATTTGTTACATCCATTACTAGCTCCTTGTTCCTTCCTGCCCCCCAGTGCTTAGCATCCCCCATTTCAGTCACTAAGTCTTCCTTCCCCCAGCCTAGAAGCTTACCTCACCATAAATTTTTATCTCAAATGATAGGTTTGGCACATTCCCCACAGCAACCCACAGGGACTGGGGAAAAGAAAACTCAAATCTCTGGAGAGCTAAGAATTCAACCATTTAGAGGAGTTTCTTTTATACAGGACAGTCTTCATTGAGCTGAACCCTGCAATCCCAGAGAAGATTCACCTACACGTTCTTTTCCTCTTTCCCTAAAGCGACTGTGTCTTTGAACAATGGGTCTGTGTTCCACTATTCTCTCTATTCATTTTGCAGGTTTACAGAGGCTGGGAAACTGGGGACTGGACTTACATGCCAGGAGCTTCTAAGATCACATGCAAAAATAAGTCTACTGGAAGAGATTGTTGGAATCTATCTCTGTATATTTGAACATGGGCAGTGGTTAACCAGGATGCTCACACCAAGCTTATATCCAGCTTGCAGCACAAGCTACAAGTTGGTGCATCCCTCCTACTACCAGCCTCTTCTCAATAAATGCATGTGAAAACTGGGGGCTCTTTTCCCTCAGCTGTTCAATCCAACATGAATAGCTGCAATTTGCAAATTAGAGGAAAATGACAGTGTTTTGTCTGAATGGTTTTGGTCCCAACGCACACTGCTAATGCTGGCATTCAGTTCCTTTCCTTCCCAGCCCAGGGAACGGGGAACTAAGCATAAGGCAAGCGTTCTCTTTTCTTGCAAGTGCCTCAGATCCACACACCAGAGAAGGAATCAGCTCCCCCTGGAATCTTTTTCAGCAAACACAATCCTTCAGCCTAGTCTGCAAGCTCTCTCTTGACTTTAAGATTTCACTCTTTTTTCGACAGGCAGGCCCATCTGCAGTACCGCCCAAGCTCCAAGTGAAGACACCAAAATAATTTTTAAAATGTCAAATAGCAAATGTGCCTTCAACCCCCAGAGCTCCAGTAAAATTACTGTGAGTTGCCCCTGCGGTTCTCAGGTGACCTCTGGCCTCATCCTCCCTGCAGCGCTGCCTCCTCAGGCTCTCTAGTTTAAGCTCAGAGGTAAAGGAAGTGCTTCTGGGTTTTGCTTACAACAACCCAGGCTCTTCCTGAAAGCATTACCTCAAAGTGAAGGCTGCCCAGAAGCACTTTTGGCCTTGCAAACATCTAGAGGTGGCATACTCAACAGGTGCTAGGGATGCTCAGAGGCTCAGAGGGGCCATACCAGGCTGCAGCTTTAGACAGGCACCCCTCCTTCTGGCACAAACACAAACTTCATACCCCTGGGTGCTGATGTAGTGACAGCTTGAATCTCACAAGGAGTCCCCTCCAGAAACCCAACATGCTTCAGGAAAGGCACTTGAGAGGGAGCCAACTTTTTAGCTACGGGGAGCATAAGGGTCAGCCAGAACATCTGGAGAAGGGACTAACTGAGCTTGGGTCCTACCAGGCAGGGAGAGAGCTGTGCATTAGGAAAGGATCACTTCAAGACAGAGATGAACAAAAAACTTGGAGATAGGGGTAGAGAAGGAAAAGAGAGGCAGAAATTGAAAGGGAGAACATAAAAACAGAGAGACAAAAAAAAAAAAGCAGGGAGAAAGAGACACAAGGTGAGAGACACACAGGAAGAAAGACAGAGAAACAAAGAGAACCCATAGTCACGCAGACCCTGAAACTCAATTTCTTCATCCAGAAGCCATCCATCTATACCCAGGGCGGCACAGGAGCCGTGGGGCGGAGGCTGCGGGAGCAGGCGGTGAGAGAGCACTGCAGCACCGCCCACCGCTCAGCGGGCCCGATCCGCCGTCCTCGCAGCTTCCGCCGTTGCCCGCCTGCACCCGGAGCTAGAGGACCGCCCGGCCTTGCTCAGCACACCCTACTGCCTCCCTCCAGGCGCCTTCTTGTCTGGCTCTGAGAATCGTCCTCAAAACCCAGGACTGGGGTTGGGGGCTGCGTTAGGGAGGTCGTGGGAAAGGATGGACACCGGGTGGGTGCAGAAAAAGCGACTGTGTTTCGCAGTTAGCATGAGCTCACCTCCGGGCTCGGGCTCTGAGCTGGCAGGAGTAGAAAGCAGATCGCCCGGCTCCTGCCAGTGGCCGGTCGCAAAGGCAGTTTAGACGGTGCAAACAACTGCCCAGAGCAAATCACCTGGGGGCACGTCTGCGGGTGGCTTCTCCCCTCTTGAGGGCAGTCCCCACGCCTTCCGCCCCATGCCCTCGCAGAGACAGGTTACAGGTCGGGAAATCCAACCCGAGCGAAATGGGCAATTCACGTCCAAATGTAGGTGAAGACCTAGCCTTCGGTTTAAGAACTGCCTCCCTAAGCTCTTCTCGAAATTTTCCAAGGGAGTTGCAGCTTGTCGGGCGGCTTGGGGCAGGGAAGCTGGGGAGTTGAGAAATGCCTAGTTTCTTGGCGTCTTCTCATCTTTCATATTCCTTACGCCTAAGTGGCTCTCACAGGAGCCCGGCACTTTTACAAGCTTGTTTTGGAACCATATTTCACTCTAATGCAAACCCATTTAAATCATCGTCTTGTTTTTCGGAGACTGTTTCTTGTCAATGGGGCCATAAATCCAGAATGTCAAGCCGGATGGAGTGGAGCGCGGACAGGGGAGAGATGGAAGGGAAATGAATCAAGCACGGAAAGTACCTCCTCGGGTGAGGTGGGAGGGATTCGGCAGGATCTCCAGGGTGGAAATGAGCGAAGGCTGACCAGACCCCGCACCCCTGGAGTCCAAGCCAGCCTTCAGGATAAAGAGCGCGGGGAGCTACGGCGCGCTCTGCTCCGGAGGGAGCGCCCCCCTACCTGGAAAAGCCTCAGGATGTTGGCTACCATGATGGAGACCGAACTCCCCGAAGCCCCAATCACTCCAACTACTTTCTCGGGCTTGACGAAAACCGGAGGCTCGCCGTTGGTGCAGCGCACTTCGGAGGTGTCCTTCTGGATGAGCGCCCGGACGAAAGTGAGCGACTGTTCGAGCGCGTAAGTGTCCCTGGAACAAGTGTCCAGGATCCGCGCTCCCAGCGTCACGTTGGGCAGCAGGTTGGGATCGCTGTTGATCTGGTCCAGGGCGTAGAGCATCGCTTCCAGCCTGTGGATCCCGTTCTCCCTCTTGATGTCGCCGCAGGGCACTCCGCTGGGACCCTTCGTGTGCACCGGGAACAGCGCCCCGAGGGTGACGTCCCCCTCGATCCTAATGGAGTGCGGGGCGTACATCTCCTGGCCGCGCGCCGCCGCCGCCAGCGTGCACAGAAGCACCTCCAGCACGCAGCAGGGAAACTTCATCAAAGTCAGGGCGCGGAACAGCTTCCCCAGCTGGATCATGCTGTTCCCGCGGCTGCGGTGGTGGCGGCGGCACTCGAGGGGACGGTGGCGGGCTCGCCGGAGTCCTGGCCCCTTGGGGTGAGCTCCTCCGGGGAAGCCCAGGGTCTCCTGCGGGCGAGGAGGGTAGGGGCGCCCGGGGAAGGGCAGCCGGCGAGGGCGGGGGTTCCCGCGGCGCCTGTCAGCTTGGGGCGCCGTGCGCTCTCGGGTTCCCCGGCCAGCGCGCCGCGCTCGAGCTCGCGCTCGGTGGCTAGCAGCTCGAGCTCTCCAACAGCACAGCACTGGGGAGAGAGTGAGGATGGCTATCGCTTTAAATGCGCGTTCGGCTCCCTCTCCTCCTCCTCCCACTCCCTCCCACCCTCGCTCACTCTCAGGCTCTTCCCACCCTTCCCAGCGCCCACCCTCCCCACGGTTTTGTATCATCACGCAGGGAGGGGCTGCGTGCTGAGGTAAGCGGGGAGGGAATCAGTGGGCGGCTGTGGGGGGGGGGGATTACCTCCGATTGGGAGTTTCGAGGTCCCCAGGGAATCTGGGGATTGCAGGTCGCAGGCGAAGGCTGAGCTCCTGCTTCGGTCTCACTGTAGAAGCCACTCGCTTGCCCGCCTGCACCCACATGCACATTCTAGGCACAGGGTGGCATCAGCCCCGGACAGGGCGGTTCTAGCTGGGGCTGACTGCTTCCAACCCTGAGGTCCGGAGCCGGGGCTGTCAGCGCCCGGAGAATACGAGGTAGTCGAAGGTGATGCCGCCAAGCATGAAGGGTAGTAGGGAGACCCCAGTCTCTACTGCTAATTCGTCTGTGCCAGTTTTCCCTAAGAAAAACACACATACACACAGGAGCCTGATTTATGACCTAAAGAACCTTTACGCAGAGACTTCTCCGGGGCCAGGCACTGGGCTAGCCTGTAGGGAAAGACGCCAACAAGAAATGCTGGAAATGGAAATGCATCTTTGGTCTTCAGGGGTTACTGTGGCCGGAGCCGGATGAAGTAACCCTGGTCTCCAGTAAATCTGTGGCGGATTCGCTCCTTTTCTTCCTCTCATCGCGAGAGATGGAACAACTGAGAACTCTGCAGAGCGCACTTTCTTCTCTGGCGCTGACAGACTCCCTCCTACCCATTTCCAGAGATGCTTTTGGGCTGATGTCAGGTTTCCTCGGGCAGGAAATAGCAAGAAAGAGGTGACAGTAGGAGGAGCAGACAGAAATCTCCCCATCGATCCAGTGATCCAGTGATCCATTCTTTTTTTTTTTTTTCTGGCTGAAGATTTGGGGGGGTTGGGGAGTGGAATCAGGATGTCAGAGCAGGTTGTAGTGCAGTTAGGAAGCTGTTTTTCAAAGGTGTCCCCTCCTGCAGGTCCAGCCCAAACTTGGCCCATTAAAGCGACAAGTGGCCCTAGTTCCTACACAAGGAAGGGCAATGTATCTGCCCTTGGTGCCCATGTGTACTGCTTATGGTGGTCTCTACTCTTGCTGAGCCTTTCTGTTGGAGTGCAGCGAAACTGTCTTATACAGAATTGAGGGCGCAGAGAAAACCAAAACAAGACTATACTTTCTGTTGTAATGTTAGTGTACTAAAGAAAAATGTCCTTGTGCATAAACAAAACAACACACACACACACCTAAAAAGTCAGAAGTTGGGAAGTTGGTTGTCTCTTCCACCAACCACCTGTATGCCCTTGGCACTTCTGTTCCTGTGCCTGAGTTTTACTTTGCCCATCTGTAAAATGATGAAATTGAATTGAATGTTTTACAGGTTAACTTTTAACTTTCAAATCCTCTGTTGAAATAGGCCATGCACCTTTGGCCATGGTGTTCTTTTTAGACCAATATCCTTTGTTGCTTTATGTGTAGGGCACCCGTTTTTTGATACCCAAACAACACTTCAAACATTTCCTGGTACAGAGGATTTTTTTTTTCTTTTTGACCACCCATTTATCTTCCTTCTAGGGAGAGTCCAGTCCATCATTTTCTTTTCAGACATGCCCCTCCTCCAGGTTTCAATACTTAAGGTTTGAGGAGGAAAAAAACCTTCTGGCTACAGTGTTCAAGGAAGGGAAGAGAGGCTAACAAGAGTTATGCAGGGCTAATCCCTGGACTTCTGCTGGAGTAACGAGGTTGATGACATAGGGTTACCACTGTCCAATAGACAATCCGTGCCGGAGTTAAAAGAAAAAGGAGCCTCCTTCCTCTAAATGCTTTATGTATATCTTTTGGACAATGTTACACTATTTGATTTTGTAAAAACATACCATTTTACTGCCATCTTCAAGAAAAGTGATGTAAAAACTATGCGAAGCTATCCCTGTATACAATGTGATCATCAATCACTCATAGATGTGATGCCCTGCTATATAAGTGCACACCTTGTGCAACCTTATGCTGTGATGCGCCCGCCCCTTCCAGCCAGCCCTGGACCTGCGAGCGCATAAGCCCGCAGCTGTGCCAGAAGCTCCCACATAAACAGGGAAATATTTGAATCCCATAATGAGAGATACCAGAGAGGAGAAAAGGCAGAGAGAAGAAGGGGTGGGGAAGAGAGAAAGGGACCTGGTTAAAACATGTGAACTCCTGGATCCAAATGTGCCTGAAAGATTGTCTCCTTTTTTTCAATTATAAAGTATTTTATTTCTGTTGTTTGAAGTCAAAATATCCTCTTGTAACTCACCTATTCTGCTATTCAATACATTGGATCAAAAAGGCTGGAACAAGTGAAATAAATATCCTGTTAAGGCAGCATTAGCTAATTTGGAAAGGGGGAAAGAAGCAAAGCAATAGAAAGGCATCCTTGGGAACACAAATACTGTGATCCTAGTATTTAGGCATCAGTACCTCAGGCTATATTTGATAGAGACTGTATCCTTATTTAGTTTTTAATTTAAGACTATTTAGTAGGCACTTGGTGCCAAAAAATATATTTGAAGAGCTGTGTTACAAGTAATAACACTTGATTTTTCACCTGCCCATGTGAAGATCTATGTTCTCCTCTTCCATTTCCAGGTCACAGCTTGCAATTGCTCAACAAATAGTTCTTGGCTGACTGTTGAATGTTGCCTTATTCTGTGTTCTCTCTTTGCTCTACTCATTCTCCCCAAACATCTGGCAGCAATCATTATCTTCTTTTTGTTGCAGTCATCTGTGTGCATGTTTTATTTCCCTTGCTAAGCTGGAAGATCCTTGAGGGTAAGGGGCTAGGTATTATAAGGGGCTAGGTATTATTTATCTTTTTACCTCGGACAATGTTCAGAATGGTGTTTTGTACCTAAGAAGCACTCATGTGTTGAATGAATCAGAATTGGTTTGCCATTCCCCACTGCCTTTATCTCACAATAACAGAAAATTAAAGTGGGCAGAGCAGAAACGACAGCAAATAAATTGTCCTCTTAGTCACAGAATGCAGTTTCTAGAACTTAAAGAATAATTAGTAGATTTTGAAATAATTTTGTTTTACAAAAATTTCATAAGATTGAAATACTCTAACCTTAAAGCTCTTGATCAACTCTAAAGGAGGGCTTTAATTGGCTCTTCCTGAGTCAAGTGTTTATTCCTGGGCCGATAACTGGGGCCATTGTCATAATAGAAAGTGTGATTTGTTACCAGAGAAAGAGGAAAGTGACGCTGGGCTTGCAAGATATTTATATCTTCAGCCAGAGTGCATAGGATCTGGAACTTAATTGATGACGCAGTGTTTGTTTGAGATTATATGAATGAAAAATCTTTGTGTAAGAGTGATTAATCTAAAACTTGGTCAGTCATTGTCCTAGTGTCATATTAAATTGCAGGAGAATCTAGTTTTAGGCACAAAGATCATAAATATAAAATGTGTTCCCAGGCTTGGTTCTGTGTAGTCAGTAATCTACACTCACCCAGTCATTAATGAAAATGAAAGTTAAGGACTCAGTCCTAACTTATATGCTTAGCATTGTATTTTGTTAACAATCTCAGTTTTATTTTCTTTGTTCTCCCCTGTCCATCATCTTCTGCAGAATATAATGTCTCCACTTTCAATTCCCTGTCTATTTAAATCCAATTTGTAATTTATCAAGTTTTCCTCCTTAAGGGCTGTTCCTTCTGCCAGAATAATGTACTCGGGCCATTATTATACTCTTCCATCTTTCATGTAGGCCTCCATCCATAGGTTTTGTTTTCATAGCTTTTTTTTTTTTGGTGGTACACAGGCCTCTCACTGTTGTGGCCTCTCCCGACGCAGAGCACAGGCTCTGGATGCACAGGCTCAGCGGCCATGGCTCACAGGCCCAGTCGCTCCGCGGCATGTGGCATCTTCCTGGACCGGGGCACGAACCCGTGTCCCCTGCATCGGCAGGCGGACTCTCAACCACTGTGCCACCAGGGAAGCCTGAAGAAATCAAAATCTTTACAGACAAGCAAAAGCTACAAGAATTCAGCACCAGCAAACCAGCTTTATAACAAATGCTAAAGGAACTTCTCTAAGTGAGAGACACAAGAGAAGAAAAACACCCACAAAAACAAACCCAAATTAATTAAGAAAATCGTAATAGTAACATACATATCAATAACCACCTTGAATGTAAATGGATTAAATGCCACAAACAAAAGACACACACTGGCTGAATGGATACAAAAACAAGATACTTATATATGCTATCTACAAGAAACCCATATCGGACGTAGGGACACATACAGACTGAAAGTGAGGGGATGGAAAAGGATATTCCATGCAAATGAAAATCACAAGAAAGATGGAATAGCAATACTCATATCAGAAAAAACAGACTTTGAAATAAAGACTGTTACAAGACATAAGGAAGGACACTATATAATGATGACGGGACCAATCCAAGAAGAAAACATAACAATTATAAATACTTATGTACCCAACATAGGAGCACCTCAATACATAAGACAAATGCTGACAGCCAAAAAACGGGGAAAATACAGTAACACAATAATAATGGGGGACTTTAACACCCCACTTACACCAACAGACAGATCATACAGACAGAAAATAAATAAGGAAACACAAGCTTTTAAATAACACAATAGACCAGAGAGACTTAACTGATATTTTTAGGACATTCCACCTGAAAGTAGAAGAATATACTTTCTTCTTGATTGCACATGGACTGTTCTCCAGAATAGATCACACCTTGGGTCACAAGTCAAGTCTTGGAAAATTCAGGAAAACTGAAATCATATCAAGCATATTTTCCAATCACAACGCTATGAGATTAGAAATCAATTACAGGAAAAAAAAACAACAGTAAAAAACACAAATATATGGAAGCTAAACAGTGCGCTGCTAAATAACGAACAGATCACTAAAGAAATCAAAGAGCAATTTAAAAAAATACCTTAAAACAAATGACAATGAAAACACGATGGTCCAAAACCTATAGGACAGAAAAAGCAGCTCTAAGAGGGATATTCATAGCAATTCAAGCTCACCCCAAGAAACAAGAAAAATCTCAAGTAAACAATCTAACCTTGAACCTAAAGCAACTAGAAAAAGAAGAACAAAGAAAACCCAAAGTTAGTAGAAGGAAAGAAATCATAAAGATGAGAGCAGAGATAAATGAAATACAAATGACAAAAACAATAGCAAAGATAAATAAAATTAAAAGTTGGTTTTTTGAGGAGATAAAAAAAAATTGATAATCCTTTAGCCAGACTCATCAAGAAAAAAAGGGAGAGGACTCAAATCAATAAAACTAGAAATGAAAAAGGAGAGATAACAACTGACACCGCAGAAATACAAAAGATCAAAAGAGACTACTACAAGCAACTATATGCCTATAAAATGGACAACCTGGAAGAAATGGACAAATTCTTGAAAAATTACAACCTTCCAAGATTGAACCGGGAAAAATTAGAAAATATAAACAGACCAATCATAGGTAATGAAATTGAAACTATAATTAAAAACCTTCCAACAAACAAAAGTCCAGGACCAGACGGCTTCACAGGCAAATTCTAACAAACATTTAGAGAAGAGTTAAAACCTATCCTTCTCAAACTCTTCCAAAAAATTGTGGATGGAGGAATAATACCAAACTCATTCCACAAGACCAGCATTACCCTGATACCAAAACCAGATAAAGATATCACACAAAAAAGGAAATTATAGATCAATATGACCAATGAAAATAGATGCAAAAATCCTCAACAAAAAATTCTAGCAAACAGAATCCAAAAACACATTAAAAGGCTCATACACCATGATCAAGTGGGACTTATCCCAGGGATGCAAGGGTTCTTCAATATAAGCAAAAGAATCAATGTGATACACCATATCAACAAATTAAAGAATAAAAACCATATGATCATCTCAAAAGATGCAGAAAAATCTTCTGACAAAATTCAACACCTATTCATGATAAAAGTGCTCCAGAAAGTGGGCATAGAAGGAACCTACCTCAACATAACAAAAGCCATATATGACAAACCCACAGCAAACATCTTTCTCAGTGGTGAGAAACTGAAAGCATTTCCTCTAAGATCACGAAGAAGACAAGGATGTCCTCTCTCGCCACTATTATTCAACATAGTATTGGAAGTCCTAGGCACAGCAATCAGAGAAGAGAAAGAAATAAAAGTAATACAAATTGGAAAGGGGAAGTAAAACTGTCACTGTTTGCTGATATGATACTATACATAGTATCATGCAGATGATGGAGCAAGGTAAAAACACAGCAGATGATGCAGCAAGGTAAAAACCCACCAGACCTAACAAATGAAGAGGAAACAGGCAGTCTACCTGAAAAAGAATTCAGAGTAATGATAGTAAAGATGAGCCAAAATCTTGGAAATAGAATGGAGAAAATACAAGAAATATTTAACAAGGACCTAGAAGAACTAAAGAGCAAACAAACAATGATGAACAACACAGTAAATGAAAATAAAATACTCTAGAAGGAATCAGTAGCAGAATAACTGAGGAAGAAGAACAGATAATTGACCTGGAAGATAAAATGGTGGAAATAACTATTGGAGAGCAAAATAAAGAAAAAAAACAAATGAAAAGAACTGAGCACAGTCTCAGAGACCTCTGGGACAACATGAAAACACCAACATTTGAATTATAGCAGTCCCAGAAGAAGAAGAGAAAAAGAAAAGGACAGAGAAAATATTCGAAGATATTATAGTTGAAAACTTCCCTAATATGGGAAAGGAAATAGTTAATCAAGTCCAGGAAGCACAGAAAGCCCCATACAGGATAAATCCAAGGAGAAACATGCCAAGACACATATTAATCAAACTATCAAAAATTAAATACAAGGAAAAAATATTAAAAGCTGCAAGGGAAAAACAACAAATAACACAGAAGGGAATCCCCATAAGGTTAACAGATGATCTTTCAGAAGAAACTCTGTAAGCCAAAAGGGAGTGGCAGGACATATTTAAAGTGATGAAGGAGAAAAACCTACAACCAAGATTACTCTACCCAGCAAGGATCTCATTCAGATTTGACAGAGAAATTAAAACCTTTACAGACAAGCAAAAGCTAAGAGAATTTAGCACCACCAAACCAGCTTTACAACAAAATATAAAGGAACTTCTCTAGGCAGGAAACACAAGAGAAGGAAAAGACCTACAATCATAAACCCAAAACAATTAAGAAAATGGGAATAGGAACATACATATCAATAATTACCATAAAGGTAAATGGATTAAATGCTCCAACCAAAAGACACAGACTGGCTGAATGCATACAAAAACAAGACCCATATTTATGCTGTCTACAAGAGACCCACTTCAGACCTAGGGACACATACAGACTGAAAGTGAGGGAATGGAAAAAGATATTCCATGCAAATGGAAATCAAAAGAAAGCTGGAGTAGCAATTCTCATATCAGACAAAAGAGACTTTAAAACAAAGACAAGAGACAAAGAAGGACACTACATAATGATCAAGGGATCAACCCAAGTAAAATATATAACAATTGTAAATATTTATGCACCCAACAAAGGAGCACCTCAATACATAAAGCAAATACTAACAGCCATAAAAGGGGAAATCGACAGTAACACAATCATAGTAGGGGACTTTAACACTCCACTTTCACCAATGGACAGATCATCCAAAATGAAAATAAATACAGAAACACAAGCTTTAAATGATACATTAAACAAGATGGACTTAATTGATATTTATAGGACATTCCATTCAAAAACAAGAGAATAAACATTCTTCTCAAGTGCTCATGGAACATTCTCCAGGATAGATCATATCTTGGGTCACAAATCGAGCCTTGGTAAATTTAAGAACATTCAAATTGTATCAAGTATCTTTTCCAACCACAACGCTATGAGACTAAATATCAATTGCAGGAAAAAGTGTGCAAAAAATACAGACACATGGATGCTAAACAGTACACTGCTAAATAACCAAGATATCACTGAAGAAATCAAAGAGGAAATTTAAAAATACCTAGAAACAAATGACAATGAAAACATGATGACACAAAAACCTATGGGATGCAGCAAAATCAGTTCTAAGAGGGAAGTTTCTGTCAATACAATCCTACCTTAAGAAAGAAGAAACATCTCAAATAAACAACCTACATGTAAATGAATGAAATTAGAACACTCCCTAAAACCATATACAAAAATAAACTCAAAATGGATTAAAGACCTAAATGTAAGGCCAGACACCATCAAACTCTTAGAGGAAAACATAGGCAGAATACTCTATGACATAAATCACAGCAAGATCCCTTTTGACCCACCTCCTAGAGAAATGGAAATAAAAACAAAAATAAACCAATGGGACCTAATGAAACTTCAAAGCTTTTGCACAGCAAAGGAAAACATAAACAAGACGAAAAGACAACCCTCAGAATGGGAGAAAATATTTGCAAATGAAGCAACTGACAAAGGATTAATCTCCAAAACATACAAAAAACTCAAGCAGCTCAATATCAAAAAAACAACAACCCAATCCAAAAATAGGCAGAAGACCTAAATAGACATTTCTCTAAAGAAGATATACAGATTGCCAACAAACACATGAAAGGATGCTCAACACCACTAATCATTAGAGAAATGCAAATCAAAGCTACATTGAAGTATCACCTCACACTGGTCAGAATGGCCATCATCAAAAGATCTACAAACAATAAATGCTGGAGAGGGTGTGCAGAAAAGGGAATCCTCTTGTACTGTTGGTGGGAATGTAAATTGATATAGCCACTACGGAGAACAGTATGGAGGTTCCTTAAAAACCTAAAAATAGAACTACCATATGACCCAGCAATCCCACTACTGGGTATATACCCTGAGAAAACCATAATTCAAAAAGAGTCATGTACCAAAATGTTCATTGCAGCTCTATTTACAATAGTGAGGATATGGAAGCAGCCTAAGTGTCCATCAACAGACGAATGGATAAAGAAGATGTGGCGCATATATATATACATGGAATATTACTCCACCATAAAAAGGAACGAAATTGAGTTATTTGTAGTGAGGTAGATGGACCTAGAATCCATCATGCAGAGTGAAGCAAGTCAGAAAGAGAAAAACAAATACCGTACACTAACACATATATATGGAATTTTAAAAAGCCATACTGATGAACCTTGTGGCAGGGCAGGAATAAAGACGTAGACATAGAAAATGGATTTGAGGGCACAGGGGAGGGGGCAGGCGATGCTGGGATGAAGTGAAAGAGTAGCACTGACATATATACACTACCAAATGTAAAATGGATGGCTAGTAGGAAGCTGCTGCATAGCACAAGGAGGTCAGCTTGGTGCTTTGTGATGGCCTAGAGGGGTGGGATAGGGAGGGTGGGAGGGAGGCTCAAGAAAGAGGGGATATGGGGATATATGTATACATATAGCTGATTCACTTTGTTGTACAGCAGAAACTAACACAACATTGTAAAGCATTTATACTGCAATAAACATGTGAAAAAAAAATATGGGGCAATCTAAATAAATTATGTAAATCACAGGTTGCACAGGGATCTGGAGAAAACAATGGCAGTGGTACACAATCCCTGTCATTCAGACAATTCTGCTCTTGGTATCGGTAGACAGGAGAGTTAGGTATGTGAAAACATGATGCAAGAACACATGCTAGCATGTAAAGGAGGCCAGGATTCATCCCTGTGAATGGAGGTGTTCAGAGACATTACTATACATTCACATGAGACATATTCGGGAAAAGGGAGATCGCTTTGGCCAAAACAGAGTTAGTAAACCAGAAGCCAACTGCAACTTATCCTAACAAAGTGAACAGTAATGGTGGAAATATCAGCAGAGGCTAAATTATGAGGAACTTTGAATATTAACTTTAGACTTGCTTATATAGTTACAAACGCTCATGGTATATGTCATTTTTTTCTTTCAACTTTGCATATAAAAGTGATACAAGCTCCTAATGAAAATTGCAATCAGTAATTAAATGTATAAATTTTAAAAAATCTATTTACATTTATTTCTAAGAGGTAGCTGTTTTAATAAAATAGGGTATAGCCTTCCAAACTTTGTCTGTACATACAGATGTACATATGTAAACACATACTTATTTTCTCAACTAAATTGTGTATCTACTCTAAAATCCCTCATAGCTTGCTTTCTTATTTGACAATCCATCTTGGGGATTTTTCTGTGTTAAGCCAGGTAGATTTATCTCTTTTAATAGTTACATAGTATTCTACTTTGCAGATACAGCATTATTGATTCAACCAAGCCCCTGTTGATTGGCATTTGAGTTCACTGATGATTTTGAATAGACAACAAAAACTTTAAAGAAAAGAAACTGTTTAAATATAACCATTAAAATATCTCACATACTAAGAGTGGTAATTGTTCTTTGATCTAGAATAAAACATCCTATTGCACAGATGAGCTGTCCACTCTGAACATCCATACAGACTTGTATAGAATAATGTTAAAAATTTAAAGCAATGTGCCAGAAGATGATTTACAGAAGGAATCTTTAACTTTTTTCTAATCATAGATTTCCTCTAAAAATCAGATCAAAATCTGACTGTAGTATTTTGCATTCAACTTCAGGGGCTGAACCTTTGAAATTGATAAGTGGAGAACATAATGTATTATAGAGAGCCAGGACTCCAGATAGTGAAAATAGCTGATTATTGCAAGTGCTTAATTATGGTAGCAACAATTAGAATAAGGGGGAAAAGACTGATGAGATATCAAGGAAAACTATCAATACAGCTTGATAACTAATTGCACAAGAAGAGTAAAGGGGAGTGTATACTCAAAAGTGGTTTCAAGGTTCTGATTTGGGGTGAAATAATGATGGTTTTAATTGTCACTTGACAACTTTTTCACATTAGAAAGAAGATAGAAAGAAAGACAGAAAGACAGGAAAAGGAAGGAAGGGTGGGAGGAAGGGAGGGAGGGAAGGAGGAAGGAATGGAGGGAGGAAGGAAGAGAAAGAAAGAAAGAAAGAAAGAAAGAAAGAAGGGAGGGAGGGAGGGAGGAAGGAAGGAAGAAAAGAAAAGAATACCTCTAATGTCACTTGGTCAAGAAAAGTGGGAAAGGTAGTTACATGATTAAGGCAAAATCATATTAAAAGAACCAGGACCCTACAAGAATCTGATACAAAGGGGTAATACTACTACACTGAAAGGAAAGACTTCCCTTCCAAGGAGACACTTTTATTTACCTAAAATATCAAGATGAAATAGAATCCTCTTCTAACAAGTACTGTGAGCCATTAGGTTTCAGGGAAGTCAAACAAAGACAGTCCTACAAACAAAACCTGCATTCTTTGAAGGAAGTGTAAACTGAGACAAGCTGAAAAGAAACCATTTCACTGATCTCAGGGTATCAATAATTCACAGGTAATGATCAATAACTGGCCACCTTAGTTGATCTGTAAATCAAAGCTGTACCACACAGCACTCCATTGCTCTTCATCAACATTTTTATACATTATAATGCAACTTTTACTCTGTGCTTTCAATAATCAAATCTGCCGATATGAGATCTGGTTGCAGTTTCTAAGAACAGAAACCCATGGTGGTTCTAAATTATTAATTGCAATTTTAAAATGCAAAAGGTTCATTTTTCTTCATCCAAAAAAACCCTTACCTACCGTGTTGATAGCAAAATGGATGGTATTAAAGTTACAAACTAATGATTAAAATCACAAAAGCAGATAGAATGGACCTGATTCTGGTTGTTATGAGGAGAATGTTAAGGAGATGGGGCATGGAGGGCTTTAGAGTTTATGGCTCATCACCATTTGTTGGAAACAAGCAATCAATAGGATATATGACTCTGACAAAGATGGGAAATATTTTGAGCCATTATTTTCACCCTCTCTCACAGATGAACGGGATATGAGGAAAGAAGTGTGGACTTGTATATTTTCCAATGACTTACAAATTTAATGAAAAAGAAAGAACATCCATTGATCCTTTTTATGGGTCCTAAAGTATGGATGTTCATAGAAAGAATTGTAAGAAATAAAGCATCACATCTTTACTCACTACTTTAACTGCATGCTTCTAATGGCACATTTGTTTGAATCAATTTTTAGACTGCTATTCCTTTTAGTAGTATTTCCCTCCCTCACTAGCAAGATTCACTATGGAAAAATATTAACTATTTCTCAAGTACGTGCTATATTATAGTATGAAAAGTCTCCAAAGGTGTTTTGGGGGGTAGAAATTGGTTTAAACCCAGCATGTCTTATCCTATCCAATTGCTCTTCCTTACCTCCCACTAACTCATAAAGTCAGCAATGAGGTAATAAGAGCTGCACCCAGAAAGCTTTCTCCCAAAACTGTCATTAGGCTATCTAGTAGAGCAGGTCATATGGTACATGTCCTCACATCTTTTGGAGACAACTATTAAAATACCCTCAGAACAAAAGAAATAGGCTTGTGTTTTGAGAGCAATCTTTTGTTTGAGATTAAATTACAGAACCCACCCAGTAAAGGCAATTTCAGTGTAAGCAAACTGAAGTTTGGTGACCTTTTCCAGGTGTCTGAGGTACCACAGGGCACTTCTGATAGCTGGGGCAGGGGGCGGGGGCAGATCAATGTAATACTGTGATGCTAGAGAACTGTCCACAATACCGCCCTTTCTTCTGACACCATCTAAAGAGTCTGGGCATTTCACTAATCACCCTCACTTTTGACACAATTTACAAGTTCAGAGATCCCCAAGACCACCCGCAAGTTCGATAATTTTCTAGAAAAACTGACAAATATCACTGAAAGCTATTATACTCATGGCTATAGCCTATTACAATGAAAGAATACCAATTAAAATCAGACAAAGGAAAAAATGCAATTGGTAGACTTTAGAAGGTCTCCAAACACGGATCATCCAGCTGTCCTTTCCTGGTGAAGTCATGGACAGTGTTAACTCCTCTCATCAATGACGTGTGCTAATAGACATGAAGAATTTGCATTCAGGAAAGCTCACCTAAGCTTTGGTTTCTAGAGTTTTAACTGGAGCTTCGTCACAGACCCAGTTGACTATCTCCTGGAGGAGTTGGTCGGGGTTATTCTATAAAGACATTATTAAGAAACTGACAAAATTGAAAGATGCACTGTAGATTAAAGGATTATATTCATGTAAATTTATAAAGTTGATAACTGTACTATGATGTGAAAATGTAAGAGGATATCCCTATTCTTAGGAAACACACACTGACATATTTAGGGATAAAGGGTCAAACTATTATACATGTGTAACTTACCCTAAAATAGCTCAAAATATGTGCATATGTATATATATAATTACTTACATATATACTGTGTGTTTATATAGATACACATATATACATATATGTGTGTGTGTATGTGGTGTGTGTATGTCATGTATATGTGTGTGTGTGTATATATATACACAAAGACATATATATGTTATAACATGTTATAATATATATGTTAGAGAGAGAAAGATGGAGAAAAACAAGAGGAGAGAGAGAGGGAGATAAAGAACAGATGGCAAAGCAAATTGGCTAGAGTGTTAAGACAGGTAAAGCTGGGTAGTCTGTGTAAACAATGATTTTTCTTCACACTATTTTTATTATTGCAAATTTTGTAAATTTGAAACTACTTTGAAATAGTAAAAAATAGTGAAAAAAAACCATCTAAAACTGAACAGAAAACACTTCCAATCCTGTTTCAAGATGAGGCAACAAAACATTCTTGTATGAGTGAGGCTTTCAGTTGCAGGTAATGCTGAAAACTCAAAGGAGCTCACACACTAAATGGAAATAATAGAGAACAGGAGAAATGTCAGGCACTCTGAATCTATGGATTCCAACTATGTCACACAACTCCATCTCTGCCTTTCTTAAATCCATTTTCCTCTTTGTTATCTTCACTCTTTCAGGTACTCGAAATCCTTGTGGTAATAAAGGTGTTCCCCAATGACTCTTAGATTCAAGTGATTCTTACAGCTAGTGATTGCAGCAAAAAGATTCAACATATTTCCTAATAATTCCAGAAGAAATAAAAATTAAAACGAATTCTCTAGGTTTTCAATGGTTTTGCATGTATTAAACACCAAGGATTAAGCACTATGGACAGTGTGTGGTACTCTGATTGGCCAGGTCTGAGTCACATGACCAACTGTGAGCCATGGGGGGTGGGGACTGTGAGTGTCAAGCATGCAGAAACCACCTGATTGAGAGATGGAAGAGTGGTTCCCAAAAGAAAATAAGGAGTACTGTTACTATACAAGAATAGGCAAATAATAAAATAAGAAAATCCCCATGACCACCATTCAATGAACTTTACTATACTATCACACTTCACGTTCCCCTAACTCTTAACACCTTTCCTCGCAGCAGCATCTTTTGTTGAATCTGAGGAAGAGGCTTTGTATCACAAGGCTGCCCACAGCGAGTGCTCAGGGTCTACTTACACATTCAGTAGAGACCCACTCTGTGAACACAGTAGGCTCGGGGCTATAGGGGTTGGCACTGCAGGAGCTGAGGAGTAGGCCAGCCATTAACTCCACAGGCAGAAGCACTTGAACAGTTCTTCCCAGTGAAATTTATGACATTCACGAATCCACAAGCACTCTGAGATTTTTCCTCTTACATGGGCAATCTATAAAACCAAAGCTTCTGGATGAGACCTGCAGGTAGTTTATTTCAATTGAAAGTTGTATTCATTTTAACATGTATTAAATTTATCACAATGAATGCATAATACATGAATATTTAATGAGCATTCAAAATATATTTAAACTATCAAATATTCATGAATAAATATCCATATACTACCAGAAAAACAGAATACATTTGCCAAGAGAGTTGATATCCTTTATTTGGGGGACTGTGATATTCATCTCAATACTATAAGGATATAAACTGATTTAAACAAAAACAACTTTTTGAACTTAATGTTATCAATGAAAAAAACTGTTGCCTTCCATATCAGTAAACAAAGGATGTTGCAGCCTCAAGCCATTACATTACAGCAGCCTGAGGGTGAGCCCTGAGGGAACTCAGGATAGAAACAGGATGCCTGCCATCTACCAGTCAACTGCTACAGCCACCCCCTGAAGGTGCATCCTGAGGACACTCAGGATGAGAAAGCACAGGACTGGCCCCAGATAGCTGAGATGCATATCAAAGGAATAATCTCAATGAGCCCTGACATTTGCATGTTCCCATACACAGAAAAGCACTAAATTCCTTAACTTGAGATACCTGGTTTTCTTTAATTAACAGTAATCTTTTCACATTCAAACTGCCTGGTCTTTGTTGCAAAGTCCTGTATATCCTGGCTTCTCCCTTACCTCTTCTGAGCTTTCTCTCAGAGCTATCTGAGATGCTGTGTCCCCAACTTAAGTCCTCAGTTTTGTCCACCAAATAAAACATAATTCTCAACTTTTAGGCTGCGCATTTTTTTCAGTTGACAATGTTAACATGACACTTTTGTCAGATAAAAAATGATTTAAAAACAATCCTTGTAGAGTCTATTATTTGCTGGCAGCAAAGCCAAAGACTTGGTTCTCGGCTAACTAGTCCAAAGGAGAATCTAGTAAAATAGCTTTCTAAATGAAGAAGCACCAACTCTAACCTGCAGTGCAATAATGTGTTTCTTCTTTCCACAAGAGAGCACTTAAAATGAAATCTCTACCTAAATGCCAGTCATATGATAGCAGTCACTGGCTTTATACAAGTAATTGTCCAAAAACAAGATAATTTTTTATGTCACTATCCATCCAGAACGAGGGAAACAAAATTATTCCTATCTCCAATTAAAATATTTTTTGTCTCAAACATTTCATATGAAAGTCCACAAAACAACAGGGTGTAAGTGGTAAAAAGATAAATAAATAAAAATAAACAAAAAATTTGTGGTTAAAAAAAAAGGCAAATTTTCCCACATCACAATTAGAACCATGTTTAGTTTTCCTCCATCTGTAACTACAAAATTAAAGTATATATTCCTGCTTTCCTTTTCTCCCTTTTAGCTAAGCTCTGGGGCAGTAAACAGGTATATTTGTGGAACTAGGGAAGTATGGGAAAAAATGACCAATCTTTGATATTTTTCTAGCCAGTTCCCATATCCCATATCCTGAAATTAATATTTCACCGCTGCTCCGTTCTACATCTCTGCAAGACTTCAGAAAGATGCTCACTGATCACTTCTAGAATGGAGATACAGGGTGAAAAGAGAAGGATAGAAAACGTCTGACAGCTGTGATTTGCTACAAATGGAATGGTGGCTCATCCAGAAGAGATTAAATAATTTCAATTCAGTAAATACTTATTTTACTAGACCTATCACTTATATGCTATGTTCAAAGTCCCCTTGTAGCTAAACAATGCATTTGCTCAGGCAAAGGATACCAAGCTACTCTATAACCTGGTTTACTTATTTCATGGGTTGAGTCATAATCTAAAATTATTTCAATTACATAAATATATATTTGTATCTTCCACACAAGCTATGCCCTGTAAATGCAGAATCTTGTCTGTTTTGTCCTCTCCTTTCCCCTGGGTGCCTGTCACCTAGTGGGTGCTCAGTAAATATTTGTTGATTAAATGAAGATAAGGTGTTTAAGAATTAGGGTATACCAATAGCTTTAATAAGCCACCCCCACCTCTCAGTGGCTTAACCCCAAAATAGATTTACTCCTGGGTCACATAAGAGTCCAAAGCAAGTCAGTGGGGATGGTAGATACCGCATCATCCTCAACATACAGCTGCTGATTTTTTTGTTTTTTAGGAAATGACATCCAGCTGGCAGATGCAGGGGGTGGGGGAGCAGAGAGATAGAGAGAGAGAGTTAAAGGCACTCTCTCTGTTAAATTATCTAGGCAGAAGCAACACATGTCACTTGTGATTTTTATATAGAAATATAGTGACTGAAGCTTGAATAAGGGTTTCTTAGAAATAAAATAACCCAAATTAAAAAAATTGTGTTTTGAAATTGAAACTATATTATTTTTATGCACTCATATATAAGGACTTTTTCAGGCAAGTTTTTGCTCCATTTAAAATAAATTTGATGGAAATTCTCACGGTTCAATGCCCCCCAAAACAATCATACTCTACCTTTTAATATGAGAAGGGTTCTATTTACTGAATACAATTATCCTCTATCCTCTATCCTCCACTGTTTAATTGCTTATATTATAATCAGCATTTCTGACATAGAATAACACAATAATTTTGTTTCTATTAACAACTTAAAATTACTTTGCATGATTACAGTAGTTTCCCTTATTTATTTCATTATTGGCATCAACTATAAGAAAGGCTCATGGTAAGTCCAATAAAATGTGAATCCTAAATTTCAGAACCTAAACTCCAATATGTTTCAACCATACTGTGGTATTCCTAAAAGGTTTCATATTAAAAAAAGTAAGATAGATTTACAAAGTAATGTTTTAAAGTCTTATAATTTTTAGAGGACACTCACATATTACTTCATATGATCCTTACCAAAAGCTTGAGTTAGGTGGCATATACAGGTGGAACTTTTTTTCGTGTGTCTGTCTTAAAAATTAGGAAAGTGAGTATGCAGTTGGTCCAGTGACTGAGGTGATCTTCCCCTCTGCTCCCTACCTAAGAATAGGAAATTCTCTCCTCAAGAAAATACAATTGACCCTGGAACATTGTAGGGGTTAGAGACGCTGACTCCCTGTGCAGTCAAAAATCCACATATAACTTTATGGTCGGCCCTTCTTATCTGTGGTTCTGAATCTGAGGATTCAACCAACCACAGATCATGTAGTACTGTATTACTTATTGAAAAAAAAAATCCATGTGTAAGTGGATCTGTGCAGTTCAAACCCAGGTTGTTCAAAGGGCAACTGTAATGTCATTCAGATTCTCTACAACTTTTCATAGCCCAAATCTGGTATTCACTGAAGAACAACCAAGACTACCAAGAAAAGGAGAATTAGAATAAAAAACAAAACAGAATCAGAATCATAGATGACCTAAACATTAAATTTCATACATATTTTGGTAAATATTATCAAGTTCAAGAAAATAGATGACAAGGTGAAGAATTTAACTTGACAACTAGAAACTATAAACTGATTGAAGTTGAACTGATAGAATTAAAAATTATACGAAATTTAAAACTTGGTAGTGGATTGGACACAGGTAAAGACAGGTAAGTGAACTGGAAGATAGAGTAGTAACAATATTAAGACTAAAGCACGGGAAACGAAAAGAATAAAAAGGACACAAAAGCGCATTTGAGACATATGGGCCACAGTAAACATTTTTATCATATGTGTAAACTGGAGTCCAAAGAAAAAAGGAGACAGAGATTGGGATGAAAACAATATTTCAGAAATGTTAACAGCTGAGAGTTCTCTAAAACTAAAAAGAATATATGGAGCCATAAATTCAATAAGCACTAAAAAAACGCAACAAGAACAAATACAAAGAAAACCACACCTAAGATCACCACAGTACAATTCATGAATGGCAAAGAAAAACATGACATCTTAGAAGCAGCCAGACGAAAAAGAGAGAGATTACTTTCAAAGGAACAATAGGATTAAGATTACAGCTTACTTCTCAGCGAAACTGAATGGATACTAGAAAATACTGGAATAACATTTTTAAGTGCTAAAGAAAAGAACTTCCCATTGGGAATTCTAGAGGCAGAGAAAATGTTGTTTGGAAGGAAAGATGAAATAAAGATATTTGCAGACAAACAAAATTTAGAAAATATTTTCTCATCAGAACTGACTGAATTAAATTATAAAGGGAGACCTGCAAGCAGAAGGAAGATTATCACAGATGAAAATAAGGACTTTATAAAGAATTATGTATAACAGAAAGGATAAATAAGTGGATAAACCTAAATAAAATCTAACAGCACAAAAGAGTAATAATAAAATATATCAAAAATTAGAATGCATT